>NC_045763.1:47660058-48301159 GCF_008692025.1 Phocoena sinus | reverse complement strand
CATACCAATACCATACTGCTTTTATTAATATAGCTTTGTAATAAAGTTTAAAATCAGGACATATGATACTCCAGCTTTGTTGTTATTTCTCAAGATTGCTTTTGCTATTTGAGATCTTTTGTGGTTCCATAAAATTTTCAGAATTGTTTGTTGGAATTTTGGAATTTAGATAGGGATTGCATTGAATTCGTAGATTTCTGTGGAATATCTTTCCATTTATTTGTATCTTCTTCAATTACTTTCATTAATGTCTTTTTTTCTAACTTGATTCTTTTTTAAAAAAACTTTATTGGAGTATAGTTGATTTACAATGTTGTTACTTTCTGCTGTGAATCAGTTATACATACATATATATATACGCTTCTTAAGATTCCTTTCCCATATAGGTCATTACAGAGTATTCAGTAGAGTTCCCTGTGCTATAGAGTAGGTCCTTATTAATTATGTGTATTATATATAGTAGTGTGTATATGTCAATCCCAAACTCCTAATTTATCCCAGCCCTCCCCCTCTTTTCCCTGCTGGCAACCATAAGATTTTTTTCTACACCTGTGACTCTATTTCTGTTTTGTAAATAAGTTCATTTGTACCATTTTTTAGATTCAACATAGAAGTGTTATCATACGATATTTGTCCTTCTCTGTCTGACTTACTTCACTCAGTATGACAATCTCTAGGTCCATCCATGTTGCTGTAAATGGCATTATTTCATTCTTTTTGATGGCTAAGTAATATTCCATTGTATATATGTGCCACATCTTTTTTTTTTTTAACATCTTTATTGGAATGTAATTGTTTTACAGTGGTGTGTTAGTTTCTGCATTATAACAAAGTGAATCAGTTATACATACACATATGTTCCCATATCTCTTCCCTCTTTCATCTCCCTCCCTCCCGCCCTCCCTATCCCACCCCTCTAGGTGGTCACAAAGCACTGAGCTGATCTCCCTGTGCTATGCGGCTGCTTCCCACTAGCTATCTATTTTACGTTTGGTAATGTATATATGTCCATGCCACTCTCTCACTTTGTCACAGCTTACCCTTCCCCCTCCCCATATCCTCAAGTCCATTCTCTAGTAGGTCTGTGTCTTTACTCCCGTCTTGCCCCTAGATTCTTCGTAACAATTTTTTTTTTTTACATTCCATATATATGTGTTAGCATACAGTATTTGTTTTTCTCTTTCTGAGTTACTTCACTCTGTATGAGAGACTCTAGGTCCATCCACCTCACTACAAATAACTCAATTTCTTTTCTTTTTATGGCTAATATTCCATTGTATATATGTGCCACATCTTCTTTTTCCATTCCTCTGTCAGTGGACATTTATGTTGCTTCCATGTCCTGGCTATTGTAAATAGTGCTGCAGTGAACATTGGGGCGCATGTATCTTTTCAAATTATGCTTTTCTCTAGGTATATGCCCAGGAGTGGGATTGCTGGATCATATGGTAGTTCTATTTTTAGTGTTTTAAGGAACCTCTATACTGTTCTTCATAGTGGCTGTACCAATTTACATTTCCACCAACAGTGTGGAAGGGTTCCCTTTTCTCCACACCCTCTCCAGCATTTATTGTTTGTAGATTTTTTGATGATGGCCATTCTGACCAGTGTGAGGTGATACCTCATTATAGTTTTGATTTGCATTTCTCTAATAATTGGAGAAATGATGTTGAGCATGTTTTCATGTGCTTTTTTGCCATCTGTATGTCTTCTTTGGAGAAATGTCTATTTAGATCTTCTGCCCATTTTTTGATTGGGTTGTTTGTTTTTTATTGAGCTGTATGTATAGTTTGGAGATTAATCCTTTATCCATTGCTTTGTTTGCAAATATTTTCTCCCATTCTGTGTGTTGTCTTTTCATTTTGTTTATACTTTCCTTTGCTGTGCAAAAGTTTTTAAGTTTAATTAGGTTCCATTTATTTACATTTTCTTAATTTAATTACTTTAGGAGGTGGATCAAAAAAGATCTTGCTTTGATTTATGTCAGAGAGAGTCCTGCCTATGTTTTCCTCTAAGAGTTTTATAGTATATGGCCTTACATTTAGGTCTTTAATCCATTTTGAGTTTATTTTTGTGTATGGTGTTAGGAAGTGTACTAATTTCATTAGTTTACATGTAGCTGTCCAGTTTTCCCAGCACCACTTATTGAACAGTATGTCTTTTCTCCATTGTATATTCTTGCCTCCTCTGTCATAGATTGGTTGACCATAGGTGTGTGGGTTTATCTCTGGACTTTCTGTTCCGTTGATCTATATTTCTGTATTTGTGCCAGTACCATACTCTTTTGATTACTGTAGCTTTGTAGTATAGTCTGATGTCAGGGAGCCTGATTCTTCCAGTTCCATTTTTATTTCTTGAGATTGCTTTGGCCATTTGGGGTCTTTTGTGTCTCCATACAAATTTTAAGATTTTTTTTCTAGTTCTGTAAAAACTGCCATTGGTAATTTGATAGGGATTGCATTGAATCTGTAGATTGCTTTGGGTAGTATAGTCATTTTGAAAATATTGATTCTTCCAATTCAAGAACATGGTATATCTCTCCATCTGTTTGTGTCACCTTTGATTTCTTTCATCAGTGTCTTATAGTTTTCTGAGTACAGGTCTTTTGTCTCCTTAGGTAGGTTTATTCCTATGTATTTTATTCTTTTAATGTGACAGTAAATGAGATTGTTTCCTTAATTTCTCTTTCTGATAATTTGTTGTTAGTGCATATGAATGCAAGAGATTTCTGTGTATTAATTTTGTATCCTGCAATTTTACCAGATTCATTGATGAGCTCTAGTAGTTTTCTGGTAGCATTTCTAGTATTTTCTATGTATAGTATCATGTCATCTGCAAACAGTGACAGTTTTACTTCTTCTTCTCCAATTTAGATTCCTTTTATTTCTTTTTGTTCTCTGATTATCATGGCTAGGACTTCCAAAACTATGTTGAATAAAAGTGGCAAGAGTGGACATCCTGATCTTAGAGGAAATGCTTTCAGTTTTCACCATTGAGAATGATGTTTGCTGGGGGCTTCTCATATATGGCCTTTATTATATTGAGATAGGTTCCCTCTATGCCCACTTTCTGGAGATTTTTTTATCATAAATGGGTGTTGAATTTTTTCAAAAGCTTTTTCTGCATCTATTAAGATGATCATATGATCATAACAAATTCTTCAATTTGTTAATATGGTGTATCATATTGATTTGCGTATATTGAAGAATCCTTGCATCCCTGGGATAAATCCCACTTGATCATGGTGTATGATCCTTTTAATGTGATGTTGGATTCAGTTTGCTAGAAATTTGTTGAGGAATTCTGCATTTATGTTCATCAGTGATATTGACCTGTAATTTTTTTCTTTCTTTCTTTTTTTTTTTTTTTTGTGGTATCTTTGTCTGGTTTCAGTATCAGGGTGATGGTGGCCTCATAAAATGAGCTTGGGAGTGGTCTTTCCTCTGCAATTTTTTGGAAGAGTTTGAGAAGGATGGGTGTTAGCTCTTCTCTAAATTTTTGATAGAATTTACCTGTGAAGCCATCTGGTCCTACAATTTTGTTTGTTGGAAGTTTTTTAATCACAGTTTCAATTTCATTACTTGTGATTTGTCTGTTCATAGTTTCTATTTCTTCCTGGTTCAGTCTTGGAAGGTACCTTTCTAAGAATTTGTCCATTTCTTCTAGGTTGTCCACTTTATTGGCATATAGTTGCTTGTAGTAGGCTCTTTTGATCCTTTGTGTTTCTGTGGTGTCAGTTGTAACTTCTCTTTTTTCATTTCTAATTTTATTGATTTTAGCCCTCTCCCTTTTTTCTTGATGAGTCCAGCTAATGGTTTATCAATTTTGTTTGTCTTGTCAAGGAACCAGCTTTTTGTTTTATTGATCTTTTCTACTGTTTTCTTCATCTCTATTTCATTTATTTCTGCTCTGATTTTTATAGTTTCTTTCCTTCTGCTGACTTTGGATTTTGTTTGTTCTTCTTTCTCTAGTTGCTTTAGTTGTAAGTTTAGGTCGTTTGTTTGAGATTTTTCTTATTTGCTGAGGTAAGATTGTATTGCTCTAAACTTTCCTCTTTGAACTGCTTTTGCTGCATGCCATAGGGGTTGGGTCATTGTGTTTTCATTGTCATTTGTCTCTAGGTGTTTTTTTATTTCCTCTTTGATTTCCTTGGTGATCTATTGGTTGTTTAGCAATATATTGTTTGGTCTCCACATGTTTGTGCTTTTTACGTGTTTTTTTTTTCTTTTAGTTGATTTCTAATCTCATAGTGTTGTGGTTGGAAAAGATGCTTGATATGATTTCAATTTTCTTAAATTTACCAAGGCTTGATTTGTGGCCCAGTATGTGATCTATCCTGGAGAATGTTCCATGTGCACTTGAGAAGAAAGTGTATTCTTCTGCTTTTGGATGGAATGTTCTACAAATATCAGTTATGTCCATCAGTATCTAATGTGTCATTTAAGGCCTGTGTTTCCTAATTGGCTTTCAGTTTGGATGATCTGTCCATTGGTGTAAAGTGGGGTGTTAAAGTCCCCCACTGTTGTTGCGCTACTGTTGATTTCCCCGTTTATGGCTATTAGCATTTGGCTCATATATTGAGGTGCTCCCATGGTGGGTGCATATATGTTTACAATTGTTTTATCTTCTCCTTGGATTGATCCCTTATCATTATGTAGTGTCCTTCCTTGTCTCTTGTAACAGTCTTTATTTTAAAGTCCATTTTGTCTGATATGAGTATTGCAACTTTTGGTTTCTTTTGGTTTCCATTTGCATGGAATATCTTTTTTTCAATCCCCTCACTTTCAGTCTGTATGTGTCCCTAGATCTGAAGTGTGTCTCTTGTAGACAGCATATATATGGATTTTGGTTTTGTATCCATTCAGCCAGTCTGTGTCTTCTAGTTGGAGCATTTAAACCATTTATATTTAAGGTAATTATATTGCCATTTTCTTGACTGTTCTGGATTTGTTTTCGTAGGTCCTCTTTCTTCCCTTCTTCTTTCATTCTCTTCTCTTGTGATCTGATGACTGTCTTTGGTATTGTGTTTGAGTTGCTTTTTCTTTTTTGTGTTTGTATCTATTGTAGTTTTTTGGTTTGCTGTTCCCATGAAGTTTTGATATAGCAGTCTATGTATGTAAAAGGTTGTTTTAAGTTGCTGCTCTCTTTCCCGCCTAAAGAAGTTCCTTTAGCATTTCTTGTAAGGCTGGTTTGGTGGTGCTGAATTCTCTTAGCTTTTGCTTGTCTGTAAAGCTTTTGATTTCTCCATTGAATCTGAATGAAAGCCTTGCTGGGTAGACTATTCTTGGTTGTAGGTTTTTCCCTTTCATCACTTTAAATATATTGTGCCATTCCGCTCTGGCCTGCAGTTTCTGCTAAAAAAGCAGCTGCTAACCTTATGGGGATTCCTTTGTATGTTATTAGTTGCTTTCTCCTTGTTGCTTTTAATATTTTTTCTTTGTCTTTAATTTTCGTCAATTTGATTAACATGTGTCTTGCCGAGTTCCTCCTTGGGTTCATGCTATATGGGACTCTCTGCACTTCCTGGACTTGAGTGTTTCCTTTCTCATATTAGGGAAGTTATCAGCTATAATATCTTCATATATTTTCTCAGGCCCTTTCTCTTTCTCTTCTCCTTCTGGGATCCCTATAATATAAATGTTGGTGCATTTAATGTTGTCCCAGATGTCTCTGAGACTGTCCTCATTTGTTTTCTCTCTTTTTTCTTTATTCTGTTCTGTGGCAGTGATTTCCACCACTCTGTCTTCCAGCTCACTTATTTGTTCTTCTGCTTCCATTATTCTGCTGTTGATTCCTTCTAGTGTATTTTTCATTTCAGTTATTTTATTATTCATCTCTGTTTGTTTGTTCTTTAAATCTTCTAGCTTCTTGTTAAACATTTCTTGTATCTTCTTGATCTGTGCCTCCATTCTCTTCCTGAGTTTTTGGATCATCTTTACTATCACTACTCTGAATTCTTTTTTAGGTAGATTGCCTATCTCCTCTTCATTTAGTTGTTCTGGTCAGTTTTTATCATGTTCCTTTGTTTGCGGCATATTTCTTTTTCATCTCATTTTGTCTAACTTTCTGTGTTTGTGGTCTCAATTCCACAGGCTACAGGATTGTAGTTCCCCTTTCTTTTGGTGTCTGCCCCATCGTGGATAAGGTTGGTCTAGGAGCTTGTGCAGGCTTCCTGGTGGGAGGGACTGGTGCCTGCCCTCTGATGGGTAGAGCTGGGTCTTGTCCCTCTGGTGGGCAGGGCTGTGTCAAGGAGCATGTTTTGAGGTAACTGTGAGCTCATTATGACTTAGGCAGCCTGTCTGCTGATGGGTGGGGCTGTGTTCCTACCTTTCTGGTTGTTTGGCCTGAGGAGTTCCAGCTTTGGAGACTGTAGGATCTTGGGTGGGGCCAGGTCTTGGTTCCCAGTTGGGGACCTCTGGGAGAGCTCACACTGAACAATATTCTCTGGGGCCTCTGCCACCAGTATCCTTGCCCACACAGTGAACTACAGCCAACCCCTGCCTCCCCAGGAGACCCTCCCAGACCCCTAGTTGTCTAACCCCAGTTCCTAAGTAAGTATCACTTTGTGCTGGGTCCCAGCACATGTGAGGTCTTGTGTGCACCCTCCAAGAGTGGAGTCTCTGTTTCTCCCAGCCCTCTGGAGCTCTTACATTAAGGCCCCACTAGCCTTCAAAGCCAAATGCACTGGGGGTTCTTCCTCCTGATGCCTGACCCTCAGACTGTCTTGGACGGCTATTTTTATGTGAGAACGTCCCTGTGTAGTCTGTGTGTGTTTAATATTTTTTGGTGCAAGCGCTGTTTTTAGTATGGATGACTGCCCCCTCTTTCCTCAGTGTATGCTGGCCATTAACCCCTTGATAGGCAGTGTGACTGATGTTGTGGTGAACTGAGCCTGCACTGGATATTCAGCAGGGCCTCCCCTCTGCTCTGTGGTTGTTACTGCACTGTCAGAGGCAGAGTCTGCTCCCTGGTTGCTGGAGTAGAGGCCCCCAGATCTGTTTCTGGGCTGTGTTTCTGATCTGCAGTGTGAGGTAGGTGGGATTGGAGCACTCCCACTGGGAGAGAAGCCACTGAGTTTTCCTTCTCTGGAGCTGTTCACCTGTGAGTGTACTCTTTTGTGTCACTTTTCACCCATTGTGCTGGCTCACAAATTACACTATTGTTGGAAGTGCTCTCAGCCCCACCTTAACTGTGGGTATGCCAGCAATTGGCCCTAGTGTCTCTCAGGAGTTGTTTTCACCAGGCCACCAACACGGATCCACCAAAGTCAGGTCCCAAGACTGTAGTAATCATGTACCTGGATCTCCTGTGGGAGCTATGCAGACAGCTCAGATTCTGGCCTGGTCCAATCCCTGCATGTACGTGCCTACTAAAGCTAGAACAATCTCAGCTGCGGGATCACTCATCCATTCAGATGTTCCGCAGGTGCTGGGTTTACAAAGCCAGCAGCGGGAGTGTAAATCCACGGTTCCTGCAGCCGTGAGGAGAGAATTCAGCTCTTCTTTCTTAGCTGCATGGCCCCTGGGGCTCAGCTGTGGTTTCAGCCCCACCTCTGCATGTATTCCTCCCACCGGTGTCTGCTCCCCAGGCTGCCCAAGATCACATGCACCTGCCCAGGCAGGCAGGGATGGAGACAGAGACAGGCGGGACATGCGAGCCCACTGAGGGCTGGCAGAGCTGGAGGAGGCATTGGTGGGAGGGTGAGCAAGACTGCTCAGGCGGGCGACCCGCCTAGTGCCCATGGAGGCAGGGGCTGGCACAAGGAAAAGGGCAGCCCAGCTCCTTGTGTGCCACTCAACAATGGCGCCCGGCTACTATGGTGGCCCAGGCTTCTTCCAAAAACGTTCCCGGTTGTGGAGCTTCTTACACCTGCTCCTTAGGCTGTCTCTTCGCAGCCAACAGCTGTCCTCTCCCTGGGTCTGCTCTCCAAACCCCATGTTGCAGCACCCAGCCCCACTCCGTGCCAGCAGACATGACTCAGGCTGGGCCATGCAGGGCTGCAGCATGGACCATCCATGTAGGTCTTACTCAGTCCTACCTGCCACAGACTGGTTATTGTGCTCTCCTCCAAGCTTCTGAAGCTCCCTCTCTGTCCCAGCTGATCTCCCCACCTGTTAGGGGGCTTCTCTGAGTGCAGAAACCTCTCCTCTCCTGCAGCTGCCCCTGCAGGGATGCAGGTTCCATCCCGTTTCCTCTTTTCTCTTTTTTTCTTTCTTTTGTCATACCTGGTTTGGAAAGGATTCTTCTTGTCCTTTTAGCATCCAAGGTCCTCTGCTAGTGTTCAGCAGGTTCTCTGTGAGAATTGTTCCATTTTTAAATGTATTCTTGATGTACTTGTGGGGAGAGGCAAACTCCACGTCTTCCTATTCCTCCATCTTGACTCCTCATCTCATTAATGTCTTATAGTTTCAGTGTACAAGTCTTTCACCTCCTTGGTTAAATTTATTTCTAGGTATTTTATTCTTTTTGATGCAATTGGGGATGGTTTCTTAATTTCCCTTTCTGATAGTTCCTTATTAGTGCATAGAAATGTGACAGAATTTTGTATATTGATTTTGTATCCTGCAACTTTACTGAATTTGTTTATTAGTTCTGTTGACAATAATTTAATTACTATCAAGCTAAGAAGAAAGAAGGGAATTTTATTTGAGCCAAACTGCAGATTATAACCCAGAAAGCAGATTCTCAGAAAGCTCTGAAAACTGTTCCACCTTTTAGAAGTCAAAGGCTTAGTCATATACATATTTGAGATAAAGGATCATACATCAAAATGACATACTGATATTTTACAGAAAGGTCACCAAGGATACATAGTCCAGGTAAGCATGTACAAAGTAAGTAGCAAGTCACCATGACCCCTTACAGAGCTGGCTAAGAACACTGTTCTTTTAAGAAGTTACACTGCTTGCATCAGAAGAAAGAAAAAATGATCTTTATGGTTAAGCAGACACTCCCATCTTTGAGGAGCTTTGGTTAATGTGTAATGCAGATGCACACTGCATATTAGGGAGGGAGAAGGCCCAAACAAACACACAGAGAGAATTTTATGTTTGATTTTTTTCTTGTTCTGCCTTAAAATATAAATTTTATTTCATCAGTTTTTTGTGAAGTCTTTAGGGTTTTGTATATATAGTATCATGTCATCTGCAAATAGTGATAGTTTTACTTCTTCCTTGCCAATTTGGATCCCTTTTATTTCTTTTTCTTGCCTAATTGCTCTGGCTAGGACTTCTAGTTCTTTGTTGTGTAAAAGTGGTGAGAGTGAGCATCCTTATCTTATTCCTGATCTCAGAGGAAAAGCTTTTCGTTTTTCATCATTCAGCTTGATGTTAACTGTGGGCTTATCATATATATGGCCTTTATTATGTTGAGGCATGTCACCTCTATACCTACTTTGTTGAGAGTTTTTTTCTTATCATAAATAGATGATGAATTTTGTCAAATGCTTTTCCTGCATCTATTGAGATAATATGTTTTGTTGTCTTCCTTTTGTTAATGTGGTGTATCACATTGATGGATTTGCCAATGTTTGACCATCCTTGCACCTCTGGAATAAATCCCACTTTGATCATGGTGTATGATACTTTTAATGGACTGTTAAAATTGGTTTGCTAATATTTTGTTGAGGATTTTTGCATCTATATTCATCAGTATTGACATGCAATTTTCTTTTCTTGTGCCATCCTTGTATGGTTTTGATATCAGGGTTCAGGAAATGTCTTATTCATCTTTGTAACCCTATTGTCTAGCACATAATAGGGAACCAATGAATATTTTGAGGTGTGACAAGTTGAATTTTGAACAAGTAGGAATTTGCTAATTCAAGAAATTGGGTGAAAGGTGGGCATTCCAGGCAGAGAAAATGGCATATTCAGAGGTATAGAGACATGAAAGAGCAAAATAAGTTTGGGAAAATGTAAGTAATTCAGTGAAGTCAGAAGGGAGAAAGCATGTCAGGGAGGGGGCCAATATGATGTCAGAAAATTAACAGAGTTGGGATTTGGGGGTCCTTAGGTAGTAAGCAAGAGTTTAAGCTATATTGGAAAGCTTTGAAGAAGCCAAATTGAAGGATTTTAAACTGGGATGTACATGATCAGATTCATGTTTTCAGTCAGATTTGTCTAACAGCTGGGTAAATGGTAGATTAGAGGGGCCTAGAGTGGAGGCAGGGGGGCCAGAAAGAAGTCATTTTAAGCAAAAAGTAAGGAAGACTCAAAGGCAGTGGCAATGGCATGAAGAAGGGGCAGGCTCATGGGCTTTTAAGAATTAAGGTAGGGGCTTCCCTGGTGGCGCAGTGGTTGAGAGTCTGCCTGCTGATGCAGGGGACACGGGTTCGTGCCCCGGTCCGGGAAGAGGCACAACAGTGAGAGGCCCGTGTACCACAAAAAAAAGAATTAAGGTAAGCAGGATGTGATGACTGACTAGTTGTGGGCCCAGAAAAGTGGGGCATGCTTTTAACCAGAATGTCCCCTTGGCCACCTCCCAACCCATCCTCATTCAACTTGCTTCATACCCTCAACCCTGACCTCCCACCAATGGATGATGTATGATAGATGACAGTATGTGTAACTTTTATTTCCCATAGCAAGAAAAATAAAATCCAAATGTTAGTGATAGAAGGGGACTTGGAGATCACCCAGGCAATTCCTTGAGTAGATAAATGATTGAACTCAGAAGGGAATGACTTTCCTACGGTACCTCTGAAAATCAGTGATAGGCACCCGGTCACTCTTTATCAAATCATCTATTTAATTCCCCACATAGAACTTATCTCTAATATTTTCAGGTGTATTTGCTTATTTTTTGTCTCTCCCTGACATTAGAATGTGATATATAAAAGCAGAGCCCTTGACTGTTTAAAAGAGTGTTTTGCCCATATAGTAAATACTTAATGAGCATTTGCTGAAAGAGGGATGAGCTAGGTATAATCAGGTTTAGTTCCTCCTGAACCAGCGATCTTTACCCAGGACCTTGGTTTGAAGGTTATCGATCCTTAATTCTGTTTCCTGCTGGGGTTTTTCCTAATCATTCCTATGGAGACTAAAATCTATCACAGTAACATTGTAGTTCACGTGGCTTCATACACTGAAGAGCTAAAAATTATCATTATTGTATTCCTTCAAAAATATTAACCACTGCTTACCTTGCACCTATTAGGATGGTTACTATAAAAAAAAAACAACAAGAAAATAACAAGTATTGCAAAGATGTGGGAAAATTAGAACTCATGTGCCAATTAGGAATGTAAAATGGTGCAGCTACTGTGGAAAACAGTATGGTGATTCCTCAAAAAATTAAAAATAGCTTTACCATATGATCCAGCAACTTCATTTCTGGGCATATAATCAAAAGAATTGAAAGCAGGGTTTCAAAGAGATATTTGGACACCTATGTTCATAGCAGCATTATTCACAGTAACTCAAAGGCAGAAGCAACCCAAATGTTCATTGACGAATGAATATATAAACAAAGTGTGTTATATACATGCAATCGAATATTATTTGACCTTATAAAGGAAGAAAATGTTGCAGTATGCTATAGCATGTGTGAACCTTAAGGACAATATGCTAAGTGAAATAAGTCAGTCACAACAAGACAAGTACCTATGATTCCATTTACATGAGGTACCTGGGGTAGTCAAGTTCGTAGACACAGAAAGCAGAATGATGGTTGCCAGGGTCTGGAGGGAGGGGGAATGGGTAGCTGTCGTTTAATGAACATAGTGCTTCAGTTTTGCAAGATGAAAGAGTCCTGGACATTCACAGCAATGTGGGTGTACTTAACACTACTATACTGTGCGCTTAAAAATGGCTATGGTGGTGCGTTTAAAGTTAGGTGTATTTTACCACAATTTAAAAAATATTAACCACTGAGGTATGTACATCTGTCATCTCATGTGACCCTTGCAATGACCCTGAACTGTTAGTGTAGCATTGTCCCATTTTATAGTGAGGAACATAAGGCTCAGAGAAGCAAAGGGAACTGTCCAAGACATGTGACTAGAAAATGGCAAAGCTGAGCCTCACACTTAGATCTCCAAGTTCCATGTCCAGTGCTGGCTTCTACCACATCAGGGGAAAGGAAGGTCAATGGAATCAACTTGACTGCTGGTTGAAATGTTAGAAATTAACCCTGGGCAATTTGTGAGGAAAGCTATAAATGTGTGTATGGTGTGTGTGTATGTGTGTGTGTGTGTGTGTGTGTGTGTGTGTGTGTGTGTGTGTATGTGAGAGAGAGAGAGAGAGAGAGGAGGAAAGAGGGAAGAGCATGCACGCAAGCTCCCAGACACCTGCTTCATATTTCCTGTTCAACTTTTCTCCCTTCCTGAATCTTCAGAGGGCAGTGTGAGTCAACTAATCTACAGTGTGAGTCAACTGTAAGCACAGTGAGAAAACGTCACCCAACAGTCATTCCTTCAGCAGGCAAAATCAGAAGTCACTAGCATGGAGGTTGTCTGTATACATGAAATTAAGACCTTTAAGATGATCAAGAGAAGATGGTGGCTCTTACTTTGGAAATGGCTCTATTAGATGTCCTCCCGCGCTCTATCTCCTCCCCCTCCAACCTCCTCTGAAGACAGAAAATGACAACGCACTTACAAAAGTAAATTAAATCTCGTGAGAGAAAGGGGGAAACTGGGAAGAGCACAGAGCAGGAGTCAAGCCTAATCCTACCTATGTAGTAGACCACCAACTCACCGTATAATCCCAGGCATGTCCCTTCCTCTGCCCAAAGGGCTGCGCTTCTATTACTACCCCCATTTTCATATACTGAATTTGAGCTGAATTTAGAAAGTGGAACACAGTCTCCCAAGGGGAGTCAAAAATACAAGAGCATCATCTCGTCTCTTATGAGTAAATTTTATTTACTATGTGTCAGGCACTGTGATGGACACTTTACATATGGCACCCCTCATCCTTCTGCCACTTGCAAGTTATTTCTATGATGAGACTGCACTGATGATACCAAGTTTCCCAAAGTATTTTTCTAGATGATAAAAGAGCAGAGTCTGAATTTGAACACAGACCTGTCTAGTTCCAAAGATTGCTCTTTTTTCCACCCTATGGTGTTAAGTTCAACAGCCAAGTTATGAGGAGCTGTGGAAGCAATGTGGAGTCAGGGAGGAGTTAGCTCTACGTATCAGCCACAGGGGGAATGTTGATGGAGAAGGTGGGCGTTACTGTTGGAAGAAAGCAGTTGACAAGTATACGGGGGATGCACTTGGGGGAAGCAAGAGCACATGAGAGAAGTCAGGGTGGTGGGGAGTATAAAGTTACAGGAAAACTGTAAATTATCCTGTTTGGTTTAAGTGTGATTATGTTGACCTATGGCTGGAGATCATAATTCTGCCCTCTTTAAGATCATAATTCCACAACTTTTGCCAATGTTCTTGAATATCATGAGAGGGGTTTATTTGCATAGGCAGCAGAGAGCCACCAAAAGTTTATATCAAGGGATTTATCAGTAATTGTTGGTACTATCTCTTTTACAAGCGTTCTTTATATGTTGTGAAGAAATTAAACATACCTGAAGTGTTTCAGAGAGCACACAATTGTTTTCACTCTGCCTCACATAGACAATAGCATTACTGGCTGGTATGACTCAATAGATAAGTGCTGGCATTACATCAGCACCTACAGCCTCTTAGCAGGCACAGTGAAGTCAGCTAATCATGCTGCTTTCTTCCTAGAGTAACAAGACATTACGGTTTTCTTTTATGCTCTAGGAAGTGTTAAGAAACTTCAAGGAAATTCGAGCCAAATTTCAAAAGCTTGATGCGCCATCTCTTCCAGGACCTGTTAAATTCCCAGAAGGTGTTTCTCAAAAGGGTGACACTGGAAGCAGACAGTCCACAAAGACTTTGGCCAGTGGGAAACACCCCTCTTCCAACCACAATGAGCCCCTACCCAATTGTGCCAGTGGTGACTCCCAGACTCTTAAACCCCAGAAAGTGAAGTTGGCTCAGAAGAGCGAGACTCAGAAATGTTCTAATTCCCTGGAACCTCCTGGGAATTCTTCTGGTTCTTCAGTAAATTCACAGAAGGCTTCTCTGCTGTTAGATGTGAATCAGTCAAATGCTGAGATAACCAGTAAGAAGAAAGTAATGGTGAACAACAGCTTCAGAAACAAACTCTGGAACTGGGAGGTTTTATCTCAGAAAAGTAAGATGTCATCAGTCTTTATCTCTGATGTGGATAGCAGGGCCTTTCATCTGGAAGAGCAGAAAAGCATGGGGCTTACTCCAGAGGAGCCCAGGAAAAAGATGGAAAGGAAAGGAGCCCAGACCCTTCCTTCCCAGAGGCACTTGATGGCCCAAAGAAGATTGTGTGCCACCTCTGAAGATCCCACTGTTGGACTTTCTCAACATAGCAGGAGGAGCCCAGCAAACCCCAGTCCTGAGAAGAGCCTGGCAGGGAGCACCTGCCACCCTGTCTATGATGGTGAGCTCACCAGCCAGGCCCCAGGTGAGAAATCGAATCCCCACAGGCCTGGGGGGAAGGAGCACTGTGTTTCTAATTTAGAGCTTGCTGGCTTGGGATGGTCACATACGTGAGCTGGGCAGTGTTTGCTTCAAACTCCAGCACAGGTATTCTAGGACCATTTGCTAGGTTATAATTTCAGGTTTGGGTAAAGTGATTAATCTCCTGGAATTATACAGAGACACAGTTGGGGCAAACCTGGATTTGAATCTTAGCTCTACTTCTTACAAGATGCATGAAATTGGACAATCTGCTTAACTTCATAAAGCCTGGTCTGCTCTCCTATCAATCGATCCATCACCAATCTTCCTTGTCTTGGTAAATAGCCTGGTTGCTCAGGCCAAAAATCTAGGAGTCATGCTCTATTCCTGTCTCCCCGTTATTCTTTGCAACTAATCCATCAGCAAGCTCTTGGTTCTATCATCAAACTATGTTCTGAATCCCTCTACTTGCTTCCATTTCTGCCTTCTGCCCATGTCTACACCACCATGGACCATCTCTTGCCTGGATCTGCTTTCACACTCTTGCCCTCTTATACTGTACTCTCCTCCTCGCAGGCACAGTGATCCTCTAAAGCATAAATCCAATCATGTCACTCCCCAGCTCATTTCAACCACAGCCATATTACAGTGGCTTATATGATTTGCTCCTTGACTACCTCTCTTACCCTCTCCTCTCTCACCACATTGGCCTTCTTGCTATTCCTTAGATACACCAAACTATTTCTACCCCAGGACCTTTTCACCTGCAGATCCCTCTTCTGGAACATGTTTCCCCTAGGACTTTGATGTCTCACTCCCTCACTTCATCAACGTCTCAGCTCAATGTCACCTGCTCTGAGTGGAACTTGTAGATCGCTCTATCTAAAATAGCCACCCCACCACCAGCATTCTTTATCTTCCTACATTGCTTTGGTTTTCTTCGTATCACTTATCCCTATCTGGTATGTTATTATGTATTTGTTTGTTTATCTGAGTAAAATATAAGTTAAATGAGGATAAAAACTGTCTTCTTTACCACTGTATCCCCAGAACCTAGGAGAACAAGGCCAGTTTCAGTGGCTCCTCAAGAAAGTATTTTCTGAATGATTGAATGCACGGATGGATGGATGGATGGATCTCCTGCTTATAATCTTATATGGTTTCTCTTTGCACTCAGAATAGCATCTAAACTACTTACTGACTTCATAGCTCTGCTTCTTTTGATCCCTGCTTATGTCTCTGACTTACCTCCTGCTCTCTTCCCTGGTTCACTAGCCCACAGATAGCACCCTGAATTTCTTGCTGTTCCTTAAACAGACTTTGTTATGACTCAGGACCTTTGCAATTGCTGTTCCCTCTTCCTAGACAACTCTTTTCTTTGATCTTTGTATAATTGCCTTTAGATCTAAGTTCAAATGACACTTTCCCAGATAAGCCTTCTCTAGCCAGAGATCTCCATCTAAAGACCACTACCTCACCACCAAGAGTTCACATTCTTTCATATCATCATTATTTCCTTTATAGAACTAATAGATTGCTATGATTTTCTTTTTTGGGTTTTTTTTATTGAAGTAGAGTTGATTTACAATGTTGTATTAGTTTCAGGTGTACAGCAGAATGATTCAGTTATACATATATATGTGTTTCTATTCTTTTTTAGATTCTTTTCCCTTATAGCTTATTACAAAATATTGAGTAGAGTTCCCTGTGCTATACAGTAGGTCCTTGTTGGTTATCTATTTTATGTGGTGTGTATCTATGAATCCCAAACTCCTAATTTGTCCCCCCGCTTCCCACCGCCCGTCTGTGATTTTCTTATCTGTTTATTTGTTTGCATGTTTATCATCAGCCTCCTCCTATTAGAATGAAAATTCCTGAGGGCAGAACTCTATATGTTCTTGCTCTTAACTCTAGCCGTAGCCCCTAGAACAATGCTTGGAATATAGTAAATAGTTATTGATGAAGGGATGGAAACGAAGAGAGGATGAATGAGAGGAAGGAGAGATGGGGGGAAAGAAAGGGCTAGATAACCTACCTGATGGAGCTGTTGGGAGGATTAAGTGAGAAAACCTATGTAAACTGCTTAACACAGTGCCTGGTAAAAATTAGGAGCTCAGTTAGTAAGTGATCATTCACTTTCACTGTCTTCTCCCTAAGTTGATAAAGACTAAAATCTCTGACATTGCGGCTTATAATTCAAGCCTTAGAAGGATGCAACTCTGGCCCTGACTATGTAACCCCTGCTGGTAGGGCTAGAAGGAAGCCCCGCTCCCGCCTGCAAAAGATAGCAGGGCTTTGAGGAGGTTGCACTGAGGTACTTGTGAAACACTAGGCAACTTCTCTAGTTTTGCCATGTAGTCAACCACTGTATTATGTAAACCAGAAAAATCAAGGTTTGAATAATGAATAATATAAGAATAATATTATTCTTGAATAATATTGAGAATATAAAGAATCTTGAATAATACAAGATTTGGGGCTATTTTCAGTGTAAGAGGCAGATACAGTGTTTATATATAATGTTGAAATTTCTGTTGGTTGGCTTATCAGTGCAGAAAGACAAAATACGTGAAATTGGGACTGTCCTGGAAAATTCTAGGACACAAAATCCACAGGTGCCCAGGTACCACAAAGCCAGCCTTGAAGCCTGTTCTAGGCATTGAGCCCCGGAAATCATTGACGAATTGTTACTCCGCTTCACGGCTCCCGTGTTAGTTGCCCGTCATCAGTGCTTGAAAAATCCTTTCAGGGAATAATCATTGTCCATTTCCCCTGATGCAGGCCCTGTGCTTGGTGCTGGGGGGAGGTCACTGGGGCCTAGTCCCTGCCCTCGAGGAGCCTACATTCAGTGGGAAGATAGACCAGCTCTTTTAATATGCCACCACACTGATGGAGAAGTGGTAACAATGTGCTAGGGGATACAGAAAAAAGAGTGGTTGATTCTGGGTTTGTTTTCTGGTAGAAATCAAGAAACACCTCCTAAAGGAGGTGTCATTGGAGCAGGGCCTTAAAGAATGAGTCAGAGTTCGCCAAGGGAGAAGTGAGGGAACAGCATTCCAGAACCAGGAGGAATGGCATGAACAAAATCTTGGATATATGAGAGCTATTTAAGGCTTTTAAAGTTAAATCTGGAATGCTGTTCCAGATATATATATATATATATATATATATATATATATATATATATGTGTGTATATATATATGTGTGTGTATATATATATGGCTCATTTTGCTGTACAAACACAACTTTGTAAATCAACTGTACTTCAATTTAAAAAGTAAATTAAAAAAATAGACACTATAAAAAAAATCAAATCTGGAAAACGGAGAAGCCAGTGGTTGTGAGTGAAAGATGTTAGGGCTTAAGGTTGGGGAAGGAGGGTGGTAAAGTGTGATAAGAAAAGAAATGTAGATTGAGGCTGTGTGGTGTTTAAATGCCAGAGTATGGAGTGAGTGGACGGCAGCTGAGGAAACTGGGCTTCATCCTCTGGGCAGCTGGATGGTGGCAAGATCGGGTTTGAACAGGGAACCCTATCTAAAAAAAAAAAAAAAAAAGTGACTATATGTGTATGTATAACTGATTCATTTTGCTGTACACTTGAAACTAACACAACATCGATTGTAAATCAACTACAAGAAAAATTGTGTATTTATTTTCTTTATTTTGGGGGCTGTATCAGGTCTTCGTTGCGGCATGAGGGCTTCTCCCTCGTTGCGGTGTGTGGGCTTCTGTCTAGTCGTGGTGCGCAGGGTTTTTCTCTCTCTAGTTGTGGCACGTGGGCTCTGTAGTTGGCGGCACGCTGGCTGTCTCGTTGGGGCGCGCAAGCTCAGTAGTTGTGACGCGTGGGCCTAGCTGCCACGCAGCGTGTGGGATCTTAGTTCCCCGACCAGGGATTGAACCTGCGTCCCCTGCATTGTAAGGCGGACTCTTCACCACTGGACCACCAGGATGTCCCTTCAATAAAAATTTAAAAAACAAAAAACAAAAACAAAAAAAGATCGGGTTTGCATTTTGATCAGGACACTCTGTCTGCTGGGTGGAGAATAGATGGGAGGGGAGTGAGGCTGAGGCCAGCCATGAAATGGAAGTATTAAGCTACATTTTGGACTGCTTATGCTCAGAGGACCAGCCAGATGTCAGTCATCCACAACTTCCCAACACCAAGCCACTGCCTTCCGTCAAGTCCCTGGGTCCTCCTCCCGCAAAGCCACCGAGGCCCCCGGTCGTGAACCTCCGGGCCTTCCAGAGGCAGGCAGCTGCTCTTCCCAAGACCCACAGGGAAGGTAAGGAAATGCGCAGGGCCCCGTGCACAGCCAGCCAACAGAAGTCATGGCTCCCGTGGCCAGATCCCCGTCACCTCCCCCTCTGCATCGACTCCCAGGGGACAGTGCCAGACTGCTTTTCTGTGGGGCTGGACATCCATCACTGCTTATTCTCACGTACAGGCTGTGGCAGCTCGCCTGTGAAATGACAAATCTGTGGGAATTGGCCCCTTATCGCTCCTGGGCCAGCCTGCTTCCCCTGAGAGCACTGCATTTGATCACTGGAACTCTGTCCAAGAGGAAGAAAACAAAAAGTAGCTGAGGAGGGAGGCAGGGAGTCTTTGTTTTCCTACAAAGCCCATGTTGTCAACACAACCAGGTGCAGTAGGAGAGGGGGAAGAAGTGAGGAGAGGAAAGTCAGTGTGAACTTGACCTGGGATCATGCTGAGAGTCCCTTGGGCCTCTGTGATCTGCCTTCAGGAATGAATTGAAGGGCCCCTACCCCTGCCCCCATTAGTCCTTTCCGGGACCTGCAGCATCCTTGGCAGCCATCCTTCTGTGCTCTTGTGTGTTTTCCTCTACTATGTGAAGGGAACCACCCTCTCACCCCTCTTTTCCCCCCACTGCAGCCTGATCCTGTTGACACTGGAAACACCTTCGCTTACATTTGCTCTAGTGAAACACAAGGTGAACATACACTTTGGGGTGATGCGTAGTGCTGTGCTAGCATTTGTCTTACTGTGGCCACGAGTGCCTGTGGATGGTACACTAAAAGAGCTAATTCTTCGTTCATTTATTCTTAGTTTGTTGTCTGTTCATTAGACTGCTTTGGGCAAACTTTGGGTGAAATTTCTTTAACTCAGTGATTCTCAAACTTCAGCATGCATCAGAGTTAGCTAGAGGACTTGTTAAAACACAGCTTACTGGGCCCAACCCCGGAGTTCTGATTCAGTTGGTCTTGGTTTGGGGCCTGAGAATTTACCTTTTGAACAAGTTCACGGCGAGATGCTGATGTTGCTGGTCCAGGGACCACACTTTGAGAACCACTGCTATGAGTCATCTGAAGTCTTATCCTAAAAGAAAATCCTATAGCGAGAAATCAAGCTCTGCTAAGTATACTTTGATAATATGGCCACCTCCATATCAAAGAAGGCTCAGTATGACTTTTATAAACATTAAATAATTCAGGCCTCAAACCGTCTCTCTGAAAGAGAAGGAGGTTGTCAGAGAACAGAGAACATAAGACTAAGATTTTGGGAATAAAATGGGCTTTGTCAATCCCAGCTCTCCCCTCGCTAGCTATATAAGTCTGGGCACAGTACTCACTGAGCCTCATTGTCATTATCTATAAAATGGGGATGATAATAACACTCGATGATTGTGAGGAGAAATGAGATGAGGCCTGGGGAGACTTTGAACAGTGCTTGGCACACCAGTAATGCTCAATGAAGGCACTGTTATCCTTAACTCAAACACACACTGAGCAGCTATACTCTCTTTGCCAGGCTCCATGATAGAAACAAGAGATTAAGAGGTAAACCCCACAGGGGCTTACCTGGAGGTAAGCCCCTCCAGGGCTCAATACAGGAGATTGCACTCATAAATAAGCACCATAAAGTGTAGGTGAACACTGCATGCAGGACTGATGGTCCCCGGATGCCAGGGGGAGGGGCGGCTTGGGGCACAGGTAAGCTGCCCTTCTACATTTTGTCTCTGGGTGGGGGGAGGAGGTGGCGGGGTGTGGTCATTGCACCAACAATTCACTTAAACAGGCTGCCACTGAAACCCCTCTTTTTCACCCTGCCTCTTGCTCTTACAGCAGCTGGGGAGGAAGGCGACCTGCCTCCAGAGAGGTGAGTACCTGTTTTTCAATTTTGTAGGAGCGTAGCCCATCAAGGAGGCTGCTTAGCCTGCCCAAAAGCAGGCAGTAAGCACACGCCAGGTGTCTGTATTTCTCAGAAGAGTTGCAGGAAGAGCAGATTTATAAGCACCAAACTGCAACTTTGGATTAAATGAGAGATTAAATAAACTGCATTTAAAAACCAGGCTGGCATTAAGTTGCAAAGATGGTCATCTGAGGTCCTTTTTCTTATGATACAGTTGGGTTCAGTAAATTGAAACATCAGCCTCTGTAGTAATAAATCAGATTAGAGGCCACAGAGTGCTGTGGGCAGCCAGTGTGATGTTAGGAATCGGTAATGGGACAAAGGACCTTCTGGTTTTGGTGCACTCATTGTAAGACTTTGGCCATGAAGTGTCAGTCCATTAATCACTCAGCCATATACTATCTGTTGAGCCCTCTGATGTGTCACGCATCAAGCTGGCTACTGTATACAGATGTTCTCACTTCCTCTTCTCAAGAACGCTGTGAAGTTGCTGCCCCTGTCCTCATTTTTTTTTTTACAGCTAAAGATAGTTGGCCTCAGAGAGTTTGTCACTTGCAGAGGCATGATTCCAACCCAGGTGTGCCCAAACTATTTTTTTAACTGAGATATAATTGATATATAACACTGTATAAGTTTGAGGTGTACAGTGTATTGGTTCAAGACACTTATATATTACAATATTGTTACTACGGTAGTATTAGCTAACACCTTTATCACCTTGCATAATTATTTCTTTTTTGTGCTGCAAGCAGTTAAAAATCTAGTCTCTCAACAGCTTTGAGTTTATAATATAGCATTATTTTTTTACTATAATCCCTATGTTGTACATTGAATCTCCAGAACCTATTTATCTACAGGTTGCAAGTTTGTACTCTTAAACAACATCTCCAATTTCTCCATTCCCCAGCCCTTGGTAACCACCATTCTATTTTCTGCTTTTACAAGTTCTGTTTTTTTTTTAAGATTCCACATATAAGTGATATCATGTAGTATTTGTCTTTCTCTGTCTGACTTATCTTACTTAGCATAATGCTTTCAGGGTTCATCCATGTCTTTGCAGATGGCAAGATGGCCTTCTTTTTCAAGGTTGAATAATATTCCATATATAAATGTGTGCATATATTTATATATCTCACATTTATAATATTACATTCATATATCTATAATATCTATTGCATTTACACATTTATATATATAATATATGGATTATATATATATGTATATATCTCATATCTTCTCTACCTATTCATCTGTGGACACTTAGGTGTCCATCCATATCTTGGCTATTGTGACTAATGCCACAATGAACGTGGGAGCTCAGGTATTTCTTTGAGATCCTATTTTTGTTTCCTTCAGGTGTATACCAAGGTATAGGCTTTCTGGACCATATGGCAGTTCAATTTTTAAGTTTTCAAGGAAGCACCATACTGTTTTCCATAGTGGCTGTACTAACTGGTATGCCCAAACTACTTTGACTATACAAACTCCTTCACAAAGATGCTCCTGTTCTCAAGAAGGTCAGTCTTAGAAGGAGAACTAAACATAAAAATAAATAATCATACTACTTATTCATTCATTAAATGTTTATAGGGCTTCCCTGGTGGCACAGTGGTTGAGAGTCCGCCTGCCAATGCAGGGGACAAGGGTTCGTGCCCCAGTCCGGTAAGATCCCACATGCCGCGAAGCGGCTGGGCCCGTGAGCCACGGCCGCTGGGCCTGCGCGTCCGGAGCCTGTGCTCCACAATGGGAGAGGCCACAACAGTGAGAGGCCCGCACACCGCAAAACAAAAAAAACAAACAAACAAAAAAAAAAAAAAAAAAAAAAAATGTTTATAATAGTAGAATGTGTTACATTTTGTAATAGAGAAAGGTATAAGTTTCAGAGGTTGCAAAGATGCAGAGGGATCATTTTTCCTTGGGAGGGTCAGGCAAGTCTTTATAGAAAACATATGAGTTGTCTATTGCTACAGTAATACTGCATAATACCAACAGAACATCAACAGTATACAAAGTGACTGTGGGTTCGGCTGATCTGGGCTGGGCTCAGCTGGTGTGGCTCACATGTTGAAGACTATCTAGACAGTTTTGCTGATACTGAGTCAGAGTGGAAGGGCATTGAAGCTTTACATGGCAGTGGGCAGGGATCCATGGAGGGGTGAAGAATAGGGGCATTAACTCAATCAACCTAACAGTGAAGAGGAAACATTTGAAATAAGTATTGAGGATAAACATCTGTTGGAAAACGTGGGAAGGTACACTATAGGCAGAGGCAGGAAGTGTGGAGTAACAAGTCTTCTTTTGGAAACTAGAACTACTTGAGTTAGAGTATAGAAAGTATAGTAAGGAATGGAAAGAAATGGGAGGGAGACAGGAACCAAATCATGGAGGATCTTGTACACTAAGGACTTGATACGATGTTCTTGTTCAACAAGGAACAGACCGAATGATGCTAGAAAAGATTCATGTGCTCTAGGAACTCCTGGTTCAGTGGTCTGTTTGAAAGAGTTCAAGGATGGCATGAGGTAGGTCAGTGGAACCGCCTTCTATGTGCATTTATATGAAAGAGGGAAAAAAATTTAGAAGGCTTGGGAGATGATTTGCACTATTTACTCAATGAACATGGGCCTCAGTATCACAGTTTGAGGGGACAGTGTAATTCTGCTGTGCTCTGAGTCAGTCTTAATTCCCTCTTGCCTCAGATACTGTGAGCACCTCAGTATGGTTATGAGTGTGATTTGGCACGCTCGTAAGCTAGTGTTCAGCTAGGTATGCATTTTCCCTATAGCTTGGCTCTAAACTAAGCTGACTCCTTCTCTGGCACTTTAATCATCCATTTCAACATGGGGGGCAAACTTGCTGTGATAGGCAAGTATTGGGAAACTGTAGTCAGCCTCTAACATGACACCCTCTTCCTAAGGGATTTACAAGGACAGTTTCACTATTCTGTCCTTTCACACTGACTTTAGAACCCTAACCTCATCTAAAATGAGACTCACTATACTTCGGTTATGATATGGGCCGTACTGCTGTAAGAGTGAAAGACAAGAGATGAAGAGGCACCAGAATACTTAGGCGTGGCTTCGTAGAAGGCAAAACACCTTGAGATGTATCCTGTGTGATAGGTCAGGATTAGGTAGGCTTACTTATTTGTTCCCTTTTGTGTGACTGTAAGATAGGTGAGGGCAGGGTTTTGTCCCCAGAAATAACCACATTCTTGACTGGTAGTTGGTAGATGGATGGATGGATGGACAGATGGATGGACTAAAGGACAGAGCAATGGATGGTCAGTATAGAGCTAGAACATGATTGAAAGCAAGGTGGTAGTAATAAAAAAGAGGATATAAACAGACAAAAGAAGTATGCTGATGTGGAAAAGTAAGAGATGACATTAGATCCTGAAATACATTAAGTGCCATGCTAAGGATTTTGAATTTTATCTTGTCAATGATAAGAAATTAGTTTGAACAAGTAAATGCCATGATGCTAAGCAGCCTTAGGTACAACTTCTATGGAAATTGGCGCTGGTTTGGGAAGAACATCTTCCATGTTCATGGTATTAATTTTCAATAAAGATATTAGATTAGAAATAGAATATGTCAGATCTTATTACTGGAAGGAGACATGGCAATTATCTAATGCAGCCAGGCCATTACAGCATAATGTTAACAAAAATCTGGGCTTTTCATCTAAGCCTTACCATTTAACACCTATGTAGTACTGGACAAATGCCTTAACCTCTGCAAACCTCAGTTTCTACTTATGTAAAATGGGATATTGATAGATCCTAACTCATGCAATTGTGGTGTTGGTTAAATGAAGTAATGATTGTAAAGTGTTTAGCACATTACCTAGCATCTAGAGAGTGCTCAATACCGTTTACTTGGCTATTATACAACCTCCCACCAAAGGCAAGAATTCATGCTCAGAACCTTAGTCTCTTCAAAAATCCTTTGATGGTGAGCTCATTGCCTGGAGAGTCCAGTGTCTTTCTTTGTTGGGCCAGATTTTATCCACTGAACATATATTTATTGAGCATCTGCTATATGCCAAGCCCTCTTATATACATTGAGAATACAGCAGTGTATAAAATATCTTACATGTACCCACACACACATTTGTTTGTTTGTTTATTCAAAAGTCCTTCAAGTGGGGCTGGAAAAAGAAATGACATCCTTACTCTAGATTCCCAACCATCCCTCCAAGATCTATTCATTGGTATAATAGATGTTGTCTTTACTTCTTCTTTACATGACAGTTTTTAAAACATCTAAGGACTACTTTCTTCTCTAATCTCAAACTCATTGTTTTCAACTATTATTCATAAAACGGGAGTCTTTGTGTTTTCACTGTATTTCTATGGATATATTTTGTAATCCTCTTGTTAGGAACTCAGTGCATTTAGAATAGCCATTTTTACTTCTGAGCCTCTCTATATTGTGTATTAAATATAAACAGCATTGTGTAAAGGGGCAAGTACAGGTCTAGAGTCAGGTTAGCATGGGTTCAACCACTCACTCTATTTTACACAAGTCATTCAACAGCTCAGAGTTTTGACATGCGCGTCTGTAAAGTGAACATAGTAATATTTACTTCATTGATAGTCACAAAGACTAAATGAGATAAATTATATAAAGCATGGAGTACACAGAAGATGATCAATGAGTCTTTGTTTCTTCAACTCTTGGCCTCTCCATTTCTTCTTATCTCTGGAATATTAATATTGCATTAATGAATTGACTGTGGAGTTTATCCTTTGTCATCACTCTTTCGTGCAAACCAAGCTGGTTGGCATGCCTCTTGAATAAGCAGCTCCTATTTGTGTTTGTGAGCAAAGCAGGGTAGTCCCAGGGCAGCAAGCAGCCCTGGGTCTATGTCAGTACTTAGCAGAGTTGGCTAATATTTTATTCATTAGCTATCAATATGGGTTTTCTCCTATTAAGAAGAGTCAGAGGGTAGTCCTGAGTCAGGAAATCTCTGACTTAGACACTAAGGCAGGGAGAGGCTATTTATTTCAGGAGTAGAAAAGATGCAGACAGTACACTGTTTCTTGCGCGAGGGTCTGTGTGTGGATCTCAGGATTCCACCATATTCTCTTCTGGACTTTTAATTTTGTATTTTCATTTTGATGATCATCTTTAAAAGATAATATAAGCCTATTTTCAATCTTCTGGATGGCCTCCTTCAACCTAATACTTTGGGACATACTTTTGTGTTTGGTTTTTGATATTTCTTCCCCATGCAGCGTGGGAAACACAAGCATCTTCTAGGGCTGAGCAGATTATGTGACTATGTCGAGAACCTGTATTAGACAACTGGGAAGAATAGAACCTGGGGAATAAATGCCTTTACTAAAGCATTCAAGTAAAATAATGATGATAACAGAGAAATGACATGGTGGCCAAATAAGATGAAGCTGTAGTCCTTATTTGAATAGTGGTAAGTGCTATAAAGAAAAAAATTTTTATACAAGTTTTAAAGGTTACACTCCACTTACAGTTATTACAAAATATTGACTATATTCCCTTTTTTGTACAACACATTCTTGTAGCTTATCTTACACCCGATAGTTTGTACCTCCCACTTCCCCACCCATATGTTGCCCCCCATCCAAATGGTAACCACTAGTTTGTTTTCTATCTCTGTGAGTCTGCTTCTATAAAGAAAAATATTTAAAGCATATTAGGATAATAACAGGGGGTTGGGAGTGAAATAAAGGAGGTGTAGGATGATCAAGAAAAGCCTCCCTGAGGTAGTGACTTTTGGGCTGAGACCTGAATGATGAGGACTCAGTTATGGAAGGTCTAGAAGATGTTCCAGGAGAGGGAACAGCTGGGGCGAATTCTCAAGAACCGCCCTCTACACATTTCAAGAACCGGAACGGCAGGGAGCACAGCTAAAACACAGTGCTCTAGGGGAATGGCGGTGGTGGTTCTTGGGAGCCGTGGAATGAGTTTGGATTTTGCTCTAAATGCATTGGGAAGCCAGAGGAGAGTTTTTAAGCCAGGCAGTGACATGAGCTGACATTTATTTTGTAAAGATCAATCTGGATGCTGTCTAAATACTAAATTTAGTGGAGAAGCAGGTGGAAATAGGCAGACAGCCTAGGAAGCCATTGTGACAATGAAACAATGACAATAACATTAAAAATAACAATCAACACTGATATGGCGTCTGTTCTAAGTATATAAATGATTCCATTTGTGACAATCTTTAAGAAGTAGATGAAGCTATTATATATTTTATAGATGAGAAAACTGAGTCACAGAGAGGTTAAATAACTTGACACAGACAAGGGGGTAGAAATGGAGATAAAGAAATGAATGGATTCAAGTTATGTTTTAAAGGAAAGCCAGCAATTGCTGGATCAGCTGTGGGGAGTGAGATGGGAGGGAAAGAGAGGAATCTAGAACCTGTAGGTGATGTGTTGTTTCCATCCCTGTTGATATTTAACAATGTGCTCGGCACATCATCAGTGCCCAGCACAAGATGGAACTTTCCTAAAAGCTATTGGGGATTGGTTTCTATTTAACAAAACAAGCATGTCTTTGTACTGTATGCATGTAACACTAGAACTTCCGAAGGCTACTTTTTAAATCGTTTGTAACTACAGGGCTGTGTGATGAATGGCTGCATTTTAGGTGGTTAATACTAGTATAGATCTGCTCCCAATGACCAACAGCAAAGTAGGCTCCCCATAATGGTATCTGGAATGTGAAAGTTGGCCCCAAGATCCCAGTGTGTTAAACGAAGTCACTTTGGGGCAAAAATAAAGAGAAGGACTTTTTTTTTTTTTTTTAAGCCTGTGCCTTTATTAATTTTTAGATCCAGAACACTCAGGTGGCTTCAGCTCAAGCCACTTCAATAACTTCTTATTATCCCTTTTTAATTGGACTTTAGGGACATACCAAGGCCACTGTTCAGTCTGCCTTTCACAAGGGCAAGGGTGGTGGGAACAGTGGATTTATTTAGGCTCTCTCTCTTCTTTCATGTTTTTAAGTTTTCCTCCTTTAAAAAAAAAATCACCTAAAGATTCTACTTATTCAGCACTTTTTATAGACAAAGCCTTGTGCCCTATGTTTATGTCCCACTTTCATTTTAAAACTCCCAACTGCCACCACCCCACGAAATAAGTGGTTAGTGGACTCTCTAACCATAGAGTCAGGTTAAGTAATCCAGGAAGATGCAACTGGATCAGCAGTGCCGGGGTCTGACCTGGTCAGCCCGACTCCAGAGCACAGCCTCCCAGGCGCCTTACCGGATTCGCATGGGACTCTTACCTGTGACAAAAGGGGGCAAGGTTTAAGAGACTCCTGGCCTCCTTGTTTTTTGTTTGGTAATTGACAGATATTTACAGCATCTCACGTGTGGCATAGCTGTGGATTCACCCCTCACGCTGTCCTCATTGCCTATTGTCCTGTTCTTTCTAATTAAAAATGAGTTTGTGAATAAAATGGAAATAAAGTTATATATAAAAGAAACAGACTTGTGGCCTTAGGATTTCACTTTCTCTTTGCAGAAAGATCTGTGTGAGGGAGGCTGGCTACAGTGGAAAGTGTTTAGAGTCAAGTGGTGCCTTCTCTCTTTGATAGCATTCAGTTGATAAGGAAAAGGTCATGATTTAGGAAGAAATCAGACAATCACGGGTTGTAGACTTGGAGCCTTTTTTTGTACATAGGTATATTCAGAAAACTTGAGTGAAAACTAATCTTTGGTTACTGGGCACGTCCTGGGCATTGCTCAGCCCTTTATGTATACCTGTTAGACTCATTTGAACCCCATAACCATTTTAAGAGGGCAAAACTAACATTCCCATCTTGTAGAGGAGAAACCACGGGCTCAGAGACATTTCATGACTTGACCTAAAGTATAAGATAATACAGAGCTTATCCAGGTTGTGAACTCAGACTGTGTGTTTATAAATATTTTCAACCACAGTGTCCTGTGTCAAAAGTTTTTCAACATGAGGGATCTGGGGACATTTCTGTTAGACTGTAAACTCAGTGAGGCAATGGATCATGTCTTTTTCACCTTTGTTTCCCCGGGAAGTAGACATGCAAGTAATAATTATGTATAACTAAGTAGGTGATGGACCAATGGAGTGACAGATAAACAGACTGATGGGGAGAAGGATGGACAGATAGAATGAATTACCCTCTATGGACTTTGGTATAACTAAACATTCCAAGACTCTATCTGCATATTTTGCATTGATCGTACATGCAATATCATATCCTAATTTAAACAAAGCCGAATGATGAGGATGATCTGACCTCTTCATTTGCCCTTGTGCATCATGTAAGGGTTCCTGCCGTATGAAGATGTGGATTTACATGAAATCCTCTCTTTTCTCTTCTCCTTTTTAGTCTAGCATGCAGCAAGTGACACTCCGCCAACAAGCTTGTCCTTATTATTTTAGCCCTCTCTCCTCTCTTCCCTCTCTTCTGCGGACCCATTACACTCTGAATTAACTATTTTTTTTTTAAACATCTTTATTGGGGTATAATTGCTTTACAATGGTGTGTTAGTTTCTGCTTTATAACAAAGTGAATCAGCTATACATATACATATGTTCCCATATGTCTTCCCTCTTGCGTCTCCCTCCCTCCCACTCTCCCCATCCCACCCTTCCAGGCTGTCACAAAGCACCGAGCTAATATCCCTGTGCCTTGCGGCTGCTTCCCCCCAGCTATCTACCTTACTACGTTTGTTAGTGTGTATATGTCCATGACTCTCTCTCGCCCTGTCAAAACTCACCCTTCCCCCTCCCCATATCCTCAAGTCCGTTCTCCAGTAGGTCTGCGTCTTTATTCCTGTCTTACCCCTAGGTTCTTCATGACATTTTTTTCCCTTAAATTCCATATATATGTGTTAGCATACAGTATTTGTCTTTTTCTTTCTGACTTACTTCACTCTGTATGACAGACTCTAGGTCTATCCATCTCATTACAAATAGCTCAATTTCATTTCTTTTTAAGGCTGAGTAATATTCCATTGTGTATATGTGCCACATCTTCTTTATCCATTCATCCGATGATGGGCGCTTAGGTTGTTTCCATCTCCGGGCTATTGTAAATAGAGCTGCAATGAACATTTTGGTACATGACTCTTTTTGAATTTTGGTTTTCTCAGGGTATATGCCCAGTAGTGGGACTGCTGGGTCATATGGTAATTCTATTTGTAGTTTTTTAAGGAACCTCCATACTGTTCTCCATAGTGGCTGAACCATTTCACATTCCCACCAGCAGTGCAAGAGTGTCCCCTTTTCTCCACACCCTCTCCAGCATTTATTGTTTCTAGATTTTTTGATGATGGCCATTCTGACTGGTGTGAGATGATATCTCATTGTAGTTTTGATTTGCATTTCTCTAATGATTAATGATGTTGAGCATTCTTTCATGTGTTTGTTGGCATTCTGTATATCTTCTTTGGAGAAATGTCTATTTAGGTCTTCTGCCCATTTTTGGATGGGGTTGTTTGTTTTTTTGTTATTGAGCTGCATGAGCTGCTTGTAAATTTTGGAGATGAATCCTTTGTCAGTTGCTTCATTTGCAAATGTTTTCTCCCATTCTGAGGGTTGTCTTTTGGTCTTGGTTATGGTTTCCTTTGCTGTGCAAAAGCTTTGAAGTTTCATTAGGTCCCATTTGTTTATTTTTGTTTTTATTTCCATTACTCTAGGAGGTGGGTCAGAAAGGATCTTGCTGTGATTTATGTCATAGAGTGTTCTTCCTATGTTTTCTTCTAAGTGTTTGATAGTTTCTGGCCTTACATTTAGGTCTTTAATCCATTTTGAGCTTATTTTTGTGTATGGTGTTAGGGAGTGATCTAATCTCATACTTTTACATGTACCTGTCCAGTTTTCCCAGCACCATTTATTGAACAGGCTGTCCTTTCTCCACTGTACATTCCTGCCTCCTTTATCAAAGATGAGGTGTCCATATGTGCGTGGGTTTATCTCTGGGCTTTCTATCCTGTTCCACTGATCTATCTTTCTGTTCTTGTGCCAGTACCATACTGTCTTGATTACTGTTGCTTTGTAATATAGTCTGAAGTCAGGGAGCCTGATTCCTCCAGCTCCTTTTTTTGTTCTCAAGATTGCTTTGGCTATTCGGGGTCTTTTGTGTTTCCATACAAATTGCGAAATTTTTTGTTCTAGTTCTGTGAAAAATGCCAGTGGTAGTTTGATAGGGATTGCATTGAATCTGTAGATTGCTTTGGGTAGTAGAGTCATTTTCACAATGTTGATTCTTCCCATCCAAGAACATGGTATATCTCTCCATCTATTTGTATCATCTTTAATTTCTTTCATCAGTGTCTTATAATTTTCTGCATACAGGTCTTTCGTCTCCTTAGGTAGGTTTATTCCTAGATATTTTATTCTTTTTGTTGCAATGGTAAATGGGAGTGTTTTCTTGATTTCACTTTCAGATTTTTCATCATTAGTATATAGGAATGCCAGAGATTTCTGTGCATTAATTTTGTATCCTGCTACTTTACCAAATTCATTGATTAGCTCTAGTAGTTTTCTGGTAGCATCTTTAGGATTCTCTATGTATAGTATCATGTCATCTGCAAACAGTGACAGCTTTACTTCTTCTTTTCCGATTTGGATTCCTTTTATTTCCTTTTCTTCTCTGATTGCTGTGGCTAAAACTTCCAAAACTATGTTGAATAAGAGTGGTGAGAGTGGGCAACCTTGTCTTGTTCCTGATCTTAGTGGAAATGCTTTCAGTTTTTCACCATTGAGGGTGATGTTTGCTGTGGGCTTGTCATATATGGCCTTTATTATGTTGAGGAAAGTTCCCTCTATGCCTACTTTCTGCAGGGTTTTTATCATAAATGGGTGTTGAATTTTGTCGAAAGCTTTCTCTGCATCTATTGAGATGATCATATGGTTTTTCTCCTTCAATTTGTTAATATGGTTTATCACATTGATAGATTTGCGTATATTGAAGAATCCTTGCATTCCTGGAATAAACCCCACTTGATCATGGTGTATGATCCTTTTAATGTGCTGTTGGATTCTGTTTGCTAGTATTTTGTTGAGGATTTTTGCATCTATGTTCATCAGTGATATTGGCCTGTAGTTTTCTTTCTTTGTGACATCCTTGTCTGGTTTTGGCATCAAGGTGATGGTGGCCTCGTAGAAGGAATTTGGGAGTGTTCCTCCCTCTGCTATATTTTGGAAGAGTTCGAGAAGGATAGGTGTTAGCTCTTCTCTAAACGTTTGATAGAATTCACCTGTGAAGCCATCTGGTCCTGGGCTTTTGTTTGTTGGAAGGTTTTTAATCACAGTTTCAATTTCAGTGCTTGTGATGGCCTGTTCATATTTTCTATTTCTTCCTGATTCAGTCTTGGCAGGTTGTGCATTTCTAAGAATTTGTCCATTTCTTCCAGATTGTCCATTTTATTGGCATAGAGTTGCTTGTAGTAATCTCTCATGATTTTTTTTATTTCTGCAGTGTCAGTTGTTACTTCTCCTTTTTCATTTCTAATTCTATTGATTTGAGTCTTCTCCCTTTTTTTCTTGATGAGTCTGGCTAGCGGTTTATCTATTTTGTTTATCTTCTCAAAGAACCAGCTTTTAGTTTTATTGATCTTTGCTATCATCTCCTTCATTTCTTTTTCATTTATTTCTGATCTGATTTTTATGATTTCTTTCCTTCTGCTAGCTTTGGGGTTTTTTTGTTCTTCTTTCTCTAATTGCTTGAGGTGCAAGGTTAGGTTGTTTATTCGAGATGTTTCCTGCTTCTTAAGGTGGGCTTGTATTGCTATAAACTTCCCCCTTAGAACTGCTTTTGCTGCATCCCATAGGTTTTGGGTCGTTGTGTCTCTATTGTCATTTGTTTCTAGGTATTCTTTTATTTCCTCTTTGATTTCTTCAGTGATCACTTCATTATTAAGTAGTGTATTGTTTAACCTCCATGTGTTTGTATTTTTTACAGATCTTTTCCTATAATTGATATCTAGTCTCATGGCGTTGTGGTCGGAAATGATACTTGATACAATTTCAGTTTTCTTAAATTTACCAAGGCTTGATTTGTGACCCAAGATATGATCTATCCTGGAGAATGTTCCATGAGCACTTGAGAAAAATGTGTATTCTGTTGTTTTTGGATGGAGTGTCCTATAAATATCAATTAAGTCCATCTTGTTTAATGTATCATTTAAAGCTTGTGTTTCCTTATTTATTTTCATTTTGGATGATCTGTCCATGGGTGAAAGTGGGGTGTTAAAGTCCCCTACTATGAATGTGTTACTGTTGATCTCCCCTTTTATGGTTGTTAGTATTTGCCTTATGTATTGAGGTGCTCCTATGTTGGGTGCATAAATATTTACAATTGTTATATCTTCTTCTTGGATCGATCCCTTGATCATTATGTAGTGTCCTTCTTTGTCCCTTTTAATAGTCCTTATTTTAAAGCCTATTTTGTCTGATATGAGAATTGCTACTCCAGCTTTCTTTTGGTTTCCATTTGCATGGAATATCTTTTTCCATCCCCTTACTTTCAGTCTGTATGTGTCTCTAGGTCTGAAGTGGGTCTCTTGTAGACAGCATATATAAGGGTCTTGTTTTTGTATCCATTCAGCCAATCTGTGTCTTTTGGTGGGAGCATTTAGTCCATTTACATTTAAGGTAATTATCGATATGTATGTTCCTATTTCCATTTTCTATATTGTTTTGGGTTAGCTACTATAGGTCGTTTCCTTCTCTTGTGTTTCGTGTCTAGAGAAGTTCCTTTAGCATTTGTTGTAAAGCTGGTTTGGTGGTGCTGAACTCTCTCAGCTTTTGCTTGTCTGTAAAGGTTTTAATTTCTCCATCAAATGTGAATGAGATCCTTGCTGGGTAGAGTAGTCTTGGTTGCAGGCTTTTCTCCTTCATCACTTTCCGTATGTCCTGCCACTCCCTTCTGGCTTGTAGGGTTTCTGCTGAGAGATCAGCTGTTAACCTTATTGGGATTCCCTTGTGTGTTATTTGTTGAATTAACTATTGATATTTATTTAATCAAACTAATCATTGAGAACGTCACCTCCATTTTACATTTAGAATAAAATTTAAAAATCCCAAACTCTTTACAAGGGCCAAGAAGGTCCCGTCATTCTGGCTGCTCTTTACTCCTCTCCTAACCCCCTCTTTCCCTTGTTCACTGTCTTCAGCCCACTGGCCTTTTGGCTTCTCTGCAGATACAACAAGCATGTTCTTCCCAGGCAGAAATACTTGCTTCTTCCTTTGTATAGAGTGGTTTTTTCCTAGATCTTCACCTGATGACTCCTTCTGATCATGCAGGATTTGTTCGATTGTTCATTCATTCAATTAATCTTTTTTGCACCCCAAGTATGTACCAGACATCAGTTAGATGCTGGTAATCCAACAGAAAACAAAAAAAGTCTCTGCCCTCATGACACATACATTTTGGCTGGGGAGAAAAATAAATATGCAAATGATGGTATAACGTAAGGTAATGATAAATGCTGAAATGTCAGCCTCCCTGACTATAGCTCATGTTTCCTCCCCCAAGATACTATCTATTCCATATATAAGGCTGCTTTATTCTTCTGTTAGTATTTATTAATGCTTCCAATGATAATGTTTATTCTAGTTATTTATTTTCTGTGTTATTTGAGACCATGAGAGTCTTGAGTTCAAGGACCTTGTCTCTCATTTGCCTTTATATTCTAGAACAGTGCCTGGCACAGAGGAGCTCAATGAAAAAATTAATGATATGACATCATCTACCTGTCCATCTAGTAGGAGTTTTCAGTATTTCTGTGAGCATCAGAGGAGGACCCAGATCACTGGAGCCTGTAGTGTTAGTCACTGGGGACCCAGCAGTGAGTGATACAGTATAAGACCCCAGAGTAAAAGAGACAGAATTAAACTCATAAAAGTAATGAAATAATTTACAGATTTATGACAACTATTAAGAACGGTATAAACCGAAGAATTATGGTAGACGGAAACAGGTGGGGAAGAGGGCTCTCGGGAAAAGGTAGCAGGATAAGGACTTTCTTGAAGGTGATGTCTGTCGACTGAAAAAAAAAAAAAGCACAACCTAAAAGCTGAGAATTGTGTTTTATTTGGTGGACTTGTTGAGGACTGAAGCCAGGGTGACAGCCTCTCAGATAGCTCTGAGAGACTGTTCCAAAGAGGTAATGGAAGAGCCAGGGTATAGAAGAGTTTTGCAAACATCAGGTAGTTGAACATCAAAATATTTCTACTAATTAAAGGAAAAACAAAAATCTCAAGTGAATGAATTTAGCACTTTTCTGTATGGGAAGGTGCAAGAGCCTGGGTTCATTGAAATCGTTCCTTTGATGTGCACCTTAACTTACCTAAGCCCAGAATCCTGTTTTCTCCATCTTTAATCCCCTCAGGGTGCACAGTCAGGAAGTGGGGGGGGGGGAGGCGGGGTGCAGTGGCCTGATGGCCGCAACATCCTTTTTTTACTGATACGGCAGGTGACTTTCTTCGTCCACACATCTAAGGTGAGACCACATGGTTGAGAGGCAGCTGGCCATACAGGAGCATTCCAGGAAAGGAACAGTATTTGCAAAGTCCTTGAGGTAGGAGAGAGGATAGTGTCCTTGCAAAACAGAAAGGAGGCCAGTGTGCTTAGAGTGTAATGAGGGAGGGAGAGGGTGGCAGGACAGGGGTTTGGAGAGGTTACTAAGAATGAGATCGTAAAGGTGAAGCGTTTGATGGTTTTGTTGTTGTTGTTTTTGTTACACGGGCCACTCAATGTTGTGGCCTCTCCCGTTGCGGAGCACAGGCTCTGGACACGCAGGCTCAGCAGCCATGGCTCACGGGCCCAGCCGCTCCGCGGCATGTGGGATCCTCCCGGACCGGGGCACGAACCCGTGTCCCCTGCATCGGCAGGCAGACTCTCAACCACTGCGCCACCAGGGAAGCCCTGTTGTTGTTTTTAATTAAGAGTCGCAAGCAGAATTGTGACAAGGTCTGTTATCTTTTAAAAAAAAATTTTTTAAACATCTTTATTGGAGTATAATTGCTTTACAATGGTGTGTTAGTTTCTGCTTTATAAGAAAGTGAATCAGCCATACGTATACATACATCCCCATATCCCCTCCCTCTTGTGTCTCCCTCCCACCCTCCCTATCCCACCCCTCTAGGTGGTCACAAAGCACCAAGCTGCTCTCCCTGTGCTATGTGGCTGCTTTCCACTAGCTATCTATTTTACACTTGGTAATGTATATATGTCCATGCCACTCTCTCACTTTGTCCCAGCTTACCCTTCCCCCTCCCAGTATTCTCAAGTCCATTTTCTACATCTGCATCTTTATTCCTGTCCTGCCCCTAGGTTCATCAGAACCATTTATTTTTTTTAGATTCCATATATATGTGTTAGCATATGGTATTTATTTTTCTCTTTCTGACTTACTTCACTCTGTATGACAGACTCTAGGTCCATCCACTACAAGTAACTCAATTTCGTTCCTTTTTATGGCTGTGTAATATTCCATTGTATATATTTGCCACATCTTCTTTATCCATTCATGTGTCGATGTAAGTTATCTTTTTAAAAGATCATCCTGGCTGCTGTGTGGAGAATAGACTGTAGAAAGACCAGAGAAAATAACACTCAGTGCTTTAAAGAACAAGTGGGAGTTTGTGAAAAGGACATTGGAGGTTAGGACATTACAAGCAGGGGAACCACACATACAAAAGCACAGAGGCAGGAAACCTCCTGGTGTGTCCAGGAATCACAGGTAATTTGACATAATTGGAATGTATAGTGGTAGCGTGTATACAAGGCAGTGTAGCATGTAATAACAGTTCAACAAATGCTGGCTGAATCATAGAATGGACTTAGATGGTTCTTAGCTTGCGACTCTATTATATTCAGTCTGTTTTTTGTTAGTTTCCGATCTTTGGGTGTAGTTCACCTCCCTGTCTAAATTATAAATTCTTTGAAAGCAGAGGGAGAATCGAATACTTCTTTCTTACCAACTACATAAATGAAATTTGTTTAAATCGAATGACATAGCAATACTTGAAAACGAGAAGATCCAGGGAGTGTGTTATAAGGGGTTAAGAGCATAGAATTTGGGGTCAAGTCAGATAGCCTTGGGTTTATATTTTGAGCACCATAGTCTCTGTGTGATCTTAGGAGAGTTATTTAATATCTCTGGGCCTCCTATTTCTTCACATGGGAAAATGGAGAAATCAATAAATCCTACCTTTTAGGCTTGCTGTGAGGATTGAGATAAATATCTATAATTCTACAAAGTACCCAGCAATGTTGTAAACACTTGATAAATGGTAGCGATTTGTCGTGTGTTTCAAGTAGCAGGGTTTGTCTGTAACAAGGTGTAGGGCTACAAGAAGCAGCTGGGAGTCAGGAGGCTGGTCTGACTTTCCTAGGAAAGTCTGCCAGCGGCTCAGAGGGTGACCTTGCCTTCTCCTTCTTAAAACAAATGCTCTCAGATATGATGGCGCACTTCAAAGCAGACACCCTGAAATTTGAAATTCAGATATTTTAAAGCTTGAGCTTAACAATGAAAATGAGGGCTTGAGGTCATCTTTTGTTCATGCTGTGGAAGTTGCCGCTGGATTATTGAGAAATTGCTTTCATGGTTGCATTAGTAGAAGTCAGGATGCTTTTAAAGAGTCATTCCTAGGTTCAGCAGTGATTTCATAGATTCTGCCTTAACCTCAAAATACAGGTTAAGTAATACTGTTCTATTATAGATGATAATGTCAGGCATAGGGAAGTATAGTAACTTCCCTCTCACATGTTCCCAATATAAGTGACTATTTTATAGAGGAATTGATCTGTGAAACCATTGGATCAGCCTAATGATATTTTGAAAAATATCATCCCAAACTCACTTGTTAGCTCCTTTCACCATCAACCTGGGCTTCATCATTTTCATTGTAGTTTCTCCTTGGTTCTAGAGTGACTAGTAGTTTAGAGGAAAAGAGCATGGACTAGGAATTAGAAGGCCTGGTTTCTGGACCCACAATGGTGCTACCTTGGGCAAGTACTGAATATCTCCAAGCCTTAGTTTCCACATGTGTAAAATGCCTTATAGTGCTACTGAGAGGATTCAGGGAGAGAACATACATAACGTTAGCATGAATAGAGTTTGGTCAAAGGGGGAATGAGGGCGTGTGAGTTAATGAATGGAAATCTCAGATCTCCTGTACTTTCCCATCTTCAGCACATGTGATTGTTTCTCATCATGGCTTTGCTTCATAGTTTGTTTTGTCGTCTGGGGGCCTCTCTGCTGTGTGTGTGCCAATGACCTCCTCCTGTGATGACTTCCATTGCAGTGGAGCTGCTCCTGCTCTGTTTGACTTCAGCTGGCACTTCCCTTTTTCCGAGACGGGCTCCAGCAGAGTGGTTAGGACCCCAGATTCTGGACTCAGATATCTGGCTTCTAATCTCTGCTCTGCCGCTTACTACTCTGTGACCGTGGACTGTGCCTCAGTTTTCTCATCTGAACGTGGAAAGAATGACAGTATCTTCATAGGTGCAAATGAGAATCAAACAAATTGATACGTATACTTGAAACAGTGCCTGGCACTAGTAAGTGTGTAATAATTATTAGCTATCATTATTGTTGACACGCCCTTCTTTTGAATGAGTTTGACAAAGTAGCTTCAGAGTTAGTAATACTCCCGAAACTGGGATCACTTTAATAACATTTACTTGGTCATTGTATTAGTCAGGGTTCTCCAGAGAAATAGAACCAGTAGTAGCACATATATTTTATATACTTATATATTACATATTATATTGTATATTTTACATATATAATATTTAATCATTAAGTATGAGGAATTAGGGACTTCTCTGGTGGTGCAGTGGTTAAGAATCTGCCTGCCAATGCAGGGGACACGGGTTCGAGCCCTGGTCCAGGAAGATCCCACATGCCACGGAGCAACTAAGCCCGTGCACCACAACTACTGAACCCGCGTGCCACAACTACTGAAGCCGCGTGCCACAACTACTGAAGCCCACATGCCTAGAGCCTGTGCTCCGCAACAAGAGAAGCCACCACAATGAGAAGCCCGCGCACTGTGGCGAAGAGTAGCCCCCGCTCACCGCAACTAGAGAAAGCCCATGTGCAGCAATGAAGACCCAATACAGCCAAGAAATAAATAAATAAGTTAAAAAAAAAAAAAAAAAGAAGGATGAGGAAATGGCTTACACAGTTATTGAGGCTAAGAAGTCCCATGATCTGCCATCTGTAAGCAGGAAAGCCAGTGGTGTAATTCCAAGTCCAACAGCCTGAGAACCAGGGGAGCCAATGGTGTAAATCCTAGTCCAAGGCAGGAGAAGATGAGTTGACATGTCCCAGCTCAATAAGTGAGGCAGGAAAAATTGAGCGAATTCTTTGCTTCTGCTTTTGTTCTATTCAGACCCTCAGTGGACTGCATGATGCCTACTCACATTAGGGAGGGCAATCTGCTCTGCTGAGCCCACTGATGCAAATGCTGACTTCCTCCAGAAACACCCTCCAGACACATCAGAAGTAATATTTATCAGGACACTCTGTGGCCGCATAAAATTAACCATCCCAGTCATCATACTTTTATGGCTCTTTATAGAAAGAATTGGGTTATCCGTTCATGAATCGGAAACAACGAAATACATACTTCGCAGGGCTGTATGACATTGGAGGCCTTGTATATGTTGTTTGTTGTTGCTGTTGGTTGTAGACGTCATAGTAGAATCCGTAAGGTTATGAAACATGCAATAGTAGAATTAGGCCTGCATACAAACACGTGTATACATGTGTATATGCATAAGCATATATATGATTCATAAAATATAGGCATGATATACAAAGATGTGTATGCAGAGGTGTGTGTGTGTTCTGTAAAAATGGTAGAAGTGGGAGAACTGGTGGTAGAGGTGGTAGAAGTTGAAGTCCAAGTGGTCGATGTGTGTAGAGGTGGAAGTGGTAGTAAACGTAGTAGTGCAAGTGGAAGTAGTGAACTCTTTGTGCCAAGCACTGCACTAAGCACAGCATAATGTACGTCACCTCATCCTCATAAAAAAGAGGATTAAAGGAAGAAGTGACTTGGGTCCAATTACCAATCCAGGATCACAGCCAGGTAAAGCTGAGATTCAACCCCACACCTCTCTTTCCATAGCCTGTGTCTCCTTATAAGCATTCTGCTCAACGGCTTCGTCTTTTTTTTTTTTTTTTTTTTGCGATACGCGGGCCTCTCACTGCTGTGGCCTCTCGCATTGTGGAGCACAGGCTCCGGACGCGCAGGCTCAGGGGCCATGGCTCACGGGCCCAGCCGCTGCCATGGCATGTGGAATCTTCCCGGACTGGGGCACGAACCCATGTCCCCTGCATCGGCAGGCGGACTCTCAACCACTGCGCCACCAGGGAAGCCCCGGCTTCGTCTTTAACAACTATCTTATATGTAGAAGACAGAGGTTGGAATAGCTTATGAGAAAAAAAAATCCTTTAAAATTTCTCGTGCATTTTTGTGAACCTGACATGAATGCATTTTGAGATCGATTTTAGATAGAATGGATGCCATTTTTTAAAGTCTAATTATCAGTTATTTGATTCAAGAGTTAATTCTTTTTTTTTTTTTTTTTTTTTTTTTTTGGTATGTGGGCCTCTCACTGTTGCGGCCTCTCCCGCTGCGGAGCACAGGCTCCGGTCGCGCAGGCTCAGCAGCCATGGCTCACGGGCCTAGTCACTCCGCGGCATGTGGGATCTTCCCAGACCGGGGCACGAACCCGTGTCCTCTGCATCGGCAGGCAGACTCTCAACCACTGCGCCACCAGGGAAGCCCAAGAGTTAATTCTTTCATTCAAGAATTTCTTAAGTGAAAAGCCTATGGGGAGAGTAGTCTTACAAGAAGTATTTGTTGGAAACAGGAACTTTCCCAGTTTGGGACTTTGAGTAATTGAGAAATCGGATGGTCTCATCCTTCCTTGTCACCAGGAACCTGTGGAATATCACAGAGAACAGCTGCTGGCTAAGCTACAAGTGTTCTTCCTGTTTCCAGAACATGTGGGCCATTGACATAAGTGGAAGAAGCTGGATTTTTCAACTTAGGTCCACACCCCTAATAAAACAAATGCAAAAGCCTCACTGGTTTTGCTGTTCAAGTCTCAATCGTTCTACTTTAATGCAAGCTCTTTAGATTTTCCAGAACTGTCGCATTGAAACTTTTCAACTCACCCTCATGCAGTATGGCACAGGAGAAGATGAGAAAGGAAACGTACCCGTCAGGCATTTTCACATGTTAACTCAGTTATTCGCCCATCAAACTGCCAATGACCCTATGAAGAAATGAAGGCTCAGAGGAGCTAACTGTTCGAGGCCACACGACCAATGAGAGGTGGATGGGGTGAATCTAGGTACAGTGCCCAACACGTGGTAAACCCTCAACAAATAGCACCTAATCCTGTCATGAACAATTTCTCTGTTTGACCAAATGAGCAGATGTTTGAATGAGCTGCGTGAGCTGCTTCCCTAGCATGTACAGTCTGATACAGAGGTTGATGAATTATTTTCTCCAAAGGAAGGCGGTAGCCCAGGGGTGGACATGGCAAGTGGAAACAACCACAAGGGGAGGTCACAAGTCTGTGTTTTAGCCAGAGAGACCCCTAGTTTTTCAAAAATCTATTTTGAAGATAGGTTTCCAAGCGTCCAAACACAATTAGAAAATACCCGCTTTCGTAAATCATCTGTAACATTTCCATTGCATTTATGGAGCTCTTGTTTCTCCAGGAACATGGATATTGTTGAAGATATCATTAAGAAACATTCATGTTTTATTATGTAATATTTAAATTACTAGAGGTTTTCTATAAGAAAGTCAGAAAAGATAGAAACTGATGCTATGCCAGTAATAAAAGGAACTTTCCAAAATGCAAACCTCAACACTTCTTTTATAAAATACTGTAATTTTTATAATATAATAAAATTACTAGCCCAATTTTGGTGAGATGCCTATATACAGAGGGCAAATATTTCATTCAATATCTATAATGTACCTTTAAAGTAGATTTTATTATTACTGTTGTATAGAGTAGGAAACTGGGGATTTAAGGTATTTACTCAATACTTTAAAACTAGAAAATGGAAGAGATAGGACTCAAATTCATAAGTCTGACCCCAAGCTCCGAGTTTGTCCGTAATTCTGTGTTACCTCCCAATAACGTCTGAAGTCCTGGAGACATGAATGTTTTAATAAATGTGGAAACAATGAAATTGAAGCATAGATGTATTTAAATTATAGAGTTATTTCTTCCCAGCAATCCAAGTTCATTATATTGACCCATGTTGTATTAAGTCAAGGTAGATCTCAGATCTGTTTTTTTTGTTTTTTTTTTTGCGGTATGCGGGCCTCTCACTGTTGTGGCCTCTCCCATTGCGGAGCACAGGCTCCGGAGGCACAGGCTCAGAGGCCATGGCTCACGGGCCTAGCAGCTCCACAGCATGTGGGATCCTCCCGGACCAGGGCACGAACCCATGTCCCCTGCATCGGCAGGCGGACTCTCAACCACTGCGCCACCAGGGAAGCCCCTCAGATCTGGTTTTAATGGACCAGGAAAAAGATAAAAGACATCCTCAGGTAACAAAAAGGGAAGTTTAAATACACGTACAATATCTTTTTTCCCTTTCAACATTAATCCTGGGACTGCGTCTCTACAAAGACAGTTGATCTAAAAGATGACTTTTTTTTTACATTCTCTTGAAATTCTTTCAGATCATCTGAAGTCAGATATTTATTCATTTCTGACAAAAATAGTCCCAGAAATTGATTACACATCTTCTTTCAATATTTCCGCAAATTGTTTCTTATTAATAAAGTTAATTTACCGTAGACACGTTGAGATTGTTAGGCCATTGGAGCATAAGGTATATGGCATAGTCTATAATTTAAGAACGTTTCTCTGGATTATTTCATGGAGGGGGAGGGGAACAAAATGATGAGGGGAGAAATTACTGGTGCATCAGAGTTCATATTTTTCCTCTTCAGCAAAATGAACTACTCATATACGTCTTTTAAAATATTACAGAGATTGTGAAAAAAAAAAAACCTGAAATATTCAAAGTGGTCAAACATAGATGGGAAAACAGTTGGTGGAATATGCTTATAAAATAAATAGAGGGAAAAAAGTAAAGCGAACTCCAACCTTTTCATTGTCTATAACAACTATAAGAATATGGGGAAAATCAAGAAGAATACCAAAATGCAAAGAGCTTACTAGTGTGAAGGTGGGAGAATTATGGGTGATTTTTTTTTTCTCTCTCTCTCCTATCCACAGTTGGGGTGAAGAAGTGATTTTTCATTTGCTGTGGATACAGTTGAAGTCCCCTTTGTTTCATTCCCTAGTCCCATTTCTCATTCTTTCTTCCCAGTTGGAGGCAACTCCAACTGTGAATGTTGGAGTGAATCCATTTAGGGTATTTCTTATTCTTCAGCTACAAACTCAGATATCTGTTAAAGATACAGGATTTTATAGTTTTGTATAAACAGCATCTCATTTTATCCTTCTGAAACTTGAATTTTTTCAAAGCTGTTTTCATATTCTATGATGATGCACGTATGTCTAGTTTATTCATTATAATTGCATATTGTATATGTTTCATCATATGAATGTATCACAATTTGTGTATTTTCTTACTGAGGGACATTTAGATTGTTTTATATTTTCACCTTTTCCAATGATACTGCAATCCTCATGTATTTCCAGGTGAATATAAGCAAGTTTCACTAGGTTATTTACCTAAAGTAGAATTGCTAAACAATAGTAAATAAGGAACTTCAGTTTTACTAGATATTGAAAAATTGTCTCCCAAAATGGCTGTGTCAATTCATACTCTCATACCCGTGTAAAGAGTTTCTGTTTCTCCATGTTCTTGCCAAATGTGATGTTATTTTCCAATTTGGGGATTCTTGCTGAATTGTTGGATATGAACCAAATTCTCATTGTCTTCACTCCATTTCCCTGTTGACTATAAGGTTGCATATTTACTTCTATAAACTATTCCTTTTTTCTCTTCTGTGATGTCTATCATATCCTTTTGTCCAATTTTCTATGGATTTGTTTTTTTTCCTATTTCAGGAGTTCCCAACAGAGTTTACATATCAGCTGAAGTTTATTACACTTTGCCATTAAGTGTGCTATTTGTTAGTATTTAATCTAGTTAAGAGAGTTATCTATGTGAAATGCTTTTTTGCATCTATTAAAATAATCTGGGTTTTTCTCCTCTCTTACTGTTTCAATGTGATTAATTGCAATAATTTGCATCAGATAGATTTTCTGATGTTGAGCCATCATGGAAGTCTTGGAATAAATTTTAGTTATTCTTGAGTTAATTTTAATACTGACTAATTCATTTATTTAGTATTTAGTGAGTTTGGGCTAAAATTTCTTAAGTAAAATTGAGCTTTATTGTTTGGTCATTTTGTGGTTTTCATATCAAAATTACACTATCCTCTGAAAATGAGTAGGGTAGCTTTTCTGTTTTTCTATCCCCTGAAACTTCGCTAAAAGTTTCCCATAAAACTGCTTAGCAGACGAAAAGGAGAGAGGTGACCCGAGTGTGGAGGTGGGTGTGTGTACTATTGATTCAAGCCCTTTGATGGTTTATTGGCCTATCTGTCTTTCTAGTTCTTCTTCAGTCACTGTGGTAATTTTATATTTCCCTATTAATTTGCCAAATTTCCCTAAATTTTCAAATTTATTGGCAGAGAGCTGATCTTAACATTTTCTTAGATTTCTGAAAATCTAAAACTAACTAGTTTTGTCCCCTTTCGTATCTGTGATTTACGTATGTGTGTGTGTGCATGCCCGTGTGTGTAACTTCTCTCATTTTCTTGATGAGTCATGCTAAAGTATGGTCTAATATTAATATACCTACTTAAGCTTTCTTTTGGATAGTTTGTTTTGCATCTCTTTCTCCATACATTGATATGGGAGCTTTGGTTTGCCTGGTGGTTTTGAGCTGCGTTAGCAAGATTTTTACAACGTCCTGTCAGATACTCTCCATTTTTATTGGAGTAGACTAATCTATGTACATTTATTGTGATTCTTGATCGATTTGGACTTTTTCCCATTATATTTTATGTTTTAAATTTACTATGCAATTCCCTTACATGCATTTTTTTCCTTTTCTGCCTTCTTGTTTAATATTTAAGCTTTCTCATTGAATATTTTCCTTCTACCAGTTGAGAAGTTAAATATTCTATTTCTGTTCCTTTTAGTAATTACAATTAAAGGCATCCATAATTAACCAAGTCTAATGATAATCAAAATCTCTATCCTGCTCCTAAATAATACCTGAGAATAACTCCCATAGCCCTCTTTCACAATCTTCCATATTATTATTTAGTATTTTAAGTCTATTTTATTCTTAAACTTCTACAAATTAGTTATTTTTTACAGTCAGTATTTATTTAGATTTACCAATAGCTTTATTAATTTCTTTGATCACCATTGTTTCTTATATGATATTTCATTACTAGTTCAGTTTCATTCGATGTTTTCAGCAAGGATCTGCGAGCAGTAAGTACACGTATCTGTACTCTGAAAATGTCTTTGTTTCTCTCTTGCCCTTGAATGATAGTACATCTGGAGAGGATTTTACATTGACAGCTATCTTAGCTCATTGCCTTAAGATATCCACAATCCCCAGCATCTGTTGTTGCTAATGAGAAGTCCATTGCCAGTCTGACTGCCATTCCTTTGTAGATAATCTGTCTTTTCTCTCACACAACTTTTACATTTTTTTTCTTTCACTTGTTCTGATTTATTAAAAACTGTATACCTGTGGATTTATTATTAAAGCTGCTTCAATAGATAGATTTATTTCCCTTTTCAATATTAATATCTTAGCTATTATCGTTTGAATATTGGCTCCCTTTCATCATCTTCTTTCTTTTTTGCTCTTAGAATCCCTTGTATATATAGATCGGACTTTCTCATTCTATCCTCCCTACTGTGAGCTCTCTTTTAATACTTTCCATCTCTTAATCTCTCTGTGCTACATGCTAGGTGACTTCCTCAGGTCTAACTAATTCACCAGTTCTCTCTTCTGCTGTGTCTAGTCTACTTTTCAACTTCTACATTTTTATTTCAAAAACTATATTTAATGAAATATTGCCATTTGCAATAACATGGATGGACTTGGAGGGTATGATGCTAAGTGAAATAAGCTAGGCAGAGAAAGACAAATACTGTATGTAATCACTGAAATGTGGAATCTAAAAAATAAAACTAGTGAATATAACAAAAAAGAAGTAAATTCACAGATATAGAGAACAAAATAGTGGTCACCAGTGGAGAGAGAGAAGTGGAAAGGAGCAAGATAGGGGTAGGGGATTAAGAGATACAAACTACTGTGTATAAAATAAATAAGCTATGAGGATATATAGTACAACACGGAATATAGCCAATATTTTATCATAACTATAAATGGAATATAACCTTTAAAAATTGTGAATCACTGTGCTGTACACCTGAAACTTATGTAATATTGTACATCAGTTATACCTCAATTTAAAAATTAATTTAAAAAAAACTATATTTATGATTTCCATAACTCCTATCCTGCCCCCAAATCTATATTTTTTTCACACTCTATTGTTTTTCCTAATGGCTTTTATTCCTCACGTTATTTCTTTGAAACTTAAAACATGCTTATTTTAATGTCACTTTCATATAATTCTAATATTTAATTCTCCCATTCGTTACATCTTCTGACTACCTATGGTGGTTCATCTCCTTGTGTGATTTGCACTTTTTCATTATACACTTGTTTTGAGTGGGAGTTGTTTCCTTTGGAAACCATAGGTGCCATGGGTGTGGGAGCATGTTTACAGAACGATTTCAGACTTCCTTTACAAGGCAGTTTGGGGGTGGATTCCAAGTAGCAGTTTTGGCTTTGTGTCTCAGAAATACACAGATTGTATGCATCTAGAACACCTACTCGGTGCTGGGTTGTAGAGTTTCTGCCTTCTCGTGGGTGACTCTTTGAGCTCCAGTGGCCCTGGTCAGATAGCAAACTTCCCTGTTTGCTCCCCGGGAGAGGGCACAGTTATTTTTTTAGAATTAATTTTAGAGATGGGATGGCATTTTGTGACCCTGGACCTTATTCTTTTAGCTCAGTTCCAGCTTCCCTTTCAGATGAGGCCTGTGGCTCACACTGAACTTAAATCCCCAGCCATCAAATCCCCAGCCACCCAATCAGTGAGATCTTTCTTTGATCCCAATTTCCCATGGAGTACCTTGGCTGCAATTCTCACTGATATCTTTAATTGTAAGTTTCCTCTTTATGTCTGGCACCTGGGGAATTTTACCTTATTGATTTCTAGGTTAGTTATGGGTTCTTGTTATAATTCTTTGCATCGTTATACTTCATCCAGAATTCCTCTGTATTTAAAGTGGGGGTGGAATGCCTTCCATGTCTGTTTAGGTCACCATATGGACCAGACTTACTTATATTACTTCTCTAATGAGGAAAAAAATACCCAAAGTTTGAAAATATGTTTTAAAAATGTTTTGCTTTAAGTAACTTTTTTCCTCCACACTTCTCAGTGCTGAATTTGAAGAACCACATAATTCTGAGGCAACAATTTCCTGTCTGAGACACTCCAGCAACTCCATTAACCTGTGCACCACAAAAGAGATGGCTGATTGTAAGTCTGCTAAGCCAATTAATATTGTAACCCTGTATGGAATGAAAATGTGTCCAAAATGGTATTTTCCCCCCAGCTAACTCTAAGTTTAAAAATTCACAGCCATGTTGCTTTACTATCACATTTCCTTTTATTTTTTCCTTGTCTAGTCTCTTAAAAATATAAATAAACCCAGTTGGGCATCAAGGCTATCTCCCAGCCCTAGTGCTGCCTTCTCTCTACCCTCTTCTATTCTCTCCTTCACCAATCTGCTTAGATGCTTTGCCTTTTGTAGATACGTGGGAGGGCAAATCAAGATATGGCGATTCATTTTTCTTCCTTCTCCTCCCATGGAAACGTCATCTCTTTTCTCGTGGTGTCTGACTTGAAGTCCCCTGGTAACTCAGTGTGTGGAGAGGGAGATAAGAGACTGTGGGAATGAGGTCCTTTTGTTTAGCCTGAATAGAAGCAGAGGATTCGTTAAAAGGATCTGACCACTCGTTCAGAGTTAAGTCTTCCGACAAAGCTCAGAACTTTCAGTGAAAAAAGAGACCCCCTCAGCCAAGATGATGAAGAAGCAGGGACTCACAGCATTTCTACAGGTTTCTATGTCTTTGTTCTGCCTATAGGATCAGCCAATTTTCTACAAAAAGCATAAATATTAGTGCTGGAATAAACACTAGTATTTATGGAGCCTGTACTATGGGCCACAGTTCTGTGTCATGACCTCTGTGTACATCCCTTTTGATCTAGAGGTTGTATTAACACACTTTTAGAGACAGAAAACTGAAGATCAGAGAGATTGAGTTGCATAAGGTCACACAAGTAATACACGGTAGGGCTGTAATGTGCAACGGTTCAGACTGCCTCTAAGATCCATGCTCTTTCCACAATTTTATGCTGCTTCTCAGTCAAAATGTTGACTTCCCTGAAAGGAGAGTTAGAGAGAGATCCTCTGCTACAACCTCTTTATTGTATAGACAAGAAGCCCAGGGCTCTGGGAGAGGAAGTCATTTGCCTGGGATCACACGCTTAGGAAGTTCACCGGTAACAGTTAGAACCCATTGAAATTTCCCTCCCCTCTCCTGGGAAATAAGGGGTTGAAGAACTCCTGGAAAAATTCTCTCCTAGACTGGGCAAACTCTAGGTTCTCCCATTTGGCTTGTAAAGTACTAGACATAAGAAGCAGGACTCCTGTCCCCATCAACCCAGAAGGCAGTGCTGCTCCATACTTGGGGTGTCCAGGCCCTTGCCTTAAGGGCATGGCTTCTCAAATTATAATGTTTGCATGAATCACCTGGGGATCTTGTTAAAACATCGATTCTGGTTCAGTAGCTCTGGGTTAGGCCTGAGATTCTTCTTTTCTAACAAGTGCCCTAGTGATCCTGATGCTGCTGGTCCACAGACCACACTTTGAATAGAAGGGCTGTGGGCTCTGTTGGGACTACATTCCAAAGCTAAGAGCTCACAGGGCCAAGGGGACTCTCCAGTCAGAGCCTGTACCTTCTCTCTGGATTACAGGAGACCCCCAGAATGCCCTCCCACAAGTGGCTTTCTAAGATCCTGCTTGGGCCTCTTCCCTAGGTCCTTCCTCCTCAGGACACATTGGGCTGCAGAGACATCTGTTCATGGAGGGCAGGAGAGGATGGGGTTGACATATGCAAGGCTCCTCATGTGTAGGGTGAAGCTGAGGATTGAAAAGAAGGAAGGAAGGAAGCTGGACCAGAGGCCTGCATTTGTCCTCTCCAGGCCACAGATGTCCAAGGTGGGCCTGTGGGGGACATCATTTGAGATACCCAAATAAGGAACCACTAACCCAGGCCTCTCTTCAGTCTTCAACTGAGGAATTCTTTGTGTCCCTCCATGCTGCTAAGGAAGCAAGCGTTTATGACTGAAAAGAGAAAGGGCTCAGAAAATAACCCACTGATGCAACTGAGAGGTAACCAAGCAGAGGGCAATAGGAAGGCGGTAGGGTGAGAGAAGGGTGAGGGTGGGGAGAGCTTCCCAGACCAGAATGGCATCTTGTGGGAGTTAGGAAGACGGCTACCAGGGCTGAAGAAGCTGGGGAACTGCAGCCTGGGATCAAAAAGATTCTGTTATATCCCCCACTCCTTTCTCTGTCCCTCTCTAAAGAGTCAAGATACAATTACCCTACAGGAGAAAAAGGGAAGGAAGTGGACTATTTGACCCCCAGTTGTCCCTGTTCGTTTGACTGTTCCCATGTATTTCATCCTCTTTACACTTACTGGTTGAATGATATATGAACCTCAGTTTCTTCATCTACCAAATTGGTATAATGTCTCCTTTGTGTAATTGTTCTGTATGTTTGAGAAGGTAATACATTTAAAGTCAAGCGAACTCTGCTCTGAGATGATGGCGCAGATGTACTTTTCCCTGGTCCCCCTGCTAAGTACAACTAAAACCCCTGGATATTCTATATAAAAAGTTTTATATATATATATAGTATATACATATATACACTATATATACACACTATATATGTGTGTGTGTGTGTGTATGTGTATATATATACATATATATACGTATATATATGTATATATATATAGTATTTTTATATTCAAACATAAGAAAACTAGAACACTCTGAAAAGGTAGAAAGAAGAAGGTAGACCAGCTAGGGACCTCTGGACCCAACAAGGATAAGTGGTGAGATCCTTGGGTTTTCTTCTTGCTTCTTATATCCCAGACTTGGAGCTGAAGTAGCTGCCAACCCAGAAACACCAATGGGCACAGACAAAACAGCTCCAACAGAAGCCTGCTCTTTCTGACCAAAGGACCAGGAAAAGGGGAGCCTAGAAAGGCAGAAAGCCTCTAGACAACAACTGTTCTCCCCCAGCTGAATGTAACACAAAACAAAACAAAACTGGCCCCACCACCACCAGCCAATGCTGAGTGGGGAGTCTGGACATCCACCTCATCAAGCTACAATGATGCACCCCAGCCCCTCCACTGAGGTGTTTTCAGAGAAGGCCAAGTAGAGAGCTGGGACTTTTATCCCTGCCAGGGTAACAAAACTCTACTTACAGTGATAGCCAGTGAAGACCATATGGGGAGCATGGACTCAGCCCTCCACCCAGAAATACAAGGCATCCCTTCCCTCCCTGTTGGGTTGGTGTCAGAGCAGACCTCGTGGAGAGTCAGGACTTTCACAAACACCCAGTAGTAAAGGCAACCATCCTCTCCCTGTGGTATCAGCAAAGCTGTGTTGGGAGCAATAACAAGACTTAGCAATCCTAAATGTATACACATGAAATTCCAGAGCTGCTAAATATGTTGAAGCAAAAACTGAAAAAAGAATAGACAAATAGACTATTATAGTTTGAGACTTAATATTCCTCTCTCCACAATTGACAAAACACCTAGACAAATAATCAGTAAGAATACAGTAGAATTCAACAACACTATCAACCAGTAGGATCTAATTGACATCAATAGAACACACAAGAGCAGAATACACATACTTTTCAAGAGACCATAAACATATTCCAAGATAGACCATATTCTGGGCCATGAAACAAAGCTTAAAAAATTTAAAAGAATTGAAATTATGCAGAGTATGCTTTCAGACCACAATATAATCAAACTAGAAATCAAGAACTGAAAGGTAACAGAAAATTCTCCAAACACTCAGAAACAAAACAACACTTCTAAACGTGGATCAAAAAGTAAGTCTCAAGGGAAATCAAAACATACATTTGAACTAAATGAAAATGAAAATACAACATACCCAAAATCGTGGAACACAGCTAAAGCAATGCTGAGAGGGAAATTTTAGCCCTAAATTCTTATATGAAAAATAGGAAAAGCCTCAAATCTAAAATCCTACCTCAATAACATAGTAAAAGAGGAGCAAAATAAATCCAAAGCAAGTATAAAGGAAGAAGCAATAAAGAAACTAAAATAAACTTGAAAACAGAAAAACAATAGAGAAAATCAATGAAATCAAAAGTGTGTTCTTTGGAAAGAGCAATACAATTAACAAACCTCTAGTAAGACTGACAAAGAAACAAAGAAGACACAAATTAACAATATTAAGAGCAAAACAGAGATATCATTACAAACCCTGCAGATGTCAAAAGGATAAGTGAATATTATGCACAACTGTATACATGTAAATTTTGACAACTTAGATAAATACTGAACAATTCCCCAAAAAACACAACTCACCCAATATAAATCATTTGAATAGCCCTGTAATTATTTTAAAAATTGAATGCATAATTTAAAAACATAAAAAAGTGATCTCAGTCCTAGGTAATTTTGGTGGAGAATTCTACCAAATGTTTAAAGAAAAATTAATACCAATTCTACACAATCTCTTCTGAAAAATAGAAGTAGAAGCTAGCATTAACCTGATACCAAACCCAGATATCAGTACAAAAGAAGAAAACTGCAGATCAATATCCTTCATGAGTATAGTCATAAAAATCCTTAACAAAATGTTAGCAAATAGATTTCATCAAGATAGAAAAATAATTATATACCACGACTAAGTGTGGTTTATTCATTGTAAAGTTGGTTCAGTACTCAAAAATCAATCAATTAAATCTGCCATATTGACAAGCTAAAGAAGAAAAAAAATCACACAAACACGTCAATCAATGCAGGAAAAGTGGTTGACAAATTCAACACCAATTCATGATAAAAAAAACTCTCAGAAAAATAAGAATAGAGGGGAACTTCCTAAACTAGATAAGAACATTTACAAAATGTCTGCATGATACTTAATGATACAACTCTGAATACTTTACCCCTAAGATTGGGAACCAGGCAAGGATGTCCACTTTCACCACTCCTATTCAATGTAGTGCTGGAAGTTCTAGTGAGTGCAATAAGGCAAGAAAAGGAAATAAAGGAATACAGATCAAAAAAGAAAGGAACAGTCATTATTTGCAGATGACATGATTGTCTAAGTAGGGTATCTCAAGGAATTTACAAAAAAAAAAAGGAAAACCTTCTAGAACTGATAAATGAATTCAGCAAGGTCACAGTATACAAAATAAACATTAAAAAATCAATTGTGGTTTCTATACACTACCAATTGAACACTAAAAATGAAAAAAATGTAATACCATTTACAATCACTCAAAAAAGATAAATGCTTAGACTAAAACCTAACAAAACATGTATAAGGAGTTAAATGTTTAAAAACTACAAAATGCTGATGAAATCAAAGAAAAATCTAAATAAATGGAGAAACATTTACGCTACATTTATGTATTGGCAGACTGAATATAGTAAAAATATTAATTCTCCCCAAGTTGATATACAGGTCTAATGCAATTTCTAGTAAAATCCCAGCAAGATTCTTTTATAGATATAGACAATATTATCCTAAAATGTGCATGGAAAGACAAAGAAACTAGAATAGCTTAAAACAGTTTTTGGAGAAGAAAAAGTGGGGGAGGTATCAGACTACCTAATTTTAAGAATTATAGCTTCTGTAACCAAACTGTGTGGTATTGGCGGAGAGAAACACATAGAACCATAGAACAAAATGAGAACCCAGAATTAAGACCTACACAAATATGCCCAACTGATTTTGGTTTTTTAACAAAATTGTAAAGCAATTCAATGGAGGAAAGATAGCCTTTTATCAAATGGTGTTGGAGCAATTGGATATCCATAGGTAAAAAAAATTAAATAAACCTCAATGTAAGTCTCACATCTTATAAAAAAAAATTAGCTTAAAATGGGTTTTCTTCCTTCCTCTGCCTGCAAATGGTGAGGAATCTAAATACTACCTTTCTGGGACAAAGGAGAATGAGGGTGAAAGGAAGGGAAGGAGAAAGAGGCTTTGACATCACTTTTGGGTGAGTCTGTCCCTTAAACAATGCCGCAGAAATCAGAAAGGCCATCACCTCAGAGTGCATGGCTTCGGCATAGATGCCTTTCTGAAGCTTCACCTTTTCGTACACGAACTTGGTGATGTGTAAGCAGATTTTAGGCTTGTCTGGAAGCTCTGCAGAATTGTCCTCAGAGCTCATCTAGACCAGTGCCTTTCAGGACTGTGCTTCCTAGGACCAAAGGCTGTCCTAAGGGGGTCCTGGAGACCCTCGGGGATAACTTCCAGAGAAGTTCTGTTTATGCTCCTGTAATATTGCGTTTAAATGAATGATTCCATGGCTAGAAGAAAGTTTGAAAGCCATTTCCTATTGAGCGAAGCTGGGCAAGTTGCTTCCTTTCTCTGGTGTCTATTCCTCATTGGTAAATCAGAATCTTAGTAGTGATTTTTATAAAATAGTTAGCTATTTTTTATTATTGTCTTTATAATATTAGTAATAATTGTCCCACCTCCTGGTATAAAACAGGTGAAGGGACTTTTCCAAAGTCACACAGAGAGTTAGTAAATGGAAAAAAAGAGCTGAGGCCTGGAGGACATGAACATGATAGGATACTGCAGTTGGGAGGTTTGCTGAGGACCATCTTCTGATATTTGTCCTTTTTCTCCCAGCTGGGACAAAGATATTCAGTGGAAAGAGTTATATACTCCCTGTGGAAAGTAAGTGAGGGGCTCTAACGCTTTGGGTTACATCCTCCTCTTATATTATAATTCCTAGTCCTTTCCTGACCCCCTGGGGATGTGATATTTGTACTTTATATTCCTACGTTGGGAGCAGGTTTTGATGGCAATACTTACTATTGGGAGAACGTCCACTGTGCTAAAAAACAGTATCAAATTATGAATGCATTATTAATTGTGTGTGGATTATCTTTGTTTATTAGCCTTAGTAAGTATTGAACAAGTCCTCTCTGAGCCTTGGTTTTCCCATTTCTAGGACAGAATAGTATCTCCCTCCCCACCAGGTAGCAGGTAGAAGCAAAGAGTTCATGATTTGTTAATTCTTTCAAAAATACAGAACAGTAAATAAGTAGGGGGAGGGAGAGAGAAGGAGATTATCATTTTTAAAATTGGAAAATAAATTTATGCTTGAAAAGGATGAGGCAGACTGCATTATAAACAGGTATTCTTAAATGGTTTTAAAGCACGTAATAGCAGAATAAAATGTGTTGATTCAGAAACTGGTGAAAATAAAGAGTGTACAGTTACCGAAAGCTGAAGTACATGTTATTAATCCTCCACACAGAATTTTAGGTCCCTGTGTCAACAATTACATGCACATAGTCCCCTAAAGAAAAACTGTGATTTTCATTTACTTTATTAATGGATTTTATGTGTAGAAATAATAATGGCTAAGAAATGCATGTTACTCTTTGGTCAGTTCTGTAAACTAAAGCTTTAGGACTCTAGCAGCAGAAAGAGAAAAGGAACTAGGGAAGTCCTGTTTATTATGCATGCATATTCATTAAAAGTAGGGGGGAAAACTTTTATAGATGAGTTATAAGCAAAGAAAAATTAAATTAGCAATTTTATCAAAAAACATGTCACTTTCTATACAACGTCTGGTGTTCTGCTAGTTATACGTGACCTACATCATTTCCTTTAATCTCCCCATGAACTCTGGGAGGCAGGTTCCAGTTGTCCCCATTTCACAGATGAGCAATCTGAGATTCGAAGAAATGAAGTAATTTGTCTGCACTTCCACAGGTAGGAAGTGGCAGGACTAGTCTGTGACCCAAGTTCTTGCTACTACTTGTATTTGTTAATGGTTAAATTTGGCTTCGTCATTAAATAAAATCCATGAAACCTTTGAAAAAAATCAAAAGGTATTCAAGCCTTAGTTGGTGGTCAGTCTCCTCTTTCCAAGCTGTACTAAGGAAACAAAACGCTCAGGGAGCCAAAGCACTTTTAGGCGTGCTGTGGAGTTTATCTTGTTGAGTGGGATTTGGACTTTTGTTGGCCTTTTTCCTTTCCCTTTCCTTTCAAGTTTGCCTTCTGATTGCTACCACTAAATTGTAGTACTTTCTCTTCATCGTAGAGTATGAATCTGCTTAACAAAAAGGAACTGAAAATTGTTTCAAATGTTTTTGAAACAAATTCACTGTACATTCCATCCTAGAAATCCCCAGACATGATACCGTGATCGATGACCTGAGAATTTCCCAAACCACGTGGACAAGTCTCCCATAGGCAGATTGTTCTGAAGGTTGAGAAAACTGAACTCTGCCACCTTCTATAATTGCTTTAAATCCTGCATATTGTATAAGAAATGGGTACTATAAGGAACTGCCTTGAAATAATTTTTTCATGTTTATTTAGCAACTTATGAGTCAGAATTGAAGAACTCCAAAAGGTATTGTTTCTTCTCTTATCAGCTTCATAACTAAAGCAAGTGTGCAGAGTTGATTCTGAAGTAGTTTCTTTCATGAGGGAGGGATGGTCTTTGTTGTGGGTTTTCCCCTGATTTGGGGGGATTTTCCAGACTCTAGCTGCTAAGATTCTGAAGCCTGAGGCCCTATAAGATCAGAGACAGAAAATGTGTTAGGATGGGAGAAGGTGGTCCTAATCCATTCCTGGCCCCTTATCTAGGGTGGCCAGCACCAACTGGGCCTGTAATAACTGTCCCTTCAGAGAGAAGAGCTCCTGTGCTTTCACACGAATGACCAGACTCCTGAAGGCATATTTTCTGGGCTTCTGGTGGGCACAGTGCTAGCAACTTGATTTAGGGCCCAAGCAGAATCATGGGCTTTGATCCCGGCTCCTGTCTGTGTGACCCTGAACCTCCCTTTCCTCATGTGTAAAATAGTGGTCATAGAAGCATCCCCACCAGAAGTCATTGTGAGAATGAAAAGAGGGTAAATTCAGGTAAAACAGTTTAATAGGAAGTGCTGGAATCTATCCCAGGCATTTTACCTCTCTGAGCTACAGCTGTCTTCTCTAAAACGGTGCGTTCCCCATGAGGGCAGGAAGTATATGCCTTGTAGTTACCTAATCTGCAGTAGTAGAGGCTCAATAATGAGGGACCAATACTTGTTTCACTGAATTGCTGAGAAGAACTAAGCCAGACAAAGTAGATGAGCACCTAGTACAGCACATGGTACACAGTAGGCACTTACCTAATGTTTTAACTGGGACAGTTAAGGATACTACTCCTTGATCACTGGGTACATTTAGTTGCGGTCCTTCATCTTTCTGCTTCATGGTTCTAATGCTTACTGGAAAGGATTGTTCATTTGTGATACACTTTATAGATAGGAAACTATAAATGATTATTATTCCTATTAACGAAAGCAGAAACAGTCCATTAAGATGCTTCACTTAGCTGGCAGTATCAGCAAATAATAAACTTCTCTGCACAAGGGAACTTTCCAAATGACCAAATTTTATCTCATTCAAAATAAAAAAGCATGAAAGTATTTTTTTTTAATCTTTCAGCCTTCAGATATGCATTACGTTTCATCTCGGTGTTTTTGAGCTCCGTGGCTGGAATCTGATTTCACCCTTTCTCTATGACTTGGAGTCCCCTGGAACATAAGGGGCTGAAAGGGCACTGTTCATAGCTTTTCTTGTGAGATGCTCTTGGCCCTCAGAGGTGTTCAGAGCCAGTTGCCCTCACACCAAACCACCACGGTCTGTTTGCTGTAGTTGTTTTCTTATCTCTATCAATTATTATTTCCTTCTCCTGTCAGCCTCTTGTGTCCAGCAGTGAGTCTTTCATGTGGTCTGAGCACACACCGAGTCCCTGTTTGGGGACAGGCACTTGTGCCTGTGTGTGTGTGTCCCAGTCACCTGTGAGCTGGTATCCCTGCTTGCATTTTACAGACGAGAACTCAGGCTCAGAGAGGTTAAATAACCTATAAATAATATAGCAAAGATACAAAGCAAGGTCTGTCTGACTTGTCTTTCTACCAGTGCTGTCATCCATCTGCTAGGATTATATGGGAAAATGAGAGCCCGTCATCCCTGAATGAAAGCTGTGAGGCTCTCCTCAAAGGAGGGTATATGAGCTCTTGGGCCTGGACTTTGTGGCAAGCATTTTGGATGCTTTGATATTTCCTGTTCTCTTCAGGTGCTTGGCTAGAATCCAGATAGGGAATGGCATCAGATATGTGACAACTGACTAAATGAGGAGCTATGTTATGGTCATTGGGACATAATTTTAATTGGCACCAAGTCTAGATAACGTGAGAGCTGAATTATGATCAGGTGGTACGTGATCAGGAACGGGGAATTCCCAGCATGGCTTGCACACTTGCCTGTACCGATTTTGCCCACTGGAACATTGTGCAATATCGCACATGTCCTGTTTGCTCATAAGATTTAAAAAGTTCTTATTCTACAGATGCATTCCTGGAAAGGTGTGCAGAGAACAGTTTATTTTTCTAAGTCAAATTACACGTTCCCGCTGGCACGCACCGTAACTACAGAAACGCCTGGTTTTCTTTTCGATTGATCTTCAGTTACACTGGCAGTTCATGGAGTGTTCTGTTGTCAGTGTCTACCTTTGCTCTGTACTGAGACCTCACTGGCCGTCAGGTCTCTAATGATCTGTAACCAAACAAACAGAGGCCTGGTTGGGGTTTGACTTGGGTAGGGTTTCTGAAAATGACCGTTTCCTCTTTACTTTCAGCCTTGGAAGAGTTTTCCTCCATCAAGGACTTAGGTGAGTTTTTTTTTTTTTTTTTTTTTTTGCGGTACGCGGGCCTTTCACTGCTGTGGCCTCTCCTGCTGCGGAGCACAGGCTCTGGACGCGCAGGCCCAGCAGCCATGGCTCACGGGCCCAGCTGCTCCGCGGCAACGTGGGATCTTCCCGGACCGGGCACGAACCCGTGTCCCCTGCATCGGCAGGCGGACTCTCAACCACTGCGCCACCAGGGAAGCCCTTAGGTGAGTTTTAATCGTCCAAAGGAAAAGCATGAGTCAGCTGCTGACACTCTGCACTGCACTGGTTTTCCTTAATGGGCCAGCTGTTTCCAGTGCCTGACCTGGTTCAACACCCCTAGCACCTTTCAAGGTGCCTGGTGCAGAAACGGTGCTCAGAGGTCCTGCCTGGCCTTTCACGGTTCATCTTGTTCCAGCACATTGCGCTCACTCAGCAGAGGCTTGCTGAGTCCCCAACGTGCTGGCCCATCTGCTACCACTAGGGCTGGAGCAGTGACAGAGACCTAGCCACTACCCTCAGGGGTTCCCCGGCGGGAGAGACACAGTCAAACAGGCATATAGCAATCACATGGATCCCAAAGAATTTACAGTTTCCAAATGCACCATGCTGCTTCAGGCCTCTTTGCCTTTGCTCTTTTAATTCATTCACCCCAACTTAATGATCTGGCAGACTTCTACTAACCATCAGATGTCCCCTCCTGTAAGAAGCCTTCCTAATTCCCCTCCTCAGAGAGAAGTAGTCAGTCCCTGCCCTGCAGTACTGCTGTAAGGCACACACACGTTTGCACTAATGTCACGTATATCGTTTGTTTGCCTAAGATTCAGTTCATCCTCACTCTCCCCTCCCCTTCTTGTCTGTGTGCTCCTTGTGGGCAGGGGCCCATTTTTCTCATTCTTGGTCCAGAGTCAGGGCCTTGGCACATAACAGTGCTTTTACCTGACTCTTCAGAGTCCTCTCGCTCTCTCCTCTCTCTCTCTCTCTCTCTCCCTGGAGGTTTTTTTTTTTTAATTTTGTTTTAGCATCTTTATTGGAGTATATTATTTTACAATGTGTGTTAGTTTCTGCTGTATAACAAAGTGAATAAGTTAGACATATACATATGTTCCATATCCCCTCCCTCTTGCGTCTCCCTCCCACTCTCCCTATCCCACCCCTCTAGGTGGTCACAAAGCACTGAGCTGATCTCCCTGTGCTATGGCACTGCTTCCCACTAGCTATCTGATTTACATTTGGTAGTGTATATATGTCCATGCTACTCTCTCACTTCGTCCCAGCCTCCCCTTCCCCCTCCCTGTGACCTCAAGTCCTTCTCTATGTCTGCATCTTTTTAATGCATTAAAATAAACATGGTCCATGAGCTCTGGTGGAGCAAGTATCACATTTTCTGGCTGAGGCTAAAAACACACGAGCTGAATCATGGGGGGGAAACCCTGCTTCATCTCTCTCCTTGAGTTCTTGCCTGACCCTAAATTCATGACCCCTGCGATTACCTTGTAGCACCTGGCATGGTGCTGGGCTCATAGGAGAAAACGTGTCAGATGATTACCTATTTAGTTCAATATTTATTGAGCTTTTTCTCCGTTCAGACACTGCTAGACTCTGAGGTTCAGAAATGAATAGAATATATCTCTAATGCTTAGTGCAAAGATGAGAGTGGAGACCAGAGTGGTTGGGATGAGGGGGTCCCTTGGAGGGAAGATGACCACGTAAGTAGGAAATTACAATATCATATAATCACTGCTAAGGCAGTTGTGAAAACACAGAGGTGAGGCACCAGGCATGCTTCCTTCAAGAGGTGACAACTGAGCTGAATCATGAAAACATGTAGGGACTGGCCAGGTGAAAATGGCAGAAGGCATGCCCCAGGTAAAGGACAAGTGGGAACAAAGACATAGTGTTGAACCGTGAGGCCAGTGCAGGGATCCACAAAGAGCTGGATGATGCTTGAGCACAAAGTGCGGTGTGGGAACAGCAGGAATGAGGCCGGGGTCATATGCAGAGCTGGATCCAGGAGGGCCTGGGCTCCCTAATTAAATTCAGAGCAACCCTGTCCAATAGAAATGTAATGCAAACCACATATGTCACTTAATTTTTTCTAGTAGCCATCTTTAAAAAGCAAAAAAAAAAAAAAGTGAAATGAATTTTATAATGTATTTTATTTTAGATCCCAAACATTATCATTTCAACATGTAATCAACACAAAAGTTACTAATGAAATATTTTAGATCCTTTTTTTCATACCAAGTCTTCAGGATCCAGATATGTTTTATACTTACAGCTCAATTTTTTTTTAATGAATTTATTTTTGGCTGCTTTGGGTCTTCGTTGCTGTGCACGGGCTTTCTCTAGCTGCGTTGATCGGGGGCTACTCTTTGGTGCAGTGCGTGAGCTTCTCATTGCGGTGGCTTCTCTTGTTGCGGAGCACGGGATCTAGGTGCGCATGCTTCGGTAGTTGTGGGCTTGTGGGCTCTAGAGCTCAGGCTCAGTAGTTGTGGCCCACAGGCTGAGTTGCTCCGCAGCATGTGGGATCTTCCCAAGCAGGGCTCAAACCCGTGTCCCCTGCATTGGCAGGCAGATTCTTAACCACTGCGCTACCAGGGAAGTCCCGCTTACAGCTCAGTTTGGACCAGACACATTTCAAGTGTTCAATAGCCACATGTGGACAGTGGCCACTGTCTTGATGGCACAGATTTAGACCTTATCCTATAGGTCGGTGGAAACCACGAAAGAGTTTTAAAGCAGAAGTAATGTACTCCTCTCCCCTAGCATTCCTAGGAGTCACATATTAATGTAATTTGACAGTTTTATATATATATATATATATATATATATATATCCATTCTGAAAAAATTTGATTTTTAGAAAAGTTCATCTTAGGCTTTTGGAAAAGAGACAGAGTGAGGGCTGGAACCCAGCCCTGCCTACAAAGCCCTGTTCTAATATATGTTCTAGAACTAGTGGCCTTAATGGTGGATAAGAGTCATCAGTCATTGGATGAATGGATGAGTGAAACTCCTTAAAACTCTTCCCGTTGTCTTTGGAACAGCACTCTCTCCCGGTGTTTCTCCTTCCTTCACGACCACCTCTTCTGGTTTTCTTTTTTTTTTTTTTTTTTTTGCGGTATGCGGGCCTCTCACTGTTGTGGCCTCTCCCGTTGTGGAGCACAGGCTCCGGACGCTCAGGCTCAGCGGCCATGGCTCAACGGGCCCAGCCGCTCCGCGGCATGTGGGATCTTCCCGGACCAGGGCACGAACCTGCGTCCCCTGCATTGGCAGGCGGACTCTCAACCACTGCGCCACCAAGGAAGCCCTCATGGTTTTCTTTGAGGGCTCTTCTGTCTCTGCTTTCCATGTGAATGTGGTTGTAGGACTGTCTACTTCACTCTGATGCCAGAAACCAGAAGTTCTCACGTGGAGGCTGATGCTCCTCAGTGTTCTGTCCCAGCTTCCAGCTTTTTCACTAAACTCTCCACCTCGACTCCCTCCTCTGCTCTTCCACTGTGGCTGGTGTCCATATTACTGGTGCATGGCAGTCATGCCTCTTATGAAGGAATACTGGCTGGGATCACTTTGCTACCACAAGTTACACAGCATTAGTGCTGGGGATACAGATAACATAACAGAGCTCTGATTTTTAGTTAGTTGACAAGGGAAAGTGGAGGAACTGGAAACAGATCCATAGACACTACAGTTTAATACAAGATAGAGGGACAAGCGTGTTAGGGGAACAGATTAAAGGGTATGGCTGCTTGGGAGAATCAAGCAAAGCTTCTCAGAGGTAAGCTGATTTAGACAGATTGGAAAGGGTACTGTGTTTCTCAGTCAGTGTAAAAGTGTGGAAGGCATGACTGACAAGGGAAATAGCAAATACGAAGGGAGAGTTGCTCAAAATGGGGTGGAAGGATTGGGGTATTAGGAGAGTGTAGACTACAATAAACGTGGATAGAAGGTGCAGACGGAGACGGGGTTGGAAAGAAAGGTGGGGGCTGATATTTTATCCATCAGGCAATGGAAGTTATTAAGAGATTTTAAGCAGGAATTCACTCTGGCATTGATTGGAGCAGGCAGAACTCAGGGAAAATGTTCTATGTTTGACTTGATTCTGGTCCCCTCATCTTTAAAAAAAAAAAAAAAGGGTTAGGGGCACGCTATCATCAAAATACTCTCGCTTTCACTTTTTCCCTGGTATCTCTTCACATTTCAGCCTGAAACATGAAGACGAAGATAAAAAAATGAAGGAAAAAAGAACCATGCAAATTGGAACCACGAAAAACAGAAAAGGATCTATGTTCAGACTATGTTTCCAAGGTATCTGTGTTCTAGGGTTCCAGACCAAACAGTCCTCGTCAGCCATGTAATAGGATCAGTTCATGGGGTGACTTTTTAGAGGCTGAGCCATGTAACTCTCCAGAGAGACAGAGAGACAGTCCGAAGATGCAGTGGGTGTTGGGTGTTTATCAAAGAAATCGACAGGACACTAACACTGAACTCTAGCCTTGGACTTATTAGCCAGGAAGCAGGCCTCATAAGCAGGGCTGAGATGGGTATGGAACTCAGCAAGGTACCCGGAGGGCAAAATACAAAGAGACAGTCACTCAGGTGCCCGCCCTGCTCTTGCAGAACCTGGAGGGAGGGCTCCTTAAGTTCTGTGCTCTGAGGCCCTGCTGATAACAGGAAGTTAGTCTCTGGGCTCAGGAGTCTCATGTGTAAAGTGAGAATAATAATCCACACCTGATTATACCATCCCCACGCCCATCCTGATTCTACCTCATTTGTGATGGGAAAATGAAATGAAATAATGTAGATGAAGATGTTTTGTAAGCCACAAGCTACCACTAAAATGAAATATATTGTTGTTAATAAATTAATGGATTAATTAACATTGTTAATGGTAAACACTGTATATGTGTGTATCCATATCCAATGGACAACTATCCCCTTCAAAACCAGAGGCTTAAACAATAGATACCACTGGGGCTACTACCAGGGCTCAAACATTCGAGATGCCTGTTTGAGATGTGCCTATCTCAACCTACCAAATTGTTCCAGTTCCACCCAGGGCTTGGGTAAATCAAGCACCTTGGTGGTGGTGTGGGCCTGAACTGGGGTGTAGGCCCAGAGGCTGGGCTGGACCAGGTTGGGTGTTTACAGAGGGTCACAAAACGGCATAATTCAAAGATGTAAGTCTTTAATCACAAAAGACAGGGACCAGAGCCAGTGCGACAGCATGGTGTCTCAAGGACAGAGGGCAGGAGCAAGGCCATAATGGGTGATGAGGCCAGAGGTCAGGAAGGGGGTCATCAGGACCGTATGAGAAAGGCAGCAGAGGGACATGATTAAAGACACTGGCCATGAGGGACTTCCCTGGCGGTCCAGTGGTTAAGACTTCACCTTCCAATGCAGGGGGTGCGGGTTCGATCCCTGGTTGGGGAGCTAAGATTCCACATGCCTCGCAGCCATAAAACCAAAACATAAAACATAACAGAAGCAATATTGTAACACATTCAATAAAGACTTTAAAAATGGTCCACATCCAAAAAAAAAAAAAAAAAGAAAGAAAGAAAAAGGGATACTGACCATGAAAGGGCAAAAGCAGGGATATGGCCCTTTTTCAGTGCTGATCAAGTGCTGGCCAAGAGCCAGAGATGGGGTCAGGTTACCACCAAAGGGACATAGTCCTACTTTCATGGAGTGGATTTGAGTTTGGGAAATTGTTAAGTTATTTGGAATGTGTTAGGTAAATGTGGTGGGTGGTCTAGCTGGGCAGTGCTCTTTGGGGTCAAATGTAGATGGTACATCAGTAGGAAATACGATCCATTGTGATTCAAACTGACTCTGTAGGAACCATTCCCCAGGACAGCCCTCAGAGAATCCATGCACTGCTGCAGTAGGGGCTCTGCTGAAGGTCGGTGGTCACTATATTTGCGTGAAACACCATATTTGTGTCATTTGTGGAAGGATATCATTACTTTGCTGTCATTTTACCCCATTTAAAAATTTCATTCTTGGCTGTGTGACTTAAAAGAATGTCCCTCCTCTTCTTTTCCTCTTCGTTTGCCCAGATCCCACCAAGAACTCAGGAAACTCCATGCCTTGTATCTATTCATTATTTTACCTTTTTGCAAATACTTTCAGATGATTGTCACAGTGAACCCTGTGTCCACTTGTAGTCGAAAGGACAGTAATCTCCTCTCCCATCGTCATCTCGTAATTATGAAATACTTGGATGGCCAGAACTGCCCCAATTCGCCTCTGCCTCCAGTGTCTCTTCCTGCCAATCTATCCAGATCTTTCTGAAATGCAAATCTGATCAGGTTTCTCCCCTGCCTAGCTCCCTAAGACTAGGAGATAAAGCCCACACTTTTTGCCTCGTGTGCAAGACCCTTCATAACTCAACTCCATTCTAGCTGACATTTTCAGCCTCACCTCCAGTCTTCCCTCCTCTGTCCCCTTCACTGTTCCTTCATCAATAGCCTCTGTCCCACCCTTATGAGGACACTAACACTTCTGTCCCTTTGCCTGTGTTGATTTATCTACCAGGTATTCCTTATCCCTTCAACCAGTCTCTTACTTAAATTTTAAAATAGTTTCATAAAACCTGCTTCTGAAGTCTTCCCTACCCTGTCTCCTAGCCACAAGAACTGACCTGCCCCTCCTATTTCCACCTCAGTGAGCAATCCTGCTGTAAATGATATTCACCGCAATATACCTTAATTGTTTGCATGTATCGCTCCACGACCAGCGTGGAAGCCACTATGCCCATCGCATCTCTCTCTTTCTCCAGGGCTTAGCATGTTATTTCCTTCAGTAAATGTGTGACAGATGCTGGAGGGAGGAAGTGTGGAAAGAGCGGGGGGAAACAGAAGAAATGGAGGGTGGGAAGATGAAATGTCAGGTAAAAGGAACACAGCATCCTTTTGTAGGCAAGAGCACAGGGCTTTGGGGTCCAGGCCTGCCTGGGCAGATGACTAGCTATGAGACCAGAAGTCAGTTATTTAACCTTTCTAAATTCTTTATCAAGAGGAATCATGATGTTTCCTCATGCAGAGTAAGTGAGATAAAATATATCAAGAGCCTATGCTGCGGTCAGAGCTCCATTATATCCTGACTGTGTCCTGTGGGCCTGCCTCTGTGCCAGGCATTCACTGGCTGTTCAGAGGGCAACAAAAGACATTATATGTGCTCCTGTGAAACTTAGAGAGATAAGACTCTGTTAAATAAAGGACTAAACAGTGGCTACCTGGGAGGAATGAATGAATACAGAACAGCATGAGTAAGCAAAAACCAACAGATGAACCAAAGCCCCGCCAGACTGTCCCTGTTGCATGTGTTTAGGTGGGTACCTATGAAGACACGCCTGGAAAAACCCAGATGGTGAAAGTCCACAGGGGTAGGAGGAGCACACTGGCCGGGAAGCAGGACGCTGAGATTGACGTCATCCAGACAGAGGCCTGCCCCAAGGACCCCAAGCTGGCCAGACACTCCGATGGCCACTGTGAGTTATGTTTCTTTCTGGTTCTCTTCACCATTATCGAATTATTTTAAAGCTGTGCGTGACCAAAATTTTAATTTCTTTTATAAATATTTACTGAGCATCTATTATATACAAAGTCACTTGCCTGAGTGAGGCAGCTGTGCAAGAGTGAACAATCACTGGATTTAGAAGTAGAAGGCCCTGCGTTCAAATCTAGGCTCTGATACTTATTAGCTATGTTACATAGTAACTCTATATTCCTTCATATTCTCAGGTTCCTCATTTATAAAAAGGGATCATAAAAAAAGGGGGATCATAATATAGATCAAACTGGGGTTTGGTGAGGACCAAATCTGACATATGTTACGTAATAGGTACTCAGCAAATGTTGCTGATTTCTTTTTATATGTACCGGCTCCTGTTGTTCTTTGTAGACCCAAGACATTGACACACTGATGACATAGTATGATATTATTCTTTGACTTTATTCAAGTCGCATTTTACTTTCATGTGAGTCCAGACTCTTGATTGCAAGTAATCAAATCATAGTGTGTTAAGCAAAAGAGGAAAAGGAGGCTCACCTAGCAGAAGGTTTGGGCATGGCTGGACCCAGGGACACAAACAGTATCACAAGGACTCAGTATTACTTTTTCTACTCCTGGCTTTTCTCCCCTCCCTCTTGTCTCCATTTTCAAGCAGACTGTACCCTTGTGGAGGCAAGATGGCATCTAGCAGTGACAGGCTTACGCACTACCTGTCCTCTTAGGAGCCCCAGAAGAAAACTAGAAGTGGTTATCCTCTCAACAGCTTCAAGAAAAGGCCCAAATTTGAGTCTTGTTGGCTTGATTGTGTCACATGCCAACCCCTATCCAGTTATCATGAATGTGGGATAGGATGCTCTGATTGACCCCGCCAGTGTCATAAATTCACATCTGGAGCTGAAGGTAGAATTAGTTCTACCCAAACGGTATCATTTCAGATTGAAGGATTTCCCAAGGAAAATTAGAAAGCTGTTATCATGAAAAAACAGTAGACACTGGGTAGGCAAAACAGATGTCTACTCCAGCCCAGTAAGCCATGGCAAACATTTCATAATGTGCTATAAATCAGAGTGATGAGAATACATTGCAATCATAAGATGGACTCAGGCCCTATAAAGTCTGCCTCCAGGCTAGATGGCTGCATCCCTGCCACCCACCTCCTTCCCAATATACTCTTTACTCTAAGTTAACTGACTGTGTCATGTGCTTTAGTGCCCCTATAACTTCGCTTGACCTCTTTCCTCTGTCTGAGATGGTTTTATGCCCATTCTTTACCTGCTGATGTCCTGGTCATCTTTCAAGATCTATCTTAGAAGTCACTTCTTCCGAGGCCTTCCTTACCTCCATCCTCCTCTTTCCCACTCTCCAGAGACCATAATCGCTCACTCTTAACAGCAACCAAATGACCACTTTTCCATATTAGGTTTTAGAGTCAAGCATTTCTGGGACCCAGAATTACTATGCATTAATTCTACATCCTTGGGAAATTTACTTTTATGTACACATGGGGGTAGTACTATTTATTGCCCAGGGCTCTTTGTCAATGCATATAAAGTACGTGGTTCATTGCTACATAACTGTCAGTTCTCTTTATTTCCTTTTTTTAAAAAAAAAATTACAGTATGCCTTACATTATAATTCATGGTGTACATGTTTGTTTCCCACGGTACACAGTGAGCACCATGGGATCAGAGACCATTTGATATTTTTCTCTGTATCTCTGCAACCTGGCACAGTGGATATACCCAACAAAACTTTGTTAAAGGGAGGAATGAAAGAATAAATCAAACTTCAGTGAGAGAGTATGGTAGATTTGACAATCTGAATGATTCTCCTGACTAAAACAAGGAAAGAATAATTTTTTTTGGAAAATTCATAAAAGTATAACAGAACTGATTTAAAAGGAAGCATCCAGGGCCTCCCTGGTGGCGCAGTGGTTGAGAGTCCGCCTGCCGATGCAGGGACACAGGTTTGTGCCCCGGGCCGGGAAGGAGTCCCACATGCCGCGGAGCAGCTAGGCCCGTGAGCCCTGGCCGCTGAGCCTGCGCATCGAGCCTGTGCTCCACAACGGGAGAGGCCACAACAGTGAGAGGCACGCCTACAGCAAAAAAAAAAAAAAAAAAAAAAAAAGGAAGCATCCACATACCTGCAGTAACCAGGAACCCGGGCAATGAGTGAGTGCCAAAGCTACTCTGGCCTGAGGGTTTTCACTGAGCTCTGAATCCCTTGAGGCTCCGGTTTTGACTGCATGGTGTACAGAGGACAGGAGCTATACCCAGGCTTGTCCAAAGTGAGTTTATACAGGGGACCTCAAAGAATTATGTCCACACAGAATGAATAGGACTGTGCCTATCTTACAGTACTATATGGTTACTTATAAATTTATTATAAAAGTGGACCTCAAGTGTTCTATAACACAATAAAATTTAGAAAATAAGAAATGGGACAAATAAAAATAGACATTTCTAATGAGATAAATTGACACATGAGAAGCACAGAGGTGGTGTTGAATCTAAAACCACGCCTTAAGATGAGAAGTGGATAGACTAATTTGGAGTGTAGAAAAAAATGGAAGGGGGGAAAACAAGCTGAAGTGAATAAAAGAGTTAAAGGAGAGGCCTAAATATGGGGCTGAAAACCATTTTCAAGCGATTAAGTACTGTCCATGAAGAGTCACTATAGATTTGGGAATTACACTATGGTGAGAACAGTCTGAAGAAGATTCTTCTAAGTATCTGTCCATACTGCTAAAGTACAAAGGGAGTTTGTGCTAAACCCATTTATCAGTTCTCTGCAATAGTTCCCCACTCTCTTGTGATGAGAAGCACAAAATGTTTAGTCAAGGAAAGTGGGTGTGAAAACAGAGAGGAAAGTTTTGAGGAAAAAAAATACATTGAGTGTCTTTCTATACTCCTTCTATACAAATGGGCCTCTTTTGAAAAAATAAAAATAATTACTTCCTTCCATTAAAAGAAAAGAAGAATTAATAAGACAAAACCCCAGGGAGCAGAAGGAAATTTGCCCATTTTGCCCCTGGTGCTGGGTAAAGGGGAAAAAATCTGTTACCATAGCTGATCCTCATGCACACATTGGGAAAATTCACTGATCTATACTCTTATGATTTGTGCCCTTTCCTGTATGTTATGCTGTAATTATAATTTTAACTTTACTAAGGTAACTGTCAAAAGATAGACACAGCATGTAAACTTTCCAAATAAATAAAAAAAGAAACACAGAATGAAGAAAAGAGAAGAAACCTCAGTCAATCAAGCACAAGGAAAATGAGGGAAAAATAGAACAAATAAAAGTAGGTAATAAAATACTAGATATAAATTTCAAAATATCAGCAAACCTTATAACATGAAACTCTCTAATTAGAGGACATATGCATTCAAATCATTCAATATTAAACAATATTTGCATAGCTTTTATGTCCCCAGCATTGTTCTAGGTGCTGGGGATATAGCAGTAAATAAACCAGACAAAAATTCTGTCCTCGTGGAGATTACATTCTGATCTGAGGAGACGGATGATAAATATATACACAATAAAATATTCACTATGTGGAGCGGTAGTAAATACTATAGAAAAAAATAATAAAGCAAAGAAAGAGAATTAGGGGTCTTCCCTGGTGGTGCAGTGGTTAAGAATCCACCTGCCATGCAGGGAACACAGGTTCAAGCCCTGGTCCTGAAGATCCCACATGCTGCAGAGAAACCAAGCCCATGTGCCACAACTACTGAGCCTGTGCTCTAGAACCTGCGAGCCACAACTACTGAGCCTGAGTGCCGCAACTACTGAAGCCTAGAGCCCATGCTCTGCAACAAGAGAAACCACCACAGTGAGAAGCCCCCGCTCGCCACAACTAGAGAAAGCCTGCATGCAGCAACGAAGACCCAATGCAGCCAAAAACAAAATAAATACATTTTTTAAAAAAAAAGAAAAATAAAGAGAATTAGGGAGGCAGGTGGAGGAAGTGGAAGTTGCAATTTTAAAGTGCGCATAGATGACCTCAAAGATGTAAAGTAGGTGAGGAATAGAGCCATGGCTATCCAGAATGTTCTAGGGAGAGAGGAAAGGAGTGCAAAATATCCCAGGGCAGGAGTCTACTAGATGTGTTTGGTAGAATAGCAAGGAGGCCAGTGTAGCTGGAGCAGGACTGAAGGAGACTGTAGGAGGAGATAAGGTCAGAGAGATAACAAGGGGCCAGATAATATAGGGGCTTCTGTAGACCATTGCAAGAACTTTGGCATTTATTATGAGATATATATATTTTTTAATAACATTGAAAGGTTTTGAGCACAAGAATAGAATGATCTGACTTGTATTTTAAAGAATCATATCTCGGCTGCTGTCTTGAAAGAAGAATGTAGAAGAACCTGGGACCTGTTAGGAGTTTGTTGCAGGAATTTAACTGAGAGACGATGGTAGCTTGGAGGAGGGTACTGCAGTCGAGTTGTTGAGATATGCTTGGATTCAGGATTTAGATCGAAAATCAAGCTGACAGATGGCTGTGGATTGGAGGTGGGACGTGAGAGAGAAAGGAGTCAAGGATGTCTTCAAGGTTTGGACCTGAGCAACTGAAAGGTTGGGGTTGCTACTCTTTGTTGATGTGGGGCAGACTTCAGGAAGAGCACATTCACAGAGAGAAAGCAAGAGTTTGGTTTGGAATGTAATGTGTTGAGACAACCAAATGGAATTGGTGTGAAGGTTGAACTCACGAGAGCTGTCTAAGTTAGGAATGTAACTTGGGAGTTGTCTGTGTTTTTAAAATGAAGCCATAAACATTTTTCAATACATCTGCCTCAAAAAGGAAGGAGTAAGAAAGAAAAAAAGTGTCCTGAAGTAAGAATTAAGCAACTGTGTGTTCAGCATCTTTGCTCTGTGCTGGAGAAACATACCGATAACTCCGTAGGAAAAAGTAGGGCCTTTATGCCTCTGGGAGCTGACATTCATTGAGACGGTTTGGGGCCTATATGCTAACTGACTTCTTGTCAGAGGATAAAATCTTGTTGCTTGGTGCCTTTAATTAATAGACAAAAGTCAGGGCTTCCCTGGTGGTGCAGTGGTTGAGAGTCCACCTGCTGATGTAGGGGACACGGGTTTGTGTCCCGGTCTGGGAAGACCCCACATGCCGTGGAGTGGCTAGGCCCATGAGCCATGGCCGCTGAGCCTGCGCATCCAGAGCCTGTGCTCCATACCGGGAGAGGCCACAACAGTGAGAGGCCCGCGTACTGCAAAAAGAAAAAAATAGACAAAAGTCAGAGAGTCCCATACAGGATAAATCCAAGGAGAAACACGCCAAGACACATATTAATCAAACTATCAAAAATTAAATACAAAGAAAAAATATTAAAAGCAGTGAGGGAAAAACAACAAATAACATAACCTTATGTTAACATAACATAAGGTTAACAGCTGATCTTTCAGCAGAAACTCTGAAAGCCAGAAGGGAGTGACAGGACATATTTAAGGTGATGAAAGGGAAAAACCTACAACCAAGATTACTCTACCCAGCAAGGATCTCATTCAGATTCAACGGAGAAATTAAAATCTTTACAGACAGGCAAAAGCTAAGAGAATTCAGCACTACCAAACCAGCTTTACAACAAATGTTAAAGGAACTTCTCTAGGCAGAAAACACAAGAAAAGGAAAAGACTTAACAATAACAAACCGAAAACAATTAAGAAAATGGTAATAGGAACATACATGTTGATAATTACCTTAAGTGTAAATGGATTAAATGCTCCAACCAAAAGACATAGACTGGCTGAATGGATACAAAAACAAGACCCGTATATATGCTGTATACAAGAGACACACTTCAGGCCTAGGGACACATACAGACTGAAAGTGAGGGGATAGAAAAAGATATTCCATGCAAGTGGAAATCAAAAGAAAGCTGGAGTAGCAATTTTCATAACAGACAAAATAGACTTTAAAATAAAGACAATTACAAGAGACGAAGAAGGACACTACATAATGATCAATTATGAAGGGATCAATCCAAGAAGAAGGTATAACAATTATAAATACTTATGTACCCAACACAGGAGCACCTCAATACATAAGGCAAATGCTAACAGCCATAAAAGGAGAAGTCAACAGAAACACAGTCATAGTAGGGGACTTGAACATCCCACTTTCACCAATGGACAGATCATCCAAAGTGAAAACAAATAAGGAAGCACAAGCGTTAAATGATACATTAAACAACATGGACTTAATTGATATTTATAGGACATTCCATCCAAAAACAGCAGATTACAATTTCTTCTCAAGTGCTCTTGGAACATTCTCCAGGATAGATCATATCTTGGGTCACAAATCAAGCCTTGGTAAATTTAAGAAAATTGAAATCATATCCAATATCTTTTCCAACCACAACACTATAAGACTAGAAATCAATTACAGGGAATAATCTGTAAAAAATACAAACACATGGATGCTGAACAATAGACTACTAAATAACCAAGAGATCACTGAAGAAATCAAAGAGGAAATCAAAAAATACCTAGAGACAAATGACAATGAAAACACGACAACCCAAAACCTATGGGATGCAGCAAAAACAATTTAAGAGGAAAGTTTATAGCAATAAAATCCTACCTCAAGAAACAAGAAACATCTCAAATAAAAAACCTAACCTTACACCTAAAGCAATTAGAGAAAGAAGAACAAAAAACCCCCAAAGTTAGTAGAAGGCAAGAAAGCATAAAGATCAGATCAGAAATAAATGAAAAAGAAATGAAGGAAACAACAGCAAAGATCAATAAAACTGAAAGCTGGTTCTTTGAGAAGATAAACAAAATTGATAAACCATTAGCCAGACTCATCAAGAAAAAAAGGGAGAAGACTCAAATCAATAGAATTAGAAATGAAAAAGGAGAAGTAACAACTGACACTGCAGAAATACAAAGGATCATAAGAGATTACTACAGGAAACTATATGCCAATAAAATGGATAGCCTGGAAGAAATGGACAAATTCTTAGAAAAGCACAACCTTCCGAGACTGAACCAGTAAGCAATAGAAAATATAAACAGACCAATCACAAGCACTTAAATTGAAACTGTGATCAAGACAGTATGGTACTGGCACAAAAACAGAAATATAGACCAATGGAACAGGATAGAAAGCCCAGAGATAAACGCACGCACCTATGGTAGTTGATTAGTTAATCTATGAATAAGGAAGCAAGGATATACAATGGAGAAAAACAATCTCTTCAATAAGTTGTGCTGGGAAAACTGGACAGCTACATGTAAAAGAATGAAATTAGAACACTCCCTAACACCATACACAAAAATAAACTCAAAATGGATTAAACACCTAAATGTAAGGCCAGACACTATAAAATTCTTAGAGGAAAACATAGGCAGAACACTCTGACATAAATCACAGTAAGGTCCTTTTTGATCCACCTCCTAGAGAAATGGAAATAAAAACAAAAATAAACAAATACGACCTAATGAAACTTTAAAACCTTTGCACAGCAAAGGAAACCATAAACGAGACAAAAAGACAACCCTCAGAATGGGAGAAAATATCTGCAAATGAAGCAACTGACAAAGGATTAATCTGCAAAATATACAAGCAGCTCATGCAGCTCAATATCAAAAAAACAACCCCATACAAAAATGGGCAGAAGACCTAAATTGACATTTCTCCAAAGAAGATATACAGATTGCTAACAAACACATGAAAGGATGCTCAGTATAACTAATCATTAGAGAAATGCAAATCAAAAGTACAATGAGGTATCATCCAAAAATCTACAAATAGGGCTTCCCTGGTGGCGCAGTGGTTGAGAATCCGCCTGCCGATGCAGGGGACATGGGTTCGTGTCCTGGTCTGGAAAGATCCCACATGCTGCGGAGCGCCTGGGCCCGTGAGCCATGGCCGCTGAGCCTGCGCGTCCGGAGCCTGTGCTCCACAATGGGAGAGGCTACAACAGTGAGAGGCCCGTGTACCGCAAGAAAAAAAAAAAAAAAAATCTACAAACAATAAATGCTGGAGAGGGTGTGGAGAAAAGGGAGCCCTCTTGCACTGTTATTGGGAATGTAAATTGATACAAACACTACGGGAACAGTATGGAGGTTCCTCAGAAGTCTAAAATTAGAACTACCATATGACCCAGCAATATAACTACTGGGCATATACCCTGAGAAAACCATAATTCAAAAAGAGTCAGGTATCACAATGTTCATTGCAGCTCTATTTACAATAGCCAGGACACAGAAGCAACCTAAGTGTCCATCGACAGATGAATGGATAAAGATGTGGCACATATGTACAGTGGAATACTACTCAGCCATAAAAAGAAACGAAATTGAGTTATTTGTAGTGAGGTGGATGGGCCTAGAGACTGTCATACAGAGTGAAGTAAGTCAGAAAGAGAAAAACAAATACCATATGCTAACACATATGCGTGGAATCTAAAAAACAAAAATGGTTCTGAAGAACCTAGGGGCAGGACAGGAATAAAGACACAGACGTAGAGAATGGACTTGAGGACACGGGGAGGGGGAAGGTTAAGCTGGGATGGAGTGAGAGAGTGGCATGGACATATACACACTACCAAATGTAAAATAGATAGCTAGTGGGAAGCAGCCACATAGCACAGGGAGATCAGCTCCGTGCTTTGTGACCACCTAGAGGGGTGGGATAGGGAAGGAGGGAGGGAGACGCAAGAGGGAGGAGATATGGGGATATATATATATGTATAGCTGATTCACTTTGTTATAAAGCAGACACTAACACACCATTGTAAAGCAATTATACTCCAATAAAGATGTAGAAAAAAAAGATAAAAGTCAATGTGCTTATTGTTATTTCTCAGATATATTTCTTATTTCTGATTAATAGTTCATGTCTGCAAATGGTTCTGAATCACCCATACTGTAAATATTAACCTAGGCCAACTGATAAAAAGGTGACAGTTTTAGGGTTATGACAAGTTTACAGCTCTGTGAAATAAACCAGCTTCTGCATGTAACAGGCTAGCTACTTGTGCAAAGAATCCCTAGCCATTTTTTAACCTGGCACACTATCTGGCTGAATCCATTACTAATGCATAATAAATGTTGGCATGTGCTCAATCAACTTGTCTAAGAAATTTTACTTTAAGAAAAAATGCCACAAAGTGGATAAAGTCATCTAAATGTAGGGATTGAAGCCCCAGGGCTGCACCTTGGTAGACTTCAACATTTGAGGTCAGGGATTAGAGGAAGAAACATCCAAGAAGAGGGAGGAATCACTGGTTAACTGGGTAATTAGCACCCTTCATAAATATGTATTAATCCTTGCCACAATCATCCAAGAGGGGTTACTATCATTATCCCAACTTGAGAGAATCATAACTGAGGCTTAGCAAGGTGAAGTGGTTTGCCAAAGGATCATACATGTCAAGGTTATAATCCAGTGTTACCATATTTAATCTGCCTTTTCCTATTATTGTCTCCATTGCCAGTGACCTGTGTGAATGCATTTATGAGAGCAGTTGATGAGATGTTCTCAGGGTGTTCTCTGTTTTCCTTACAGGGGGGTATGTGAAGGCCTTGGAGATGACTAAAGAAACCCTAGGCCAAGGAGCCTTTAAGCCAAATTCCATTTCCGAGACGTATGATGATGTTGAGTACCCTGGGAGAGAGGGGTAAATACGTGCCAGCCCTTCAGTGAGATGAATGTGATGAGACTTTAAAAGTACAATACAACAGGTCAATGGTCTTTGTATCTTTTCTCCCCACAGAGCAAAGTCAGATTTCTCTAACTCATTTGTCTCAGATAATGGTAAGTTTAAGAAAACATTTGAAACTGTCAATAGGAATTGCTAAGAGTTTCTGTGGCAGATTAGTAGTAAGGTATCTTTTATTTACATATTTTTATTAATGCCATTTGGGTGGGGTGATGATAAGCTAATAGAAGTGGTTCAAGGTATGTGTGAATAAATGCATTTAGAATCATGAAGGTGAAGATGCTGGTAATGGGTCTTTTGTGGCAAGAAAGCAACTTTGATGTGAAATTGCTTTCTTCCTGATCTCTTCACAATCCAAGTCTGAAGATAGGAATGTGTTTTACTTAAAACACTTGTATGGATTCTCAATACTTTTTCAAAATATTGAAGTATAGTTTACTTACACATTAGTTTCAGATGTACAACATAATGATTTTATAGATTATAGTCCACTTAAAGTTATTATAAAATATTGGTCATAGTCCCTGTGCTGTACATCATATCTTTGTATCTTATTTATTTTATAGCTAGTAGTCTGTATCTCTTAATCCCCTTCCACATCTTGCCCATACCCTACCTTGCCCCTTCCTCCACCCTTCTTCCCACTGGTAACAATTGGTTCTCTATATCTGTGAGTCTGTTTTGTTATATTCATTTATATTTCTTTTTCTTTTTTAGATTCCACATGTAAGTGAAAACACGGTTTTTGTCTTTCTATGTCTGGCCTATTTACCAAGCATAACACTCTCCAAGTTCATCCATGTTGTTGCAAATGGCAAAATTTCATTCTTTTTTATGGCTGAGTAGTATTCCTGTGTGTGTGTGTGTGTGTGTGTGTACACTACATCTTCTTTATCCATTCATCTGTTAATGGACACTGAGGTTGCTACCGTATCTTGGCCATTGTAAATAATGCTAATATGAACATTAGGGTGCATCTGTTTTGAATTAGTGTTTGCATTTTTTTCAGATAGACACCAGGAGTGGAATTGCTGGATCATATGGCAGTTCTATTTTTAATTATTTGAGGAACCTCCATACTGTTTCCCATAGTGGTTGCACCAATTTACATTCCCACCAACAGTGTAGGAGGGTTCCCTTTCCTCCAAATCCTCACCAACATCTTTTGTCATATTTTTTTTTACCATCTTTATTGGAGTATAATTGCTTAACAATGGTGTGTTAGTTTGTGCTTTATAACAAAGCGAATCAGCTATACATATACATATATCCCCATATCTCCTCCCTCTTGCATCTCCCTCCCACCCTCCCTATCCCACCCCTCTAGGTGGAAACAAAGCACTGAGCTGATCTCCCTGTGCCATGCACACTAGCTGTCTGTTTTACATTTGGTAGTATATATAAGTCTATGCCACTATCTCACTTCGCCCCAGCTTACCCTTCCCACTCCCTGTGTCCTCAAGTCCATTCTCTATGTGTCTTTATTCCTGTCCTGCCCCTAAGTTCTTCAGAACCACTTTTTTTTTTTTTAGATTCCATATATATGTATTAGCATATGGTATTTGTTTTTCTCTCACTTACTTCACTCTGTATGATACCCTCTAGGTCCATCCATCTCACTACAAATAACTCAATTTCATTTCTTTTTATGGCTGAGTAATATTCCATTCTATATATATGCCACATCTTCCTTATCCATGCATCTGTCAATGGACACTTAGGTTGCTTCCATGTCCTGGCTGTTGTAAATAGAGCTGCAATGAACATTGTAGTACATGACTCTTTTTGAATTATGGTTTTCTCAGGGTATATGCCCAGTAGTGGGATTGCTGGGTCGTATGGTAGTTCTAATTTTAGACTTCTGAGGAACCTCCATACTGTTCTCCATAGTGTTTGTATCAATTTACATTCCCACCAACAGTGTGGGAAGGTTCCCTTTTCTCCACACCCTCTCTGGCGTTTATTGTTTGTAGATTTTTTGATGATGGCTATTCTGACCAGTGTGAGGTGGTACCACACTGTAGTTTTTGTTTGTTTGTTTGTTTGTTTTGCGGTACGCGGGCCTCTCACTGTTGTGGCCTCTCCCGCTGCGGAGCACAGGCTCCAGACACGCAGGCTCAGCGGCCATGGCTCACGGGCCTAGCTGCTCTGCGGCATGTGGGATCTTCCCGGACGGAGCACGAACCCGTGTCCCCTGCATTGGCAGGCAGACTCTCAACCACTGCGCCACCAGGGAAGCCCCACACTGTAGTTTTGATTTTCATTTCTCTAATGATTAGTAATGTTGAGCATTTTTTCATGTGTTTGTTGCCAATCTGTAAATCTTCTTTGGAGAAATGTCTGTTTAGGTCTTCTACCCATTTTTGGATTGGGTTTTTTTTTTTGATATTGAGCTGCATGAGCTGCTTGTATATTTTGCAGATTAATCCTTTGTCAGTTGCTTCATTTGAAAATATTTTCTCCCATTCTGAGGGTTGTCTTTTTGTCTTGTTTGTGGTTTCCTTTGCTGTGCAAAAGCTTTTAAATTTCATTAGGTTGTATTTGTTTATTTTTGTTTTTATTTCCATTTCTCTAGTAGGGAGGTCAAAAAGGATCTCACTGTGATTTATGTCATAGAGTGTTCTGCCTATATTTTCCTCTACGAGTTTTATAGTGTCTGGCCTTACATTTAGGTCTTTAATCCATTTTGAGTTTATTTTTGTGTATGGTGTTAGGGAGTGTTGTAATTTCATTTTTTTTATATGTAGCTGTCCAGTTTTCCCAGCACCACTTATGGAAGAGGCTGTCTTTTCTCCATTGTATATTCTTGCCTCCTTTATCGAAAGTAAGGTGACTATATGAGCATGAGTTTATCTCTGGGCTTTCTATCCTGTTCCATTGATCTATATTTCTGTTTTTGTGCCAGTACCATACTGTCTTGATTACCATAGCTTTGTAGTTTAGTCTGAAGTCAGGGAGCCTGATTCCTCCAGCTCCATTTTTCTTTCTCAAGATTGCTTTGGCTATTTGGGGTCTTTTGTGTTTCCATACAAATTGTGAAATTTTTTGTTCTAGTTCTGTGGAAAATGCCAGTGGTAGTTTGATAGGGATTGCATTGAATCTGTAGTTTGCTTTGGGTAGTATAGTCGTATTCACAATGTTGATTCTTCCAGTCCAAGGACATGGTATATCTCTCCCTCTGTATCATCTATAATTTCTTTCATCAGTGTCTTATAGTTTTCTGCATACAGGTCTTTTATCTCTTCAGGTAGGTTTATTCCTAGGTATTTTATTCTTTTTGTTGCAATGGTTAATGGTAGTGTTTCCTTAGTTTCTCTTTCAGATTTTTCATCATTAGTGTATAGGAATGCAAGAGATTTCTGTGCATTAATTTTGTATCCTGCTACTTTAACAGATTCACTGATTAGTTCTAGTAGTTTTCTGGTAGCATCTTTAGGATTCTCTATGTATAGTATCATGTCATCTGCAAACAGTGGCAGTTTTACTTCTTTTCCGATTTGGATTCATTTTATTTCTTTTTCGTCTCTGATTGCTGTGGCTATAATTCCAAAACTATGTTGAATAATAGTGTTGAGAGTGGGCAACCTTGTCTTGTTCCTGATCTTAGAGGAAATGGTTTCAGGTTTTCACCATTGAGAATGATGTTTGCTGTGGGTTTGTCATATATGGCCTTTATTATGTTGAGGTAGGTTCCCTCTATGCCTACTTTCTGGAGGGTTTTTATCATAAGTGGGTGTTGAATTTTGTCAAAAGCTTTTTCTGCATCTATTGAGATGATCATATGGTTTTTCTCCTTCAATTTGTTAATATGGCTTATCACATTTATTTGCGTATTTGAAAAATCCTTTCATTCCTGGAATAAACCCCACTTGATCATGATGTATGATCCTTTTAATGTGCTGTTGGATTCTGTTTGCTAGTATTTTGTTGAGGATTTTTGCATCTATATTCATCAGTGATATTGGCCTGTAGTTTTCTTTTTTTGTGGCATCTTTGTCTGATTTTGGTATTAGGCTGATGGTGGCCTTGTAGAACGAGTTTGGGAGTGTTCCTCCCTCTGCTATATTTTGGAAGAGTTTGAGAAGGATAGATGTTAGCTCTTCTCCCAGTGTTTGTTAGAATTCGCCTGTGAAGCCATCAGGTTCTGGGCTTTTGTTTGTTGGAAGATTTTTAATCACTGTCTCAATTTCAGTGCTTGTGATTGGTCCATTTATATTTTCTATTGCTTACTGGTTCAGTCTAGGAAGGTTGTGCTTTTCTAAGAATTTGTCCATTTCTTCCAGATTGTCCATTTTATTAGCATATAGTTTCCTGTAGTAATCTCTCATGATCCTTTGTATTTCTGCGGTATCAGTTGTTACTTCTCCTTTTTCATTTCTAATTCTACTGATTTGAGTCTTCTCCCTTTTTTTCTTGATGAGTCTGGCTAATGGTTTATCAATTTTGTTTATCTTCTCAAAGAACCAGCTTTTAGTTTTATTGATCTTTACTATCGTTTCCTTCATTTCTTTCTCATTTATTTCTGATGTGATCATTATGATTTCTTCTGCTAACTTGGGTTTTTTTTTTCCTTCTTTCTCTAATTGCTTTGGGTGTAAAGTTAGGTTGTTTATGTGAGATGTTTCTTGTTTCTTGAGGTAGGATTTTATTGCTATAAACTTCCCTCTTAGAACTGCTTTTGCTGCATCTCATAGGTTTTTGGGTCATCCAGTTTTCATTCTCATTTGTCTCTAGATATTTTTTGATTTCCTCTTTGATTTCTTCAATGATCTCTTGGTTGTTTAGTACCATATTGTTTAGCCTCCATGTGTTTGTATTTTTTACAGATTTTTTTCCTGTAATTGATACCTAGTCTAATAGCATTGTGGTCGGAAAAGATACTTGATATAATTTCAATTTTCTTAAATTTACCAAAGCTTGATTTGTGTCCCACAATATGTTCTATCCTGGAGAATGCTCCGTGAGCACTTGAGAAGAAAGTGTCATCTGCTGTTTGGATGGAATGTCCAATAAATATCAATTAAGTTCGTCTTGTTCAGTGTATCATTTAAAGCTTGTGTTTCCTTATTTATTTTCATTTTGGATGATCTGTCCATTGGTGAAAGTGGGGTGTTAAAACCCCGTATTATGATTGTGTTACTGTCAATTTCCCCTTTTATGGCTGTTAGCATTTGCCTTATGTACTGAGGTGCTCCTATGTTGGGTGCATAAATATTTATAATTGTTGTATCCTCTTATTGGATTGATCCCTTGATCATTATGTAGTGTCCTTTTTTGTCTCTTGTAGTAGTCTATATTTTGAAGTCTATTTTGTCTGATATGAGAATTGCTATTGCAGCTTTCTTTTGATTTCTGTTTGCATGGAATATCTTTTTCCATCCCCTCACTTTCAGTCTGTATGTGACCCTAGGCCTGAAGTGGGTCTCTTGTAGATAGCATATATATGGGTCTTTTTTTTTATCCATTCAGCCAGTCTATGTATTTTGGTTGGAGCATTTAATCCATTTACATTTAAGGTAATTATCAATATGTGTGTTCCTATTAACATTTTCTTAATTGTTTTGGGTTTGTTATTGTAAGTCTTTTCCTTCTCTTGTGTTTCCTGCCTAGAGAAGTTCCTTTAGCATTTGTTGTAGAGCTTGTTTGGTGGTGCTGAATTCTCTTAGCTTTTGCTTGTCTGTAAAGGTTTTAATTTCTCCACTGAATCTGAATGAGATCCTTGCTTGGTAGAGTAATCTTGGTTGTAGGTTTTTCCCTTTCATCACCTTAAATATGTCCTGCCACTCCCTTCTGGCTTGCAGAGCTTCTGCTGAAAGATCAGTTGTTAAGCTTATGGGGATTCCCTTGTTTGTTAATTCTTGCTTCCCTTGCTGCTTTTAATATTTTTTCTTTGTATTTAATTTTTGATAATTTGATTAATATGTGTCTTGGCGTGTTTCTCCTTGGATTTATCCTGTATAGAACTCTGTACTTCCTGGGCTTGATTGACTATTTCCATTCTCATGTTAGGGAAATTTTCAGCTAAAATCTCTTCAAATATTTTCTCAGCCTCTTTTTTTTGCCTCTTCTTCCTCTGGGACCCCTGTAATTTGAATGTTGGTGTGTTTAATGTTGTCCCAGAGGTCTCTGAGATTGTCCTCAATTCTTTTATTTCTTTTTTCTTTATTCTGCTCTGTGGTAGTTATTTCCACTATTTTATCTTCCACATCATTTATCCATTCTTCTGTCCCAGTTATTCAGCTATTGATTCCTTCTAGAGAATTTTTTATTTCATTTATTGTGTTGCTCATTATTGTTTGTTTGCTCTTTAGTTCTCTAGGTCCTTGTTAACGGTCCATTCTATTTCCAAAATTTTGGATCATCTTTACTATCATTACTCTGAATTCTTTTTCTGATAGACTGCCTATTTCCTCTTCATTTGTTTGGCCAAGTGGGTTTTTACCTTGCTCCTTCATCTGCTGTGTGTTTCTCTGTCTTCTCATTTTGCTTAACTTACTGTGTTTGGCGTCTCCTTTTCACAGGCTGCAGGTTCATTTTTGGTGTCTATTCCTAGTGGGTAAGGTTGGTTCAGTGGGTTGTGTAAGCTTCCTGGGGGAGGGGAATGGTGCCTGTGTTGTGCTGGATGAGGCTGGATCTTGTCTTTCTGGTGGGCAGGACCACGTCCCGTGGTGTGTTTTGGGGTGCCTGTGAATTTGTTTTGATTTTAGGCAGACTCTGTGCTAATGGGTCGAGTTGTATTCCTGTCTTGCTTGTTGTTTGGCATAGTGTGTCCAGCACTGTAGATTGCTGGTCGTTGAGTGGAGCTGGGTCTTAGCATTGAGATGGAGATCTCTGGGAGAGCTTTCACCATTTGATATTACATGGGGCTGGGAAGTCTCTGGTGGACCAATGTCCTGAACTTGGCTCTCCCACCTCAGAGGCTCAGGCCTGACACCCAGATAGAGCACCAAGACCCTGTCAGCCACACGGCCCGGTATGTGGGAAGTTTCTTGCCTTTTGGGAAGTCTGAGGTCTTCTGCCAACATTCAGTAGGTGTTCTGTAGGAGTTGTTCCACATGTAGATGTAGTTTTGATCTATTTGTGGGGAGGAACGTGATCTACACGTTTTACTCCTCCACCAACTTGAAGGTGCCCCTTTTGTCCTCTTTTTGATGATAGCCATTCTGACTGATGTGAAGTGATATCTCATTGTGCTTTTGATTTGCATTTCCCTGATGATTAGTGTTGCTGAACATCTTTTCTTGTGCCTGTTTGCCATCTGCAGGTCTTTTTTGAAAAGATGTCTATTCAGACCTTTGCCCATTTTTTAAATCAGGTTGCTTGTTTTTTTGATATTGAGTTGTATGAGCTTGTTATATGTTTGGATATTAACCCCTTTTCAGACATATCATTTGCAAATATCTTCTCCCATTCAGTAGGTTGTCTTTTTGTTTTGTTAATTTTTTCCTTTGCTGTGCAAGAGCTTCTAAGTTTGATTAGGTCCCATTTGTTTATTTTTTGCTTTTGTTTCCTTGCCTGAGGAGAGAGATCCAAAAACAAATATTGCTAAAACTTATGTCAAAGCATGTTCTGCCTATGTTTTCTTCTAGGAGTTTTCCCAGCACCACTTATAGAAGAGACTGTCTTTTCTCCATGTATATTCTTGCCTCCTTTGTCATAGATTAACCATACGTGTGTGTGTTTGTTTCTGGGCTTTTTTTCTGTTCCATTGATTTATGTCTGTTTTTGTGCCAGTACCATACCGTTTTGACTACTATAACTTTGTAGTATATTCCCAATACTTTTAAGATTGACGTTAACATGGTATAGAGGACTTGAATGCCCTTACCTACCCCTCCATCCTCTTTTCATACATACTCAGTCTTCATCTTTGAGATCCAGTCATGCTGACCTGTTAGCTTCTCTGACTTTCTAGGCTCCCACTGCAGGGTGTTTGCATATCCTACTCCCTCTTCCTGGCATGTTCTTTCCTCCCCTGTGCCCCTTTGTCTAAGTGACTCGTAATCTTTCTTCTGATCTCAGCTCAATCCTTATTCCCCAGGGAATATTCTCTTAGGTATACAGTCTTATAGTACCATGACCCTCTTTTTCATAGCACTTGCCACAGTTGTAATCCTATATTTATGTGGTTCTTTGATTAATAATTCTCTTCCCTCCTAGATGATTTCCTTCTCTATGCTCACCATTTTCCCTAGCCCCTATCATAATGCCAGGCACATGTTACATATTCAAAAAATATTTGTTGAATGAATGAAAAGTTAATGGAGGAGGGATAATCAAATGCTACTCTGGTTGTTTTTGTCCTTCTTAGAATATTAGAATTTTAGATGGAGAAACAATCTTAGAGATCATTAAACATGGTACCCTCATTTTAAAAAAAGGAAACTGAGGCACAGAGAAGTTAAGTGACTGTCCTAAACTCATTGTGAATCAAGTTCTGAACTTGAAAATCCTCCATTGCCAGGGTAGATTCAAAGTATAACTGTGTATTTTAAGCTTATGTGTTGGACTAGGTGAAAGCCATGCTATGATGGGGGAAGATTTTTCAAGATGTGTCTGGTTGTCTCCATTATTTCCCCAGCATTCAGCACAATGTCTGCTGTTTAGTAGACTGATTGTTGTATGTAAAATATGCCAAGGGGGAGGGTTGAAGGCGGGAATCTGTTAATAAATTAACTTTCTTTGACTAAATCAGACAGACTTGAAAACAGGGTAGAAGCAAAAATTAATTTTTGTTTGTATGTACTTTTATAGAGGTTACTTATTTTTACCACGTGCTTGTAAAAACATGTGCATATGTTTCAATAAAATCTACTTCACAAACAAAAGATTAGAGTACCTAGCACGTGGTAGGTATCCAATAATTTTGTGTCAAATATGAATCTGAATTATTGCCATTATAATGAATAATTTTTTTTTAATTTCAAAAGAAAATAGTGAAGAAATGTATGAAGAGGTCTACAGAACAAAGAGCAACTACCCAAAGATAGAGTGAGTTTCTCTTTTTCTTGGCTTCATAGCTAAGGGTATTTCCTGTTAGTCTAGGAAAACCAAAGTTTAACAAATGACCTCCATCCCTACCCACCCCATCTTTAGGGAAGATATGCATAGAGAATGGAGATAAGCTGTTGTAATACAACATTGTGATCAATAGGGTGCTTGTAATTGTGTACAATCATATCTAATCATTTTGATCACATTGCTTCCTCTTTTGAGAAAATGTCCATCTCCCAGAGTAGAGGACTTTGATACTGTGTTAGGGAATAAGTGAGAAAAGAGAAGTAAATATCAATAAAATGCTTCAATTCTGTAGTTGCTTTTCCAGGAAGAAATCAATGGTTATGATTTACCTGTATCTTTGAAAGTTAATGAGGCTATCTCTGGGATTGGGGCTTAATTTATTATCTAATAATTCAGTGTTATCAAGGACAGTATTTGTTCAAATGGGCATTATTAATCAAATTCAGTTATTAGGCACACATTGTGGAAAGGAAAACAGCAGTAGTCAAAAGCAAGAAGTTTGAGGGTTGAAGGGAAAAGAGGGCATTTGTGCTGGGTGGGATGATGTGAGTGTATCATTCCCTCTCCCTACGCTCCCCGCCCCCCAATCAAGAGCATATTTGGAAAAATTTTAATCATCAACCAGGCAGTCATTGTACCATCATTATTATATTATCATTCCATAAATTAAAGATTAGTGATGTGAATTTCAGAAGCTAGGAATTTCTATAATGTATTTCTAGTATAGTTTGTAAACTATGGGTCCCTGAGTCATCGTCTCTAAAAGGAAGACTTTGCTCCATAAAGTCTTTAAAATAGAAACCATTTGGAGTAGATGAAAGTTTGTATTGAAATATAGTAATTCCATCCATAGCTGATATGTGCTACTTCCTATCAGTATCTAAAGAAAGAAGAAGAGCATAGAAGCTGACAAGGCATTTTCCTGCTCTTCCTTGAGTGGGGTGTGTTGAAGAAATGAGACTGAAGTCTCTGATCCTTTTTACTACAGCAGGTTTCCATCCCCAGTACTCTCTCAAACATGGTATTATTTATATCCTCTGATTCCTCTTAGTTTAGATGGAAAAGAAGCACTTAAAAGACTGCAGAGGTTCTTCAAGAAAGAAAAGGATAGATTTAAAATGAAGAAAACCAAGTCGAAAGAAAATATAAGGTAAAAGTTCCCTTTTTATTTCTCTTTCCCAGAGAGTATTAGCAGTGCTGGTCTGGTTAGTTACACAGCTGATGGTCTCTATTCTGTTCTTCTAGTGAAGCGGTACCAGAAACTAAAACCAAAGGCCCTGGTTATCACCTACCACTTCCTTGCCAATATTTGAGTGAACTACACCCACAGATGCTAATGAGAAAGTGACAATGTCCCTTTTGAAAAAATGGATGAGAAAAGGCTGTGAACAAGGGTAGAGGGAAAGTCTTAATCAAACAAAGTCCAGGAAAGAAACTTTCCTCATCATCCTTGGCATAGATTCCTGTTGTTGTTACTGAGCATTATGTTATTAATTACATCCTATTATGCTGTCTCAGCCCTACAAGTTCCAGTGGTTTTATTTGTCTACACTTCCAAATTCTAATTTGCCTCTCTTGAGAGAGGCAGTGTGTGGAAAGGGAAGATGAATTTCTCAAAGTCTTAGACCTGGAAGGGACCCTCCAAGATCACCCTAGCTAATTACCAGTGGGAATTGGGAAGGTTAGAAATTCATGAGTAGGAGAAACAAACAAGAGGCCTAGGTTCTGGATTCTAGTTTCAGCTTCTCTGTTTATTCAGTGTGCAACCATGGGCAAATCACTTCCATTTTGCATTCATAGGGATCAAGTTTCTTCTTGCGTATAATAGGAGGGAGGAGGGAGACTGGGTGGTCTCTGGAGGCACTTCTCTCATATATGTGTGTGTGTGTGTGTATATGAGAGACACACACACAAAAAAAAACATAGACATAGATCTGTATTTTATGAGGGCAGAGGATGGTAAAATAATTTGACCCAGGTTATTACATATATTGACACGGAATTATGTTATTCTACCTTGAAGTTCTTTTCAATTATAAAACCTCAGAGTAACATGACTTTAAGTCTAATTTTCTGTTGGATGTAGATCTACCAAGAGATTTATATAGAATATGGGGTTTACAAATTGTAGTCCTGACCATGGAAGAAGAGGGAGTCTAGCTCCAGTGGCCAATGAGACCTAAAGGCAGACCCCGACCTTAGCAGGTTAGATGTTTCTGACAAAAATTATTAGTGTGATACCTGCAGTCCCTTAAACATTTGATCCAGGTGAGAATGCTGATGCGTGTTTTTTTTTTTAAATAATATTTATTTATTTATTTTGGCTGCACAGGGTTTTAGTTGCAGCACGCAGGATCTTAGTTGCGGTAGGCATGAGGGATCTAGTTCCCCCGACCAGGGATTGAACCCGGGCCCACTGCATTGGGAGCGTGGAGTCTTACCCACTGGACCACCAGGGAAGTCCCAATGCTGACGTTTTTAAAATTCAAATGTTATTTCCTTTTTCTTAGAGTTATTCTTAGAATTGTAAGTGACTGCTTATGACTTTTAGAACAAATATCCAATCCCTTTTCATTGCAAGTCAATACTTTTATGGCAGCCCCTTCCTACTTGTCCAGCTCCATCTCTCGCTCAGATTTACTCTCATCACCAGCCCATTAACACATTCCCTCTTTGTATATGAGGGCCCTGGCGTTTCATGCCTCCTTGCTTTTGACCACGGCATTCCGTTGGTATGGAATGTACCTGCCCTTCTCCAACTTCCTTTGATTATCAAAGTTCTAGCCTTCCCTTAAAGTTTGGTCAAATATTATCCTTTCTGGGACGCATTCCATGAACCCTTCTACCCAAACCTGTATTACCGGTTTCTCTTCTATGTTTCTGTAACATCCCGTGCACATCTTGTAACATCTATTAATACTACTGAGAAACCCTTTTTCTTAGAGTCAGAGAATCAGGGTAAGAAGAGAAATCCATATACCTAATCCAACCCACTACACAAGCTTCTCTGCAGATTTCCTAAGAAGCCAAATCTCTATGCCTGCACACCTCTATAAAGAGAAATTCACTATGTGCAGGGGGAAATCTGCCATTTGTAGGAAGGTCTAAAAAGCCTTTTTTCCCCCTTAAATTTTGCCAAAATCTGCCTCTCTACCTTAATTTTTCAATTAATAGCATGAAGACATACCAAGGTAGCAACAGAATTTTATTTACTTGTTTCTTTGTTTACCTTTTGTTGAGCCTTTTGATTGAGGGCTCCTCTCTGGAACATCAACTCTTAGTTTGTTGCGTTTTCTTCAGAAGGAGGTTGCAACCATGAAAATGTGACCTTTAAAAAGAGTTGGGGGCTTCCTTGGTGGCGCAGTGGTTGAGAGTCCGCCTGCCAATGCAGGGCACACGGGTTCGTGCCCCGGTCCGGGAAGACCCCGCATGCCGTGAAGCAGCTAGGCCCGTGAGCCATGGCCGCGGAGCCTGCGCGTCCGGAGCCTGTGCTCTGCAACGGGAGAGGCCACAACAGTGAGAGGCACGCGTACCGCAAAAAAAAAAAAAAAAAGAATTGGGGCTTTCAATCTTCTCTCTCTCTCTCACACATACACACACGCAAACACACGCACACACTGCCTGTTAGGATTGTCATTATTAAATGGCTTGATTTAGGCATAAATAAACCAAGAATTAAATGCCACAGGTCTTAGCTATGCTATGAGTTTTACATGGGAATTAAATGTTAAGCCTCTTCTCACTCCCTCTGTTCCAAATGTTCTGACTTCTTCTTTCAACAGGCCAAGCACCCCTCAGCCTGAGGGTCTCTTTGCTGTTTCCTCCCCTAGGAATGCTCTTACCCCAGATATCTAGCTGGCCTATTCTCTCACTATCTTCAGGCCTCTGCTTCAAAATCACCTTATCAGTGAAGCCTTCCCTGAGCGTCCTCTGAAAAATGGCAAACCAGCATTCACCTCCAGTCCCCCTCCCCCCTTACCCTGCTCTATTTTTCTTAATTGCACTTATCTCCATAAATTTCCTTACATGATAGATCATAAATTTCCTTGTTTGTTTTCTGTCTGTCTCACTCTACTAGACTCCATGAGGGCAGGGATTTTGACTGTTTTGTCCACTGTAGTATCTCCAACATAAAGTACAGTACCTGGAAGGAAAAAAAAAAAAAAAACAAAACAGTGCCTGGGATATAATAGGCACTCAATAAATATCTGTTGAATGAATAAATGACCTAAAGGAAGGAAATATCATTATAGATTTTTTTTTTTTTGTGGCCTTGGTTTCTGTGTTTAAATAGGAGCTACCAGCACCCTGACCTAATTAAAATGGAGGAAGGGAATGGGTGTTAAGAAAGGCTCCCTTAAGCAAGGGACCGCTTGCTTAAGCCAAGGCCCCAAGGATATGTGCTCACTAGATGTTGAGGGCAGGAGGTGCACTAAGGCTTGACATGTGTTCTCTCTAATCCTCACAATAACCCATGAGTTAGAAACTTGTTCCTCCATTTTACAGATGAAAAACTAAGGCTTTGAAAAGTTAAGTGACTTTCCCAGGGTAAGTGGCTAAGTGGCAGAAGTGAGAGTTGTATCAGCTCTGACTCTAGTGACCATGTATTTCTCCTACTGCACCCTGCACATCACAGTCCTGGTCTCATAGACACCAACGGAAGGGATCACTGAGTATCAGCCCTGTCCCAGGCACATTCACTTAGGAAAGCTCATCCCGTACAAAGGGAACTTCTACAAGATAGGTGCTGGTATTCATTTTGGAAATGGAGAACTAAAGCTTCCATAAAGGTTAGTGCTGTTCCTTTGGTCAGCCCTTTATTATGTTCTAATCACAGAGTGTTATATTAACTTACTTTTGGTGCCCCTCACTAAACCGTGAGCTACTGCAGGACAGAAACTGTGTCTAATCATTTTGTATACCCAGCACATGGGCCTGGCCCGTGATGAGTGTCCCCAGCATACCTGTAGGACTGAAATTAAATTAATTGCTTAAAATACATGGATTTTTTTTCTACTACATCATGCTTCCTTTCATGTAATCTTAACTGTGAGATTTGAGGAAAACCAGATGATCTACCTAATCAATGTCCTCTCCTACTTAGCACATTTACCATCTTCCATTTCCACCTAGCCTGGAATTCTCCCCTCAAGTCACCTCTTTGGTTAAACATAAACATAGTCAGGGTCCAGCATCTCCAGATGGTTCTCTCTCACCATACTTAACCCCACATTGAATTGGCATCGTGGAAGGTAGAAGGCAGAAACAGAATCCTGTGGCAGGGCTAAGGGACAGCCTGAGATTGTCTCGTTAGGAAAGGGGGTGTGGGTGGTCACTGGGGATAAATAAGCTCATTTACAAGAGAGGGAAGGTGATCAGAACAGAGCTGCAGGAAAGGTTTGCTTCGTATCTTTCCCCCAAAGCATCTGTATCAAGAAACCTAGTCATCAATATGTTATTTGAGATGTATCAGCTAATATTTCTGAACATAGCTTTTTCCCTTAACCCTTTGTGTCTTTTGTCAATTAACAGTGCATTTTCCATTTCGCTGCCTGATTTAGGTAAGTGACATTCGCTTATTTGCTGGAACAAAATTATTCAGAACTGACATATTCACAGTCTGAGAAAGAGAAGTAGTAATCCTTCCTGCATTCCATGTTTAATGAAAAATTGATACATCAAAATCAAAGACATTTTACACAATAGTAGTACTTACACTGGGGAAGAGGAGTAACATTTCTCAAGTGCCTCCTTTTCACCAGGCCTCTTAAAATCTGAGAAATAGATGCATTATCCCTTTTTAGGAAGGCTCTAGGACTCACATCCATACTTTAGTGACCTAGGATTTGTACTCAAGTCTCTGAATACGAAGCTCGTGCATTTTACATTATACCACATAACCTTCTGAAGGATTTAACAGCCAGCTCACCGGAATTAAGACATAGTGATTTGAACATGACCACTTTGCAGTACACATACTAACTGAATCAAGGATGGGTCATTGGAATACTTTTTGCTTTGCTATAAAAACAACAGTGCACAAATTAATACAGGGCCTGACATCTAGTGTGCTTGCTCTCAATCACGTTCAGTAAGTTGAATCTATCGATGAGAAAGGGCCATGTGTTTTATTGTTTGTCAGGTTTAGTTTATAGGCTGTAGCGATGGTGGCTACTTTGATTTTACTCTGACTTGACAATTCAAATGTATATTATATTCCACAAATATAAGTTTGCTGCACTAAATAACAAATAGTTACATAAACCTGGTATAATAACAGCTCTCCCAGGCTTCCCTGGTGGCGCAGTGCTTAAGAGTCTGCCTGCCAATGCAGGGGACATGGGTTCGAGCCCTGGTCCGGGAAGTTCCCACGTGCTGCGGAGCAACTAAGCCCGTGAGCCACAACTACTGAGCTTGCGTGCCACAACTAACTGAAGCCCGTGTGCCTAGAGCCTGTGCTCTGCAACGAGAAGGCACCGCAATGAGAAATCTGCACACTGCAATGAAGAGTAGCCCCACCCCGCCGCAACTAGAGAAAGCCTGTGTGCAACAATGAAGTCCCAACGCAGCCAAAAATAAAAATAAATAAAATAAAAAAATAACAGCTTTCCCAAAATATCCTCGGTCTATGTAAAAAAAAAAAAAAAAGTCAGAATAGGCACACATTATACCCCATCCAAATATATGAATAACTGAATTATGAATTGTGAATAATTATGCCAAAAGGTTTCTAACTAGTTCAAGTGGTGAGTCACTTGAATATTATGGAATTCTATGTAGCGCACCAAGGAATGTGAATATCCTAAACTGAAAACGTCTAATTATGATTATGTACTAAGTCAGATTCAATTTTATGCAAGCTTATTATAAAGAAGCAGTTGTCAGTGTTTTGAAATAAAAATCAGGGAAGAAAAATCAACATTAATGTTCTATTAAGTTGTTTCTTTTCCCCTAGGAATTAAGCCCTCTCACTGCTCTAGCATTATAACATCTTTGTCCAGTTCCAGAATGATGGGAACCTAGTCTAAACATGATCCTTTCAGCAACTCATATTTTCTGGAAATCCACATGAAATCAAATTGATATAAATATTTATGCATGTGTTTGAGATACTAGGACATCTCACTATTTTGTATTCCTCAGTTGAACTTTTTCCCAAATGGATACTTGTTTTGTTCTTTGATCCTTTCTATATCCTATGATCAGATTTTGATTAAAAAGGCATGGGGATGCACCTAGATAATTAAGTAATTGTGTATAATTTGGAAAGCTGGGGATTGTATAAACCATACCTAATAATAGACTATTTTGATCCTATCTTGACCCTAGAACTTAGGTCTCAGGAAGTTATTATCTATGATGATGTGGACATAAAAGAAAAAAAGTCAAAGTAAGTCAATTTACCGCATTGGTCATCCCTACTGATATTTAACCCATTTCCTGATGCTTTGTTAAATACGGTCAGAGGGCCATCCCTTCAGATCCTTGGTTACTGGGTGAAAAGTCAAGTTGTGATATATTGCCCCCACTGGGAAAGGAAAATAATGAGTAATGTAGAAGACCTAACAGTGGTAGGTGGTTCAAAACTCACTGGAGCTTTGTTTCTTTTTTTTTTGTGGTATGTGGGCCTCTCACTGTTGCGCCCTCTCCTGTTGCAGAGCACAGGCTCCGGATGCGCAGGCTCAACGGCCATGGCTCACAGGCCCAGCCGCTCTGCGGCATCTGGGATCTTCCCGGACCGGGGCACGAACCCACGTCCCCTGCATCGACAGGCGGACTCTCAACCACTGCGCCACCAGGGAAGCCCCTGGAGCTTTGTTTCTTACCTTTGAATCTATAGACTTGAAACTCATTTCAACATAACAAATACTTATTTAAATACCTCCTGTGGAGGATGGCAAGCACTACCTGACAGAAGCTCTGTTCTCAAGGTCTAAATAACTAAAATCTATCAAAAAAGAGAAACCATCCTGAAACTCAATACCCTTATCTCTAGCTACTTATTATTTGTCCTTTCCCTCTCAACTAAACGGTTGAAAATAAAGGTCTCCTCTGCTCATCTTGGACCCATCTTTCCAAGCTCACTGCAACTGGGGTTCTGTTCCACCCTGACAGTGGACTTGTTTTTGGTAAGGTCACTAATTTCTTTGTTAAATCCAGTGGATACATGTAAGTCCTTATTATACTTGGCTTCTCTGTAATGTCTTAAATTGTTGATCATGCCATCCTTCAAAGGAAAAAAATACTAACTTTCCCCCAGGTTTCTATGTTATTATTTCTTATTCCTCATCTTTGGCTGTTGCCCCTCCTGTTTGATTGGTTCATTTTGGTTTTGTGTGCATGTATGTGTTCTAATTCATTTCTTTAAAAATGATGTGTTTCTCAGATTTCCTGTATCAGTTCTCTTCCCTTCTTCCTTTATATGTTCTTGAATGGTCTCATCTACATCTAGGGCTTTAATTACAATCACTATAGTAAAGATACCAAAATTTACAATTTTGAGGTCAGATTTCTCTCTTCCACTTTAATAAGCCTGCTAGATAACTCTGTTTGAAACTCAGAATTCCATAATAACTCATAATCTCAACTGTCCCCATCCAAATATGATCCCTTTCTTCTAATCTCTATGTTTGTGATTGTTTCAATAAACACACAGTTGCTCAAACCAAAACCCTAAGCATTCATTGTCCTTGACTCATTCTCCTCTTGTGCCCTGCACCCTCTTCTGTTTAAATAACTCTCAAAATGTTCCTGCTTCCCCATCCCCACTGCACAGCCACACGAAGGCACTCATTACTTCTCAGCTGGATTATCGCAATGACTTCCTGAATGGCCACCTCACCTCCACTTCAGTTTATTTTCCAAACCTTCTAAAGTACAAATAGGATCATGTCACAAAACCACCATTCACCAGCTTAAAAATGGTTAGTGGTTGTCCATTGCTCTCAAAGTGAAATCCAAACTGCTTAAGAAGGCATAAAATTCATTATTGATCCAGCTCCTGGCAAACTCTCAGCCTCAACTGTACTTCTCACTCACTCACCATTCCTATGTTCCAACCATACTGTACATTTGGGTGTTCCTTAAACTCTTCAAGCTTTCCAGCATTTCTAAACCTTCACATTTGTTTCCAACTTCTTCAGTTCATTCAACAAATATTTACTGAGCATGTACTATATGCCAGACACTATGCTAAGTGTTGGTATAAAGCAGTGAGTGAAATAGATGTAATTCCTATTCCTTTCTGATTGGAGAGGCAGATAAATAAATTAATTTTAAAAATCTATAGGGCTTCCCTGGTGGTGCAGTGGTTGAGAGTCCGCCTGCCGATGCAGGGGACACGGGTTCGTGCCCCGGTCCGGGAAGATCCCATATGCCGTGGGGCGGCTGGGCCCGTGAGCCATGGCCGCTGAGCCTGCGCGTCCAGAGCCTGCACTCCGCAATGGAAGAGACCACAACAGTGAGAGGCCCGCGTACCGAAAAAAAAAAAAATCTATAATTAAACATAGGGATTTGATTGCTTTGGATATTTTGAAAGAGAGTGGACATATGGTGTGTGTGTTGGAAGGAGATTGATAGTCATTTTAAAGTAGATATCTGGGGAAGGCCTTTCCAAGGAGGTGAGAATTTAAGAACAAAAGAATTGTTCTGTCTGTAATACACTTTGCCATGCTTTTTGCTTGGTTGACTATTTTATCCTTCATTATTTAAAACTGAATTCATATTTTGCTTTCCCCAGGAAGTCCTCTCTGAGTTTATCTATTTGGGTTAGGTCCCCCTTTTTATCAGAACATTCTTTTCATAGTTGTATTGTCTTATTTCTTGCCTGTCTCCTCCTCTAGATGGGAACTCCCTGAGGTAGGGGCTGTGGCTTTCTGATCTCTATCATGTGGCCTCATACCATAACATAGTTTGTTAAATCAGATAACAAAGAAGGACCTGCCTCCAAAAAATGTGCAAAATAATTTGGAAGCTCAGAATAGGTAGACATTTCCATTATTTAGGGGATCAGAAAAGTCTCTGTGCCAAGTTAAAGAAGCAAGGATAGGAAACATTTTGACAGTTGGAGATTGGGGTTGAGAGAGAGAGAGAGAGAGAGAGAAGTGGGGAAGGTTTGCTGGAGGGAGAGGGGTGGACAGCTGTGTAAATGGAAAACAAGTGTGTTTGGGAAGTTTCATTGGACCATAAGGCATGTGATCAAGAAAGTGGGTGTTACGAGCAGGAAATGCAATTTGGCAGGAGATGGAGAGGAGAGCCCTGGAATATAAAATTAGAGTTAAGAATGAATTCTTTCTTAAAAATAAATTATATATTTGTAAAAATGAAAATAAGAAACATGTAAGTTTAAAGCAAGATGAAACAAATTTCCCTCAACCCATACATAACTCAACTTCAGAACTAGAACATATCCAGTGCCTTGATTTCTCTACCTTGTGCACATCCCTTGGTCTATCTCATTGCCTTCCCCCAAGGTAAACACTCTCCTATATTTCCTGTCTTTCACTTCCTGTTCAAAACCAAAATACTGTTATCAAGCACAGGTGATAAAAATATATTGTTTCATTAGGGATTTTAACATTGTAAAAACGGTATGTTGTATATAGAATTCTGCAACTTCTTTTTTACTCAAAATCCATCCTTTGTTAAGCCACTATTAATTTATTCATTTTTACTGTTCTACAATATTCTATTTTATGTACATACCACAATTTATCCATTTTCTTGTGAGTACTGGGGTAGTTCCATATTTTTTGCACTTTTGAACAATACTGCTACAAATATTCTTATATGTATCCTTAGAAGGGAAAATAATGCAAATTTTACAGGGAATGCAAATTCATAAGAAAATGCCAACTTGTTTTCCAAAGGAAAGTAGGCAGAAGATATGAACAGGTCTTCTATAGAAAGACATGAGGGGTGAATAAACATATTAAAAGAGGTTCAACATTGTTAGTAATGAAGGTAGTGCAAATCAATACCACAATGAGATAGTATCTTATACCCAATAAATTGGCAAAAATTAAGAATTCTTTCTGTGTTGGTGAGAATGTGGATCAGTATTCCCTTTAAATACTGCTGAGAAGAGTGTAAATTGGTACAACCACTTTGGAAAACAAGTTGGCATTTTCTTATGAATTCGCATTCCCTGTAAAATTTGCATTTATTGTATTTTCCCTTCTAAGTATACACGTGATTTATGATTGTTGCTTTCTATATCTTTAAAGAAATCTTTATCCCAAGATCATATGATATTCTCCCATATTTTCTTCTAAAACGGTTTAACTTTTTGGCTTTTACACATAAGCCTTAGATCTACCTGGAACTGATTTTGGCATTTTTAGTGAAGTAGAGATCCAGTTAAATTTTCCTCCATGTGGGTAAATGTTCTAGCATGATTAATTGCATAGCCCCTATTTTCCCCATTTCTACAATGCCATCTTTGTCATACTAAGTTTCCAAAAATCTGAAGATCTGTTTCCATGCTCTGTGTTCTGTCATTTTTTTTTAAACATCTTTATTGGAGTATAATTGCTTTACAATGTTGTGTTCGTTTCTGCTGTATAACAAAATGAATCAGCTATACGTATACATATATCCCCATATCCCCTCCCTCTTGCATCTCCCTCCCACCCTCCCTATCCCACCCCTCTAGGTGGTCACAAAGCACTGAGCTGATCTCCCTGTGCTATGCAGCTGCTTCCCACTAGCTATCTATTTTACATTTGGTAGTGTATATATGTCAGTGACACTCTCTCACTTCATCCCAGCTCACCCTTCCCCCTCCCCGTGTGTCATTTCTATCTTAATTGAATTGTGATCTGGAAGAGTAGTTGATATAGTATTAGTACACTGAGGAAGTAGCTGATATCAGTACTTTGACATATTCTGTGATATGATTCATGCCTAGTATATGGTCAATTTTATAAATGTTCCATGTGTACTTTAGAAAAATATGACTTCTCTAATTGTTTGATACAAGGATCAACTTATGTCCTCTAAATCAAATACTTGGCTTGGCCAAAAAGTTCGTTCAGGTTTTTCTATTGTTATGGAAAAACCCAAACGACTTTTTTGGCCAACACAATATGTGTTAATTCTCTTAACAAAATCGTTTATAGATTTATGGATTTTTAGATGCTTGATCCATTAATATATGAAAGAAGTGGGTTGAAATCTCACAGAAAGATGGTAGATTTGTCAGTTTCTTCCAAAAGTCTATCATTTTTTTCTTTATATATTTTTTTCTTTTTTCTATATTTTATATATATATTTTTTCTTTATATCTTTATATATATTCTAAGGCTCTTTTATTAGTTGCATACAAAATTTTAAATATCTTCTGGTGAATTAAATGTTTCTTTTTAGGTTGTAGCCATCTCCATTCCCCCTAATATCAACACTATTAATAACAAAAATAATACTTATGTAGGTCTTACTGTGAGTCAGTCACTGTTTTTAGATTTAACATGTATTAACTCATTCAATCTTCACAATTGTGAAGTAAATACTATTATTATACAAATTTTGTAGAAGAGAGGTTGAGACACAGAGGTGAAGTTATTTGCCCAAGCTCATAGCGCCAGTAAGTGGTAGAACCAGGATTCAAACCCCAGCAACTAGACTCCCAAACCATTCTCTTTACTACAACACTAAGCTAATTTCCTAGTGATGCTTTGTCTTAAAGCCTAATTTGCCCAGTCTTATACCTACCTGACCTTTCTTTTAGTTAGTATTTCCCTAGTATACATTTTTCATCCTTTTTCTGATTTCCATATTCTTGTTCAATATGTCTTATATAAATAGCATAGAGCTGAACTGCCTTTTAAAAATATCTAACATGACGATACGTCTTAACTCCTACCTTGCCCTAATGTAAAGTTTAATCTTCTGAAATATCGTGGTGCTGATAGCATTTTCCTCAGGACAGACTTGTCTTCTGTGCTTGCATACTGCTTACTGCTCTGTCTGGTTTCAGTTTATTTGCTGGGGGCTATTAAGGTATAACGTACAGGACTTAATCTAAGTGTAAAGTGTGGCAATTTGTTAAAACAAACCAAAAAAAACCTTTATCCAGGATCTAGCAGTTTGGTACTGGAAGGGCCCTATCAGAAAATTCTTTTGCCCTACTGCCAAATAAGGAAGTCCAGAACTGTGGGCAAGAGGACAATGTAATCAGAGCCACACTTCAGGAAGAGTAACTAGACCTAGACCCTCTGCAGAGTGCTTTGGAGGGAAGGTCGGAAGTAGAACATTTGTTAGAATATTGTTAAAGGCGCTCAGATGAAAGATGATCACAATGTGTTTTGGGGTGGTGAAAAAAATGAAGAAGATATTTTAAGATTAAATGATATTTACCAAGTCACTTAACCCTATCAAAATCTGACCAATTTCTTTTTCATGTGATAGAGTAAATCTTCTGTAGTTTGGCCTCAGAGAAATCAATTATTAAAGATATTTGTAGCAGATGGAACACTGATGGAAAATAGCAGAACTGGGGATAGGAAGGGAGATGGAAGATGATATCTGAGTTCTTGTCAGCTTGGCTAGTTTGCATGTCATGTGCTGGTACGTATTGGGTTGAAGAGATGCCTAAACAACTCTGGATTCAATTGTTGCTAGACAATCCGGACCTCTGATTTTCATTTCCTTTTGTTCGTTAGAATTTCCCCTACAGAGTCAGCAAGGGAAGGAAGAAGAGGGGAATCTTGAAAAAGACACTAGAACAGCTTTTACAACCTGGTCCCAGTGGGCCCTATGGCATGTCATGTTACTTCTCTGGATCTTCGTTTCTTAACCTGTGATATGGCAAAAGAAAAACAATCCTCATCCTGCCAAATTAATTAAGCTCTCTAACTAGATCCCTATAAAAGCTAAAATAAGTTGACAAAGAATTGACTGTAATGGTCACATGGTTAGCATGGGTAAAAATTAGTATGCCTTTTCTGAAAATAATATGTTGTTTTATAATCATTAAAGAAAATAAACTGTTAAGCAGGCATTTGCTTTGCCTGTTCCCTGCCCTCACAGCTATGGCTCCTAAGAAGTCCATGCACCAGTTCTCATTAAACACTTGCTCTGTGCCTAGCGCTGTGCTGAGCTTGTGGTAGGTATATCTGGAATGTGTGTGTCTGGATCCCATCTTTAGGGAACCTAAAGTGAAGAGATAAAATGAGTGAACATCAGACAATTAGAAAAGAAGTAACTGCTGAGCTCCTTGTTATAGACTCCAAAGGCAACAGACATTGAGAAAAGAGAGTGATCGGAGATCCCTAGACGAGTCCTGGAAGTCTTCTTAAAAGCTTTCCCTAAGCTGCATCTTTCTTTTTTATTGAAGTACAGTTGATTTACAATATTGTGTTAGTTTCAGGTGTACAACACACTGATCCAGTTATTTTTTCTGATTATATTCCATTATGTTATTATAATATTGAATATAATTTCTTGTGCTATACAGTAAATCCTTGCTGCTTATCTATTTTATGTATAGTAGTTTGTATCTGTTAAACCCATATTCCTAGGCCTTATCTTTAATGCTGGTCAGATGCTGAGTCCCTGATATTCTGTTGGACCTTGTGACCATAATCTGAAGGGAATTGTGACACAATGTCCCTGAAAAAATTTGAAAATCCTCTGACGTAATACTCTTGTGGTTATAATTTACCCAGTGAAAAGCTGTGTTCTGATGTGCAGACACCATAGACATACAGATGGTTGATAGAGGAGGGGCCAGTTTTGCTCACGTCAATGATGAACATATTGGTTACTTTGTCATAGCAGCAAAGTAAAGTTTTAAAGCAGCAGGCGTAATGAAAGACCACAGACTTTGGAGTCAAACACACTTGGATTCAAAGCCACTGGGTTCAAAGCCACTATTTCTGTGACCATAATAAGTTACCTAGATCATCTCTTTCCCCTTTGTAAAACTTTATGAAAGACTACTTTAAAGGACTGTTGTAATACTTCCTGTAAAAAAACACATTAGTTAACATATGTAAAATGCCTAGCATAAGACTTGACACATAGGGGCTCAAACCATATTGGTTCCTTCTATAATACCCTCTCTCCTCTCTGCATCCTTTTCTGCTAATGCTAAGTACTAGTTGGATTAGTCTTGTCCCACAGTGTAAGTCCATTTTATCATTCACGTTTTAGAGGTGAAGAAACTGAGGCTCGGAAAGGAGAGGAAGTGTGATTATAAGCAGGTTGATTTCTTGCTTCTGGCTTCAAATTTTTTTTAAATTTAAGTTTTATATTGGAGTATAGTTGATTTACAATGTTGTATTAGTTTCAGGTGTACAGCAAAGTGATTCAGTTATACATATACATACATCCATTCTTTTTCAGATTCTGGCTTCAAATTTGGATTGCCACAGACCAGGCGTTGGCAAGCTATGGCCTGGGGGCCAAATATGGCCAGCCACTTGTTATTGTAAATACAGTCGCAATAGCCGAGTTGAGTAGTTACCATAGAGATGGCATGGCTTGCAAAGGCTAAAATATTTACGCTCTGGCCTTGCCACAGATTATCAAAATATACTTCTAGATGACTTTTTAATTTTTTGGTAAAACACAGTTGCCCAGAAAGTACTGATTGTTCCGTAAGGGTTTTAGTTCAATCTTAATTTACTTGCTCAAAATATTTTTCTTCTCAGTGATGAAGATAAACTAAAGACTTGGAAGCCCAAGTTTTTGATATCAAAGGGAAAAAAAGGGAAAAATGGTGCTAAAGAATCAGAAAGGTAAGCACAAAAGTACACTTAAATTACAGCTTATCTGCTGCGATTTATACCCCTTACTAGCTGTGTGGCCTTGGGCAGGTCATTAAATTTGACTTTCAGGTTCCTCATCTACAGAATGAGAATATTAACACCTACATTATAGTACAACTGAGAGGATTAAAAGAGAAAAAGAATATGAAAATGTAAAGTGTCACACACATTTATCTTTATCATTCCTGCTTTTGGTGGACAGGGAGCAAGAGAAGAATTCTAGCCACTCCTTATCAAATGATGAAAAATTTCCAGTCTTCCTTTGGGCAGTAGGAACTTCTCCCCGGTAAGACAGAACTTAAATAATACACCGATTAGGACTTAAATGATGCTTTGAGAAGAGAAACTAGGTATCATATAGTAAGACGGATCTCCCTAAAATACAATATAATTCTAGTTATCACTACATTAGTGTTAGAAATAAAAAAGAATGTTTTATTGATTCAAGATCTCACCTTTATTCACGTGATTCAAATTCCCAGTTGGCTTGGTGGGGCGGTGATGTTTTTTACTATCTCTGATGGTCACTTAGTGCTCTGTGCTTCAGTCTTCTCAGTTCCTGGGATATGGGGCAGGAGCTGAGGCACTTTGTTTAACAAGTGTCTTGGGGAAATCCTTGTCTAAACGGTCATTGAGTTGGGAACACTGCATGGTCTGTCTGCTCTGGGAAATCTGTCTAGAAAAGTCCTACACGGGCACCCCAAAAGAAATCAGACATCAGTCTATACCAAATTTAAACTCAGAGGATGGCATAGGATGGCCCTTCCCTTAAGTTTGTTTTAAGTTTAGACTGGATGTAATTTATTTTTCCCAAGTTGGAAAGGTGTATTCATTAGATGAGAAGAACATCCTTCTACCTTAAACTTCACACTTTTACTTTTGCTTAGCATAACGAAACAGAATTCCAAGAGATGAAATAACAGTGAAATTGTTTACCTTCCCCACCCCAAAAAAAGCTTTTTAGTATTTTAATGTCTATACCTAAGTCTTTTTAGGAAACAATCTTCTCGTGCTTTTTTATTTCTTACAACAAACTGATATAATGGTTTACTTTTTTTCTCAACTGAGTAAATTTGAAAATGCAATATTGAGTCTATTATTATTCCTGTAAATTGATGTATGTTTTCTATGTGTTCTTTTTAAATGGTTTCTACCATAACTTACTCTACCAATAAGAATTACTTCCTATATTAGTGCAACCCTTTTATTATCCCTTTATTAATCAAAGATGATGACCAGTTTTTAGAGAAGTCTGGGGAAGGGTATCCCTGGTATAAAGGCATAGAAATTACAGCCCACCTTCCAAGATGTTCCATGTAGACTTTGAATGTATATGGAAAAGGGCAGCTGGAAAGGTAGGTTGGGGCCAGATTATAAAATGCCCTGTGTACCACACTAAGGAATTTGACTTTATCTTATAGGCAGTAGAGACAGATTGAAAGGTTTTAAGCAAGAGAGTAACATGATCAATTAAATTTTAGAAAGATGACTCTGGAGGAAGGTATGCAGATAGACTGGAGGAAGGAGAGGCAACGGGAAGATGGTATAAAATTAAACACATAAAATTATATCTGAATTTATCCTGAAACAGAATGAGTTTATGGCTTTGGAAGCTTAGAGTTTTATTATAATACACTTCACTCTACCTGCATATTTCTGCCCGCTTATCTCCCAGGAATTTCTTCAAAACCAAGAAGCAAAACTTAGAAAAGAACAGAATGGAAAGAGAAGAAAAACGTTTTAGAGAAAGATTCGAGGTACGTTCTCCTCTGAAAGTAAAAATTAACAGTAAGAGGAATTTCTTTTTTTAAAGATTCTATAAGTGTGTTGCACGTCTGCCTCACTCGGGTTGACATGATCTTTCATTAAACATCTGATATGTTAATTTTTTCCTGATACATTTCTGTATTATCATGCCTTCGTACATGCTATTTCCTCTGCCTGGAAAAACTGCTAAGTCATTCTTTAAGGCTCTGTTCAAATGTCACCCACACTTCCCTAACTCAACCAGGCAAAGTTACTCCCTCAGCACATTTCATACATCTATTACACAGTATCCGTTATAACACTGATCAGGGATATTACTGTGTGTGTGTGTGTGTGTGTCTGTGTGTGTGTGTCTGTGTGTGTGTGTGTGTATTCTGAACTAAAGTCTTGGGTCCCTTCTGAAGAAGAGATTTTTGTCTTGTTCAAGTTTTCCCTCCAGCTCCCAACATAAAAATGGTCACACTAAATGATTAAAAACTTCTTTCATTTAGAGTCCATAGAGCATTTTTCTATAATTGCAAGGTTCAAACACTCCTTGCTTTTGATTTCATATACTGTCACAGTGAGAATTTATTAATTTTAAGAAACATACATTGAACACCTTCCATGTACCAGACATTGGATTGAGAGAAAGTATGCATCCCGCTCATGGAATCTGTCCAAATTACTACTTAGCCTAAAATCTTTCAGAAGTTCCCCATTGCCAAATAGATAAAGATCAGGTTTTCTTAACATGAGATATAAAGCTCTTCATGTCATGACTCTTGCTTGTCTTTCTGGTTTTATTTCCTGCCATTCTTCACCTTGCGCTTTGTGCCTTGGCCACAAATTGTTCATAGTTCTGTTTCCTGAATGAATGTACACCTTTATCCTTGCCCTGCTATTTCCTTCCTCTAGGCATTTATCTGGTCTGTTCCAACTGTCTGGTGTACCCTTGCTACTCTTCTCCATCTGACTAGCTCCTGTTCAGTTATGATGACCTAATCGAGGCATCTCCTCTAGGAACCCACACTTCCTGATTAAAGAAACTACATACCTATATACCTGAGCAAACCTCTAGCTTATCACAAAACATTAGCATTATTGCAATTACATGTTCATCAATTAAACTATGAGCTCCTGGAGGACAAGGGTATATTATCTATCCTTATATCCATACACAGAGCAGAACAGGAGTACCTAATACTGTGTAAATATCCAAAAACGTTTTTGGACTGAACTAACATAGGAACATAAACAAACCCCTCATAATCATTAATAAATTCTGCTTGGACCAAAACTGATTAGGGTAACTATATCTAGGAATTGTGATATGAAATTATTTACTGCAAACTGTGATGTTATTTGATTAGCTGAAAAACAAGTGTGTAACAATTACTTGTTGAAAGGACCCTACGTTCCATCTAGTGCCCCCTACTGTAGCTGGGACACTCTGTGACACTCTCATATGGGACAGAAATCCCCATTCTCATATGTACGTGAGTCTCTTCTTCCTAATCACCTGTGGTGAGTTTCCTTGATATATCTTTAGAAAAACTATACAGTTTCAATAATTTTTATTCAGCTCAAATCACAAAATATTGGGTGCCCCATTTGTACCAGGCATTGAGGGTACAAGGATGGATAAAACTGTTTTCCATTTTCAACTTATGAGACAATATGTTAATCAGAATCCGTAATAGGGGTATATACAAAGTGCAGTTAAAACAGTGAATTATACATGAAAGTCTTCACAAAAGGTACCTAAGAAAGAAGAGTATTTCAGGCAGAGGAAACAGTAGGAGCAATGGCATGGACACATGTTAAGGTACACGGCACATTCAGGCTTATCACATAGCTTGATGTGGCTTCAATAAAGGGGACAGAAACGGGGGGACGGGGAATGATGGTAGGCAAAGGACTCTGAATGTCAAACTAAGAAATGTGGATCTTACCCTGAATGAAGAGTTTCTAGGACTTTATAAAAAAAGAAGGTGACCACCTGATCAGATTTACATTTTAAGAAATCACTGTGCATTCACAGTGAACAATGGCCTGGAAAGGGTAAGATCACTCTGTTAGGCAAAAGAAAAATCTTGCGGATTAGATCTCATTTGGTATAGGTTAATCATAATTTATCATCCAAATTCAGGACACTTCTGAGAGTGGAAGGAGGCACACTTAATCACAGTAAGTATTTATAAATAGAGACATTAACTATAAGTAGAGACTATCCCAAGCAAAGGAAGATGTTTGGCCACCCTAATTTGGTGAAGCGGACATCTGTAAATATAAGCTACATATTCTGGAACTATTATTTTCCAGTCAATGGAGTTCAGTACATTAGAAGGTGGTGTACCTGTTGATGTATGCGTTGGCTAGTTTACCACACAAAAAAAACTCCCCTGAGGTCAGAAATCAAATTCCTCAGTTTTTTTCCACAAATGCTCGTCTTTAACCACCAAGGGAGAGTGGGAATTGCCCCACACATCTTTAAAATGTGTGTGCTACAGCTGTATGTATATAAGAATATATGAGCCCACCAGAGAGGAAGGGTAGAAAGAACAGCTAGAAATGCTGTGTGTAAGAAAGAATTATAAACTCTAAAGCATGACACAAAGAAAGAGGTTTCTCTCTTTCCCTCTTTTTTTTTTCTTTTTTAACTTGTCCTTTCCCAGGTTTGGTGGTGACTTTATTACTGCAACAGTGAACGTACCATTCATGGTACTTAATTTATACCAATGTTAACACCTGCTCACCCACCAGAATTCATTCTAGTACAATTAGATAATGGGTGTGAAAACACTTTGAAAATATGATCGTAACAAACAAATGTAAGAAAGATTGTGATAATAATAAATGTACCATTATTTCCTTAAATAACTTTTCTTTCCCTGAATATCTTCCTATTATTTTCTGTCCCTTAGTCATTAGTTAACTAATTAATATCTAGCATCTTGAGTTTATTTTGAGGTTAGTATAGTGTGTCTTCCGTTAATTTTGTTACAATGAAAAAGAATGAAAACTATGCAAGCACATTCCGATTAGGAATTTCTCCTTTCAGTATGACAAAGAAATTACTGTCATGAACACAGCAGTGGCATGTTCCAATAATTCAAGAAACGGAATATTCGACTTGCCAATAACCCCTGGAGAAGAACTGGAAGTCATTGATATCACTGAAGAAAATCTAGTGATATGTCGCAATTCTAAAGGCAAATGTAAGTTACTGGCTTATTGCCCATAAGATTTCAATCACTGTTTTTTAAAAAAATCTCAAAGCATTATAACTTTCAGATTAGTAATAGTGATTTTTATTTCTACAGATGGATATGTGCTAATTGAACATCTAGATTTCAAGTAAGTGGTTTGATTTTATACTTTAAATAATAAATTCTAAATACATAATACATTATTATGTCTATAAGTCTCAAGGAAAGACTATTTCATATATTTAAATTCAGGAAAAGTTTTTCAATATGCAATGCCCTACTCTATAAGGATTACTTGGAAGAGACTACTTTTGTGTCTGCCGCTCCTGAGGTTATCAAACTTCTCTACGGAGCATATTTATAAACATTTTAAAGGAGCATAAAAAAATTAAACTGGGGTCTTCCCTGGTGGCGCAGTGGTTGAGAGTCTGCCTGCCGATGAAGGGGATGCGGGTTCATACCCCGGTCTGGGAGGATCCCACATGCCACGGAGCGGCTGGGCCCGTGAGCCATGGCCGCTGGGCCTGCGCATCCGGAGCCTGTGCTTCGCGGCGGGAGAGGCCACAACAGTGAGAGGCCTGCGTACCGAAAAAAATAAAAAATTAAACTGGATAAAAAATTCCCCTGAAATCTCCTACTCACTATTCCATGGACCTGTATTTCAAAATGTTTGTCTATTTTTCTTTTTTCTCAGGCATGAAGTTTAGTCACCTTAGGAAGATCAAGATCAAATGGTACAGTCTGCACAAGTGAGAACTCGTTCTAAGGTCTCAGTCCTGCCTCACATCAGTTTATGTGTCAGCATGAGATGGTGGAATCTGTGGAAACTTTCATCAGGAATTTAGAGGAGAAAAACAAACCCTCCACATTTAGATGTTGATTTTGCTCCTAAGCAGTTATCTTTCAATGTCTATTTCAGTATCTATTTCACTGCTGGCTCAAGAGACTGTGAAACAGTGTGTGTTGGCATTCCAGCACTTGTTTAATGAGCCATGTCCAAAGTTAGAAATCACGCCTTATGGCACCTAGTCAGTTGTGCAGATGGTTAGTTTGCTTCTAATGCTTCTAATGTTATTACACGAGTGTTTATAATTTCTAGACGATGTTGTGCATTTAAATTGGGTGTAATTTAATTCTGAAAAGTAAATAGTATAACCAACATCTTTTAAATATTCCAATTTAAGGTATAATCTCAAAGCAGAAGGACATTTATATACCAATTTTGTCACAAAACTAAAATCAGACAAATGCTGCCCAAAATTGGTTTCTTTGGGAATAGTATGCTAAAAGGTAGTTTTTTTCCTAAATTCACCCAACATTTTGAGAATTGCCTAAATATATTTAATAAAATTTAAATAATATATATGCTGTATCAGTTTAAAATAACCATTTTACTTATTTTAAACAACAGAATATTATTTTGTTTATGCCCAAATTATCTATTAAAATAATTCATAGGTATTTTTACTTACAGAAAGTAAAGAAACATAAGTAATCTGAGCCGTAAATAACATTCTATTTTTCAGATGATGTACACTGCCTGTTAGGGTGATTCTGCCCTTCAAGGGTATGAAACGTGGCTTCATCCTTTATACTGTGAGACTATTTTTTAAGCTTCTATATTCTTTTATCTTCTTTTTCTTGTTCCAAATGGCACGTGCCAATAAAGGCCAAGCTTATTCTAGAAGACAGGGATCAAAAGTATTCATAAAGTTTAGAGAGGAAGATAGGTACAGAGATTATTACAAATAACAATTATAACACACAACATACAGGTGACACTGAAGCTTGGCCTTTACACACATATGTTTGTTAGACAAGACACAGAGATGGAAAAATCCATGCTCTGCCTGGTGACCAGGAAGAAATTCAAGGTAAAAGGACTATAGTGTATCTGATAGGAAATGGCAAGTGCTAGAATGGGGTAAGTCAGGGCTAGAATGTGACAGAGTTCACTTGGACTTTTTTTCCTTTAGAGAGTAGGAACCATTCAAAGGTCTTAAGCAGGAAGACAATGCCAGGTGTCCGGAGAAAAAAGGAAAAAAAAATCATGGCAATATGGGTGAAAGATTATGGATGACAGATTAGAACGAGAGGAGACTAGTTAATTTTGCAATATTTGAGGCGTTAAGACCACTAGACCTTAAGACAGCAGCAACAGCAATATATAGTTTCAGGAGCCCCATTAGAGGTAGAAGTGAGAGAGAAAAGGAATTAGGAAGTGACACTGAGATTTTCTTTTCTGGGAGATGACATTAAGGCTGGCACCAAAGAAAGACTTAGAATATATTTCTGCTTGGGCCCCCCCCGGATTGAATTTACTTCTCAGTGAGAGGCAGGGCAACCAGGCAACAGTAGCCCTCTCCCACACTGTGGGCACGGTAGAAGAGGAGGACATGGGACAGGTATGGCCCATGGGCAAAGCCAGAGGGAGTACCGGGCTCTGTTGAGCAGACACCATTCCTGCAATAATCCTGTACAAAAGAGGATCAAAACCCACATAGCACACTTGCCACTGCACCAAAACATGAAGTATCTTAAATCCTGAGGTGGCAGGGGGACTACATTTTACCTGACATAGGTTTGTCCCATTCCATCTCATCACATGGCCTCTTATTCTAATTCCATGACTCAGCTCTGAGTCTCCATTTCCTCATCAGTAAAGCAGGGCTAATAACAAACACTCACCTTGTCTACTTCTCAGGGTTGTTGTCAGGCTGTAATGTAATAATATAAATAAAAGTGTCCTAAAATCCTTAATACAAAATACTAAGTGTTGTTATTTTTAGTACCTGGCCTTTTCCGAAGTTGGAAGATGCTGAACACAAAAACAGGTTTTTGAAATTCAAAGGTTAAGACTTGAAAGAATGGCTAGGATGTAATAATTTTACATAGATATACTTAACAGGCTTTTGAAACTGAACACTTTTCTATGTTTTTTGAAGTATAAACCATTTGGTCTAACATAAACTAGTACCTAATTACTATTTATTGATAGGGAATACATTTTTAGGAAGAACATTCCATCCACATCGAAGTAGTTGTTTCTGTTTCACCATCAGCCACATTTCTTCCATTCTTTAAATCACGGCACTGACACTAAACTTCATACACTATTAATCGACAAGGTTCTTTAATGTAAACATTATAACTAAAGAAGTTTCAGTAATGTCTCAAGCAAATGTCATCTGTCTCCTAGAAACCCTCATCTAGCAGAACATTTCAATGGAAAAACGAGTGTCTATTTTACTGTTTAATTTTTGCATAAAAAGAAATCATTAAAGATGAGAACACTCTGTTGGCTAAAAGACAGCTTACAAAGGGACTTGACCCTAACAGAGGCTTCCACTGGGCCTCTCATTCATTTATAGGCCGGGCCACCAGCAACCTGTTAACATGCACCACCAAAGCTGTCCCTTCCTCCTTCTGAGTACCTCTGACACACTTGGTCTTCCAAGTCGACATAGCTTTCTCTTGAGCAGGGCCTCTCCCGTACATGTTCAGAACTTTTAAAACATAGATTCTGAGGGGAAGAAGAGGAAGGGCAAAAAGTCAATATATAATGACAAATTCCTAAGAAGTGGTTGTTTCTGGGTAACAGAGTTTGGATGATTTTTTTCAGCTTCTTCAAACTTCCTGTACTCAGATTGCCTACGATAAGCATGTATTACCCATACAATTTAGGAAATAAAGGAAAAAAGTATTCACTAATAAAAACAAATCTGTTCTTCTAAGTTTGGATAAAGCAAATTGAAATCTTATATAGCTTGACCTTGATGTGTTTGTTTTTAATGAGAGCTAGCATATATTTTTCAAAAAGTTGCTTTTAGATAGATATATAAATATGGGAGGTGACCATAAGCACATAGGACCACATCTACATTGCTTGTTCTCTATTCTCAGCAGCCTTCAGTGTAAAATTTTGTTGTAAACCTGAGGTCTTCTATGGTGAGCGGAATTTTGGCCTCCGTGATCTCCATGTCCTGGTTTTAATACCTGTAAATATGTTAATGTGACTTGGAAAAAAGGGACTTTTTATAGATGAAATTGTTTGCTACCCAGCTGGCCTTAAATAGGAAGGTTATCGAAGTGAGCCCTATTTAATAGCACGGGCCCTTACAATCAGAAGAGGCAGGCAGAAGAGTCAGCCAGTTAGAGATGTAGTGAAGAAGAGGCAGGCGACATTTGAAGCATAAGCCCCCTGTCACTGGCTTTGAAGGTGAAGGGAGCCATGGACCAGAGAATGATGCTGGTCTCTAGAAGCTACAAGTGATCCCTAGCCAAAACCCAGAAAGGAAATGGGACTGCAATCCCACAGCAGCACAGAACTAAATTCACCACCAACAACTTGAATGAGCTTTGAAACAGACTCTGCCCCAGAACCATGCCCTACCAATGCTTTGGTTTTTCAGCCTGTGTAACTTGATGCGGAAACACCAGCTAAGCCCACCGAACTTCTGACTTACAGAACTGTAAGACAATAAATTTGTGTTGTTTAAGTCACTAAGTTTGTAGTAACTTCTTATGGCAGCAATAGGAAACTAATACAATGGCTGAAGTTAGAAACTACAGTGTGCAACAAGGAAGACAAACGTGGGCAAAGATGATGGTATGGAATCTCCAAGGAATCACAGGAAGCAAAGTTCTACAATGGCTTTGTCTGTAACTATTAATTGAGTTGCAGAATATTAGCTTAATGACTGAACAGAAACAAAACAGCTTTCAAATTAACCAGAGACTTTAATTTGATTTTTGTGAAAAAAGCTTATAAGTAATCAGATGATAGGCTGCTTTTCTCTTTTGTGTTTGTTACCTATGAGTTTGTACAGTGCAAGTATTAACTAGGGAGAACCTATAACTATGAAATGCTGTGTAATTCAAGAAGACACCTTTACCACAAGTTGCTGGAAGACATTCTTCCCACTGATCATTTAACACTCACAAAAAATACATAACAAACAAAACTGAACTTTGAATCGATGGTTATTAAAACACAAAAGCACTAAGAGTCTGGTCTTTTTTTTCTCTTCCTGAAATGAATTATAGAAAATGATCCCAATTTCAACAGTTAAAAAAATTATTTTAATAGATATGTAATCAAGTGCTTCAGTGGGTAAATGCATCAGCCTATGGGATTTTTTTTTTTTCCAAAGATGGGCTAAGAAAGAATGAATGCAAAGCGTTCTTGAAAATTTTCTGAACAATTAATATCCAATCTTACATTTTCTTATGATTGTCATGGACACAACCTAATGGCTGTCAACTTTCAGTTTTGTTTGTTGCACTCAAAAAGTCACTGTATGATATTTAAGCATACATGGTACAGAACACATTCTTCCTAAAACAACATTAAGATTACTATGCTTAGAGCTCACAGTTCTCTAACAATTTTTTACATTAAACACTCAAAACAGCATACAACCATAGATATTTGTGAATAGTCTGGAGAGAAAGCTGTATTTTGGTACATTAAGGCATCTTCAGCCAACAGTTTAAGAAGTTCTGAATATCTCCTGCAACAAAAGACAAATTTGATATTTGGATGTTCGACACTTTCAAGAAATTTTTAAAGTCCCTTAATATAAGAACACCATAATTTGTGAAACTGTGGTCTTAAACATTTTTACCCCTATATTCTTACCACATAAGACTTACCTAAAATCAAGATACTCATCCTATCAATCAGTATCAAAGATCTATTAAAAAAAAGGAAGGGATTTACATTAAATATGATGATAAACCCTGTATTTTAAGCAAGGGCCTTCAGTTTCTCACACACATCTGTGAGGTAGGTTATTATCCACATTTTGTAGATTAAAAAAACTAAATGAGGTTAAATGACTTGCTGCTGTCGAGCAGCCAAACTGAGAATCAGATTCAAAATGAGACTTTGTTCTTTGCTCCGCATTATTTCTTTCCTTTACAAACTTTTTAAAGGGTTGAAATATAAAGATTGCTATTCACTGCATTCATTTTAAAAACATGAAAAGGCAGCCATACTTTTGCCAAGGTGACTTAAAAAGTGAAGCAACATAAAACAAACAGAAAAACACATTTAGTGAACAATTTCTGACAATGATAGTGAGGTCTGGCCAAAGGAACCTGAAAACAGGCAAAAGCAAACAATGTGACTGTTTGTGGAGGACAGATTTAAGGAAAAATGAGAAGAATTAGGGAAAAAACACAGTTTAAACAAGTTTTTGACTAATTATTAGCCCTACAACTCAAGAGAAAAGGCACAATTAATTAAGGTGTTTTTGTTTTTTTAGTGGATCTGTTTTTTCCATCTTAGGAAAATGTTATCCGTATAGAAAAATGGACTTTCTTTGTAACAAAACTTAAAAAGGACTTTTAGCTGTGAAAAATGCATGCTTAAATTAGCAGCAAAAATTAAATACGCAGTTCTCCTTGGCTAGAATGTTCCTATTCCTTCCTTGAAATTTTTTTTTCTTCAGTCTTTTTTTTAATACATCTTTATTGGAGTATAATTGTTTCACAATACTGTGTTAGTTTCTGTTGCCCAACAAAGCGAATCAGCCATTTGCACACACATGTCCCCACACCCCCTCCCTCTTGAACCTCCCTCCCATCCTTCCTTGAAGTTTTAAATCGATACAAAGTAGCAAACCGCGAATTAAAAAATTCCCACTGTATGAACCTTGTCAACATTCTCTGTATGTTCAAAAGAGCTGTCATGCTAGGATATTCTATAAGCACTTCACTTTTTTCCTGGAAAGAGCATTCTGCTCTCGGATTTCCTTAATTGCACTTTTTCAAATGTAACTTGAATTTACTTACCCTGCTTGTCCAAATAACCATGAGCTACTTCCATAACATCTGAGCTGCTTGACATATAAACGGTAGTTACCAAAAGTCACATACACAATCACGGCTGCAAACTGGCATTGCTATGCAGGCTGGCAGTAAACATTAACATTGGCTCATGAAATTAATACAGCCCCGCAGTCTAACTTCTAGACCCAGCCTGCTTCTTATCAGGTTATGACTGAAAAAGTTTAATTAAAACTCAACATAGTCTAGACTGTGGGTCCTGTTCTTCATGTTATTACTGTTCAGTGGCATCAAGTGCATTATAATTATATAGGGAAAGGCTGGTAAGGATGCCAGCAACTTGCTTAAATAAGATCCACTTTTAAAAGCTCAAACATAAATTACATTTCAAATTTTTAGAAGGTTTAAAAGACTCCATATCAAGCCAATAATAATTAGGTAGTTTGTGAATAGAAATATACTCTACGAAAATAGCATCTTATCATCTAATATGCATATAAAATGAAAAATTATCAATCTGTATATGAAATTTAGATAAGCCTAATTAAGATTAATAGTCAAAAACTATGATAACTTAAGATAGGAGTTGGGGCTAGTTTTACTTTCTAAAAAAATCTTTGCTATGAGAATCATATAAATAAAGTTAAAGGAAGAATCATGTCCTAAAAAGTTTCTTCAGTATTTTTTAAGCACCCTCAATAACTTAGAAGTACTTAACAAAAATCAATATGCTAATCATAAATACGATAATTACATCTAGTTAGTACAATCGACTGGTTCAAATAATTAAACTAAAAAATATTCAGTTAAGACTACTTCATGTCACTCTAAGACTTGAAAGCAATACATCTTTATTTTTATTACTCAACTATGCAGATATTTCAGTGATTCAGACTGTTTTCCCCCAGAGGAAGGGGGCATATAAAGAGCAGTGATCATCACTGAACACTTGTATGGCATTAAAGCCTTGTGAAGAGCTTTCTGGTCCTGCTTTCTCATCTGGAAAATTGTTAACTCACAAGGTTACTCTAACGTATTAAATAAGTTAATAGACGATATGGAGGGTCTCTGGATCTAAAAATCACTATTAAAATGTATGGAACACTTCCATCACTCCAAATTAGTAATCTTTTGCTTTACGGCAAGTACACATGACATTTGAACATGTTTGATTTTCTGGATGATTTTTACCATTTGTATTCCAGGGAGGCAGCTGTATTTAGAAAAATATTTTAGTATATACCTTCAAAACACCTCGCCAAACAAATACAGACCATTCACACTAGTATAAAATCTCTAAATGTGTAAAAAGTGAGCACTAATACACATCATATGAAAAGGCAGAGAAGACCGAACTTTAAAGCTGAAAGGTAACTCGGAAGTCTTTTAATTTATCCCTCCCACTTTAGAGGTTACAAAAATCAGGCCCAACACAGGATGTGACTTACAAACAGATTGCACAGATCCCTCGTCCAAAATTTTAGAGTTTCTGAGAACTATTATTAAAATAAAGTACATTCCCTATTTTAAAAATCACAGAGTGACAGAATGATCAGGTAAAGAAGTGCCAAATTGAAAACGTGGAGGTCTTTAAAAAGAAATAAAAACAGACAAAACTGTGAACGTGTCTAGCATTTAGATATTGAGATTTCACAGCCATTAACAGGATTTAAATTATTAACCAGTGAATAGACAAACATGCAGTGTCTATGGTAGGCACATTCCAAGATCTTATATTTTATAAATGGAAGGTGCATTGCTTATATTAACTCAATATACTGTACATTTACAGATAAATCCAAATAGTCAAAAAATCTGTAACAGTTGTCTATGATTATCTTCTCAATTACGTCTCATCTAATAAAAAAATCAATCTGTATTCCCTGAGTACAAACTGGCTAGGGAATAAGAGAAAGCAAGCCCAGGATTCTGTAACTGTCCCAGGAAACCTATTTGCAGAAAGGGGAGAATTGTCTGTACTACATATAGCCAATTCCCTGACATGGAATACTGTTATTTCTGAATAATTTAGGCTCTTGGATTCTCTTTATAGCTGGCAAGTATCAAGGAATGCAAACACTAGTGGTTACAAAAGTGTCTCAAAAATTTGTTGATGAAAACAAAAGCCCAACTTATAATAGTTTGCCTCCCTCCCTCCCAACGTATCTAATTTGGGATGTTGTTTGTTCCTTCATTAAAGAATAACAGGAATTAGATCTAAATATTGTGTTCTATATATAAAAGTATTTAGAAAATGTTCACTGACTATACTTTCTGAAAGTAAGAATCAATGTTATTGACTCATTACCCATAGAGCCATAAGCATTAGTTACTAGTCTCTTAGACAACTTTTAGAAGTAACCTTGTTTAAGGTTTTTCAGTTCTCCATTCAACACAAAAAAGAATAAATTTTGCTCTCCACAAAATACCACAACCTGATTAAGAAAATCAAGGTGCTATGAAACAAGTTGTAGACATATAAAATTCTACTAATCCAGCATTCGCTCAAGATGAATATGTCTGCAGGCTAAAATGAAATTATTCTGATTTTGAACCAGATTCTCTCCAATAACTGATAAAGGAAAAGGAAATCTTATTCTTATCTACCCATTATGGCAACCTGGTACAATAATTTTCTCAAAATAGTATTTTTCAAATATGTTTTTTCCCAGGGGACGGTAAGTTTAAAACCATGTTTACACTAATCTGGGCAAAGCAGGATTAAACAAAGTTAAACGGTTTTCTTTTTTTCACAGAAGGACTGGTCAAAGGCTTTATGCCCACATCCTCTGTCATCTTCAAGCAGGAGAGTAACATGCATCATTTTCCAAGCTTTGCTCAATGAAACCCCTTTTCTACAGAGCATCTGACAGAATGCAGTTTGGGAAATGCTGTTCTAGAACCAGTGTGGACTCCATTTCCATGATATAGCTAAGACTTTATCTGTAGCCTAATAATAGAAGCTCTCCTCCAGAATCTTAACATGAAGAAACTGTTCCTACCCCAGGTCTGTCTACCACATACCATATCCACAATTACCCAGTTGACAAGACTGAAATGTGGGAATTTAGCAACTGATTTCTTTCCCTCTCCCTGCTCATTAGCAACAAAGAGTCTCCTATGAAAATGTTCCAGCCCTGTTATGCTGGGCTGAGCCTCCTGTAATCTTCTCTCTACAAACAAAGTACTACGCCATCTACATTCACAGAAGAGCTGTGCTCTAAAACCTTAAGGACACAAGAACCCAAACTGTGACCCCTGGTCCTCCTAAAATTCAACAGATGGCTATCAAAATGTAGATATTCATAAATACTGGCAAGAGTGAGAAAATAGTAAATAACTTCTTAACTCTTAAAAAACATGACAGTCATCCATTTAAAGCAATTTTGACATAAGTTTCTAACATTTGATTCATTAGACTAAAGAAGCTAAAATGCCACTGGATTCCTTCCTACCGTTTCTCTGTCTTCAAAGTTGTTAGGGATTTTGTCATTGGGAATAAGGAATCAGATTAATTCCTTATTTTGAAGGTCACCCCGTTCATAGGCAAGTATTATGAGGTGGCCCTGTTTTTCCCTAAAGAAGTATTTACACATTTGTTGAGGCCAAAATTATGCCATACCTATATGCAGCAGGACTGCTTTTCCCTATAAAAATATTCACAAAAAAGTATCCTTCGATGCCACTAGGTGGCAATCTTTCAAAGGTTTAAACTTAACACATCTTAACTGCCTGCAACCCCACCCTCTTTCCCAAATTGGCTAATAAGGATTCCCTATATTTTGATATTAAGAAGTCAGGCTTAAAAGTTATATAACACCATTTTTAAAAAGTTCTGCAAAACAGTATGATGTGACACACTGCAAACTCCTGACTCAAAGCTCTTTAAAGACAGACATACTTGTCTTTCATAAACACAAGAGAAATCTGGTCTAACATTCTCATTTGCTTCTTGGTAGAAAACACATTATTTTTGGCAAAGAGAAACCTGTCAAGGCAATGTCACTTTTTGTTTTCAAGAGCTTAATCTTTTATAGGGTAAGTCAGGTGAATGAGATTGTTAATCATAACATATTAAACAAGACAAATGAATAAATACAAATTCGATAAATTATACATAATTTTTAAATTAAATATTTTTACTAAAACAAAATATAATCAATGGGCTATTATCTACCCTGCTGTATATAGGTTTTTTGTTTTTTTTAAAGCCTTAAAAAAACCTGCACAAAGCCAAAAAAAAAAAATGTTTGGTTTTTTCATTTAAAAGCACTGGTGCGAATACATATATGTATATATGTAAACAACACATACATTTACTCAAGAGAGAATTTTTTGAATGTTTAAGGCTTCCCTGCCCTACCAGGTTCAACAGTGAAAGTCAGAGCCTACCAAACTTTGGAAGTACACAAAAGCCCTTAGGGCCAGAACAGTGTTTCAAACTGGATGGCTAGCAACCAAGATATAGAAGAAAGAAAGAGAACCAGAAAAGATTTCAAAGCTGAGTCAATTAGCCACTAAGGATCAAACAATAAACAAAGACAAAGGTGACTAGGGAAGGTGAGGGAGGGGGGTAAATACAGTAACAAACTTCTGATGAATAATTAGCATTATGGGATGCAACAGGACACACACATACACACAGCTCCACACCACCACACACAATAAGAGATCAAAGATGAGAGTTCTCTTTAAGAGACTGTTGACATTTTGCTTTGCTTCATTTAACTGTCTATTTTATCATGCTTGGTGAAGTACAAAAATAAATAGAGTGAAAAAGAATCTGAGAAACGTAGATTTTGAAGGCATGTTGTAAAATGATATAAGTTTATGAAAAAGACAAAGGTGGATGTAATTCCATATGTTCCAGTACTGAGTAGAACCTTGAAGGCTCTTAAATATGTTATTCAGGAAAATCTCAAGATAAAACCTCTAGTTGGTTATAGCTGTTTTTAAGGAACCTGGAAATGACCGTTACCTGTTTCAGGCCCACAGCCCTTCTGTTGAACGCTGGGCAATATCTGCAAAAATTGCTAGCAGAACTTGGTTTCTGAAATTTGGGGGGCTGGCTCTTAGGATTTCAACATTTAATTACTATCTTACTAATGTCTGGGCTATTTTTTTAATCTTCTTGTGCATAAACACAGCTTAAAGCCTGCTGAAATTTAGGAAGCAAACTGGATTTACCTACACTAAACAGTAAAGCAAGAAGATGTTGCCCAACCACCCTTTGACTGAGATGGTTTCCCAGTAAAGGGGTATTAATCATCTGTAGTGAATCCACAATTTTAGATTAACAATAACCTTCATCGATGTTCACGTATTAAAGATACTACCTATGTAAATTTATCAGAGGCAAAACAGAATTACAGATATCTACAGTAAATGAAATGTCAGACTTTTACGCTTTCAGTCATTTCAGTGGTGTTGAGCGTCCCCTGGAGATAGTCACAGCTCTCAACCAGTACTGCAGAGTATGTGATATCCATAAGTAAAACAATAATTTAAAGAATATATCTGATTTTCACAGTGCAAAAACAGAAAGATGATAGAAACTCAGGAAAGATCATCAACGGGCTAAAGTAGTGATCAGACTGGCACACATTTCAAAAAAATCCATGGTGTGACTGCCCAGGCGAGGTGGAACTGAAGACGATGTGCTTCCGATCAGGGAGCCAGTGAGGGAACCAGAGAGCAAATGGCTCTCCGCAGTTACAGAATCCAAACTGGATCGCGGTCTGTGTAAGCCAGCAGCAGAGCAGGACCGCTGGGGCGTTGAGGAGCCAGACCTCTGCTCCACCACCTCATCTGAAATGGACCAAAGAAGAGCAATTTATATGAAAGGTATATTTGCCCAAGCCCTTCCTATGAAGATACCTTATTCAGAGTATTAAGTAAACACATCTGAGCAAGGGCAACCTGACAGCAAATGTCACGTTTCAGTGTTTTAGGAGCAGGGGTGGCAAAAGCTCTTCCCTCCCACAATCGTAACAGACATCACTCACCAATCTCAACACTCCCGTACGGTCAAAATGTGACTCCTAAATCCTTCTCAACATGGTATTCGACAGTAACCTTGAAATCAAACTGATATCCCTTTCATTTGAAGAAAGCACACCTTTGGAGGATTATTTTCTTGCGTTGTATCAATAGAAAAAAATCATTAAGATAAAAACAAAAGTTACCATTGCACTGATCCTTCAGCGTACATTGCAACTGCCTAGGGGAAGGGGCAAGGGAAATCTTGTTTAAAAGGCAGATTCCCAGTTTCCCAGGACCCATCTCAAGAGATTCTGATTTGCTAGGTCTGGGAGAGTTCCTAAGAATCCTCTTTTTAATAAGAACTCTGGGTAATTTTGATGAAGGTGGTCTGGGGACCATATAAACACAGCTATAGTTGATGGCAGTTTAAGAATAAAGTTCAAATGCTGTTGAAAACAACTTCCCTAACTATGCACTCCGTTTTCCTCTGGTTCCATCCAGCGGTGGACTCTTGGTTTATTCTGCTTGTATCCCACTTGGGCCCCTGCGTGGAATAAGCACATTTGCTCAGCCAGGTTTGACTCTTGGCACACACGAGGTCCTTGGACATGACCACCTCCGTTGACTCCTCTGCCTCCTGGATGGCCATGGGCACCAAAATCCAGCCCAAATCTCAGGAAAGGCCTATCTGGATACCTTGCCCACCCAAGATGAAAGAAGCTGATGAAGAATGAAGTTTAGATATTATAATGTTTACTGATAAAAGATGAATGGAGAAGTGTGACAAAGAATCTAACAACATCAATTAATTTTAGGTAAAAATTGCTTTCCTGTTGTTCCTTACTTTTCTCCACAGGCAACACTACAAATGACTATTTTTATACCAAGGAAGCACTTCTTTGGAGAAGTGCTAGATTAGAGATTTTCCACATCTTCAATCCTTTGTTTCACTTACATTTTTAGTTAAGTCTAGATTACTTAAAAACCAGTATAGAAGACCTACCCACCATGTCTTTGAGATGGTTTAATATCTTGTCAACTAGTGCCAAGTTTTATCTTCTCAGAGCTCATGCCTGCATGGCTTCCTTACCATCAATGCTTTTAAAGTCCAAAAGATAGCTTCTATTGTCAACTAGGTACAGCTGTAAGCTCATTTTCACATAATTGCCAGTCACTGGATTTCTTCTTCTTACACGTAGATGGTATGCATTCACTACCTAAAATGAAAAATCTTTAAGGAAAAACATTCGAAATAACAAACTGCAAAATATCTCCCTTATTCTTATTGCAAAGAATAATATCAAAACAAATAACTGATAGAGGTGGGGTAGAGAGGGAATTCCTGAATGATCTTTTTTTTTTAACATTACATAGTAGTTTAGTATTTATTTAATCCCACTAACAGTACTGTGTACAACAGTTAAAATTCAAAGGGAACTCAGAGACCCTAGAGAGTCCGGCCTTCTTTCCAGATATGCCTCCACTCTAAACCATCAGTAATATTTTGGTTGCCCAAAGGTATCAACATGGATACCTTTACCTATGAATATAGAATAGACAGAAAAAGGACAAATAACATGTCAATGGTTTGAATCAGGAACTGTTAACAGGTACTGCCACGAAATTTAAGTATCGTAGTAATCTCGTAAAGAAGATACTATTTGCCTTTTGAAGATAATAAAACCACAACTCAGATAAAGAAGATTCTGGTTTTCAAAACATCTTATCAAATTAGTTCCAAAGATTTCTCAGTAAGAATTTTTTGTTTTTGCTTTTGTTTTCTTTTACGCGGGCCTCTCACTGTTGTGGCCTCTCCCGTTGCGGAGCACAGGCTCAGGACGCGCAGGCTCAGCGGTCACGGCTCACGGGCCCAGCCGCTCCGCGGCATGTGGGATCTTCCCGGACCGGGGCACGAACCCGTGTCCCCTGCATCGGCAGGTGGACTCTCAGCCACTGCGCCACCAGGGAAGCCCCTCAGTAAGAATTTTAAAGACGTTAACATCTCCTTTTAAACTAAATAAAACTGCTTCAGAAAAGGGAGATCTGTTTTTTTTTAATGGTTTTAAGGAAATATTATTTTGTTTATTCATTCCATGTACAAAAAATGAAATAAAAACAGGTCAAATGAATATTTACATGATATGTTTGAAAATTTTTTTCTTCCGTTAAAAGTACATTCACAGTCCTCAAGAAAGGAACAAGAGTAAAAGATACCTGAAAGTAAAAAATTGATTTTTCCCCCACATACACTCAAATAGAACTGAAATGAATTTGAGTACTAATAAAAAAGTAAAATGTGGGCTGAGAATAAGAAAAATAAACTGCAACTAAGGACTAAAAGAACAAGCCAAATAAGACAGATTTTTCTCAACTTACAGAAAAGTATTTGTTTACTGAATAAATATGTCCTGATGGTATAATTTGTGTCAACCACTTGCTGTTACAGCTACTGGCAAAAAGAAAAAAACCCTCCCTTAAAAAGGAGAGAGAAAAGTAAAAACACAGTGTCTTTGAAGACACATGACTTTTTATTGTTACGATGCATGCTGAAACAGGTTTTCAAGAGATTTCTCAAGAGATTCAAGAGATTAAATTCTCTTGAATTCAAGAGATTAATTTCTCAAGAGATTTCAAGTTGATTAAAACTTTGTTTCTCAGCCAAGAATGCTATTCTGTAATTTAAAAAATACATAGGTCCCCAACATTGACAGTTCTTCATCCTTACAGAGATTTGTTTTGTTTTGTTTTGAATGCACATGGTACATTATTGGAAAGAATGGGATTTATCAGCCAGAAGCATCAAGACCACTAAATTCATATCTAAATCAAAAACAACTTTTTTTATTGACCTTAGTACTCAACTCAGCAGCTCAGAGCAGCTTACTACACAAAAAATGGCTTCTACAAATGATCTTCATATACTACAATTTCCTACCTTCCATTCAAAATCCAGCTGCTTCATAGCTCGGTAAACTTCAGCCATAATGTCATATGGTTTGCTTTGACTTCGGATTCCAAGATGCCACTTGGCTTTTTTCACAGCTAAAGATTTGGGCTTAGTTGTATTCAGTGCATCCAACGGACATCTTGCTTTAGGGCTGTCTGCTACAAGAGGTGGCATCCTTTCTGGATGAGGTTTCAGGCCTGGGGGAATATGCATGGCACTATCATCCATAAAAGAACCAGTTGGGGGACTAGAGGCGAGGTAGAACTCACTGGCTTGGTTCATTATTCTCCGATTGTCAATGATAAGATGATAAGCCACTGCAAGCTGGTCTTGAGGGTCACCACTATATAAACTGTTCATTACTTCTGATTCTGTACACTCAAATTTTTCACACACTTCTTTCACAGCCTCATCATCAATGACGTTAGCATCATAGGAGGGGTCTTCAGGAAATAAGTAACTGGGCAAATCTTGTTTAAACCATTCATGCTCTCTAGGAAAAATACCACAATACACTATTGTAAGAACATGCTTTGGCAAGTCCCGAACAATTTAGACATGGGGTAATACAATATAACAGAATCAGAAAGACCTGGTCTCTAGTCACTTACTAGCTATTGGACCCTGGGTAAGTTGATTCATCCCCGCTCTTGAATAACTATGATTATTCAGACTCGGGTATTTGGCTGACATTTTCTCAAAAATAAATGAAATGAGCCTGTCACGTCAAAGGAAACAACTGGCAGTATTTGTTGCCAATCATAAAATTCAAGCTTTCAAGCAAAATGTTAGAATTTTGCATAATTTGTGTCTGTCTCCAAGAGTTTGATAGCTTCTCAATACTTAAAGGCTACTACATGCAGAGGATAAGGACTGTAATTTGATATAATTATATAATAAAATGTGTCACCACTTGGAACATCAGTCTACCTCAATAACCCAGTATTTTCCATATGACCAATGCAAGATGTTACAGAATCATACATGGGCAAAAGATCCACTCAAAATACAGAACAGACCAGTGGATTTTAATGTAATAAAGTACAAAAGTTCACTGATATGTTTTCGTATTTGATATTGCAATTAACATGTTAAGCTTTGGTTTAATATCAAAGAAAAATATCTGTAACTATCTGAAAGGCTATGAAAATGTTCCTCCCTTTTCCCACCACTTATTTGAGATCCGATATTTTTCCTAGACTTCAACTAATACAACATATTGCAACAGATGACTGAAGAAGCAGATAATGAGAACCTAGTTGCTGTCTCTGATTTAGAGGATTTGAAAAACGTAAAATACAGGTACTCTTGTCACCATATTTTCTTGTTTTGGAAAATAAGGTTATTTTTCATAAGAGACATATTATTCAGAATAACATGTAGTAGGTTCATTATTATTAAGTGAAATAAATATTTTTTAAATTTCTCAGTTTTGGTTTCTAATACGGTATTGATAAATACGACCTATATTTAAAAAAGACTCTTTGGAGTCCTCAATTTTAAGACTGTAAAGGGGTACTCAAACCAAACTGTTTGAGAACCAGTCTCCTAAATCTTATTTTCTCACTCTTCTGGGCCTTTGCACATGATGTTACTATTGCCACCCTAGAATATCCCACCCCTTTTCATTTAACTAACATGCACTATGCCTTCAAGATTGTGTAAGCATTGCTACATGGTAAATTGGGCACTCCCTAAGCTAAATTTAGATCAGTATATATTTTACCTGAATGCCTTCTACTGACTAATTCATTTACGAATATTTACTAAGGACATACCGTGGTAAAAAGGCACACTCCTTCTCACAGAAATTATATTCTAGCTGAATACAGATTAAGCAAACACTCTCAAAAATGAATGTATAGTTACAAATACACAAATATAAAAATCCTGTGATAAAGATTATGAGTGAAAAGTACAGGGTAAAATAAGAGTATATAATTCAGAATGGGAGGTAGGTGATTAAGGAAGCCACTCTCAGTAATATTTAAGAAGATACCAGAATGACTAGAAGTCAGCTAAGCAGAGCTGGGGAACAGGTATTCCCAGCAAAACAAACAATACATGCGAAGACTCCGAGATAAGAAAAAATTTTGCTATGTTCAAGGAACTGAACTGAGGCCACACTCATGAAATCATAATGAGTTACAGGTTGGAGTGGCAAAAGATATCAGGTATTTCTGACGGCTGTAGGCTATAAAAAAGGTTTTTGGATGAAACTATGGGTGATGAAAATAACTGAAAGATTTTAAAGAGACAGGCGTGACATGATCTAATTTGCATTCTGTAAAGATCATTCTGCTTGTGATAAAGAAATTGAATTGAAAAGATAAGAGTAATAATGAGGAGGAGGAGGATGGTGCAACAGCCCAAGTGAGAAATGATGGTGTGCCAGGCCTTGAGTATACACACAGAGATGAAACTTCTACAGCTTCTAGTAGATGACGCTATTGTAACACTCATACTTTCTTATAGTTGTTACAGTTTTTTTTTTCTTAATCCTCCCCACTAAACTGGGAACTCCTTGAAACAGGGACCATGCCTTATTCACCTGCATTCTAGTACCCAGTACAGAGTAAATGCTCAATAAATGCAGAATAAATGATGAATAGCCAATGAAGTCAAAAATGAATTCATAAATGTGTTTAATTGCTATATCATGATAATAATAAGCACTTAAATAAATGTTTAGTAATAAAATGACTGGTGAATACTAATTTTTTCCAAAGAAATAATAGAAAAAAATTAATTGTTACACATCTAACATTTTTAAAATATCAATATCAAATAGGGAAGGTGAACACTTTTGAATGAACTCCAAAAATTCATTCTTCCATAACAGAAATGAGATTACTAGTGAAAATTGTCAAAATCAACTTTTTCAGAACTCTGGAAATTAACCAAAGGCCTGTAATAATCTGAGGAGTGTTTGTTTAAAAAATTGGCCAAGTCTCAGTAAGAACAGCGAGATCTGTGATACTTTAACACATTTTTGACCAGAGACGTATTACAGCCACAGGTTAGTCTTAGTTTCTGCAAAAATCCCCCAGTCAATAAAGCGTTAAGTTACTCCATATCCATCTCCTTTCCCCATTTCTACGGTAGCCTTGAAAACCAACAGCCTCACAATCATTGTAGCCCAAAAAACCAGCATCTAGCAACCACTGGTGGGGGGATGGGGAGAATAGGTTTAGAGTTCTCCAAGAGTCCTATCCCAAGAGAACTGTCGTTATTTGACATGGCTAGCAGATCTCTGGAAACCTATACACTCAAGCCCTGTCTTCATCTGACCTGACTCAGAGCTCCCTCTACAAAGCCTTCTCCCCAGAACGTTTGTCAAAAACAATCAATGGCAACTGTCTAACATTCCAGCTGCTAAAAGCAGCAATAAGAGTTGGAGCAAACAAGAGGCTCGTCAAAAAACTAAAAAGGAAAAGTTAGGGAAGTAAATTCCATAGGGGTCCTTGAAATACTCTTACATAATCCTGGGACTCACAAATGCAGGGCTGTGTTCATTTCCAAGAAAGGCCCTGATTTCTCATCACTGGTTGACTTTGAGGCTCTGTGCTAGCAGGAATGAAAACAAATGCAGAGTTATGAGCTTTTCATTAAAGCACTGAAGACACACCCCAACATGCACACGAAGTCCCTCAGCAAAGGCTGGGAGACTTATTAGATCAAGGCCTTTAAGGAAAGCTTTGTCTAATCATTAGCTGCCCATTAAGCTAACCAAGCAGAGACCTCAGTGGCCACCTATGACAAAGAATATAGACTTATGGAATTAGTTCAATAAAATCACTTAACAAACAAGAACAACAACAACGTACAACAATTACAAATTCTAGGCATCTATGCAAGAGGAATAAAAACATATGACCATTTAAAAACCTATACATAAATGTTCATGGCAACATTATATAAGAGCCAAAAAGTGGAAACAACTCAAATATCCATTAAGTGACGAATAGATAAACAAAATTTAGTATATCTAAACAATGGAATACTTTTCAAGCAAAAAAGTAACGATGTACTGATACATGCTACACCATGAAAGAACACTGAAAGCATCATGCTAAGTGACAGAAGCCATACTCAAAAGGCCACATGCCGTATGATTCCATTTATATGAAACGTCCAAAAGAGGGAAATCCATAAAGACAGAAAGTAGATTAGTGGTTGCCAGGGGCTGCAAGGAGGAGGAAATGGGTATAGAGTTTCTTTGGGGGATGAGAAAAATGTTCTAGAATTAGACAGTGGTGATGACTTTAACTTTGTGAACATACTAAAAACCACTGAATCATACAATTTAAAGAAGCAAATTTATGGTATGTGAATTATACCAATAAATGTTTAAAAAAATAAATAGAGAAGTAATCTAAATTTTCATTTCCAATTAATTCAGAAAAAGAACCACAGTTCTTCATAATAATAACAGTGCCAATTAAAAAGCCATACTTTGGGGCTGGGGGAGGAATAAATTAGGAGGTTGGGATTAACATATATACACTACTATATATAAAATAGATAAGCAACAAGAACCTACTGTATAGCACAGGGAACTATACTCAGTATTTTGTAAAAACCTATAACAGAAAAGAATCCGAAAAGGAATATATACATACATATATATACATATATGTGTGTGTAACTGAGTCACTGTGCTGTACATCTGAAACTGACATGACCTTGTAAATCAACTATACTTCAATTTTAAAAAATAATTATAATAATAAAGCAACCCTCCACGTGTAAAAAAAAAAAAAAAAGCCATACTCCCAGCTTTTAATTTTCAGGAGTCAATTTCTAAATTAACTTGACCAAGGTAAGCAGTAACCAGGATGTTTATGAAGGTTCACCTGAGACAAAATCAATTCATTTCATATGGGTTACTACACAGCCACCAGAAATTAGGTCTTTCTGTCACTATTGCCTAGTACCTGATTTTGATATATGACTTAAGACTAAATGAGTTATGATGACTACCAATCAAATTTTAGAAACTTCACAATGTGCAAACTTCTTTAAGTGCAGCTAAAAGGTCCTTATATATTCACTTTAAAATAATATTAATAGCTAATATTGTATGCTGGGCATTAGTCCAAAAGCTTTAATTATATTAGGATGAATGTTTGCAGTTTCTAATATTCAACTGTGCTTAGACCTACAGAAATAGTAAATTCATATGGTTCAACCTAAGGCTATCCTTCAAACAAATCCACTATATATGATGTAGCTAAAGCATGAAGAGTTATAAGGAATATGCCAATAGCTAGTAAACAAAGAATCAGAATTTGTAATTAGACAGTTGAACTTCAGACACTCACTTTTAACCACAATAACATTAACAGTAATACTAAGCTTACAGCACTTAAAGATGTGATTTTCCTGAAGACAATGTCTGTCTTGCCTACCAATATATTCCCAGCACCTAGCATAGGACCTTAAACAGAGTAGATGTTAAATAAATAAAAGCAAAAATGATTAAATGAACGAATAAATACTGAGATATATTTTCTAACCTCCAATAGCTTACCATCTTAAAAGACAAAAAAGATCTGTACAAAAATACAGGCATACCTTAGAGAGATTGCTGGTTTGGTTCCAGATCACTGCAATAAAGCGAATATTGCAATAAAGCAAGTCACCAACATTTTGGCTTCCCAGTGCATATAAAAATTACATTTAGAGTATACTGTAGTCTATTATGTTTGCAACAGCATTATGTCTAAAAAAGCAGTGTGTATACCTTAATTAAAAAACACTTTATTGATAAAAAATGCTAACCATCATCTGACAACACAAGGTTCCCACAAACCTTCAATTTGTAAAAAACACAGTATCTACACAGCACAGTAAAGCGAAGCACAGTAAAACTAGGTGTGCCTGTAACTATAAGACAGAATGTGGTAACATGAGAGAAATATAATGTATCATGGTATTTTGGAGAAAGGCTGGATGCCACAGAACTGGTGTGCCAAGATGGATTAGTGGAAGTAGTACAGGTTCTGAATCAGGCAATTTCTGAGCCCTACTTCTGCCTGCCTCTTATTAGCTGGGTAATTTTCACAAATACACATTTACTCAAAACCTAATTCATATCAAATGTACAATGCCTAGAACATATTAATACTTGGTCCCTAATTTAAAGGACCCTAAAATTTAATAGGGACAAACAGATACATAAATCAAAACATAACCTTTCTAAGCTTCAGTTTCACGGTTTGTAAAATGAGAATAATAATAGTTACCTGTTAAGAATCAATGCAATAAAATATGTCGAGTACCTAGCAAAATACCTGTTATATAATAATCGTTAATAATTAGTAACTCTGTTGAACCATATTTTGTCAAATGAAGAATTCCCAAATGTTAATAAACAGAATATGGATAAATAAAAAAAGATGAAAACTATAAATTCAAGTTATTATTTTAAGTACAGAGATGGTTGCCACCATTTTATACCACCTACATATGTGTAAATTAACTCATCCTAGTAGACTTTTATTTACATTTTTCTTCTAAAACTTGTAAATATACAGACACCTGTTTAACATAACAGAATCAGTACTTTTACTATTCTCAATGTATGTGCTGATACAAACAGGTGCAAGTGTATATATATATTAGCATACTTTTCTTTTCTAAGGAAAAGCCAATTTTCTTTCTAAGGAAAAGCCAATTAAGTGAACTATTTATTCTAAAGGACTATGAACACAACAGAGTTTTTCCCTGCTAAGTCCATTTCCATAACTAAAGCTGGTTCTAATTTACAATTTTACATTTTTAGGTATGAGGCCTGGAACACTAAGAGAGGCTGGGGGAAGAAAACAGTACACGAATGCAACGGGAGTGCCAAAGAGATCAGCAGCAGTCACAAAAACAACTACCTCAGCCACCGCTGAAATGTTCCCAGAGTCGTATTCTGGCTTATGAAGACAAGGCAAAGTATTCTGGAAAGATGTCAAAAGAATGCGTTTGCAAATAAATACCTGATGAAATGTTAGGTGAGAACAAAAAACCCTCTAAGAAACATAACTGATAAATAAAAAGTAGAAGGCAATGAATCATCCTGACTTGTGTGTGCTATATAAAGGTCATATTCACAGTAACACCAGCAACTGCACTTTCCAAAGTTTCTCACATAACAAGAAATCCTTCTCAGCAAACCCACGAGCGGCTATTTTTGGATTCAAAATCTTAGCAAAAATTTTTACGGTCTATTTCATCAACCGTATGTAAAATATATAACTCTCACCCTGTTTTTCCATTTGAAACTTATTCAAATACTTCCTGAGTGTACACTATATTTCTAGGCCTTCTAGCACTGTATATACAAAGATGATAAGACACTCTCTCTACCCTTTTATAGTTACAAGAGAGGAGAAAGATACACTGAAAACAACTAGATACAGAATGAGAATGAAAGAATGAAAGCATGAACAAAATGTGGAAATCACAGAAGTGGAAGCAACTAAAACTGCTCAGGAGAATCAGAAGCGATTTCACAAGGAAGGTGATAAGTGAGCAGAATTTTAAAGGATGAATGGAAATCTTTCAGGTCCAAAAATGCAGAAAAGGCATCAGAGGCAAAGGGAATAATATAAACAAAGACATGAGGCATAAAATATGCATTATGTTTGAGGAACAAGGAAAAGTTCACTGTGGCTGAAGCTCTGGTATAAGGGGTACGGCGTTGAGCCTTAACTATGAAGGGCCTCGTATGCTTTGCTACCTAAACTGAAAAGTTTGGGAAACAATCTGAAATATTTAAAAGCTGAGTGACAGGATCAGCTTTATGTAATAAGGAAAGTAAAATTCGTATACAATCAAGTGTTACAGTGTCTAACATAAAGCAGCCATTCAGGTAGTGGTACTAATATTAATACTAGAATACGTACGTAATAGCAACAAAAAGACTATTCACCTTATGTCTTTGATAGTTGCTCGTTTCAGGGGGTCAACCTGTAGCATATGCATCAGGAGAGTGGCAACAGAACGATTGAGATATTCTGGGATATAAAAAACACCCCCTCGGATCTTCTTAAACAACGTAGGTACATGCTCATCATCAAAGGGGAGGGTGCCACAGAGAAGAGCGTACAAGATAACACCGCAGCTCCAGATATCAACTTCAGGACCTGCATACAATCTAGGGGAAAGGATGACAACACAAACCTGAAATGCAAGTGTCACTTCCCATCTACGTGTACCCTGTTTCTATATGTACCTATATACACAGTACAGACTGTGTATGTATTGCTTTCCAAGGTCTTTAGTGAAGTCCGTGGCCACTCCACAACGCTCAATGGTTGTTCCCCACAAAGAATAAGTGATCTAACCAAATACTATTCAAATTTCCCAAGAGAAAACAGTATTTTTATTTTTTGACACAAACTAAACTGAGCTTACTAATTGACTAATTAAAAAATATAAAACTTTCTATGGTTGATTTTTGATAGAAACATCGAAGTGGACGACCATAAATTTGAAGAAAAGCAATACTATATAGTGTATAGGCTATATCTTCTTACCATAAAGCTATTAAAAGAAAATGCATATATAATAGAATGTTTATGCCTGGCACACCTATTTTAAAGAATATCTGGAATAGTAAAGTACCTAACTAGCCCTACTGCAATCTCTTTCACAGTCTTCATGCTGCATCACATTATCCTGGGTACCTACTACTTTCATTCCAACCACTTGGTAGCCCCTGGGACTAAGATTACCTTTATCCAGAAAACCTATGCCTAGAATGCTATTCCTTTTTCCTCTCACCTTTCTACATTGTTAAGATTCCACTGATAGCACATTACCAAACTCAAACCTAAGTCTGAGGTAACAAAGTAGATCTCTACAATTCCAATTAAAAAAATACACTCCATTTCAATAAAAATTGCTGTCCATTATTTATTTGTTTGCTGTAGAGTCCAAACTGCTATATCTGCAATAATACCTTTTCTTTATTTTCTCTCATAGAATTCTGTAAACTTTTAAAATCAGACATTGGTCACCATAGAAGACTTGAATTTATCACTGCACTCTGTATAAACATTTTAAAAATGTACCAATGAGTAAGTTACATGAATAAATTACACGGTCTTCTCTTGTGCAGTTAACTTCATGAAATGACAATACTGTCCCCCCAGAAAACCTCATTCTTCTAAAGACAAAACATAAAAATAATACTCTGTATGCTTTATAAAAGAGTATATACAGGATTATTAAAGGACTATGTCTGAGAAGTAAATAATGACACTAGCTTACATGCAGCAAATGCTTGCTCTCCTAGCTGCAATTTTCTAAAATGAAAAAAATAAATCAAGTTTTGTTTCAGTTTTTAGTGGAAAAACTCCTTAAATACATTCATAACAAAATCTAAATCAAATGTTTTTAAAAATTGTTTAATATAAGTAATCTCTCTTCAACAATAGAAAAACTAAAGGGACAATATGTTTCTATTATGTTAAAAATCTTATCTTCCGAAGAGAATGTATTATAGTTAAATGTTATCAGAACGAACAAAGCGTTACAAAAAGCTTACTCTTCACTGACATATTATTACCTGCCTGAGATGACTTCAGGTGCTGCATAATTTGGGGAGCCACAACTAGTTCGCAGAAATTCACCATCTGACATCATATTAGATAATCCTAAAAATAAGAGTAATATGTTTACCTGGTGCTACATATGTTTAAAATTAAATACAGATAAATGCATAAGGAAAAACGTCAAGTCTGTAATGCCTCACATATCATAATGTTTATTTTTAAAAGCAGTAGAAAGCATTTGTTGGACTAGAAAGACTCCATTTCAGAGTGCTCATACATGACAAAAAAGCCAAAGCACACCATGCCTAAGATTGAAATGAAACTCCTTTTCTAAATAAGAATGTTGATTCACTTCACAAATATGAGGTTATTCTAAATTATATGAACTTTTCCAAACATAAAAGCATCAAAATATTATTTACCACGTCTGCAAATGAAAGAAAATAGAGACTACGATTACTTTTTTATACTCTGCTTTCAAAGGCATTTTTAAATATCTCTAAGTAGAAATCAGATAGGCTCCAATTTATAAATATTACGTTCCAAAAGTTTTTAATTTGCAAAGCTTTAATTCGACATAGAAAAACATTCCATTGAACCAGAAATCTAGTTGCACTACAGCAGTAAATGAGCTTTGTGATTTAGAGAAGGAAGAGAAATAGGAAAATGACTTCCCTGGCTTTTAGATTAAAGGCAAGGTACAGACAAAAATTTTAAATAAGTAATGCTGAACTCTGATACCTTTTCATCTCTTTCTATAATCTCTCACTTTCTGATCCTCTCCTCTACTATGGCACCCTGTCCAGGTATGTTTATCCCAGAAAGTGTTTGGGGCATAAAAATTACATTTTACCCTCTTATTTTACCACCAACAAAAACTCCTATTCTTCTACCAAGTTGTTACCTGTTACCTGTAGTCCACTGACATTCCTCCTCGATCAATTCAGAAGGACTGCAATGCTCCAAACTGTGTGCAAATTTTCATGTACTTCCATTTAAGTGTATTTATCAGGGCAAATGCCCATACTTTCATTAGATTTTCAAAGGAGTTTGTGGCCCTCACAAAAAAACAGTTAAGTCTCATTTCCTGAGGAAGCAATACAGATTGAGTGGATTTACCTTGACGCAAGCCCTCTGAATGTCTCTAGAAATACTTGCATTTTTTAAAAGTGGTTTAAATGAATAGAGCAAGCTAGTGTGCAGACTGTCCAACTAATCCTTTTTCACGGTATTGGATTTACATCAATGAAGTTGAAAGTTCTTAGTTCATTAAGAGTTGGTACTGACACACCTGCAAAGGCAGGTAGCACACTTCTAAACGACCCTGGAGTTGCATACCAAAATCAGCTATCTTGGCATTCATGTGTGCATCCAATAGCACGTTCTCTGGTTTCAGGTCTCGATGAACGACCATATGCCTGTGACAGTAATCCACGGCAGACAGAATCTGCTGAAAGAGGCGCCTGGCTTCCATCTCTTCAACCTATCAGGTATAAAAGAAACTGCACTAAGAACATTTGGGACATCTACATAGCAAAAGTTTTAGTTTCATAATCAGCCTAAATATAACTGAGTACACTAATTAGAACTGTGCCAGAATTCTCAACAAATGAGACAAACAAGCCAAAAACTTGCATTCAAGCTCAACATGTCAATCAACAGGTTTTTCTTTGCTGCTAGGCAGTTCGTTTTCAATTAATATTACTAAGTGTGCACAGTGTTTCAGGGAATCGACAAGTAAAACATAATCTAAAACAGAACTTACGTGAAATTGCTAAGAAAAGGAAATAACTGAAGCTTCAACATGATGTTATGGAACAGATTTTTCATTTTGAAAAGCACAGGCTTTTCACGTTGGCAATTAAGTGGAATATATTTCCTAAAATCAGTATTTCATAAGGTGTACTTTTTAAGGAAAAATATATCTAATACTCTGTATGTTTAGTTAGACATTATTACAGAAGCAACCCCGACTCTGAAGATACATTTGTGGTTTGCTATTTCTCACTACTTTCTTCTTTTTTAGCTTAAGGGCTTATTGAACTAAACAGCATGTTACTCACCCGTCCATGTTTACAGATGTAGTCAAATAATTCACCACCAGACACATATTCCATTACCATAAAAAAATCTGTTGGAGTGCTGATCACCTGGTATCTTTTTTGTAAATGAAAAAATTTAATAAAAAATGTTACTTTAACCAGAATCAACCTAGTACCTCCATTCTTGCTATAAATTGATATTCCAGTATTCTACAATATTTTAAGATGGCAACAAATTATATAATGTTATCAAAATAATCACAGAGCTATAAACACGGAGCTTCACAAAACTCAATTACTTCCCAGGGCTTACAGACTTCCCTCCAGATCCCCCCTTTCATGTTTACAAAATTTAGGAAATCCTTCATTCCTCAACAACTAAATTAAGCATCAATTTTTCCATTTAAACAAAAATTTGTTTGTAGTCTATAGAGATGAGGTAGCTTATATTTAAACATAAGCGAAAAATATTCTTGGAAAGGTAAAATGATACCAAAAGGGATACAAATCAGCAGAATCTATAAAGTAGACAAATGATCCTTTCCTCAAAAAAATGAAATGCAAAAAAAGGGAGGGGAAGGTATAGATTAAAAGCAAATCAAGAGACATATTGACCAATTATACTGTATAGACTTGTTTTCACTCCAGTTCAAACAAACCAACTTTAAAAACCATTTATGAAACAATCAAGAAAATCTGAATACTGACTGGATAGTTCATAATATTCTAACTGTTTAGGTGTGATACTGAACTGTGCTTGTTTTATTAAAATAGAGCCTTTAAATTCCACAGTAGATACTGAAGAATTTACAGACTAAAAACATACTATTTGGGATTTGCTTCAAAATAATTTGGGGTGGGAGAAGCAGGAGGAAGCAGATAAAACAATACACTAATAACTGTTGAAGCTGAAGGACAGATAAATGAGGCTTCATCACTTTACTGTTGTATTCATTATGAAATTTCCATAATAAAAAATTAAATAGATGTATGTATTTATGTATGTGTATGTGTTTATGTGTGTGAAAACATATATGTACGTTTTCTAGGCACTCAAAGCTGAGCACATAAAACAATAAAGAACCTTAGCTCTATTTGACAAAATAAAATTTTTCCTAAAAAACTACAACCTCCACATACACACACAATTGTACCAGAGTTCTGAAAACTTTAAATACAAGTTAAATATAACATGAATGTTTTAAATGAAGGTTGCATTTAACACATATAAAAGAAAAATTGTTCTACTCTGCTTTATTTATAAAAAATTATTTATAATCTGGTTAATCATGAGCAGTATCTAATTTACACTGAGTTGCTATTTAAAGCCACTAAGTGTAGCTGGCAGTTCTGCATGCCTTAAAGGCACCCAGTGGAAGGCACAAGCAGGGGCTGAGAAGTGGCCCAGATGCCCCCCTGTAGGCAGTATACCTTGACACAGGATGTGCCAGAAGCAGGGGAACGTTTTGGTAATTAGTCCACCCAGATGGGGCAACTTTTATTATTAATGTGCAAAAAAAGAGAGTATGTTCTAAATGGCGGTTCTGGTTACCAGTCTTCATTAAAGAGGAGGGAAAAAATGACCAGGAAGTTGGTGATATAACTATACACTATATATTTTAAAAGAGGACACATCATGTATAAATTAAACACTTGGAAAAAGTAAGATATTAACACAACATTGTAAATCAACGATGCTTCAATTAAAACAATAGAAAAAAGTAAAAATTAAAGCTGTAGTATTGAAAATGATTACAGACTTTCAGAAGAAATATTTATAATAGCCATCGTCAGTCCTGGGGATGAAAAATGACAAGGTACCCCACTTCACACAGAATAAACTACTATAACTGGAAAATAAGGCTGAGTCTACTTCAAATGAACTATGAAAGGGGAATCTTCCCTGAGAACTCGAGAAAAAAGATGGTTCTGTAAGAGCAATCCTAATAGGCACTCTAATTGAATAAAATGAATACTGAGGGGCCGGACCACCCGCTGTGTCACTTCACTGTAGGCTGATCTCATTTAGTAACAGAATTCTCAGTCACTTTTCTTCTCTGTACATCTTTGAGGTAAAAGAGAAAAGTGATGCAATTCTAATAAATGTAGTTGCTGATACCTCCGAGTATATTACAGTCTTCAGTAAATACTGTTGGATCCAGAGGCCTGACCAGATTTCAGTTTGATTTTAATTTTCTTCTTAAAGACTATGTGCTTCCAGCCACAGGTGTAGGACATCTGTCTCTTTTTTGAGATATTAGCAGTCATTACTGATCACAGCCTAGATTTTATTAACTCACAATGAAGTTTTAAATGCTGGCCAATTTCCATAGTCTAGTAATGAACTACGGTCTAAAGGAAATGCTCCCTCAAAAACCCCACTGTCTCTGAAGTGCAGGCCACCAGATCACACTACCCATACCTTTTCTTGTTATAGTCATCAACCGACCTCGTTGTCAGCTCCCTCCCATTTTGACTTAATGTCTCTTTCCCCACTGCTAATGCTGTCATCATTCCGGGTGAACAAAGTATCCATCTAGATGATCTGTCCAATACATGCCCTCTAATTTCCTTCACTCCTCAGTTCTAACTCTCTTTCCCTCTACCACACACAATGACTCATTCCACGGTCATATACTAAGACTAACTCCTCCAATTATGCACTGGATTCCTTTGCCCCACCTACTAAAGGACTTGGTTTCTACAATTAGCTCTTCCTTCTCAGCCTCATTTTACTCAATATTCAGCAGTACAGCAACAGTTAATCTCTCTTTCTTCAAACACATTTTCCCCTTGGCTTCAAGACGCAAAATTCTCTTGATTTTCCTCCAATCATTTTAACTGTTCACTTTCATTCTCCTTTGCTGGTTCCTCCTCATCTCCCAGACATCTTAACATCATACTGCCATAGAGATCAATCCCTAGAATTCTTATTTATTTATATGCACGTCCTTGGTGACATCATCTAGTCTTTGTGCCTTAAATACCTTAAATACCATCTATACGCTGATGACTTCCAAATTTATCTCTGGTTTATACCTCTCCCCTTAACTTCAGACTCACATATCAAATAACCTACTTGCATCTCTACTTGGATGCCTAATAAACATTTCAACTTCAAAAACACCAAAATCGAATTCTTGATACCTAACCTCCCACTTCAAACTTGTTCCTCCTACAATCTTTTCCATTTCGATTAATGGCAACTCCAGTTTTTTATTTGCCCACGCCAGCTAACCTTGGAGTCATCCTTGACTTCTCTCCTTCCACAGCCTACATCTAATCTGTCAGCGAACGCTGTTCTCTATCTTGAAAATATACACAAAATATGCTTATTTCTCAACATCCTCCACACTATGCTCTATTCCAAGCCACCATCTCTTTTGCTCAGAATACTGCAATTGACCCCTAACTGATTTCCCTACTTCAGTGTAAGTCAGGTCACATCACACCTCCGGTCAAAACTTGCCAATGGCTTCTCTTTTACTCAGAGTTAAAAGCCAAAGCTCTTACAGTGGTCTAGTATATCCTACACAATCTGGCTCCCCTTTATGTCTCTGACCACATCTCTTACTCCAATTCCTCCTAGATCACTCTGCTACTATGATCTACCTACTACTGCCTGTAGCAATTTCCACCTCAGAACCTTTGTATGTGCTGTTCTCACCATCTGTTATCTCCCACCTCCAGATATCTGCATGCATATTCCCTCTCCTCTTCACTGTCTAACATACAACATATTTTACTGACATAGCATTTATTGTCTATCTCTTCAACACCACCCACTACACACACACACACACACACACACACACACACACACACACACACACAATACACACACACAGAAATATGAACTTCATAATATCAGAAATTTTATTGTTGTCTCTTTTTGTTTGCTGGTGTATCCCCAGTACCTAAATGGTACCATTTGTTGAATGAATGGATCAACAAGCTAACACTCTGGCCTTATTTTCCTCCATGTCCCTATACATACTCTGTACATGAGACAAACCAGACTGTTTGTTCCCAGCACATCATGCTCTTTACACTTTCATTCTTTTGCTTTGCTGTCCTCCTAGAATCATCAGGACCTTGTTCACATGTTACTTCCTTATATATGCAGTAAGTAATCACTGAACACCTAGTATTATACTAGGTGTTGGAGAGAGAAAGATGGTACTGGACATCTCCACTTGGATATCTAATGGGATTCTCAACTTAACACAGCCAAAGCAGACCATTAATGTTCACCTGTATCCCAACATGGTTCTCCTCCATTCTTCGTATCTCAGAAAATGGTATCATTATCAACACCTAGTTTTTCAAGCCAAAACCCAAAATCCCAGTTGCTCAGGCAAAAAAAAGTGGGGGGAGAGTTCTCACTCCCTTTCTTTTCCTCAGTAATTTATTCGTTTTACCTCCAAAATATATATTGAATTGACAGATTTACCTCCAGCTAGACCAGTGTTATCAGATACAACTTTCTGCAATGATGGAAATATTTTATATCTTCTCTGTCCAGTACGATAGCCACTAGCCACACGTGGCTATTAAGCACTTGAAATGTGGATAGTGTGACCAGAGAACCAAAATTTTTAATTCATTTAATTTAAATTTATGTCACATATGGCTAGTGGCTACTGTATTGGACAGCACAAATCTATACCACAACTTGGCTAAAGCCACCATTAATCTGTCAGCTGGACCACAGCAACAGCTTCCTAACTGGTCTCTCTGCTTGCACTTCTGCCTCTGTACCCATTCCACACTATGGTCATATCATGTCACTCCCCCAGCTCTCTGAAAGCTTCCTATTTTGAACAGAATTCAAAATCAGCAAGGTCTTCAAGATTCTATGATAAGTGGTCCATGTTTACTCTCTGACCTCATGAACTACCTCTCTTTCCATCATTCACTCCACTCCAGACATTATAGCAATCTTCTTTTTCCTATAATACTCGAACTTTGTTTCAACCTCAGCAACTCTGAGGTTGCTGGTCCCCTTGCTTTAAAAACACTCTGTCCCCCGATTTTCAAATGGCTAGATCTTTATCATCCTTTAGGTCTTAGCTCAAACCTTACCTCTCAGTGAAGCTTTCTTAACAACCCAATCTAAATTAGCACCTCCTCCTTCCTCGGCACACCCTAGGACCGCACCCTGTTTCACTCTCCTCACAGCACTTATCAGTGCCTAAAATAGTCTGGTTAATTTGTTTACTTACTATCGAGAACTGCTAGATACCCCTAGAACATAAACTCCACAAGGGCAGAGACGCTGTCTTTTACCACTGTACCCCCAATGCCTTACCTATCAGATACTAGGTGCCCAATAAAAATTTGCTGAATAAAAGAAAAAACAAACATAGCTTCTGCTCCTGAGGAATTCAGTCTCGTGGCGATACTAATAAGAAAATGACCAATTACAATATAACGCCCAGGGCTTTGGAAAAGCTGAAATTCTGGGTGCTCCAGGACCGAGAGGATGAAACCTAACCCAGTGTTAGGACTAGGGCAAAGTAGTTTTTCTAGAGGTAGTTGCATTTAAAAGCTGATATTTAAAGGACGTTGGAATTGGAAGCCTAGAGGAAGGGAGATATAGGTAAAGTTTTCCAAGCAGAAGTAACAGTTGAAATATAGCAAGCAAGAGAAGATGGTGACCTGACGATAAGAGCAGAGAGAAATGAACAGATTTAGGGGACGCTCAAGATTAAGAGTGGCAGAACTTAATGATCAATTATATGTAAGGGGCGAGGGAAGAGGAGTTAAATATGATGCCCAAGTTTTAGGCTTAGGAAGCTGTGTGAATGGTATTTTCATTCACACACAAAAATATGTATATATGGGATAAAAAGTTCAACTTAGTTTCAGATGACTCTGCGACTCCAGAATGGAAACACCCAATAAATAGTTCGATAAATGTGTTCAGAATTCAGGAGCAATACAGATTTGTAAATTTTTAAGATAGAGATGACTAATGACACCCAAAAAGGGTTCATTAAGATTACTTTAGCTCAGAATGCTGAAATACATCAATATCTAATGGCCAGGCAGATAACAAGGGACCCAGAATAGAAAGTCTCAAGAAGAGGCAAGAATGTAAAAAGAAAATCAGAAGACTGTGGTGCCATGGAAACCTAGAGACTACAACATTTCAAGGTGGTAGCGATGAATAATGTTAAAAGCTGTCCATAGGTTGGATAAGATAAACATTTTTAAGAGTTGGCAGGCAAAACCATCTCTGCCAAATTAGAAAGTATTGATCCTTTGACCAGTTAAAATGAAGTTTCCCTAAGAACCATGGGGGAATGATAAACAAGGACAAAAGTCATTTCAACGAATTCTAGTTCATGGGAAAGTTTGAAGTTTCCTTTCAATCCTGTTTATTCCTTTTAATTTTCTCCCAGTGGGGTTTTTTCAATTGGAATTAATAGAGAAATTGTGCAATATATAACCTTCATTCTTAGTATTTACTTTTCAAACTTTCTTGCTTACTCTAGAAGCCCATTCTGTAGCAAGGAAACTATTCTTGGCAGTTAGTCCAAGACTGCAGAGAACAAACAAAACGACTAAAAGGATCAGGTCTCTCTCCCTGTTTAAATCACTAACGCTGTTAAAGCCTATGTCAGTAAGCTTGTTGTGTAGCAAGAATACATGAGTGCCTTTTTTAAAAAAATTCAGATCCACAATTAAAGAGGAAATGTGGCAGAATGGATAAGCTCAAGGCTGGAGGCCAGAAGCTTTAAACATTAAATTCACCTCTGCCAATTACCTTTGAGTAATATTGAGAACATTCTATAACTCCTTCACAAAACAGCAAATAATTAAATAATTCTAAAACAGAATGATATAAGTAATCAAACCAAAATCAAACAATTATAAGTAATTACAGAAATGGAAGGAAGAAAACACTAGTAGTTATAACATCAAAAATAAGCTTCTAAATCCTCACGACAACTGCAACTGCTTATTGACAAAATCTGATTTGTGTTTATAGGAACAGAACAGAAACTAGAACTCATACCCTAAATGGACAAAGGTTCCCTGGGATCTTTCAGGGCTGGCATTCTAAAAGTGGTGAAGTCAGGAAACAAGGAAAATACAGAGATCTCTCCCCTCTCCATTCTCACTTTGGCACGTGACATTTTTAGTCTGGTTTCCCAGTTTTCTCCTCTTATAGGAAGTGACCACTCAGTAAGGAAGAGCAAAGAGACTTAGCTTAGAAGTCATTCAGTAACTAGAATAAAGTCATTACTAACATGGAGCTGAAGTCAGACATGAGCTGTTTCAGTTAACTGAAAATCATTTGGAATCATGAGAGGACTGGAATCAGCTTGCAGCCTGCCAATTTCTGCTTCTGGGCCAATGCACAGCTAATAGCAGGCATTGTAACAGTGAGAACACATTTAATCCTCAAATGGCACCATGGGGTATCCCCATTTTAAAGTTAAGGAAACAAAGAATACGAGAGTGAGTCACTGAACTCATAGGTGATATTTTAATTCCTATGATAATCTTTAAAAGCCTGTATATACATATTCTGGATTATCTAGAATGCAGGTCCTAAAGGACAACCTCATAATCAAGTACTGACATACAATTTCAGGGGCCTCATTTCCTGTTTACGTTTGTGATCAAGTGAACTTCAAATGAAGATCAAATGACACTGAAGCTTACTGTTAGAATGAAGTTTTCATCATAGCGATGTGAGAACGGAGTCATCACAGGTCACCCAATGGCACACCAAACCCAAAGAAAGCCTTCTTTGAACAGTCAGTGACATATTCATGCTGTTGGTAAGGTACACTGAGTGGGACCCTCATTTAACATACCAATTTGCAATGGTTCTCTAGCAATAAATGTATCTAGTTATAGAAATACTATAAATACTAGAAATATATAAATGCATGTTCCAAATGCCAGCAATAACTGGATCAGCCATTTAAGGATTTCAAGAATGCTACTGTATTGGTTTCCTATTGTTGCCATACTTAGTGCTTAAAACAACACAAATGTATTCTGTATTATCTTACGTAGGGGTGAGAAGTCTTATCGGGTAGAAGTCTGACACATGCCTCACTGGGCTAAAAAATCAAGACATAGCAGGGCTGCATTGCCTTCTGGAGGCTCTAAAAGAAATCCATTTCTTCGTATTTTCCAACTTTTAGAGACCATCTGCAATCCTTGGCTCATGGCCCCCTTCCTCCATCTTCAAAGCCAGCTACAGCCAGTTCAGTCCTTCTCATACCCCATCACTCTGACCTTGCTTCCATCCTCAAATCTCTTCCTCTGGCTTATGATTCCCTCTTCCACTTCTAAGGACCATTGTATTACACTCAGACCACCCAGATAACCCAGGAAAATCCCCCTATTTTTGTCAGCTGACTAGCAACCTTAAATCCATCCATAACCTTGGACTTCTCCTTTGCCATGTAATATAACATACTCACTGGGGATTAGGACATCTTGGGACTGGGGGACACTATTCCCTACCACAGCTACTATGCAGCCTTGTTATTAGGTAAACAACATACCTCTAGAGGGTTATCAAGTAGTTCCCCATCAATGCTGACATCTAAAGATTACTCACTAACAAAGTTTAGGCTAAATATAACCTCTGACTATAATGACCTAGCAAACAAAGCCTCAAAGATATTAATACTACTGCTTGTCATCTCAGTTTTCTCAGTACTGGAGTAGAAATTAACAGCATGGCATTTGAAATCAGATATGAACACAACTACTAGCTCTGCAACTTACTAGCTATTTAACCTTGGACAAGCTGCTGATCCTCTTTAGACATGCAATTTTCTTATCCATAAAATGAGGATAATAATACTCCTTATATGCTGATTGTGAGAATGAAGTGAAATTATGTATGTAGAATGCTCAGTACAGTTTCTAGCCATTATCAGGTAGTCAATAAAATTAATATTTATTTTATTAAACTCTATCCAAGCTTTAAGATAAAAGTAAAGACAGTTTTCAGTGTTTAGCATATTACATTTTTGCAATAAATATTAAACATAACTTCAAATGATGTAAAGGAACACTGCTGTATACTTAATGTCTAAATTTTCTATGGGTCTAGCTGATTTTAAATTATTATTTACCTTTCAATTTAATTACTTAGTGTATTTATTAAACTCTTAGTTTACTTATCTTCTAAGTTTGTAACTTGTCTTATCCAAAAAGAAAAAAATTCATTTGCCTTCCTAAGGGCTTTACGATCAGTAATTAAAGTAATGATTGCAGTTTGGCAAATAATATTCAATACTATGGCAGATAATCTTTAATAGTAACTTTCTACCTTTTCCATAAAGAAAATATCTTGGTATGTTAATTAAAAGTGACTACAAAATAATTATAAAAGAAATCTAGAAATAGCAAAGTACTAAATGACCTTCAACACGAATATTAGTGACGAGCCAATTTACAATTAGACTTTTGATTCTAAACCAGAAGTATGCAAAAAAGGATTGATGAGGTTAAATGAATTAACACTTGCTAAATATAAATATGAAAAAATTGTATATTTATAAAAGTTTAACTAAAAATAATTATTAAATATAATAGTTCAAGACAGTTTCTCTTTTATATTATCAAGTGCAAAAATACTTACAGTTTGATAATATGAGGATGACGAAAGAGTTTTAGATTTTGAATTTCTCGTTTTATTTTTCCAACAACATCTAAACTGCGAATCTTCTGTCTATTTAAAATTTTAACTGCCACCTTATGGCCTGTTAATTGATGTTCTCCAACTAGAGAAAAGAAAAAGGAAAATAACCTTGCTGTCATAGCAACATAATTATTTATTCATGCTTCCTTCCACTGTAACTCCAAACTTCTTTACTCATATATGCCTCTTTGGTATCAGTTATTGCATAGAACAGAAGATATCTCTTTTCATGTCTGTCTCTTCTATTGGAGTATGCACTCCTTGAGGACAGAAACTATATCTTAGTCTCCTCTGTATCCTCAACACCTAGTACAGAGATGTTAATTAAATCTTTGTGGAAAGGATGACTGAAGTCCAAATTCTTACCTAAAAGTATAATCAAATTTGAAACATCTTTTGTATAGAATAGAATAGAATTTACTATGTTTTGTTAATCTCTTTCTTTCTCCTCTTCTGGTTAATCCAGTCATTGTATTATTGAAGAATAAATAATTGCTATAATAAACTAAAACTCATAACTAGTTTCAAAACTATTTCATCAGAAAATCCACAAGTAATCCTTTTTTTTTTTGCCTTTTCTATAAAGCTTTCCCATTTTCACCCTATTTGATGGAATCTCAAATGATGTAATACTGAGGGTTTGAACTTCTTGCAAACCCTCACAGTATATTTATAAAGCTCATGTGTCATTCATCATTTTGAGGCTATTTTATATATTTGTATTTTTGAAAAATCACATGACATGAGCTATTAGCTCTTACCCTCCTTGAATAAGACAGTCGGTATTCATCTGAATCTCCTAGGAAGTATATAAACACAGTATTTTGTACATACTGGATGCATCATACTTCCTGATTTCAAACTACATTACAAAGTTATAGTAATCAAAACAGCACAGTACTGGCATAAAACCAGACACAGAGATTAATGGAATAAAGAGCCCATAAATAAACTCATGCATATAAGGTCAATTAATTTATGACAAAAGAATCAAGAATATACAATGGGGAAAAGATACTCTCTCCAATAATTGGTGTTGGGAAAATTGGATAGCCACATACAAAAGAATGAAAATAGATCCCTATCTCACACAGTACATAAAAATCAATTCAAAATGGATTAAAGACTTAAATTTAAAACCAGAAACCATAAAACTTCTAGAAGGGGGTAAGCTCCTTGATATTAGTCTTAGCAATGATTTTTTGGGACTTGACAACAAAAGCAAAGGCAACAAAAGCAAATATAAATAAGTGGGACTAAATCAAACTAAAAAGCTTCTGCACAGCAAAAGAAAACATCAACAAAATGAAAAGGCAACCTACTGAATGGAAGAAAAAATTTGCAAGTTATATACCTGATAAGGGGTTTTAATACCCAAAATATATAAATTACTTAACAACTTAATAGCAAAAAACCAAACAATCTGATTTTAAAAATGGACAGAAAAACTGAATAAACGTCTTGCCAAAGAAACTATACAAATGGCCACGTACACAAAATCATCAGGTAATCATCACTAACCATCAGGTAGATGCAAATCAAAACCACCACCACAATGAGCTATCACCTCACACCTGTCAGAATGGCTGTCATTAAAACTGAAAAGATAACAAGTGTTGGTGAAGATGTGGAGAAAGGGGAACTCTTGTGCACTGTTGATGGGAATGTACATTCATGTAACCACTATGTAAAACAGTGTGGAGGTTCCTCAAAAAATAAAAAATAGAACTACCATATGATCCAGCAATCCCACTTCTGGATACCTGAAATAAAAACAGGATATCAAAGAAATATCTACACTCACATGTTCATCGCAGCATTATTCACAAAAGCAAAGATATGGAAACTACCTCAGTGTCCATGGACATATGAATGAATGAATAAATAAGATGTGGTGTGCATATTCCCTCTCTCTCTCTCTCTCTCTCTCATGTACACACACACACAGAGACACACACACACACACACACACACACACACAGAGTGCAATATATTATTAGGTCATGAGAAAGAAAGAAATCCTATTTTCAACATGGATGGACCTTGAGGGTATTATGCTAAGTGAAATGAGCCAGATAAAGAAATACTACATGAGATCCTGTTATATGTGGGATATCAAAGAAAAAATGTCAAACTCATAGAAACAGAGAGTAGAAGAGTGGTTGCTAGGAGCTGGGGGATGAGGGAAATAAGAAGTGGGTAAAAGGGCACAAACTTTCTGCACTAAGATGAATAAGATATGAGGATCTAATGTAAAACATCACCATGATGAACACTTTAAATATTTTATAATTTTGTCAATTATACCCCAATAAAGCTGAATCTTTAATTAAAGTTTTTTCAAATCATTGCTTTCTCTATGATATCTGAAGAAATAACACACTCATTTATCTTTATACCTGAAGAAAATTTTCCTCGCGAAGCAACGGCAAAGAAATGGCATCGATGGAGTTGGGGGAGGATCAAGATGGCAAAGGAGTAGGACAGGGAGCTCACCTTCTCCCACAAAAACATTAAAAGCACATCTACAAGTGGAATGATTCATACAGAAAATCTACTGAACACTGGCAGAAGACCTCAGACTTCCGCAAGGGCAAGAAAACCTCCATGTAACAATATAGGACAAAGGAAAAAGACAAAGAAAGGAACTGGGACAGGGCCTGAACCCCAGGAAGGGAGCTGTGAAGGAAGGAAGGTTTAGGCACCTTGGGGAGTACCCTCACCAGTGTGGAGATCAACCTGCATGGAGCGGGAGCTTTGGAGCCTAGCAGGAGAGTGCAACAACCGGTTTGTGGAAGACAAAATGGAGAGTAACAAACACAGAAGGTTGTCACTGCCACCCTGTGCTCCTCAGCCTTAGACACTTGCCTGTCAGTGTGGGTGGGGGCTGGGTGCTGAAGCTCAGCCTTCAGAGGTCAGACCCAGGAAGAGGACCGGGGTTGGATGTGCAGAGACAGCCTGAAGAGGCTGGACTGTGGCAACTGAGGGGGTACTCAGAAGAAACCAGAGCTCACTGCAGAGGCAAGGTGCCATTATTTGGGGGTTCACGAGGAGAGAGGCAGGAACACCATAAGAGCTTCCTTCCCTGTGGGCTCTCCCAGGCAAGAGGACACCGCCTACAGGAACTCTGGGGGTGGGCACAAGTTGTCACTACCATCCTGGGCTCCAGAGGAGTGCTGTCCCAGGAGTGCCTGGGTAGTAGCCACCCTTAGGAGACTGGTGAGCAGGTACCAAGCTCTGTCCTGGGAGTGTGGGAATGGCAGCTGCCCCTAGCAGACCTGCAAGCAAGCAATGAGCCCTGCCGCCGCTCTCCCCAGAGTGCACAAGGGCCACTGCACCTGCATACGCTGTATCAAGGGGATAATAGCCAACACACGCTGAGGAAAGAGACAGCCACCATCCAGACTAAGAGCAGCCCCTCAATCCCGGAAAAGATGGTGGAGGAGGAGAACTTGAGCTCACTTCCCCTCATGAAAACACCAACATCACAACTTACTGCTGAATAACCACTGACAAAAGACCAGAACCTACCAGAGAAGATATTTTACATACAAAGACAAAGAAAGAGCCACAACAAAACTGTAGGAGGGGTGCCTTCATGACATAATCAAATCCCATACCCCTTTGTAGATGACCCACAAACTAGAAAATACCTATATTGAAGAGGTTCTCCCACAAGAGTGAAAATCTTGAGCCCCTGTCAGGCTCCCCAGCCTGAGTGTCTGGCATCAGGAGAAGGAACTCCCAGACCATTTGGCTTTGAAGGCCAGTGGGGCTTGAGTGCAGGAGCTCCACAGGACTGTGGGAAACAAAGACTCCACTCCTGGAGGGCTCACACAGGTTTCACATACACAGGGACCCAGCAGAAAGCAGTAACTCAATAGGAATCAGGGCTGGACCTACCTACAAGTCTTGCAGGGTCTCCTGGGGGGTCAGGGGTTGGCTGTGGTTCACTGTGGAGGCAAGGACATTGGTGGCATAGGCCCCAGAAAATACTGATCAGTGTGAGTTCTCCCAGAGGTCGCCATTTTGGTATCAAGACCTGGTCCTACCCAACAGCCTACAGGCTTCACTGCTAGAATGCCTCAGGCCAAATAACCAGCAGGATAGGAACACAGCCCCACCCATCAGCAGACAGGTTGCTAACACCATACTGAGCTGACAGCCATCTCTAAACACATCCCTTGACAAGGCCCTACCCAGCAGAGGGACAAGATCTAGCTCCACCCACCAGTGGGCAGGAACCAGTCCCTCCCACCAAGAAGCCTGCATAAGCCCAAGGACCAACCTCACCCACCAGGGGACAGACAGCAGAAGCAAGAGGAGCTACGGTCCTGCAGCCTGTGGAACAGAAACCACAATCACACAAAGTGAGACAAAATGAGACAGCAGAGAAAAATGTTCCAGACAAAGGAACAAGATAAAAACCCACAAGAACAACTAAATGAAATGGAAATAGGCAACCTACCTGAAAAATAATTTAGAGTAATGATAGTAAAGATGTTCCAAGATCTCAGAAAAATAACGGAGGCACAGATCGAGAAGATACAAGAGATGTTTAACAAAGAGTTAGAAGGTTTAAAGAACAAAGAGACAGAGATGAGCAATACAATAACTTGAATGAAAAATACACTAGAAGAAATCAATAGCAGAATAATCAAGGCAGAAGAACGAATAAGTGAGCTGGAAGACAGAAAGGTAGAAATCACTGCCGCAGAACAGAATAAAGAAAAAATAATGAAAAGAAATGAGGACAGTCTAAGAGACCTCTGGGACAACATTAAATGCACTAACATTCACACTATAGGGGTCCCAGAAGGAGAAGAGAGAGAGAGAAAGGGCCTGAGAAAATATTTGAAGACATTATAGCTGAAAACTACTCTAACATGAGAAAGGAAACACTTACTCAAGTCCAGGAAGTGAAGCGAGTCCCATACAAGATGCTAAGACACATATTAATCAAACTGACAAAAATTAAAGCCCCCCCCAAAATTTAAAAGCAACAAGGGAAAAGCAACAAACAACATACAAGTGAATCCTCATAAAGTTATCAACTGAGTTTTCAGAAGAAACCTGGCAGGCCACAAGGGAATGGGCATGATATATTCAGAGTGAAAGGGAAGGACCTACAACCAAGAATACTCTACCAGCAAGGCTCTCATTCAGATTTGACAGAGAAATCAAAATCTTTACAGACAAGCAAATGCTAAGAGAATTCAATACCACCAAACCAGCATTAAACAAATCCTACGAACTTCTCTAGGCAGAAAATAAAAGGCCACAGCCAGAAACAAGAAAATTACAAATCACAAAGCTCACCAGTAAAGGCAAACACAAAGCAAAGGTAGGAAATCACCCACACACAAATATGATATCAAAACCAGCAACTGTGAGAAGAGTACAAACACAGGATATTGAAAAGGCACTGGAAATTAAGAGACCAGCAACTCAAAACAATCTTGTACATATATAGACTGCTATATCAAAACCTCATGGGAACAACAAATCAAAAATCTACAATAGATACACATACAAAAAAGAAAAAGCAAACCAAACACAGCACAAAAGCTAGACATCAAATCATAAGGGAAGAGAACAAAAAAGGAAGGGAAGAAAAAACACCTTCAGAAACAAAGCCAAATCAATTAACAAAATGGCAATAAGAACATACGTATTGATAATTACCTTAAATTTAAATGGATTAAATCTCAAACCAAAACAGACTGGCTAAATGGACACAAAAATAAGACCCAAATATATGCTGTTTATAAGAGACCCACTTCAGATCTAGGGACACATACAGACTGAAAGTGAGGGGATGGAAAAAGATACTCCATGCAAGTGGAAATAAAAAGAAAGCTGGAGTAGCAATACTCGTATTAGACAAAATAGACTTTAAAATAAAGACAGTTACGAGAGACAAGGAAGGACACTACATAATCATCAAGGGATCAACACAAGAAGATATAACAATTGTGAATATATATGCACCCCACATTGGAGCACCTCAATATATAAGGCAAATGCTAACAGCCATAAAAGGAGAAATCAACAGTAACATAATACTAATGGGGGACCCCACTTTCATCAATGGACAGATCATCCAGACAGAAAATCAATAGGAAACACAGGCCTTAAATGATACATTAGACCAGATGAACTTAAGTGATATTTATAGAACATTCCACTCAAAAGCAACAGAACACACACTTTCTTCTCCAGTGCACATGGAACATTCTCCAGGATAGATCACATCTTTGGCCACAAATCAAGCCTTGGTAAATTTAAGAAAATTAAAGTCATATCAAGCATCTTTTCTGACCACAACACTATGAGATTAGAAATCAATTACAGGGGAAAAAAACTGTTAAAAGACACGACACATGGAGGCTAACAACATGTTACTAAACAACCAATGGATTACTGAAGAAATCAAAGGGAAATTTAAAAAAATACTTAGAGACAAATGACAACAAAAACACCACAATACAAAACCTATGAGACACAGCAAAAGCAGTTCTAAGAGAGAAGTTAGGAACAATACAATCTTACCTCAGGAAACAAGAAAAATCTCAAATAAACATCCTAACCTTACACCTAAAGCAACTAGAGAAAGAAGAATAAACAAAACCCAAAGTTAGCAGAAGGAAAGAAATCATAAATATCAGAGAAGAAATAAATGAAATAGAGACAAAGAAAAAAACAGAAAATATCAATGAAATAAACCTGGTTTTTCAAAAAGATAAACAAAACTGACAAACCTTTAGCCAGACTCACCAAGAAAAAAAGATACAGGGCTCAAATCAATAAAATTAGAAATGAAAAAGGAGAAGTTACAACGGACACCACAGAAATACAAAGGATCATAAGAGACTACTACAAACAACTATAGGCCAGTAAAATGGACAACCTAGAAGAAATGGACAAATTCTTAGAAATACACAACCTTCCAAACTGAACCAGGAAGAAATATAAAATATGAACAGATGAATCACAAATACTGAAATTGAAATTGTGATTTAAAAACTTCAAACACACTAAAGTCCAGGACCAGATGACTTCACAGGTGAATTCTATCAAACATTTAGAAAAGAGTTAACACCTATTCTTGTGAAACTCTTCCAAACAATTGCAGAAGAAGGAACACTCCCAAGCACATGCTATGAGGCCACCATCACCCTGATACCAAAACCAGACAAAGATATCACAAAAAAAGAAAATTACATGCCAATATCACTAATGAACATACATGCAAAGTCCTCAAAAAACTACTATCAAACCAAATCCAACAATACATTAAAAGGATCATACATGATGATCAAGTGGGATTTATCCCAAGGATGCAAAAATTCTTCAGTATATGCAAATCAATCACTGTGATACACCACATTAACAAACTGAAGAACAAAAACCATATGATCATCTCAATAGATGCAGAAAAAGCTTTTGATAAAATTCAACACCCATTCATGATAAAAACTCTCCAGAAAGTGGGCACAGAGAGAAATTACCTCAACAAAATAAAGGCCATATATGACAAACCCACAACTAACATCATTCTCAATGGTGAAAAACTGAAAGCATTCACTCTAAGATCAGGAACAAGACAAGAATGTCCCCTCTCACCACTATTATTTAACATAGTTTTGGAAGTCCTAGCCATGGCAATCAGAGAAGAAAAAGAAATAAAAGGAATACAAATTGGAAAAGAAGAAGTAAAACTGTCACTGTTTGCAGATGACATGATACTATACACAGAAAATCCTAAAAATGCTACCAGAAAACTACTAGAGCTCCTCAAGGAATTCAGCAAAGTTGCAGCATATGAAATTAATACACAGAAATCTGTTGCATTCCTATACCTTAAGAACAAAAGATCAGAAAGAAAAATTAAGGAAACAATTCCATATACCATTGCATCAGAAAGAATAAAATATCTAGCAATAAATCTACCTAAGGAGACAAAAGATGTGTACTCTGGAAACTATAAGATGCTGATGAAAGAAATCAGAGATGACACAAACAGATGGAAAGATATACCATGTTCCTGAATTGGAAGAATCAATATTGTCAAAATGACTACACTACCCAAGGCAATTTACAGATTCAGTGCAATCCCTATTAAATTACCAATGGCAATTTTCACAGAACAAGCCCCCAATTTTTAAAAATTTGCATGGAAACACAAAAGGCCCTAAATAGCCAAAGCAATCCTGAGAAAGAAAAAAGGAGCTAGAGGAATCAGGCCTCCTGACTTCAGACTATACTACAAAGCTATAGTAATCAAAGTAGTATGGTACTGGCACAGAAACAGAAATACAGATCAATGGAACAGGATAGAAAACCCAGAAATAAACCCATGCACCTATGGTCAATTAATCTATGACAAACAAGGCAAGAATATACAGTGGAGAAAAGCCAGTCTCTTCAATAAGTGGTGCTGGGGAAACTGGACAGCTACATGTAAAAGAATGAAATTAGAACACTCCCTAACACCATACACTAAAATAAACTAAAAATGGATCAAAGACCTAAATGTAAGGCCAGACACTATAAAACTCTTAAGAGAAAAACATAGGCAGAACACTCATTGATATAGATTGCAGCAAATTCTTCTTTGAACCATGACATACAGTAAAGAAAATAAAAACAAAAGTAAGCAAATGGGACCTAATTAAACTTAAAATCTTCTGCACAGCAAAGGAAACCATAAACGAGACAAAAAGACAACCCTCAGAATGGGAGAAAATATTTGCAAATGATGTGATTGACAAGGGATTAATCTCCAAAATACACAAACTGCTCATGCAGATCAAAAATGAAAAAAAAAAACCAACATCAAAAAATGGGTGGAAGATCTAAATAGACATTTCTCCAAAGAAGACATACAGATGGACAAAAAGCACATGAAAAGATGATCAACATCACTAATTATCAGAGAAATGCAAATCACAACTACAATGAGGTATCACCTCACAACGGTCAGAATGGCCATCATCAAAAACTACAAACAATAAATGTTGGTGAGGGTGTAGAGAAAAGGGAACCCTCTTACACTGTTGGTAGAAATGTAAATTGGTACAACCACTGTGGAGAACAGTATGGAGGTTCCTTAGAAAACAAAAATAGATGGGGCTTCCCTGGTGGCGCAGTGGTTGAGAGTCCGCCTGCCGATGCAGGGGACACGGATTCGTACCCCGGTCCGGGAGGATCCCACATGCCGCGGAGCGGCTGGGCCCGTGAGCCATGGCCGCTGAGCCTGCGTGTCCGGAGCCTGTGCTCCGCAACGGGAGAGGCCACGACAGTGAGAGGCCCACATACCACAAAAAAAAAAAAAAAAAAAAAAAATAGAACTACCATATGATCCAGCAATCCCCACTCCTAGGCATATATCTGGAGAAAACATAATTCAAAAAGATACGTGCACCCCAATGTTCATTGCAGCACTATTTACAGTAGCCAAGACATGGAAGCAAACTAAATGTCCATCGACAGAGAAATGGATAAAGATGTGGTACATGTATACAATGGAATGTTACTCAGCCACAAAGAAGAACCAAATAATGCCATTTGCAGCAACATCGATGGACCCAGAGATTATCATACAAATTGAAGTAAGTCAGACAGAGAAAGACAAATTTCATATGATATCACTCATCTGTGGAATCTCATTTTTTTAAAAAATTACACAAATGAACTTATGTACAAAACAGAAAAAGACTTACAGATGTCAGAAACAAACTTACGGTTTACGAAGGGGAAACGTTGGGGGGAGGGATAAATCAGGAGCTTGGGATTAACATACACATACACACACTACTATATATAGATAACCAACAAGGACCTACTATATAGCACAGGGAACTCTACTCAATGTTCTGTGATAACCTTTATGAGACAGGAATTTGAAAAAGAATGAACATATGTATATGTATAACTGAATCATTGTACTGTACACCTGAAACTAACACAACATTGTAAATCAATTATACTCCAATAAAATTTAAAAAAAAAGAAATGGCATCATCCCTTGAAACACTTAAGCACACTGATAAGCTAATTGGTTACCTGAGGTCAAAAGATTCAAATGCATTAAGAACACCTCCTCTTTTTGCTGAAATATACTAGCCTCTATTACCTAATAACTTATTAAGTGAATTAGTACTTAGCTATAATTAATTAAATCCAGATAGTTGTCTCATAATCACATCCTACCTGAAAGCCGAATGAATATTCCTAAAAATCTTGTAATATAAGCAGATTTAACACCAAGAATTTCTTTTTGTGTATTACAGCTATAAATTTTCTATGGAAGTAACAGGGGAAAAAAGGCTTGGATTCATTAATGTTTAACTAACATCCATTTATTCAATCTAAAAACATTTACTGAGCACCATTTACATGCCAGGACTGTGTTGATCAAAGACACGTGTAAAGAGAGATTTAATAGGTCTCCAAGTTTTAGTAGGGAGAAAGACAATCAGCAATAAAGGAGCTAAAATTGATTCTGTATGGTAGCAGATCTGTCTGAAAACTGTTAGGGATACCTTATTTGTGAAGGGAGAACATAGATGAGAAACAAAACATTTTTAAAAACCAAGGATGGACAAATTTGCCATAATTTATCATGTATATAAGTAAACATCCAGCTCAATACCTCTTTTGACAGGAGCAATAAAGAACACTCATCCATGGAACGACTATTTAATGAATGCCTACTATGGTGTATTCCATACCAAGTGCAGTTAATAGGCACTTGGGATGTAAGCAGTGAACAAATTAGTTCTGTCACACTGCTAGGTGTACCCCAATATCTATTCCAGCCTTCCTTCCCAGACATGTGATTCCCAAATTACAACTGTGCACGTGTCTACCCAGAGTAGAGACTGCATCCTAATATCTCCTGTAACTAGGTATGGCCATGTGACCTATGTTCTGGCCAATGACATGCGAGCAGAAATGTCTCTAGCAGCAGCTTCTTCATCCCTTCCTTCATCCCTTCCTTCATCCCTTCATCCCTCCCTTCCTATATAGGAAGAGAACACTTCTCTTCCTATGTATTATTCCATATTAATTCATTTAAAATACTTCATTCAATTTTAATATCATAATTTAGAACAGTAATATAGCTAATAAAGAAACAACTAAATCTAATTAAGATTTATTAAAATATTTTAATAAAATCTAATCTGAAGCCTGGAACTACCTGCTCAGACTGTTACAAGAGAGTAAAATACTATCTTGTTTAAGCTATTCTTAACTTTGAAAATTCTTATCATTCACAGCTGAACCTCAATAATACCCTATTCAGAATACTTTAAAATGCAAAATGTTTGAACTTATTTCAAATTTCCCATTTTGCTGAACTAATGGAAATAAACTATAATTTATAGCCCATACAATTTCTTGGATTAAAGGATTCTACAAAATTATCACTCATTAGTGGTCCATTTTGTTTTTCCCAAACTCTATTCAAATTATACAAAATACTCTCTAAAGCGATTGAAAAATCTATACTTACTCAATCTATCCTTTTAGAATTTTACATTTGATAAGGTGAAGAGTTGTTATACAGAAGAAAGAATAAAACTGTTTTATATTGTTCTAGGAGCAAAACTGGGAATAATCAATACAAATTCTTTCAACAGAGTCCTCTGCTCTACGAAGCCCCTCTCACCTCCTTTTTCACCACTCAAGCCTATACTGAAAATTAAAACATTAAAATTTTTTAATGTTACTACTGTACCCTGAGTATCCTTTTTTTCACAGGATGTGTAACACTAACATTTATTGATTTTTCAGTTCATCTCTCAATACTAGATGGGAGGGGGCTGGAGATCAGGTCCCCTGTAGTCTTTTTCTATTGCCAGGGTTGGCAATAAGCGGTAAGCCAAGAAAATGAGGCACAGAGAAGTTAAGAATTTGCCCACATTCGTTCAGCTATGAAGTAGCAGGGCTGGAATTAAAACCCAGCAGCATGCACCATCCAATATTCAAACAGAGGAAGCTCAGCCATTTGTCAAGATCACCATAAGATAAATTCCTGCATTAACTAACAGGTTGGACTAGATCAAGCCTAATTCCCCTTCCAATTCTAAGATTTTTGTAATTATATCCCCAGGGATCATTCCACACTACATCTTTTAAGGGTATAAATCTTTTAAGCCACTCTAGCCTCTTGATTTTAGTTGTCATTTTCTGGATGCTTTCCAGCTTTTCTTGATACACAAGACGCAGGACTTCTTATGGCTGTATTATGGAGTTGTAAATACATGATTTTTTGCACAAAGACTATAATTTTTCTAATGTCCAGTATCATTCCCAATGAAGTCTGGCGTTTTTTACCACAAGCATGGACCCTATAATTTTATGAAAAATAACTTGGAACACTTCTCTTCCTATATATTATTCCATATTAATTCATTTAAAATACTTCATTCAATTTTAATATCATAATTTAGAACAGTAATATAGCTAATAAAGAAACAACTAAATCTAATTAAGATTTATTAAAATATTTTAATAAAACCTAATTGAATAGAAATCCTTTATTAAAATCCAATAAAAGAACAATCAAAAAATAAACTATTGTGTATTTTAGGTCTAAATTATAATCTATTTATATTTGAGGCTCAAAGAACTGTCAAAATGTCATTCTTCTATAAAGGCTACAAACTGTATAATATGTATAATTTGAATTGTTATTATTATACAGTATGTATAAATAATGGTATAGTCTTAATGTAATACTATACAGCAATGAGAATGAGTGAATTACAACTACATGCAATGACGTGGGTAAATCTCACAAACATAATCTTAAGTTAAATAAATGAGAGAAATATGATTATACTTCTATGAAGTTCAAAAATAGATGAAACTATTTATAAGCCATGGATAGTGGTGACCTTTGGTGGGGGTGGAAGATGGAAACGTTAACTAAAATGGGACAAAGGTGGGGGGCTTGTGTGATACTGGTCATTTTTTGTGCCTTTAAGTAGTGGTTATATGTCTATGTTCAGTCTGTGAAAATTCATTGAGGATTTATGTAAGAAATCACTTGGAATGTATGTACCGCTTTACATACATGGTACAATTCAATTTAAAATGTTAAGAAAGAATGTTTGGATGACACTATATCCATACCTAGGCTATTACAAGCCAAGGGACACCATGTGTCAGCAAGCAGGGCCTTGTGTGGCATCAGCCACCCTTACTCATTTGTATCAAGAGCCTTCATTCTGGGAGTCAGGAGTGTCATCTGATGCACACACGGCCTGACCCCTACCTTCAGCAGACTCCTGCGAAAATAACACAAGCCTCCTTTCTTCTTTGCCCACGGTGAAACAAAACAGTCTCATTGCTTTTCTCAAAATTTCCTTTCCTTGAAAGTCCTTTAAAATTCTCTAAAGGACAGTTATGAACAGGAAGCAAAAGATTTCCTGTTTTGATATACCACTGATTAAAAAAGTACTATGGGCACCTTATATACAAATCTTAATTTATTCCCCAGAACCCTAAAAGTAAACATTACCCCTAGTTTACAGATGAAGGAACTAGAATTAGAGAACAATGAGGAGCAAGGTTTATCTGCCTCCAACACACAAGCTCAAAACTCACATTACTTTGCCTCCCAATAACCAGGCTCTCTTGATGATAACACGTCAAGAGTGCTTACCTGCATGTTTATCCTTTTATGTCCAGCATTTCAGCTGAGAAATCAGGGCACAGTAAAGGGACGGAGTGAGAAAAATCAAGGAAGAAGAATTGCTATGTTCAGCTCAAATGCAGGCTGGGGTAGGGCTGTGGCCTTTGCTATGGATCATATATATGAAAGTTGTTCTTTAAGAACTGCCTAATGTCAAGAAAATAAATTGCAGACTGAAATAATCCCATAATACAATATGCAACATGCACTAGATTTTTACTGAGAGAACAAACTCACATATCATTGAAGACCTTCTTCTCTTAGTTGTTTTTACTCCCTGTTGGCCTGAACATTCATTTGTTCATTCACTCAATCAACAAATCTCTTCTGAGGGTCTAATGTGTACTAGCCATTGCTCCAGATGCTGAAATGCAGGTATAAATGGAACTTGTATTCTGGAGGAGAATATAAACAATAAACGAACATATAATAATGGTGATAGAATGATAAAAAAATGAAAATCAAGCAGAGTACTGGGAATAACAAGAATGACTGGGGTGAAGGTGGGAAAACTAATCTGAACAGATCAGGAAGGGCCTGAGGATGTGATTTTTCTTTTTTAGCAAAGGCTTGTTCTGAAGCTACCTTCTTTGAGAACTGATTACATGATATGCTGTATTCTGCTTTATTTTTGAAACCTGTGTTTATACTGGCTTGGACTATAATTTTAAAGTACTTCTTTAAAACGTAAGTCAATCAAGAATTCCACAGGAGAATCAACTTACTTTTTACAGAATCATTTAAGATGAATCATTTACATAGAGTCAGGGAAAAAGTTTTCTGGTATAGAAGAGATTATTTAAAACTGCTGGAGAAAGTATTAGCATTCAGGTCAGAGATAAGAGATTTGAAAAAATGTTCATAGATGTTTCTCACTCCAGATGAACAACAGAATCTTCCAGAAACACTCCCAAAGCTTCTTAAATCATCCCCTCTCTTCTCTTTCCAACTCTGGTCCTTACGTGTCTATTCTCTTTCTGTGTTTCTCTTATTCTATATGCTTTGTCTCCCTCTTGTTCACTCTCCTTCCTTTTCCTGTCTTCAAACATCTCCCCTTCTATGCCCATCAACTGCCCCTACCTGAATAATTTTTGTTTTTGAATATATTTACTGAATATCATTTTATGTTCCATAGAATTTCTCCTGAAAGTAGAATTGTGGAATAATTTAAAGGTCTCTCCAAGTGTTCCTTTTAGTGGCTACCCTAGAGATTACAACATTCATCTTGGACATTAATAGAATCTAATATAATGTTTTCACCATTTCCTAGACAATGCACGGACTTTAGAACACTTTAACTCTATGCTTCCTCTCCTACTTTTCTGTTGTTGTATTTTAATCCTACATGTATTTTAAATCCCGCAAGATGTTATTACTTTACATAGTCAATAGCTATTTAGTTATCCACATATTTACCCTTTCCAACGGTCTTCATTTGTTCTTGTACTCTTGCTTCCATCTGGGAAAGCATCACCTATTTTTCTGCCTGAAGAATTTCCCTCTGGTGTTCCCTTTACTGTAGGTCTGCTGGAGACATATTCTCTCAGTTTATGCTTACCTGAAAATGTATTGTGCCTTTAATTTTGAAGAATATTTTTACTGGGTACAAAATTATAGGTTAGCAGTTCATTTCTTTCACCTCTCTGAAGATATCACTCCACCGCTTCCTTGCTTTCATTGTTTTTGTTGAGAAAGTCTGCTTATTTTTGTTCCTTGGAAAACAATATGCCTTTTTTTTATCCTTTGGCTACTTTAACATTTTCTCTGAACATTTTCCCCCATCTCTGCATAGACAGATGAAGTCCACTCCGTTACAGGAGAGTCTCAAGCAAAAACAAAACCAAACAAAAACAAAAAAACAGTTTTGAGCAGTTTTCCAATGATGTGCCTAGGAATGGTTTTCTTATATTTATTCTGCTTAGCGTTCATGTATCTTCTGAATCTGTGGCTTGATGTGTTTATCCATTTTGGAAAACTTTCTCCCATTATCTCTTCAGATATTGCTTCTGCCCCACTCCCTCTCCCTTCCTCTTCTGGAACTGTGGAAGTGCCTACTCTGCAAGATCATCAATGGTCTTGGGTTCAAAATGACATTCATACTCACAGGACACAACAGGTAGTAATCTGAAGACTTAGCTTTTTGGAAGGACTTAGGACTGGAAACAGTCTATCAGCATGGCAAAATCAAACACATCTTTATCAGGAGTCCTTAAAAGATCAGTCGCTGCTTCCTAGACCCTTAATCAATCACACAGGGAGACTAGGTTGTAGATGGATACAATCTACTCCAGCATTCAGAAGTCTCAAACAGTAACCACATCAAATGCATGCAGCTTCTAAGCCCTGCACAAGGGGTGCACTGAGTTTTCCTTGGGTTATTTTTATAGATTCCTGTTCTCTGCTAAAATTCTCCACCTTGAACATATTAATCACAATTATTTTTTAATTGAATAAATTTGACATGCAATATTGTGTAAATTTAAGATGTATAACATGTTACTTTGATACACTTACATGTTGTAATATGTTTTTCTACACAGCAATATTTATCACATTATATAATTAGAGTATCATTGTCTATATTAATTATAATGTGAATTAGATCTCTATGGCTTATTTACTATTCATTACAAGTTTGTATCCTTAAATACCATCACTCTTATCCCCCCTTCCAATCCTCTGGTAACAACCACTTTACTCTGTATTTTACAGGTTTAACATTTTATATTCCACATATAAATGACATGATACAATACTTGTCTTTCTCTGACTTATCTCACTTAGCATAATACGCTCATATTGTCACAAATTGGAGGATATCCTCCTCTCACATGGCTGAATAATATTTCATTGTGTACATGTACCACAATTTTTCAGTCATTCATCTATTGATGAGCATTTGGGCTGTTTCCATATTTTTGCTATGGTGAATAATGCTGTAATAAAAATTGGATTGCATATATCTCATTAAAATCCTGTTCTCTTTTCCTTTGGGAATATACCTAGAAGAGGAATTGCTGGATCATATGGTAGATCCATTTTTAATGTTTTGAGGAACCTCTGTATCATTTTCCACAGTGGTTGGACCAAGTTACATTCCCACTAACAAGTATAAAGGTTCCATTTTCACCACATCTTCACCAGCACCTGTTGTCTCTTGTCTTCTTGATGACAGCCATTATAACAGGTGTGAAGTGATATCTCATTGTGGTTCTGATTTGCATTTCCCTGATGATTAGCAATGTTGAGCATCTTTTCATGTCTGTTGTCCATTTTCAGGTCCTCTTTGGAAAAATGTCTATTTAGTTCTTCTGCCCATTTTTTCACTGAATTGTTTGCTTTCTTATTAAGGAGACTGCATTCTTCATATATTTGGGATATTAACCCCTTATCCCATATGTGGTTTGCAAAAATTTTCTCCCATTCTATAAACCTACAGATGATTTAAGAAGCTTTGGGGGTGTTTCTGGAAGATTCTATTGCTCATCTGGAGTGAGAACATCTATGAACATTTTTTCAAATCTGTTATCTCATTTTGTTAACTGTTTCTTTTGCTCTGCAGAAGCTACTGAGTTTGACGTGGTCCCATTTGCTGATTTTTGCTTTTGTTGCTTGTGCTTTTGGCATCATGTCCAAAAATCATTGCCAAAACCAAAATCAATGAGCTTCTTCCCTACATTTTCTTCTAGGAGTTTTATAATATCAGGTCTTTTGTTTAAGTCTTTGATCTATTTCGGGTTAATTTTTGTGAAAGAGGGTTCCAATTTCATTGTCCTGCATGCGCTTCTTCAGTTTTCTCAGCACCATTTATTGAAGAGACTATCATTTCCCCACTGGGTATTCTTGGCTCCCTTGTTGAAAATTAGTTGACAATACATGCTGGAATTTAATTCTGGGCTCTCTATTTTGTTTCATTGGTCAATGTGCTTATTTTTATGCCAGTAAAATATTGTTTTGATTCAAATTCCTAAGTATGATACCTTCAGCTTTATTTTTTTCCTCAGGATTTCTTTGGCCATTCAGAGTCTTTTGTGGGTCCACATAAACTTTAAGGTTTTTTTCTTCTATTTCTGTGAAGAAGGCTTTGGCATTTTGATGGTAACTATATGGAATCTGCAGATGGCTTTGGATAGTACGGCCATTTTAACACTATTAATTCTTCCAACCCATAAACACAAGATGTATCTCCATTTGTTTGTGTCTTCGATTTCTTTCAGCAAAGGCTCATAGTTTTCACTGTATAGAGCTTTCATTTCCTTGGGTAAGTTTATTCCTAAGCATTTATTGTTTATGATGCTATTGTGACTGGGAGAGTCTCCTTTATTTCTTTATTTCAGATGCTTCATCATTAGTGAAAAGAAATGTAATTGACTTCCGTATGTTGATTTTGTATCCTGCCACTTTACTGAAATTGTTGATTCATTCCAACAGTTTCTTGACTGACTCTAGGATTTTTATGTAAGATCATATCATCGGCAAAAAGTGATAATTTTACTTCTTCCTTCCCAATTTGGATGCCTTTTATTCCTTTGTCTTGCCTAACTGCTCTAGCTAGGATTCCAGTACTGATTCAGTCTTGGTAGGTTCTGTGTTTCTAAAAATGCATCAATTTCTTTACGTAATCTGTTGACATATAACTATTCATAACAGTCTCTTATGATTCCATATTTCTGTAGTCATCTGTAATATCTCCTCTTTCATTTCTAATTTTACTTGAGTCTTATTTTTCTTAGTCTAGCTAAAGGTTTGTCAATTTTGTTTATCTTTTCAAAGAACCAGCTATCAGTTCCACTGATCCTTTCTATGTGTTTCTGGTCTCTATTTCATTGTTTTCCTTTCTGATCTTTATTATTTCCTTCCTTCTACTAACTTTGGGCTTAATTTGATCTTTTTTTTTTAATTCCTTGAGGTATGAAGTTAGGTTGTTTATTTGAGATCTAATTTCTTAGTATATGTGTATATTGCTATAAATTTTCCTCTCAGAACTGCTTTTGCTGCATCCCACAATATTTGATATAATGATTTCCATTTTCATTTGTCTCAAGACTTTTTATTTCCCTTTTTTCTTTGACCCAATGGTTTCTTATAAGTGTGTTGTTTAGTTTTCATATATTTTTAGATCTTTTCACTATCTTCTTCTTGTTGATTTCTAGTTTCATACCATTGTGATCAGAGAAGATGGTATGATTTCAATCTTAGATGTGTTAAGATTTGTTCTGTAGCCTATCATATTATCTATCCTGGAGAATGTTCCATGTGCACTTAAGAATGTGTATTCTGCTGCTGTTGGATAGAATGTTCTGTACATGTCCATTTGTTTTAAAGTATGATTCAATTCCAACATTTCCTTGTTGAATTTGTTTGTATGATCCACTGTTGATAGTAGAATACTGAAGTCCCCTACAATTATTGTATTATTGTTTATTTCTCCCTTAAGATCTGTTATTATTCGCTTAATACATTTTGGTGCTTGCATGTTAGGAGCATATATATTTATGATTGTTATATCTTCTTGATATACTGGCCCCTTTATCATTATACAGTGACCTTGTCTCTCCTTACACTTTTTGACTTGAAGTCTATTTTGTCTGATATAAGTATGGTTACGCCCACCTTCTTTGGGTTGCCATTTACTTGGAATATCATCATCCATCCTTTCACTTTGAGCCTTTGTGTGTCTTCAGAGCTAAAGAGTCTCCTGTACGTCACATATAATTGGGTCTTTTTTTTTTTTTTTAATCCATCCAGCCACACTGTGCCTTTGGATTGGTGAGTTCAATCCATTTACATTTAGGGTGATTATCTGATATGTAAGAATTTACTACTGCCATTTTATTTTTATCTTCTGTTATTTTTATCTCACCACTGTTTCTTTTGCCTTCTGTTTCTGTCTACCTTTATAAGTTGGTGATTTTTCATGGTGATTTGCTCAGTCTCCCATTTTTAAAAAAATATTTATTTTCCTTGTTTTTTGTGGCTGCGTTGGATCTTAGTTGCAGCACACACGATCTCTGTTGAGGCATACAGGATCTTTTTATTACGGTGCATGGTCTGCTCGGGTTTCTCTCTAGTTGCAGCTCCTGGGCTTCTCTCTAGTTGTGGCACACGGGCTCCAGGGCACCTGAGCTCTGTAGTTGTCGCATGTGGGCTCCAGAGAGAGTGGGCTCTGTAGTGTGTGGCATGCAGGCTCTCTTGTTGAGGCGCACGAGCTCAATAGTTGTGGCACGCGGGCTTAGTTGCTCCACGGCATGGATGGATGCTCCATGGATCCCTTAGTTCCCCAACCAGGGATCGAACCTGCGTCCCCTGCATTGGAAGGTGGATTCTTTACCACTGGATTGCCAGGGAAGTCCCTCCCCTTTTTTTTTAATGTTTCAATCTCCATTCTAGATTTTTGCTTTGTGGGTACCATGAAACTTACATGAAACATTTCATAGATAAAATAGTCCTTTTTCTGCTGATAGCAATTTATCTTCATTTGCCTATGAAGGTTCCATTCTTTTACTCTTCCTCTTTTACGTTTTTGACATCACAAATTATCTTTTTATGCGGTGATTACAAGTTGTGGCAGCTACAGTTCTTTTCCTTTAAACTTTATACTCTAATTAAGAGTTTAATATACTATTCTAAAAAAGGTTAGTTTTCTGTCTAACATCTTAATCAGAGCTTTGTGTATTTTCATCTTTCATTTCAGCTTGAAGAGCTCTTTTCAACATTTCCTGTAAGGCAAGTCTAGTGGTGAACTGCCTCAGCTTTCGTTTGACTGGGAAAGCCCTTATTTCTCCTTCATATATGAAGGATCATTTTGCCAAATTGAATATTCCTGGTTGGCAGCTTTTATCTTTCAGTATTTTGAATATGTCATTCCACTCTCTCCTGGCCTATAAGAGTTTCTCCTAAGAAATCTGCTGATAGCCTAATGAGGGTAATCTTGTAGGCTACTATTTTTCCTTGCCATCTTTTAAAATTATCAGTGACCTTTGACAACTTTAATATAATCTGTCTTGCAGAATGTCTTGAAATAATTAGTGGTTCTATTAGCTTTGTGGACTTGTATATCTAGTTCCTTCTCTGGGTCTGGGAAGTTCTCAGATATTATTTCTTTAATAGATCCTCTGCTCCCTTTTCTCTCTCTTCTCCTTCTTTTGGCTCATCAGATGAAGTCCAAGAATTCTTGCAGGGTTTCTTCACTTTTAAAAAATCTTATTTCTCTCTCCTCTGCCACCTCAATCATCTCTATATTCCTGTCCTTGAGCTCACTAATTCCTTCTTCCATTTGATCTGCTCTATTTCCACTGCATTCTAATTCTTCATCCCACTTATTGAGTTCTTCAGCTACAGAATTTGTTTGGTTCCTTTTTAGAATTTCAATCTCTTTGGTAAAGTACTCCTTCTGTTTGTTAATTTTATTCCTGAGATCACTGTATTGCCTAAGTTTTCCTGTAGCTCATTGAATTTCCTCATAACAGCTAATTTCAACTCTTTATCAGTTAGATCACAATATTCCATGTCCTTGGGTTTGGTTGCTGGAAAACTGTCACTTTCTTTTTGTGATACCATATTACAATGATTTTTTTCCATGGTGTTTGATGAAAAGAGCCTTTGCTGCCACATTTGAAGTAGCAACACCTTTATTTAGGCAAGGCTTTGTTTACTTTGCTCCTAACAGTTCAGTACATTGGTAATTAGAAGACTTCCTCTTGTTTTCCAGAAGGTGGCGCTATAGCACAGGTTTTTCATTTCTCTTACCAGTGCTAACTCATCTCTAAGGTTGGGAGTTGGGAGTGGTGCAATAAAAACAAAACAAAACAAAAACTGTCGGAGAAAAATGAAAGAGGGGAGGGTGGCTGGCGGCACAGTGAGGGAGCTGTATATTAAGCACTTCAGACTTCGGGTGTGCCCACATTCTAGTAGAGGGATCCCCAAGTTTGGGGCTGGGGGGGGATGGGCAGCCAGCAACCGTGGGCAGTCCTCTTGCCAGAATCCTAGGACCAACAGCGGGAGATGCTTTCCTTCAATTTTCTTTGTCTGCCTAATTCCCTTTCCTTTCGCTCCCCCAGTCACTGAGGTCTCTCCTCAGAGAGAGCAACAAGCTCCTGCAGCTGCAGCATGCAGAGGTGGGCAGACCCCCCTGACCACCTTCACCCTCACCTCCTCTGCCAAAATGGTCTGTGCTGGCCCATGGCTAGACCTGCTGCCACCATTCCCTCACTCCACAGCCTCTTCCGCAGTCCAATCTACCCACTTTCAGGTACACAGATGGATGGATCTCTTGAGTGTCCTGGTATGCTATGCAGAAGCGTTTTTTGTTGTTGCTGTTGTTGTTATGCATGTCCAGTTAGATGTAAATTGAAGGGCAGAGAGAAAAGGAACAACTCACACCACCATGATGCTGACATAACTCCAATCACAGTTATTTTAACATCCATGTCTGATAGCTTTAATATCTGAATCCCTAGAGGGTTTTTTTCTAGTTTCTTGGCCTTGTCTCCTGGAATGTTAAACACTGTGTGTGAAAAACTGTAGAGGGTCCACCTGATTTTATTTCCCTACAGAGAATAAAGATAGGAGGCAGATCATCTTAATAAGTCTAGGATTAAGCTGATTCTAAGGATTTCAGTCTTCAGGGGGTTGCAACCAAAACCCAAATGGTTACCTGGGACTCTCCTCCTTGATAAGTTATGAACTCCAGCTGTTGTTCTCCCCAGGATTCAAACTCTGCAGTGCCTTTTAGCCACTGCTCTCTGCTTGGCTTCTTACAGTTACCATTTTTACAAATTGGCAAATGACTCAAAGAGAAAAGCCAAATAAAATGTCAGACTCCCTCCAATGCATTTTTCTTCTCCCAGGGATAGTGATCACTCAAGTCCTAACTGCCTTCAGATTTTTAATTTTCTCCAGATTTTCTAATTGTTTGTAACTAGAAAATTGATGTGATGCAAGATAGAAATCATAGCCAGATATGGAAGTCAATCACACTGGAAAAAAAATGTGTATACAATAACAGAATATTAAAGTTAAAAAGAACTTTATAGATTATCTACGCCAACTTTCCATTCAAACTAGAAATTTTATGGCAACGATCTTGGTAGCCATCTGGTACCCAAGCAAGTATGTCAATAACAGAAATAAAACTGATGTGTGGTATAAGTTGTAGCATTCCTAGACAGTCTCCTTGATAGAAAGATCCTCATTGTTCTGGATTATAATTTGCCTCCTTAAAACATTCACTCAATAGTCACAGTTCTATCCTCCAAAGCATCACTGAATATGGGGACTCCTTTTTCCAGATGATGGTACTTTAATTGTCTAAAAACAGCTATCACACTTAAAATAGGTTTTCTCATAGTATGAAAAATATTCTTTACCATACCTCATATGGCATACTTTTTGCACTCCCCTAGTTATAATGATCATTCTCTGAAAGAAACATAATTGGCTAAGATTTTTTCCAAATTGTGGAACCAAGAACTAAACCCAATATTCAAAATTTGGCTTAATATGAAGTACAGAACTATACTACCTCTACAACTATCAACTAATATGGCCGCCATATGTCTATTTTCTATCCAATAACAATTTTTACATTTAAGCACTCATAATATATATTTCCAAAACTCATGGTCAGACAGAACTTCCAACATCTTAGGAACTGCTGTCAACTGTTCTACTCTTTCATGCACCTGTTTTTTGTTTCTGTTTTTAACCAAGTGCTAGATTTGACACTTATCCCTATTAAACTCTACCTAGCAATTCAAGCAGTCGATACAAATTTAAATTCTGATTCTTTGTCTATTAATTATCTCATCTAACTTTGTACTACCCCAAATAGGAAATCTTACTATACCTATTAAATAGAATAAACGACAAAGATTTCCCTTTAGAATGACTCCTAAATTCTCTGGGAATAGTTGTTCAGCAGCAATAAGACATTCAGAGCACATTTCTTTATCTTATCCGAAAAGCTACCGTAAGACACAAAGTCAAATTTCTTACTAAAAGCAAATTTACAGCATATAGTATAACTGTTATACTACCCAACTGTGAATTGGTAGAGCACTAAGAGGGCCTGGTATAAATCTGAGTAAAAGGTGGATTCATCATATCATATTTGATTTAGAATTCAAATGTGAGAGAAGAATCGTTTAAGTAAATTCTGTGATGAATATTTTCCTCTTTATTTTAAATTAGTAAATCATCTGTTGTAGTATCATTGCCACATTTTTAACACCGGTAAAAATAGTTTGCTTAAAATCCAATATGACTAAACATGGTAGATGCTTAATATATATTCGTTCTATTATTTCATTAACTAAATCTGGAAGAACTGAAGTCAATTATGGAATACATATGGTACCAAGTTATGCTCTAACACATTAAAAACAAAAATTAAATAACTAATACTTATGGTATTTATCAAGTAAAGTAAGAATTTAGAAAAATTTATGGTATATTTAAAATTTTAATTCCATTATTTTCAATTATGATAGCTAGATAACTTATAATTAATTTATAATTTAGAAATTGAGAGATGTTAAATGAGAACATACTGCTCATTATGTTTTTAATAGCATGTAAAATGTACAAAATACTATGAAGAAAAAAGATTCTAAAAAAAGTATTTTAATAAATTGATACATAAACATTCAGGATAAGAGACATTACAGCAAGATTTGATGATTATATAAAAGGCTATTTAAAAAAACTAAGGGCAAATAAAAAAAAGAATTATTAACACTTTAAAAACTAAAGCACCACCAAAAGAAATACAGTAAAATTTATCAGAGGCAAACACTGTTAACCATAAGACACCACTTAAGCAAGAATACTGTTCCCTTGAAGGGGTGAAGGTTTCTATTATTAGCAGAGATAAGAGCTGCCTCAAATTCTTTCCTTAATAACACCAAACTAAAAATAAAATGGTTCACCACCTTTCAAAATAAACACATTACTTTGCACATGCATTTCAATGGTTTAAATAAGAGATAAAAATCTATTCAACTTGATTCAAAGTGTTTGCTCTTATATTTGCATCTAATAAATATACTAGGGAGATTGGCTCTCACTTTCATAATCCATTCAGTATTTTAGGGGTCTTGTGCCCCCACTTTCTCATTATCTCTTGAAGGATTTGAGATTAGATCTTCTGTTAGATCCAATTAAATTACCTACCTGGCTTCAAAAAATTAACTGCTTTCTCTATAAAATATTTTCTCTATCAAGGAAACCACAGGAATCTCAGAATAAATGGGGCAGTGTTATCATTACAAAACAATACGAAATGCTTTAAGGAAGGCTAACATGAACCACGAGGTAAGTGAATATTTTGGCATGTTCTTACAAAAAAACAAACAAACAAACAAAACACAAAAAAAACCTAGATAAAGCAGTGCTGTGTCAGCATGGGAAAGGGAGAGAGTCCACAGAACTGAAGTAATTTCCTCAGTACATGATCAATTACAAAAATCCTTTCTAATTTACATAAATACGTTAGGAGAAAGTTTGTAGAAAGGCGTTTTTAGTTCAGAGTCTGCATTTTCCATAGTTCTACAAAAAATGAACTGCATGTATTATTTTGGTTCTACTGTAAGTAGAACCTTGACAACAAGCCACACGTAAAAACTGCCAACTGCTGCTCACATCCTCCTCCCTGTTCCAGCTTTGCCTCCATCTTCCAAGAGTTCTACGATCACAACCATGAGACCTGGAATATACATCTGTTACATGTTTGCATATATGCATTGCATGCATACACATGGTGTACAGAAGATGGTGATAAGTGAGCAGTGTCTAGAGAATTAGATTAATGAACATATTCAAATGAAATAGGAAAGAAGACCAGGGAAAAATAAAACAGGAGATAGTAAACTCTTCCTCATCATCATCAAATAAATTCTGGTCTCAGAACCAGATCACAGATTATTCTCAGAGTTCAGCAAATTACAGGTTTAAGTACATAATAGGACCCAAGTATATATAAAGTACTTAAAAGTTAAGTACTTGAATCTTTTCACCTACATTTTCTCCTGTACTACTCTCAACAGTATAAAAAAACATACAGTCTTATTCCCTTTTTCAGAGATCAAGTGACTTTGGCTTAAGGCCACATAGCTGGCTTATATAACAGCAAACTTCCACACCAGGTCTTCTAAAATCCAGTGTTCTCTCTACTTATATACCATGTTGCCTTTGTGTTCTTCACCTGAAATCTATCCATCATTTATAACATTGTTTCCTATGGAAAAATATCTTTTGAGAGTCAATGGATTACACAAAATGAACAAAATCCATGCAGCACTAAGGACAAAATTACCTATGTTGAAATCATAAAAAACAATATATAGATCAGCAAAAACAAAAAACAAAACCCTAAATAGCACACTGTTCACTTAATTGTTTGAGAGATATGATGAACTGATTTTCATTCTAACACTAATGTTCTAGTATTTCAGAAAATATATAGCTTCATTATTTGGAAGTATTGTTTAACAGTTGTTTAGAATTTGCATATTTTCAAAAGTAAAATCAGTTCAGCTAGCAACTTACATGAACATTCAGTTATTTCCACTTCATTTTTATTTTATTCATTTTCCATATTTGTGAAAAAACAAATTTCATGGCTTAACCAAAAAAGATACTGCATTTTTAATATAAACATTAATAATTATCATATAGCACAAACGAATTAGTCATTGGGAACTTTCCAATGCAGGCAACCAAAAAATAGGGGAAGATTACAAAAGCTCTGTCTCAATGTTGCAATCAGAATTGCAATCAGCAAACACTTATTAACACCTCACACAAGGTGCAGGATTCACTCACAATGGCCGTGTATCTAGTCATCTCCACAACAGTGCCATCTATTTGTACGGCAATTTATTTTTTAAAGCCATTTTAGTGCCTCAACTCATTTAATCCTCAAAAAAATTCTAGAAAGCAGGTAGGCCAAGTGTTGTTATTGCCATTTTACAAAGGAGGAAACAGGCTCAGAGAAGTTTAATGGTTTTCCTAAATTCATATAACTGGCTGTGGTATGGAATTAAAATCCCCAGCTAATGCCTTCCTAAACCAATGTTCTTTCTTCCTACAACATCAAGTTATTTTTTTTACAAATTCTCTTTAGTCTGTTTACTAAAGGTTACTGGTAATCTTTAGTCAAGGTTATTTTCATAATGGGGGGGGAACCCTGAAATACCTGGTATTTTTTAAAATTTGGGTTAAAACTGTCAGAATTCAGTAAATTTGTCATGTAAAAAATGGAATGGATTAAGGCACCAGAGTAAAATTTATATGAAAATATAATTTTTAACCATCCACATGGAGTTTCAAAAAAACTGTTATTGGCTGTAAATGTGGATTAAAATAAATACATTTAAATCTCATTTTCTTAATCCTTGATAAATATCTATGGACATGTAAAACTTATATCCTTGTAGGTTTGAAACTCACACGATATCACACTATGCATTTTTACTTTCCATTCCATATACCACAGACTTGCATCAGAGAACCCTGAGTTTGCCATTTCTGCCACTTACTAGCACCATGACCTTGGGCAAATTACTTAAAGTAGCTGATTCTCAATATCTACATTAGTAAAATGGAGATAATATCAAATGAGGGATTACTCTGGGGAATAAATAAAAATCAATTGCATATATAGTAAACATAGTAAGAACTGATTCAAGTTGTAGCTTTTATCACTAAAGTGTTACAAATGTGTTTCCCTTTTCTTTTGCTTTATATTACATCTTTATTTCAGCTCTGGTCTTCGGTAATTCAAATTTCCATTAAGCCAGAAGAAACAATTAAACGTTCCCATTTTTTGAAATTAAATCTTTAAAAAATAAGTTGTAAAAGACCTCACAAATTTCACGTTCTAGTGCTGTGCTTTAGGAGAAGAAGAAAACAAAGCCCAGAGAGGTTAAATGTCTTGTTTAGGGCCTTGATACTACATGAGAGTCAAAAACAATGCCAGTGTGGGCCCCAAATACCATAGGTGTAACTCTGAGGCCCACCAACTGACCAGGTAGTTGTCCAAAATCTGATTTACCATTTAGGACTTGCTACTTACATTTCAAAAAAGTAACACTACTTGTTTAAAAAAATTAATAAAATTTTTTCCATTTGCTTATCTTTCCTGTTATCTAAAAAATAAGTGGGGTATTAATAAAATATTTACTTAATTTCTTGAAAGCCTGTTCTGTGAGCCATGCACATAACTATCTGAAAAACAGAAAAAGTAATGCCTTGATGAGACCCTGTTGACTAGAAAAGGCTACTTTGACTACAAAGGATCCTATGTTGTACAATTCCAATGAAGAGTAATTATTTCATAAACCAAATCTATCAGTTCTCACCTCAAAAATACAGGCTTCTTTTTAAACAAATAATTACCATTATATTAAAAACATTTTTTTCTCCAACCAGTGTATAACACAAACACCAGATCTATTCTAGAATTTCTATCACGTTCATTATTTAGATAAGAACCGAGCAAGTCTAATTACAAGAGCTCTTAAATAGAAGTTCTACCTTACCCTGGAAAGAGTAAGAACCAAAACAATCAATATACAGAAAAAAAATTAAGTAGATAAAAAGCATTACTTCTAAACCCTGTCAGCCCACATAATCTGTTTCCATAAGCACTCCCCTTGTACTCTTACACTAGAACAATGGAGAAAAATCAGTTTAAAATATTTTAAATAAGGCTTCAATTATTTATCAACAAATAGAAGGATTTCCATACGCTTTTTAAAAATAGCTTGAAACCAGTACTATTAAATGAAAACTAGTTATTTCCATTTTTGTTTACTGTACCTAACTTTGGTCTGTAAATTGATACATCAACAACTGAAGTTAAACTTTCAATATCTGTAAATAACAACAGTTAAGAGAGAAGGCACATAAAATATTCATCACTCCTCCATTTCCATGTTTTTACAGCCATATAAAACTAAATCATTTACTACTAAGTTTTTTAGTAGAAATTAAATTTACAAAGTCTAACTCTATACCAAATAAAAATGCATGTATTTTCAACAAACGGTGCTGGGACAATTGGATATCCATATTCAAAACGTTGGCCTTAGAATCTCATCTTACACCATATTCAAATTTTAACTCAAAATGGGTCATAGACGTAAATGTAAGAGCTAATAAAACATTTATTTAAAAAAAAAATATGAGCAAATCCTTGAAACCCAAAGTAAAGATTTCTTAAATATAACACCAAAAGCATCGTCCATAGAAGGAAAAAAGTCAATAAACTGGACCTCATAAAAATTCAAAACATTTATACTTTAAAAGACACCATTAAGAAAATGAAAAGTCACACAACTGACCTGGAGAAAATATTTGCAGTATGGGACTTGTATCCAGAATTTATAAAAAAAAGATTCTTATAAACTCAACTTACAACAAACAACTCAACAAATGAACTAAATATATGAACAGACATTTCACCCAAGGAGGTACCATTTCACTCCTCCTAGAACAGCTATAATAAGACAATAAACAAATCTTAGGATTTGGAGAAATAAGAACCCTCATACATTGTTGGTGGGATTGTAAAATGGTACAACCACTCTGGAAAAGTCTGCAGTTTCCCCCAAAGCTAAAAATAAAACCATGATATGACCCAACAATTCCGCTCTTAGGTATCTACCCAATGTGTCCAAGAACGTATGTCCACACAAACATTTGCATGTGAACATTTGTGGTGGCATTATTTGTAATAGCCCCAAATGGAAAACAATGGCCATCAACGGGTGACTGCATAGGCAGAACGTGGCATACTCATGCAATGGAATATTATTTAGCAATAAAAAGGAACAAACTACTGACACATGCCATGTCATGCATGAACCTCAAAAGCATTGTTAAAGAAGTCAGACATGAGAGACTCCATATTGAATGATCTCATTTATAAGAAATGTCCAGAGAAAGCAGATTTATCCAGACAGAAAACAGATTAGCAGTTTCCTAGGGCTTAGGGTTAACTATAAGTGGGCATGAGGAATCTTACTGCGGTGATGAAAATGTTCTAAAATCAATTTATGATGATGGCTGTACCATTCGGTAGTTACTAAAAATCACTGAATTGTACACTTGAAATGGGTGAATTTTATGATATGTAAAATACACCTGAATAAAGCTGTGTTTAAAATGCATGTGCTTTTGTTTCTAGTCCCTTAAAGGATTACAAGTGACCCTGAACGACACTGGAGTTAGGGGCACTGAACCCCAGGCAGTTGAAAACCTGTATTTAACTTTACAGTCAGCCTGCAGTATCCATGATTCTGCATTCTAGGAGTCAACCAACCTGGGACTGTATAACACTGTAGTATATGTCTTTAGTGAAAAAAGTCTGCTATAGGAGTATACCTGTGCAGTTCAAACTCGTGTTTTTCCAGGGTCAACTGTAAATGAGTAATTTTAGACTGCAGCAACTTATATAATTTTTATTAAGCAATTGTACTAATTCTAACCTTGGATGGGAAACCACAGACTAACTTTGGAGAAGTGCTAATATAGTGTTAGGAACACCCCTCCAGTTGGTTGCTCACTGGGAAGGGGTCCTCCAAGAAAAGGATTTCTCACAAATCAAAGTACCTTCTGTTGGTTTATATTTTAAGAAGTGCCTAGAAGCAGCTCAAGAATATATACAAAAGATATTTAAGTTGTCCTATGACAATGGACCGATTGATCCGATGGGTGTTTTAGCCAACATTCAGATTACAGAAGAATTTAAAAGGACAAAATTTTAACACAATTTGAAAGGGCGTAGGGTACATTATGTAACCTGGAGAGTGTACATGTCTAGATGGCAAAGGTTTGAGGGTATAACGTCAAAACACAATAGTCCTTAGTAATGTCACAGGCATTAATCCAATTCCTGGATCCTCCTATATTCATTTTAAATATATTCTCCTAACTGTCCACTTTATGATGTCTTTCAAACCTAAGCCAGGACTTCACAGCCCTCATGGGACTTCAAAGAATTTTACAAACTTGAGGTCTTTACACAAATACCACCCTGTCTGTGAGGCCTTGCCTGACACCCTTATTGAAAATTGCTAACCTCACTAAACTCCCTATCCTCCCTTCTCTGATTCATTTTTCTCAATAGCACTAAGATACTGTATATTGAATATTTTATATACATATTGCAATTATTGTTTGTCTTCCCCTACTAGAAGAGAAGCTTCACAAAAGGAGAGATTTTAATCTGATTTTGTTCCTAGGGTATCCCCATTACCTAGAACAATGCCTGGCACATTGTAGGCACTCAATAAGTGTTTTCTGAACAAACGAAAGGGTATCAGACACGTGGAAGTAAATAAGAGCTGATCCTTGCCACAGGAATGAACGAGTCTCTTCTATCCATTTAACAGCCTTGATTTAAGGTTAAAATATGATTTTTAAGGAAATAGAGGCCTCAATAAAGTCTCCAAAGTGCCTACCTAATAATTCCCCTGCAAAAAGAAAAAAAAAAAAGCAAACATTTTACTTAAAATATTGGATTTGCAACAATCACAAGAGAAGTATTTTTAATAAGCTCGTTCTAGTTCTAGAGAGAGGACAAATTAATTAAACCCCACGTGATCCTTATTAACAAGAAAAACAGGAAAGTTCAATACTTAACTAGTAAGAAGTAAAGAAATTTCAAAACCAGCCTGTTTTACTACACCCAAAATGGGATCCCATCACCAAGAATACAGACCTCAGCAGAGCATGTCTTAGCAGTTCTGGCCTCAGCCCTACATACTCCAAGATCCCCATCACCGTCCTCCCCATCCCAGAAGCCTTCCTAGAACCATTTTACAAACACCAACCAACCTTCAGACCTCCCAGTTCTGATTAAGCCCTGACCCAAGCCAGCTACATTCCAGCGTTTCACACAGGCATCAGAAAGACCCACCCCGCTCTTGCCCCGGGAGCATCCCCTAAACTGTCATCCCCACCAACCCAGAGTCTGGGAGCACGAAAGAATCGGGATGTCAGGAACCACCCAGCCTGGCCAAAATTAGAGGACATTTTAGACCTTCATCACGGTTCTGCCAATTTCAGTGTGACCTTGAGCACTCCTAGACCCCAGGGGTCCCCGTTTTCTCACGTTTAAGGTGAAGATAACACCTGCACCTGCTATAAGGATTAAAGGAGATCACACGTGAAGCACCTAACTGGGCACCTGGCACGAAATGGAAACTCCACCATCAGGAACGTGGGTCATTCCCCAGTCCTATCCGTACAGCCTCCCAGCTGGAAGGCACCTCGCCCTACAGCACAGTCTCCCGGCTTCACAGAGGAAGGCACTGAGGTCGGCCGGGAGAAGCGCCGTGGGCGCCGGCCCTGGACCCCGCGACGCCCGCGCCCCAGCCCGCGCCCCCTCGCCGGCGCCCACAGCTGCCGCAGGGCGAGGCGCTGCACGCTGCCCTCCCGGGGTCCCCAGGCTCCACGCGGCCCGGGCGGGGCCACTCCACCTGCCGCCAGGCCCCGCCACCCGCTGCCAGCCGCCCGCCCGCGGCCCGGGGCTCCCGGGCTCCGAGGCTCCGAGGCTCCGGGGCTCCGGGGCTCCGGGGCTCCGGGGCTTGGCCTCCCGCGAGGTTGGCAGCTCGGCGCGGCGGCCTCGGCGCGTACTCAACTCTTCACTTTGCCGAAGGTGCCGACGCCCAACGTGTCCCCCAGCACGTAGTGTCCGATCTTCACCCGCCCGTCGTGCTTCTGCTTCTCAGCCATGTTCGGGGCGCGCAGCCTCGCGCCGCCGCCCGCGCCGCCGCCGCCGCCGCCGCCAGCTCTTCTGTGCTGCCGCCGCCGCCGCCTACCCACAGTTCAGCGGGCCCGCGGGGGGGCGGGGGCCCGAGACGCCGGGGACCAGGCGAGGCGGGGGCGGGGGCGGGGGGGGGGGCCAAGAGCAGGTGGGCGGGGCGGGGGGCGTGTGCGCGCCCAGACCCCGGGGCGGGCGGCCGGGGTGGGCGCGGGAAACCGAGCGCTGCGGGAGGAGTGGAGGGAGGGCCCGAGCTCCGTGCGGGGAGGGTCGGAGGCAGACAGGTGTGCGCGGGAGGGGTGAGGGGCAGGAAGGCGCCCAGCTACCTGGGGGAGGGGCCCAAGGGCGGGAGCCGGGTTACGGGGCCCGTGAGCTGGAGAACCGGAGGGTGTGGAAAAGAGAGGGTGAGATTTGGGCCGAATCTTAGCGAATGTAGAGATGGAAGTAGAATCTGGAGAAGAAACAGGCCTGAAGTGTGAGGAGAGAGGGACGTGAAAAGCAGCGTGTGGGTCCAAGGGAAGTGGGGCTGGAGACGGTGGGGAAGGACATTGATCGAAGGTCAGTCGGAGGAGAGCCTCAAGGAAGTTTCTTAAGTCACGGGCTGAGTGTTTTGATACAGGTCGCGGCGCAATAGAGAACCCGATTCTGTGCTGGCTTCAGTGGTCCTCCTCCTCGTACTTTCTAATTCTCAATTATTTTGTCCTAGAGATGGAGGAGACCCTCTCCCCCAGAGCTCTCAATTTTAACTAGTTTGCACAAAGTTCTCCGGTCAATCAGTCCCAATATTTGCTCGATTGTATTTTAGCGCATACTTACATAAATATATAGAGTAGGAATAGTTTGTGGTAGAGCTGCACAAGAGGGAAACAGTGAAAGAAATGGAGAGGGAAACTGAATGTGGTGAGCATGGGAAGTAAGATACCTAAGGGACAAAGACTTATGAAAAGCAAGAGCAATATAAGAACACAAATTAAAGGTAAAGATTGAAGGGGGGAGAAAGCCGGTAAGAGGTAACTAGAAGCGTGACATCCAGGCAGACCATTTAAAGACTGCCGAGGTATAGTAAATGAAGTGATTATCGCTTCCTCCTCCCTCCCTTCCTTCTTTTCTTCTTTCTTTCCTAACTTGCATGCCCCATTCTTCAGTGTTGCCTGTCTTTTAGTGCTTTAGTGATTGGGAATAAATGTTTAAGGATTAGTTGAACATTTTAAACTTAGTGTCTGACAATAGAGTTTCAAGGTCACATTCCCCAAACAGTAAGTCTCATCTCACTATTTATAGGTAAAGAGAAAAATGTATTGATCAGAAAGAATAAGATGCAACAAAAATTTGTTTTCTGAGAAGTGATAAATATACAAATGACAAACGTGCATCCATTCTTGCTTGGACACCAAGACAATCCAATGAGAGGTGATCACAGCTTATAAATTATAGACATCACAGCTGTTGAACAGAGGCTATTTTTGTTCATTCTTGGGATCATCTTTCTTGCTGACAAGAAGTATCATTTAAGAATCACTCTACCTAGCCGACAGTTCGGGGGAAACAGCCAGTTATTTTTGATACTGAACCTTCATTCGGTTAAGGGTCATTCCTTCAGTATTCATTCAAGTTAGTAAGAAAAAATACCTCTTCTACTTTTGAGGTACAAGAAGTGTCTCTCGTTATAACGTCTTAGTAAAAGGTGTTAAAGAGTGTTAGATTGCTTTCTTGAAGCTATATGAAGACAGCCTATAAATAGGGATTTTAAAGCATTCTGCACTCTCTTAACTATTGGTTGATAATTGCAACTTGAACTATTATACACCTCATAACTGTGATCCTTACCTAGCAACTATGAACTACCTTGTAGCTTTATTATTATGCCAAACAAGTGGGTTGATACTTTGTTGATTAAAAAGTTCATTTAAACACAGTTATCTCACTAATTGTCATAAAAGAAACTTATTATTATCCCCGTTTCATAGATGATAAATCATAGTTTTTCCCTTTCTGATTTGCCCAAGGCTAATCAGCTAAGTGGCAGAGTCAGAACTCATATCCAGTTCTGACTTGTCCGTTTGTCTTTCTACTATACAACAGCTACCTATATAAAAAAGAATATGTGATGCTCTAAGAACGTTTACATTTTTCACAATTAAAATCCAATTCTCATTTTTTTTATTATTTTTAGGGCAGACTAACAATATATACTTTAAACTTACATTTTTGGCTGTTTTCCCGACTTTTATTTAGAGGAAAGATCGAATGCTAGGTGGGTGAGGAGGGTGGGAAAGGACAACTCTTGGCAGCACTCAGTCTTATGTTGCCCTGAATATTTCAGATATGGGTCCATATTTGTCTCACCCTACCCTGCAATACAACCTGACAGTTCATCAGACTGAATCTCCTTAAGAGCTGTGCCACTTGGGGGTCTCACCTCCCCGCTCCAAAGAAGTTCTAGTAAATACAATATTCCCCATTTTATTATTTTCCAGTGATGTTTTAGTGTCCCTCTGTCGTTCAGTACCAGTCTCTAAGATTAATGTCCCATGCAGCTATTCAATTCTTAACCCCAGTCCAACTGTTACTGCTTTACCCTCCTACTATTGTGACTTTGGAATTATTTTACTTCAAATATTCTAAATTGGGGGCCTGAGTAATAGAATAATGAAGCACCACTAAACTTATATACTTAACTAGACTCCATTGATATTATCAATTACCAGATCCTTCAATTCTTTGCTTCTCCATGAGGCTTACCTACTCTGACCACCCACCCAATGCTCCCTGCCCTGCACTCTCATCCCCTTAACCCTTCTCCTTTTTCCATGGCACTTACCTTCTGACATACTGTTTAATTTCCTTGTTTATTACATTATTGTTTTGTCTGTCTCTCACAGCTAGAATGTAAGCTTCACAAGAGAGTTTTCTCCCCTCTATTTTTGCTCACTGATGGAGTGCCCTTAGCACTGACATATCCTAGCAAATTACAGAACCTCCAGTGGATTCAGCTGGTGGGGCACCTGAAGTTTATAGGGTGAGGGGGAACCTCTTTAATTAAAAAATACAAAATTGGGCATGAAAGTAAATATTTGAAATGAAAAAAACACAACTATCTACAAAATTTTTGAAGCTAACAAATAATACAAACATCCCTAAATCCAGAAAAATAACAATATTTTTATAAATTAGCTATTCCACATGTCTCTATAATACTTATTTTCTACATTTTTTGGACTATGTTTTCTTTGATTGCCTCTTCATATTTTATATTTTTATAGAGAGAAGAAAGATAATTCCATTCTTCCTCTAACATGATTGATCAAGTTTCACTTCACATCTTCCTCTTTAGGATTCTCATAGTGCTTTTTTCATATAGTTAATACAGCATCTATCAATTCTGTTGTTATATATATGAATACTTCGTATGTCTTTCACATATTTTCATATATAAATTAATATTTCACATACATGTGAAAATGACATACCCCATCTACTATTCCTAGGGCCCAACAGACCTCGTACGTTATTGAAGAAATATTTATTGAATTGAAATAAAGAAAATGATTACCAAATTGTAGAAACAAGAAACAGAATACAGGGAAGAGCAATTTTTTTATTTTTTAATTTAATTTTATTTATTTTTTATACAGCAGATTCTTACTAGTTGTCTATTTTATACATATTAGTGTATATATGTCAATCCCAGTCTCCCAATTCATCCCATCCCAAATGGACAAAGCTTGTGTTTCCTTATTAATTTTCTGTCTGGATGACCTGCCCATTGGTGTTAGTGAAGTGTTAAATTCCCCCACTATTATTGTGTTCCTACCAATATCCTCTTATATAGCTGTTAGCATTTGCCTTGTGTATTGATGTGCTTCTATATTGGGTGTGTATATATTATAATTGTTATATATTCTTCTTGGATTGATCCCTTGACCATTATGTACTGTCCTTCCTTGTCTCTTATAATATTCTTTATTTTAAAGTCTCTTTTATCTGATATGAGTATTGCTACTCCAGCTTTCTTTTGATTTCCTTTTGCAAGGAATATCTTTTTCCATCCCCTCACTTTCAGTCTGTATGTGTCCCTAGGTCTGAAGTGGGTGTCTTGTAGAGAGCATGTATAGGGGTCTTGTTTTTGTATCCTTTCAGCCAGCCTGTGTCTTTTGGTTGGAACACTTAATCCAATCACAATTAAGGTAATTGTCATTATGTATGTTCCTATTACCATTTTCTTAATTGTTTTGGGTTTGTTTTTGTAGGTCCTTTTCTTCTTTTGTGTTCCACACTCAGAGAAGTTCCTTTAGCATTTGTTGTAGAGCTGGTTTGGTGGTGCTGCATTCTCTTAGCTTTTGCTTGTCTGTAAAGCTTTTGATTTCTCTGCCGAATCTGAATGAGATCCTGCTAGGTAGAGTAATCTTCGTTGTAGTTTCTTCCCTTTCATCTCTTTAAATATATCATGCCACTCCCTTCTGGCTTGCAGAGTTTCTGCTGAGAAATCAGCTGTTAACCTTATGGGAGTTCCCTTGTATGTTATTTGTCATTTTTCCCTTGCTGCTTTCAATAATTTTTCTTTGTCTTTAATTTTTGTCGATTTTATTACTATGTGTCTTTGTGTATTTCTCTTTGGGTTTATCCTGCCTGGGACTCTCTGTCCTTCCTGGATTTGGGTGGCTATTTCCTTTCCCATGTTAAGGATGTTTTTGACTATAATCTCTTCAAATATTTTCTTGGGTCCTTTCTCTCTCTCTTCTCCTTCTGGGACCCCTATAATGCGAATGTTGTTGTATTTAATGTTGTCTCAGAGGTCTCTGAGGCTGTCTTCATTTCTTTTCATTCGTTTTTCTTTATTCTCTTCCACAGCAGTGAATTCCACCATTCTGTCCTCCAGGTCACTTATCCGTTCTTCTTCCTCAGTTATTCTGCTATTGATTCCTTCTAGTGTATTTTTCATTTTAGTTATTGCATTGTTCATCTCTGTTTGTTTGTTCTTTAATTCTTCTAGGTGTTTGTTTTTTAATTCTTCTAGGTGTTTGTTAAACATTTCTTGCATCTTCTCGATCTTTGCCTCCGTTCTTTATCCAAGGTCCTGGATCATCATCACTATCATTATTCTGAATTCTTTTTCTGGAAGGTTTCCTTTCTCTACTTTATTTAGTTGTTTTTCTGGGGTTTTTTCTTGTTCCTTCCTCTGGTACATAGTCCTCTGCCTTTTCATTTTGTCTGTCTTTCTTTGAATGTGGTTTTTGTTCCACAGACTGCAGGATTGTAGTTCTTCTTGCTTCTGCTTTCTGCCCTCTGGTGGATGAGGCTACCTAAGAGGCTTGTGCAAACTTCCTGATGGGAGGTACTGGTGGTGGGTAGAGCTGGCTGTTGCTGTGGTGGGCAGAGCTCAGTAAAACTTTAATCTGCTTGTCTGATGATGGGTGGGGCTGTGTCCCCTCCCTGTTGGTTGTTTGGCCTGAGGTGACTCAGCACTGGAGCCTACCCTGCTCTTTGGTGGGGCTAATGGTGGACTCCGGCAGGGCTCACGCCAAGGAGTACTTCCCAGAATTTCTGCTGCCAGTGTCCTTGTCCCCACGGTGAGCCACAGCCACCCCCTGCCTCTGCAGGAGACCCTCCAACACTAGCAGGTAGGTCTGATTCAGTCTCCTATGGGGTTACTACTCCTTCCCTGGGTCTTGATGCACACACTACTTTGTGTGTGCCCTCTAAGAGTGGAGTCTCTGTTTCCCCCAGTCCTGTCGAAGTCCTGCAATCAAATCCCGCTAGCCTTCGAAGTCTGATTCTCTAAGAGTTCTTCCTCCCGTTGCTGGACCCCCAGATTGGGAAGCCTGACGTGGGGCTCAGAACCTTCACTCCAGTGGGTGGACTTCTGTGGTATAAGTGTTCTTCAGTATGTGAGTCACCCACCCAGCAGTTATGGGATTTCATTTTATTGTGATTGCACCCCTCCTACCGTCTCATTGCAGCTTCTCCTTTGTCTTTGGACGTGGGGTATCTTTTTTGGTGAGTTCCAGTGTCTTCCTGTCGATGATTGTTCAGCAGTTAGTTGTTATTCTGGTGCTCTCACAAGAGGGAGTGAGCGCACATCCTTCTACTCTGCCATCTTGAACCAGTCTCTGGGAAAAGTATTTTTAAAAATAAGTCAAAATTAATGTTTCATTTCATGCATACATATGTTAAATACAAAGTAGAATTTCCCATCTCTGTGTCACACTCATTAGTGAGGTTGGCGATAGGCAGAACCTAGAACATATAGGACCTTAGAGAGTCATGATAAGATCTTCCTATTATCGTTCTCCAGTTTAAAATAAAAAGAAAGTTGGGCACTCAGTGATTAACGAAGTGTGTTGATGGTGTCTTATATGTGGTATAAGTTCAATAATTCCTTCTTCTTAATTTTTATTACGAAAAATTTCAAACATACACCAAAGTAGGATAAATAACTCCCACCCTTAATGATTATCAATATCGTTAACATTTACCAGTCTATCTTTGCACTTCTTAATTCGTTTGATTCCTAAGGTGTTTTATAGCAAACATATTGTTTGCTATGTCACTGGTAAATACTTCAGTATATACCTCTAACAGATAGGACTTCTTTTTAGCATAACCATACTACCACTATCATATCTAACAAAATTAACAATAGTTCCTTACTATTATAAGACACCCACTCCGTGTTCAATTTCCCTTGATTGTCTAAGAATGTAATTGTACATTTATTCTAAACAAGATTTTAAAAAGTCTACAGTTAGCACTTTGTTGAGATGGATCTTATATCTCTTTTAATCTATGATTTTTTTCTTCTCTCTTTTTAAAAAATGTCATTTATTTGCTGAAAAAGTGGGTCATTTTACCTGTGGAATATCATAAACCTTGTTGGACTTAGCTCAATAGTTATTCTTGATCATAAGTAGTATGGTGTTATAGTAAGCATAGCATTTAGAAACAAAATCCTGAGTTCATGTCTCAGCTTAGTCACTTAACAGTGTGTCCTTAAACAGATCATTTACATCTCATTGGTAAAACTAGTAGTGTTGAAGTAGATTATTTTTCAAGTTCTTTTCAACCGTTAGGCAATTCAATTCCCCAATCCCACTCCCCATTTTGTCAAAGGAAAAAGGGAGATTACTGTGAAGTGCTATAGGCTATAGTCCAAGGTATCTCAACAAACTGATCTTGCTACATTGTTTTCCCTGCATACATTTTACCTCTTGACATTTATTATTACTGGTTTGTAAGTTTGAGAGAATGATATTACCTGGCCCAACATTCTCCAAAAAGATTAGTAGATACAATACATGTGACAACCGTTAAAACCCTTTCAAGGAAGTGTAAAACTTTGCGATGTTATTTTTAGCAGATAGCCTAGTAACAAATATTAAACTTAATGTAATCCATTTCCATTTTGTGGCCTAGTACGTTTCTAAATTGCTTCAATATGAGTCAACATTTTTTCAGCGTAGTTGAGAAAAAAATAAAACATTTTGGATCAGATTTCCTCCGTGAGCAGATTCATTAATTGGAATAACAAAGGTTGTTTGCTTTGCTGTATAAACATTATGGATCTAGCAGCATTTTTAGAATCTTGCTTTGATGTGTGTGTTGACAGCTTGTCTGAAAAAAGCTCAAACATACTTTTAAATCAGTTAAATCAATTATTTCTCCCCTGGCATGGATTCAGTGCCTATCTATACTGTGCTTTTAAACTAGTGAGGTTTGAATAAAGAGATACCAATGTCACCTTGAAACGATTATCATCTTTGTTATGGCTGTGCTTTGGAATTAAAACAACCCTTGACAAAACTATACAGTATATACATTATTTGAAGTCTTTTATAATACACTTTTAATGACCTCCAGCAGGTGTTTAATGCTTTGGCTTTTTGGTTCAGTCCTGTGAACATTAACTACAAAGCTTTAACATGATTAATTAGTGCAAACTTAAGATCAATTAGCTAATTTCAAATTTTGCAAATGCTCTGTAAATAATAAAATAACTCTCCCTCCGAGAATAAAGACCTTTAAAAATTGCCAGAGATTTCCATTTCTTTTTTAATTAGAATGTGGGCTTTCACTAGGTGCCCTTTAAGGGCTCTTAACTCTGAGGTTCTGATTTTATGAAATTAAATGTGTTAATAATTTTTTTAAATGTTCATTAATAAACTTTTCACTCTCATTTTTAAAATACTGACATGTTTTAAAAGTGGTATAAAACTAGCTATTTCACTAATTAAAGATTCCCAGAGGGCTTCCCTGGTGGCGCAGTGGTTGAGAGTCCGCCTGCCGATGCAGGGGACACGGGATCGTGGCCCGGTCCGGGAAGATCCCACATGCCGCAGAGCGGCTGGGCCCGTGAGCCATGGCCGCTGAGCCTGCGCGTCCGGAGCCTGTGCTCCGCAACGGGAGAGGCCACACAGTGAGAGGCCCGCGTACCGCAAAAAAAAAACAAAAACAAAACAAAACAAAAAAAAAAGATTCCCAGAGTCTTTGAGTATATTGTTCCTTGTTCTAAATATATTCATTCATTGAAAAAAGATGTATTGAATGCCTACTGTGTGCTAGGCACTATTCTAGGTATTGGGGATATGGTAATGAACAAGACAACCTGGTGTCTTTCTTGTTTACCACTCGTAGTGTTAACATTGGTTAAAGAAAAAAATATTCATGCCAATTTTAAAGAAGCTAAGTCATCCTTTATTCAGGACTATTGTTATAGGTATAGGGACTACTGTAATAGGGTTTTGCAGGAGGTGAGAGAAATTGGATTGGGCTCAACTCTGAATACAACAAAGAATAGTTGGGATTTACAGCCAAGGAGCAGGGTGGGAGTATTTGTGGGTAGAAAATTACTAAGAGGGTAGGGTAATTCTTTGTTAAACTAACCTAACAGGATCCTTGCCAGAGGAAGGCCAAGGTGATGGTGTGGATGAGGAATTTTGCTGGATATAAGGGTGATTATTTTGGCTAAACTGACTTAGCAGGATTCCTGTTTAAACTGGGCTCTTGAAGACGTGCCCAAGGATGGGGCCTATTTGGGCTCAGAGGAGCCTGACAAGAGTTAGGTCAAGGAGAGAGTCTTTGTCACATTCTAGTGGAAAAGCCAGACAATAAACAATCAAACAAATATATAATATAATGTACTGTTAGTGACAAGTGCTGTAAAGGAAAATAAGCAGAGTAAATGCATACAAAGATGAAAGTGGGGAAAGGGGGAGGGTTGAATAGGCATTTTATATAAGTTGTCAGAGAAAGTCTTTCTGAGAATGTAACATTTGAGCAGAGACCTGAGAATTCTGTGAAGGAAGGAGTCATTGAAATATCTGGGATAAGAGCATTCCAGACAGAAAGAAGGGGAAGTGCAAAGGCCCTGAGACAGTACAAATAGCATTTTGGAGGGATAGCAAGAAAGTCACTGTATTCAGAGTGGTAAGTACAAGAATGAGAATGGCAGGGTTTGCAGTTAAAATGCCTGGAGCCGGATCATCTAGAGTAGGCTATGTTAAAAACTATGGATTTTCTTTTAAAGTGTAATCACATATTTTTGGAACATTTTTGAACAGGGGAATGATATGATATGAATTATAAACATAAATGATCTCTCTATTTGGCTGTGTGGAAAAGAGTCTAAGGGGACAAAAGTGGAAGAAAAACTAATTAAGAGCCCATTGTAGTAGATCAGTTGAGTGCTGATAGTAGCTTACACCACAGTGGTTACAATGAAGATGGTGAGAGGCATTCAGATTTGGCACATATTTTGATGTTAGCACCATGCGGATTTGCCAGTGTTGGATGGGAGGTGTAAGAAGAATCACCAAAGAGGGATCAAAGACTTGGGGGTTTTGGCCCGTACAACTAGATGAACAAGGGTGCCATAGACTGTCATGCAAAAGACTTCATGAGAAATAAGTTGGGAAGAAGGGAATGATGGGGGACAAAATTCTGTTTTGATCATTGTGAGTGTGAGATGTTTAATTGAAATTTGAAAGGATATGTCAAGTAGGTAGCTGACCACAAGTGTGTGAACTTCAGGAGAGAGGTCTAGACTGAAAATGTAAGTTTCAAAATCATCAGCATATATACAATAGGACTGGAGATACCTTAGGAAGTAAATAGAAACAGCAAAAGGAAGAGATTCTCAGACTGAGATATCCCAGGTTTAAGGATATGTAAAAGGAAGAGGAGTTAGCAAAAGATACTGAAAAGGAATATCCACTAAAGTGGGAGGAAATTTAAGAAACTTTTGTCAACGATTTCAAGACACTTATCAACCATGTCTCATGCTACCAAAAGATCAAGTGAGATGAGAATGAAGAGTTGACAGTCGGATTTGATGACCTTGACAAATGACTTTGTAGTGGAATGATGGAGATAAAAAGTGGACTGAGTTTATGAGAAAGTTGCAGTGAAGAAGTAGAGAGGTGATTCTATACAATTCTTTTAATGTTTGCCATGAAAGGGAGCAGAGAAAGTTTTGTTTTGCTATGAAGGGGGCAGTAGCAAAGCGGGGATGTGGAGGCAAGGGTAGATTTTTTTAGGGTGAAGAAAAATTCAACATGCTTGTATGTTGATAGGAATGATCGTGTAGAAAAAGAAAAAAGGATGGTGTGTGACAGAATGAATACTGTAGAACATTGAGCTGTGGATCCCATTTTGACATTCCTTCAGGAACACCCATACCTGCTTTCAAGGAACGTAAACTCTAATGGAAAATATATACATTTAAATTAATAAATTTCAAAATGGTGCAGTGAGTGATACGACAAAGCTGTGGATAAGACTGACTGAAGAGTATAGAGCAGGAAGTTAAAAGGCTCTTGTATTTAACCAGAGGGAAAATAATAAGGACCCGAACCACTGGCAGTTCCTGTACTGAAGGAGAGGAATGGATGATTTTGAGAGATATTTAAGAGAAAGAATGAATAGGATTTAGTGATGCTTATTTATAAATTAGGAGAAAAATGGGGCAATTCTGGATGATGGTATTGTGATAGATGAATCTTCCAAAAACCGTTCTTAGTCTATCACTTCCTTCCTTCAAAATATTCAAAGACTTTACATGGCCTAAAAATTAATGTTTAAAACTCTATACTGGAATTCATGGACCTCTAAAATCTGCCCTTTTGCCCTTCGTCTTCCTGAGGTACTTCCTTGGAACTCAAGGACTTAGTGGAATGCAGTTTGAAAAGTACTGGTCTACAGAGTCAAATTCAAAGTCTTTAACTCTGCATTCAAGGCCCTCTATCTGGTCTCTGCCAACCTCATCTTCCTTACTCAAAGCTCTATTCATATCAAATTTCTTTCCATTCTGTGTACACACCAAGCTATAGTAAGCCTCTGTACTCATTCTCCATTGTTCTCATTGTCTGGAACTTCTTTAGTCCTTGGCACTCTCAATCACAGTCTGCCTAAAAGGCATAGTTTCAAAATTCACCTCCTCTATGCAGGCTTTCTTCAACCTCCCAGATGCATTTGACCGCTTGCATGTAATAATGCTGTGTAAATTACACTTAATTAGGTCCATCACTGTACTTACCTATTTATGTCTGGGCCACCATTTGACTATTAAGTCCTTGAGAGCAGGCACTGTGAACATAGTAGGCATGAGTAACAAATGAATGAAATCTCAGTTCAGGCAAAACTTTGTCTCAATTTACCTATCCCCTCCTAGGCAGCACTAAAGGCTTCTTTTGGTTTATTCCTATAAGGCCCTCTATCACTTCCGTTCTAGCACTATGTTGTGATGTAACACTGTATTTGTTCTGTGGGATTGTTTTTTCTCCCTTTTTGAGAGAGAAAACATTTCTCCCTGCCTGAAATATTCAAGGGCGTGGGTTTTATCCTGTTTATCTTTGTATCCCAAGCACCTAGGTTCTCAATAAATGTTTTAAGAATGTATTACTTAATAATTAAAGAGCTATCTTACCTTTTAAGTCTTATATCATGTAATCATGCCCATCTTTTTCCACCTTCACAAAGAATTCCCTAATCACTCTTGGCTAGAATTAATCTTTTGCTCTGGCATCCTATTAAACTGTAGCTATATCTCTTCTGTGTAATTATCACTTTCTAGGATATTATTGATATACAGTATCTACGAAAGCCTGAGAACAAGAAAACTTTTATTCTTCATTGTATGCGCATACGTTGTGATTCTCAACTCTTCTATGTACTGCTGCACTTGGGTAGCACACACCCCTACCAATTCCTAGAGCACTTGGTATAATTCTACCCTTTCCCACTGGAGAGGAATGTAAATCAACACTCTTGAATCTGATATGGTTTATTTTGTTCAAATAAACAATTATTCTACTGCATTTACACTGTCATTAGTAACTATTTATGATTATCTTTTGCTCCACTGAGGCTTACGCATTGTAGGTATTCTTTAAATGATTGCTGAATGAATAAGAAAAGGAAGGAAGGAGCATTATTTCTACTACCAAGTTCAGATGGAATTCAGACTTTGTCTTTTGTACAAAATAAGTCCACTCATTTAACCTATTACTATTTAGAGCCAGAAATAGTTATTTGTGCAGGTTAGAGGAAGACAGTAATGTCCTTCATAAACTAAATTCTCAAGAAAACAATAGTTTTACTTTTAAAAATGATGCTTCTTTCCCCAGGTCATGCTAGTCTTGGAAACAAGTAGAAATGTTTCAGGAACTAAGTTTACCCTGAGGTTTTATTGAGTTCTGACCTCTATTCTCTGTGGAACCCATGTGACCCACACTCATTTCCATCTCCCAGTGATCTTCAGCACAGTTTGTCCATCTGGCGCCCTCTGCTGCCATCCTGATTCTCAAAATTAAGGAGGAAGGAGTTTTATTTTCTCCTCACTGTGAGGACTCTAGCAATTGACGAGGTGATTTTGTTCTTTTAGTCCACAGCCCCTGGCAATGAAGAGCTTGCAACAGATTTCTCAGGGAAAGGACTCAGCAACATACTAAGGACATCATCCACAAGTAGTCATAAGCAGTATCCCTGCAAGCCATAACTGAATAGCCCAAGTCAACTGTACCTGTCTTTTCTGCTTTCTTCTACCACTTGGGTTACCTTCGCAGGGAACATCTACTTTTCCAAAGATTGGAGGCAGCTTTTACTTCTCCCACTTTGTTTTTCTTCTTTTTCTGTCATCATCCTAGTGCCCCAGAAGGCTTCTCCTGTTACTGAGATAAAGGGAGAAGGGAGAACAAGCCATGTCGTGGGGAGGACCCTGTGCAAATTTGACACTTTGGTGCCCTTGCCAGAATTCGGAAAGTGAGCATGAGATTGGCATCTCCACAGTGATCCTTCTCCTTTACTCTTTCATTACTTGATCTACCTGATATCTCACATAGATTATGTAATAAGTTGTGTAGAATTTCAGGCGTACTTAGCTACAGACATAGGGAAATGCTAACAGTTATGATGTATAATGAAAAACTTATCACAACATTTCTCATGAGTTGTTCCAGGAAAAAAAAAAAAAAGAATTCAAAGCTATCTTTAACTATATTCTTAGAAATAGGGCTTTAAGGTTTTCCTCCTAAGGAATTTTAAAAAAAGCACCTTAAGTATCTTCCTCTCATTTTATAAAGTACATGTCAAGCCTTCTACAAACTGTTTCAAAGGCTGTTTGAGGAGCAATTAATTTTTTTAAATTGGAGGCACTTTTTTAGCTGATCTAATTCACTTTTCTCAAATTTACAACTACTTTTAACATGACTTTTTTTCAGTTAGTTATTTGGCTTATTATAAAGTTGAATTATTAGAGGAATTTTTGGAGTAAGTTAAATGCTAATTTTTCAGAGTATGATTCAAGCCTCTAGGATTTTTTAATGCCTATGGTGCTAGATACAAAAGAAGTATCTCATGAACAATGCCCTGAAGGCTCTTACCTTCTCAAGGAGAAGACTTATACCCAGGAAACAATTTAAAGACAAGTTACTTATCTTTTAACTCGTGGATGAAAACGGTGGCTCATTATATTTCTTTCACCAAACTCGCTTTAGTTACATAAGAAAGAAGTTACCCGATTTTTGTTACCTACTTTCATTGCATTTAACATAAATACACTTAGAAACATAGACCTGTAAAAAAAAAAAAAGACAGAGAGAGACTGTAATTATACATATTTTCCACCCTTTTCTTTACTTCTTCATTCTAAAATCTAATGATGTTTTTATGATGCCCACAGGACAAAAACTAAATGGTATGGTGATTGCTTAGTGAAAACAAGCTGGAAGGCAAAGAGGTTTTGTTTTGTTTTGTTTTGTTTTGAGACAGAATTAATCAAACCTGTCTGTAATAAATCTTCTAAATCCTGACATTGATTATGTTCCTTGAATCCAAAATTCAGCTTCAACTCTGAGTTATTGCTCGAAGTGCTCTCTGCACTGGTCGTAAATACATGCTCACCAGCTCACCAGTGGTTCCTTACTTTCCCTCTTAGTTTGCCAGTTAATTCTACATTTTTGATGTTTACGCTTGTTTTCCATTTCTGTTCCATCCACAGTCTAAAGGTCTCAAAAACATCTGGCTCATCCTCACAGGTCCAAAATTCATTCTAAAAATTTTGGGCACCCCCTAGCAAGCTCCAGGCTTTTGCCTGAGTAAAAGGTTGCCATAGTATCAAATAAACCAGGAACATGCCAATCTGGCAAGTTTTTTGTCACACCAAGTAATCCCCAACCTTGTCCCTCACTAGAATCATCAACTTTGAAAAGGATTTTTTTTTTCTCTTCCTGAGCTTGATTTAAGAAGTCAAGCATATTGAGTGGTATCAGATGAGGAAATGTTTGGATTGGTAGAAGGAATGAATAGTTTTTATAAATTGGAGAAATGAATTCTCAGTTTGGTTAAAAGTACATTCAACACCTTGTTTCCTGTTCAATAAATGGAGCATTTTAGTGGGAATAATCCAAAGGTCTTATGAATAGCTCCTTACTTTTTCCCATCTGTTAGAAATATTTTTCAAATATAAATTAAGAAATAAATCCCTACAAGAATTTCTACATGCTCATTCCTTTGCTGTTGGAAGCTGTATATCATAGGTTTATGTCATGAGTCTTAGCTGAGTCTGTATTTGATAGCACCCTTAGAATAGAATCAATCATCAAGTAAAAACGACAATCTTATTGTATTGCTAATATTTCTCAGCAGTCAGCAAAGATTTTGAGATTTCAAATGTTAACTATTTTTAATGACTTTAGTATTCCTGCCATGATATGTCTAAGTTCCAAAATTAAAATTTTCTTCTGAATATTCCTTATACATCTGATATTTCATGGGGCAAGCTGGCTTTGCTCTGTGCTTTGGATTATTCATTTAGTCTCTAAACTGTTATTCACATTTTAACCTATAAGGAAAAAAACCCCAAAAAACCCAAGGTCACTTGAACTGAGAAATCATCCCTCTGGGAACTCAAAAGTTTTGTCATGAGCAATTAAGTTTTCCACAGTAAGATGATATGCATTTGTAAAAATCAAGAGCAAATTCTGTTTCTTTTTCTGTAGCTACATTGAAATATTTACTCTTGCCACATACATAGTCTATCAAAAACCAGCCACAGAGTTGGAAAGTCGTGGGGAACTGTAAAGATGATATCTCTATATTATTTCTTGATGACTTGCAAAGAGGCAATTTTTTATGAACTTCATTTGAAAATACTTCAGTGTGACGTTTAAAAATACACAATTGAGCCAAGTGAGTTTAACAATAATTTTATAGAAATTGAAAAGTTTATTATTTGTGTTGAATAGTAATAGAAACCAGTTGGCATTCTGCTATTTCCATTTTCATTTCTTTTGAATTATCATAGCTTTCTCATTCCTTTATTGTTGTCTGATATTTACTGTGAAGGTACTGCATTATACAACCTACTTGAAATCTTTTTAACTGTGCTAGTATGGTAATAGTCCTTCTGAAAGGCTCATAACTATATAATGTGACTCTCTGAAGGTTTTCCTAGTAAGCAAATCACAAAAGAAATAAATGTGGCAAGAACTCAGTTCAAGAACTGATATTCATTAATATATAGTGAATACCCTAAAGATATTTCCTAAATGTATAAAAACACAAATGTCTTTCTCTCTCACACACACACCCAGGTGCACGCATGTGTGTTCACAAAGCTTATCTGCAGGAACACACTTGAAGTATATCAAACTAAGCATGTTCAACTTATTTTATTTAAAATAACCTCACTGACTGAGCTCTGCCCACCAGAGCAACAGCCAGCTCTACCCACCACCAGTACCTCCCATCAGGAAGTTTGCACAAGCCTCTTAGGTAGCCTCATCCACCAGAGGGCAGACAGCAGAAGCAAGAACTACAATCCTGCAGTCTGTGGAACAAAAACCACATTCAAAGAAAGAGAGATAAGATGAAAAGGCAGAGGACTATGTACCAGATGAAGGAACAAGATAAAACCCCAGAAAAACAATTAAATGAAGTGGAGATAGGTAACCTTCCAGAAAAAGAATTCAGAATAATGATAGTGACGATGATCCAGGACCTTGGAAAAAGAATGGAGGCAAAGATCAAGAAGATGCAAGAAATGTTTAACAAACACCTAGAAGAATTAAAGAAAAAAGACCTAGAAGAATTAAAGAACAAACAAGCAGAGATGAACAATACAATAACTGAAATGAAAAATACACTAGAAGGAAACAATAGCAGAATAACTGAGGAAGAAGAATGGATAAGTGACCTGGAAGACAGAGTGATGGAATTCACTGCCACAGAACAGAATAAAGAAAAAAGAATGAAAAGAAATGAAGATAAAGAGACCTCTGGGACAACATTAAATGCACCAACATTTACATTATAGGCATCCCAGAGGGAGAAGAGAGAGAGAAAACACCTGAGAAAATATTTGAAGAGCGTATAGTCAAAAACTTCCCTAATCTGGGAAAGGAAATAGGCACCCAACTCCAGGAAGTGCAGAGAGTCCCAAGCAGGATAAACCCAAGGAGGAACATGCTGAGACACATAGTAATCCAATTGACAAAACTTGATGACAAAGAAAAATTATTAAAAGCAGCAAGGGAAAAATGACAAATAACATACAAGGGAACTCCCATAAGGTTAACAGCTGATTTCTCAGGAGAAACTCTGCAAGCCAGAAGGGAGTGGCATGATATATTTAAAGTGATTAAAGGGAAGAACCTACAACCAAGATTACTCTACCCAGAAAGGATCTCGTTCAGATTCAACAGAGAAATTAAAACCTTTACAGACAAGAAAAAGCTAAGAGAATGCAGCACCACCAAACCAGCTATACAGCAAATGCTAAAGGAACTTCTCTAAGTAGGGTACACAAGAGAAGAAAAGGATCTACGAAAACAATCCCAGAACAATTAAGAAAATGGTAATAGGAACATACAAAATGATAATTACCTTAAATGTGAATGGATTAAGTGCTGCAACCAAAAGACACAGGCTCACTGAAAGGCTACAAAAACAAGACCCATTTATATGCTGTCTACAAGAGATCCACTTCAGACCTAGGGACACATGCAGACTGAAAGTGAGGGAATGGAAAAAGATATTCCATGCAAATGGAAATCAAAAGAAAGCTGGAGTAGCAATACTCATATCAGATAAAAGAGACTTTAAAATTAAGAATGTTGGGGCTTCCCTGGTGGTGCAGTGGTTGGGAGTCCGCCTGCCGATGCAGGCGACGCGGGTTCGTGCCCTGGTCCGGGAGGATCCCACATGCCGCGGATGCGGCTGGGCCCGTGAGCCATGGCCGCTGAGCCTGCGCGTCCGGAGCCTGTGCTTCGCAATGGGAGAGGCCACAACAGTGAGAGGCCCGCGTACCAAAAAAAAAAAAAAAAAAAAAAAAAAAAAAATTAAGAATGTTATAAGAGACAAGGAAGAACACTACATAATGATCAAGGGATCAATCCAAGAAGAATATATAACAATTATAATATATATGCACCCAATATAGAAGCACATCAATACACAAGGCAAATGCTAACAGCTATAAAAGAGGATATTGATAGGAACACAATAATAGTGGGGGACTTTAACACTTCACTAACACCAATGGACAGATCATCCAGACAGAAAATCAAAAAGGAAACACAAGCTATAAATGACACAATCGACCAGATAGATTTAATTGATATTTATAGGACATTCCATCCAAAAACAGCAGATTACACTTTCTTCTCAAGTGTACATGGAACAGTCTCCAGGGTAGATCACATCTTGGGTCACAAATCAAGCCTGGGTAAATTTAAGAAAATTGAAGTCATATCAAGCATCTTTTCTGACCACAATGCTATGAGATTAGAAATCAGTTGTGGGGAAAAAATGTAAAAAACACAAACACATGGAGGCTAAACAATACGTTACTAAATAACCAAGAGATCACTGAAGAAATCAAAGAAGAAATCAAAAAATACCTAGAAACAAATGACGATGAGAAATGCGATCCAAAACCTACAGGATGCAGCAAAAGCAGTTCTAAGAGGGCAGTTTATAGCAATACAAGCCTACGTCAAGAAACAAGAAAAATCTCAAGTAAACAATCTAACCTTACACCTAAAAGAACTAGAGAAAGCAGAACAAACAAAACCCAAAGTTAGTAGAAGGAAAGAAATCATAAAGATCAGAGCAGAAATAAATGAAATAGAAACAAAGACAACAATAGCAAATATCAATCAAACTGAAAGCTGGTTCTTTGAGAAGATAAACTAAATTGATAAACCTTTAGCCAGACTCATCAAGAAAAAGAGGGAGAGGACTTAAATCAGTAAAATTAGAAACGAGAAGTTACAATGGACACTGCAGAAATACAAAGCATCATAAGAGACTACTACAAGCAATTCTATGCCAATAAAATGGACAACCTGGAAAAAATGGACAAATTCTTAGAAAGGTATAAGCTTCCAAGACTGAACCAGGAAGAAATAGAAAATATGAACAGACCAACCACAAGTAATGAAATTGAAACTATGATTAAAAATCTTCCAACAAACAAAAGTCCAGGACCAGATGGCTTCACAGGTGAATTCTATCAAACATTTAGAGTAGAGCTAACACCCATCCTTCTCAAACTCTTCCAAAAAATTGCAGAGGAAGGAACACTCCCAAACTCATTCTACAAGGCCACCATCACTCTGATACCAAAACCAGACAAAGATACTGCAAAAAAAGATAATTAGAGACCAATATCACTGATGAACATAGATGCAAAAATCCTCAACAAAATACTAGCAAACAGGGCTTCCCTGGTGGCACAGTGGTTAAGAATCTGCCTGTCAATGCAGGGGACACAGGTTTGAGCCCTGGTCCGGGAAGACCCCACATGCCATGGAGCAACTAAGCCTGTGTGCCACAACTACAGGAGCCTGCCCTCTAGAGCCCACAAGCCACAACTACTGAGCCCGCATGCCATAACTACTGAGCCCACATGCCATATCCATAACTACTGAAGCCCACGTGCCTAGACCCCATGCTCCGTCATAAGAGAAGCCACCGCAAAGAGAAGCCTGCGCACTGCAAGAAAGAGTAGCCTCCGCTCGCTGCAACTAGATAAAGCCTGCACCCAACAATGAAGACTCAAAAATAAATAAATATTAAAAAAAAAATACTAGGAAACAGAATCCACATTAAAAGGATCATACACCATGATCAAGTGGGATTTATCCCAGGGATGCAAGGATTCTTCAATATACACAAATCAATCAATATGATACACCATATAAACAAATTGAAGAGCAAAAACCATATGATCATCTCAATAGATGCAGAAAAAGCTTTTGACAAAATTCAACACCCATTTATGATAAAAACTCTCCAGAAAGTGGGCATAGAGGGAACCTACCTCAACATAATAAAGGCCATATACAACAAACCCACAGCAAACATCATTCTCAATGGTGAAAACTTAAAGCATTTCCTCTAAGATCAGGAACAAGACAAGGATGTCTGCTCTCACCACTATTATTCAACATAGTTTTGGAATTCTTAGACACAGCAATCAGAGAAGAAAGAGAAATAAAAGTAATACAAATTGGAAAAGAAGACGTAAAACTGTCACTGTTTGCAGATGACATGATACTATACATAGATAACCCTAAAGATGCCACCAGAAAACTACTAGAGTTTATCAATGAATTTGGTAAAGTTGCAGGCTACAAAATTAATGCACAGAAATCTCTTGCGTTTCTATATACTAAAATGAAAAATCAGAAAGAGAAATTAAGGAAACAATCCCATTCACCATTGCAACAAGAAAGAATATAATACCTAGGAATAAACCTACCTAAGGAGACAAAAGACCTGTACTCAGAAAACTATAAGACACTGATGAAAGAAATCAAAGATGGCACAGACAGATGGAGAGATATACAATGTTCTTGCATTGGAAGAATGCAATTTCAATATTGTGAAAATGACTATACTACTCAAAACACTCTACAGATTCAATGCAATCTCTATCAAATTACCAATGGCAGTTTTTACAGAACTAGAAAAAAAAAATCTTAAAATTTGTATGGAGACACAAAAGACCCCAAATAGCCAAAGCAACCTTGAGGAAAAACGGAGCTGGAGGAATCAGACTCCCTGACTTCAGAGTATACTACAAAGCTACAGTAATCAAGACAGTATGATCCTGGCACAAAAACAGAAATATAGATCAATGGAACAGAATAGAAAGCCCAGAGATAAACCCACACACCTATTGTCAACTAATCTATGACAAAAGAGGCAAGGATATACAATGGAGAAAAGACAGTTTCTTCAATAAGTGGTGCTGGCGAAACTGGACAGCTACATGTAAAAGAATGAAATTAGAACACTCCCTAACATGATACACAAAAATAAACTCAAAATGGATTAGAGACCTAAATGTAAGACCAGACACTATAAAACTCTTAGAGGAAAACATAGGAAGAACACTCCTTGACATAAATCACAGCAAGATCTTTTTTGACCCACCTCCTAGAGTAATGGAAATAAAAACAAAAATAAACAAGTGGGGCCTAATGAAACTTAAAAGCTTTTACACAGCAAAGGAAACTCTAAACAAGATGAGAAAACGACCCTCAGAATGGGAGAAAATATTTGCAAATGAATCAACGGACAGAGGATTAACCTCCAAAATATATAAACAGCTAATGAAGTTCAATATTAAGAAAACAAACAACCCAATCCAAAAATGGGCAGAAGACCTAAATCGCCATTTCTCCAAAGAAGACATACAGATGGCCAAGAGGCACATGAAAAGCTGCTCAGCATCACTAATTATTACAGAAATGTAAATCAACACTACAATGAGTTATCACCTCATACCAGTTAGAATGGGCATCATCAGAAAATCTATAAACAATAAATGCTGGAGAGGGTGTGGAAAAAAGGGAGCCCTCTTGCACTGCTGGTGGGAATGTAAACTGATACAGCCACTCTGGAGAACAATATGGAGGGTTCCTTAAAAAACTAAAAATCGAATTACCATATGATCCATCAACACCACTACTGGACATATACCCTGAGAAAACCATAATTCAAAAAGACACATGCACCCCAATGTTCATTGCAGCACTATTTACAGTAGCTAGGTCATGGAAGCAACCTAAATGCCCATTGACAGATGAATGGATAAAGAAGATGTGGTACATATATACAATGGAATATTACTCAGCCATAAAAAGGAATGATATTGGGTCATTTGTAGAGACGTGGTTGAATCTAGAGACTGTCATACAGAGTGAAGTAAGTCAGAAAGAGAAAAACAAGTATCCTATATTAACGCATATATGTGGAATCTAGAAAAATGGTACAGATGAATCAGTTTGCAGGGCAGAAATAGAGACACAGATGTAGAGAACGAACGTATGGACACCAAGGAGGGAAAGCGGGTGTGGGGGGTGGGCATGGTGGTGGGATGAATTGGGAGATTGGGATTGACATATATACAGTAATATGTGTAAAATTGATAACTAATAAGAACCTACTGTATTAAAAATAAATAAAATTAAATTTAAGAAATAAATAAATAAAAGGAAAAGAGAAAAAATAAAGTAAAATAAAATAACCTCACTGAGGGAAGGAAACATGAAAAGTCCCAGGTAGAAAAATAAATGGGGTGTAGAAAAGCAAATATGTTAGTTCTCCCATGTCAGAAAATATAAAGAACTTCACACTTAAAAAAAGAAACAATAGAACAATGTTGTCTGGGTTATGTGTGCATGGATTCATTTAGTCATTCAACAAACAGTCATTGAGTACTTACTCTGTGCCAGGGATTTTACTCGGCCTCGGGTATACAAAGATAATCAGTAGTGCTCCTGTCTTAGAAATGAACAATCAGAAAGCACAGTGATAAGCAGCATGATAGAGGTAAGCACAGGTGCTAAGGAAGCCCCAAAGAGGAATGAATGTGTTTTGTTTTGTACTTTCTTAGATTTAATTAATGTATTGGATTTTTTCTCTCAACTTGCACTCTGGCTCCCAAACAATAATGTCCTTGGTAAGTAGCTGTTCAAAAAAATATTAAACTTTTACTTACATTTGCAATGATTTTTTAGTATTTAACTCTTTTTGTAACTCAGGGATATGACAACTTTATAATCGGTAGTCATGATAGAGTGTGTTAATATTAACTCTCCAGTCCCCCTTCCCTCACAATGGGAGGAATGTACTTCCCCAGGGACTTAGCCATGTGACTTGCTTCAGCCAATGGAACGTGGGCAGATGGGACATACACCCCTTCTTTGCAGAGGTGTTAAGTATGCTTGCACAAGTTGACAAGGCCTCTTGAGCTTCTGACCTTTGCCAAAAGAAGAGATTTCCTCAGATAGTCCTAGACTGAGAAAACTCACACAGCACATAAAAGCTGTAGGCAACTCACAGACCTATAAGTATGAAATAAACCTTTATTAGTATAAGCCACTGCAATTTGAGGTTGTTTGTTACTGCAGCAAATAAGATTAATATGAGTCAAACTGGGCTTCCCTGGTGGTGCAGTGGTTGAGAGTCTGCCTGCCGATGCAGGGGACACGGGTTCGTGCCCCGGTCCGGGAAGATCCCACGTGCCGCGGAGCGACCGGGCCCGTGAGCAATGGCCGCTGAGCCTGCGCGTCCGGAGCCTGTGCTCTGCAACGGGAGAGGCCACAACAGTGAGAGGCCCGCGTACCGCAAAAAAAAAAAAAAAAAAATAGAGTCAAACTTATGAGCACACATATGTGAAAACAAAAGGCAAGATATCTGAAGTGATTTTCAATACAAAAAAACAAGCTAATGTTATATACAGATTGTGGAATATGCTCCATTTGATCACCCTTAATAGAATGTCAACTTTTTAGTACCAAAGTGTATGTAAATATTAGGATGCAAATATTCGGAGCCAGGCAATAATCTACAGGTATGTCTATATATCGTATGATTGTATAAATAATTAATAGCTATGTATCTGTAACGATTCTCCTTAGATTATAAAATTCAAAAGGACAGCAATTCATTTTTACAATAAAGTTTATTGCTGTTAATCTAATGCAATGCAGAAAATTACATGAGGTAAGGGAGCTTCGCTGTAATAAAATAGAACTTTAGGCTTATTAAATGCTTCAGACGGTTTTCATTATCCACCAATGACCACAGGAAACAAAATTAAAAAGCCATGTTTATGAATACAATGCCATGTAACTATACACTCGAATATGTGTGATAATAAAGATAATAATCATACCAAACATGAGCAATTTCCTCATTTGTACCAAGGCTGTAGTTCTAACACTAAGAAAGACTTCTTGTTCAATGCTGTGCGTTAGCAATACTTCACAAAACTTGAAAATCATCTACAACTAACATTTATATTTCCGCTATTCTCACTACAAAGTATGTGTGATTCTTAGCTATGTGGCTATCTCAGAACAACCTCAGCGTTCCAAAATTAATTACAATGTTGAAGATTTGTATGTGTGAATGGAGAGAGTGTAACCATACAAAACATAGTGATATTATGCCACTTCCAGTGTGAGTATTTTTATATCCTCTAAAATCATGCAAGAAAGCATGTTTTTATAAATTGATAAATGTTTTATAAGCACAAGTGGGATATAAACTTCCTTCACAAAGACATGTATTGGCTCGTTCCTGAGCTATCTGGTATTTTTCATCGAAATGTGTATTATTTTTACAGCTGATTTTTGCCGTAGTTTTTCATTGTACCCTGCAGATGTATTAATGTGTTTTTATCATGATGACATCTTATTATAAACAAATCCATTTTATGTTAAGCTTATGGTGTTTCCCCCATGCTTATATTAAGAGGAAGTGAGAGACTAGTTTCAATCCAAGGAAGTATCTGTAATAGTCCCTCCAGGAGTCCCTAGTCCCTGTAGACCCTTACCAGCTTGAGGCTGATTTTTTTTGTAGTGGGGCAGGGTGGGAGTTGAACACAATTATCTAAAATACAAACAAATGTGTGTTTTCCCAAAGTTCCTTGAATCAGAAAGAAAAAATATGTCTGGGATACACTACACAGATTTATTTGAATTCCTTTGCTTATTCCAAGTGAACCCACAGACAAATAAATGAAGCTTATGGTTGCACAGCTGGAGACTTATTACTTCTTCATTTCATAAAAATAAAGCCAAAGGTGATTGTGTACCAGTTGGTCTGGATTTGTACATGTAGCAAATAGGTAATGAATTACTTCCTCCACTTTCTGTAGGTACGGAATAGAAGAATTTGTCATAAATATGTCATATACTGGATGTAGGAGACTTTTTGAGTGGCTATATTGTCCATTCATTCCTTGATTTGTTCCTTTGTCCTTTTCTTCATTTATTTATTCATTCATTTAAAAAATAATTATTGAACTCTTCCTGTGAAGTAGGCACTGTGGCAAGTTCTGGGAATATGGTGGTAAATAGATAAACACAGGAGGAGCCAAAAGACAATTCTAGATCCTTCTCAAATTCACTCATCCATTTTTTCACGTTTATTTCAAACACACAGTACAATGGAAAGAGTCAAACAAACATGGATTTAATTTGCACTTAAAAGCCGGGTGATCTCGGGCAAGTTGTTTAAATTCTCAGAGCCTCATCTTTCATATCTGCTATCTACCTCACAGAACAATAGAGTGGATTAAAAACGTAACATATAAAACTTCATTTAATTTTTAATTAAAACTGGCATTTAATTCTCCCCCACTGCCACCCCAAATCTCACCTGTTCCCCACATGTTAGGTCCTAGGGAAATAAAATGGATGGATGCATTTACTATGTGCTTAGCTGTAGCTAAGAATATAGAGAAATATAAAACATGGTCCCTGCCTTTTGGAAAATTACATTTAGAATAATAATGAGTAGTATTCATCAACAAAACAAAAAGACATCCTACAGGTTGGGAGAAAATATTTGCAAAGGATGTGACTGACAAGGACTTAATTTCCAAAATAGACAAAGAGCTCATACAGCTCAATATCAAAAAACAGGGCTTCCCTGGTGGTGCAGTGGTTGAGAGTCTGCCTGCCGATGCAGGGGGACACAGGTTCGTGCCCCGGTCCAGGAGGATCCCACATGGCTGGGCCCGTGAGCCATGGCCGCTGAACCTGCGCGTCCAGAGCCTGTGCTCCGCAACGGGAGAGGCCACGACAGTGAGAGGCCCGCCTACCGCAAAAAAAACAAACAAACAGGAAAAACCAAACAAACAACCCAATCAAAAAAGTGGCCAGAAGACCTAAATAGACATTTCTCCAAAGAAGGTATACAGATGGCCAACACGCATATGAAAAGACGCCAAACATCGCTAATTATTAGAGAAATGCAAATCAAAACCACAATGAAGTATCACCTCACATTGATCAGAAAGTCTACAAATCATGCTGGAGAGGGTGTGGAGAAAAGGGAGCCCTCCTACACTGTTGGTGGGAATGTAAATTGGCGCAGCCACGATGGGAAACAGTATGGAAGTTCCTTAAAAAACTAAAAATGGAGCTGCCATATGACCCAACGATCTTACTGCTGGACATATATCCGGAAAAGACAAAAACTCTAATTCAAAAAGATACATGCACCCCAATGTTCCTAGCCACATTATTTACAATAGCCAAGATATGGAAGCAATCTAAATGTCCATCCACAGATGAATGAATAAATACGATGTGGTATATATACACAATAGAATTTTACTCAGCCATAAAAAAGAATGAACTAATGCTATTTGCAGCGACATGGATGGACCTAGAGATTATCATACTGCTTCTCAAGGGGAGGCTACTGATACAAGAAAATAGATGATAAGCATCTTATGAGTGGTTTAAGCAGTGAGTGCATGAGGGGAAGAAGTCAGGGGTATATGGTTCAGAACTGTAAAAATTAGTAACATTTTAACAGAAATGTTAGTAGTGATAGATAATACAGGACATTTCGGGAAGGTTTTATTTTATCCCTTGAGTAAATGATTCTTCTATACATCTAACACAAATATATTATGCTGGGACATAAATCATTGTATTCAGTGGCAATGGAAAAAAGATATTTAGAAAAATATCTTAAAATTTTTATTGTTTCTGATTTATAAAAGTAATATAGGCTAATCATAGAAAAACTAATAAAATAGCAAAGAATAAAGAGATGCACTTTAAAAACCACTTTGAGATTCACCAACCAAAAAGATAATCACTTTAATATTCAAGAATATTTCCTTTGATTCTGTTTTCTATACATATTTTAAAAATATATTTTTACATAAAAATAAGCAATGTACTTACATGCAGTTTTCAATCCTGCTCTTTTCACCTAATATATTATCCTAAGCAACAAATGTTGTTTTTTCTTTGATGCCTCAATAGTCCCTAACCTCCTTTCCTGCTTTACTAATTCTGTAACGCTATTTACATGCTGCACTTCTTTTACTTCTTTATTTTGTGTATCTATCTTCTATTTCTCCCCTCCCCTGCTTCTTATATACATGAGAAAGTAATCGCCATGAGGGTAAGAATATATTTATCCTGTTCTCTACTATATCCCCAGTGCCTAGAATAGTGTCTGGCACACAGTGGGTGCTCTCTCTGTGGAATGAGTAATGCAAGGAGGAAGGTGTAACAGCACCATCACAGAAGATAATTCCTTGATTTAAAAGTTGGTCAGATACTGTGACTATGAAAACAAATATCCACAATGCAGAGCGAATCATTGTTACCTCATATCAGGTGCCCATTTCTAGTTATTCAGGCTAACAAACGTGGGTAGTTGGATGGACAATTCTTCATGAATAATGAATTAGATGGTTGCAGCTTACATGTAGTTTTGTTCTCATAAGGAGTTCTGAAATCTCTTGTTTTTTCAGGCTTTTCTCTTATATCATCTTCTTTGTCCTGTCTTTTTGTTGTGCCTCATGCATTCCCTGTAATTCTGTGTCCCTAATTTAACTGTTTTCTGGTTTGTTTTCATAGATAACTGGCAATATGTCAGGCATATATACTTTCTCTCTGAACTCGATTTTACTTTGATTGATGTTTTATTGGTTTGTTCAGCTAGCTAAGTCTTGTAATACATACCTATACCTTCAATTCAATTCATCAGTTCCCTACATTACCTAGATATTAGGTGGTCAGGCATGGGCTCATATGAACTCCTATCTTCCTATCTAATTAGAACCTGGTCATTAGATATGTTTGTATTCTATAGCCCTTTTTCTCATTTTTATCAGTAATGTTTGTTTTTTCCTAGCCTTTTACATATGTACATAACAAGATACATATAAAAAGCGTTGACATTTTAACTTGACTAAATGAGATAATGTATATGAAAGTGCTCGATAAGCTTTTAAGTGCTATACAAACAATACCCCAATACAACCACCATGAATTCATATTATCTCAGACTATGTAGTATGTCGCATAAACACACCATTCTCTTGTGAAACCCTTCATATGCCAGAAGGCCATTATCAAATCCTTATTCTAATTTTTAGACTCAATAGCCAAGTTTGCTTAAAATTTCCTCTCACAAGTTCTTTCTCAAACTTTCAATTATCTTTGTACTTTGTGACTTTGATCCTCAACTGTCTTATTTTTGTTACCCTGATAATCTTACAACTGAACCTCACTTTATGAAATACAGCCATGTGAAAATAATTTTTTTTATAAATCGTGTCATTGTACAAATGCACTAAGAACGCTTAAGTTACTTCAAGACCCTTTGTAGAGGGAAAGGGGGAAGTTAGAAAAGGACTTGTGTTGACTGAGCACCTGCCCCACTGCTTTTCTGTAACATGACCTTGTCACTTAGCTTCTCTATGCCCTGGTTTCCTCATCTGAAAAGTGGGGACTCCTGCAGTGGTACATTTGAAAACGTGTGGGAGTGTTTTCAGTCCTCACAATAACTGGGGTTGGTTATTGCTATTTGGTGAGGAGGTGGGGTGGAGGCAGAGACACAAATATTCCTAAATGCCTGGGGTGGCCCCTCATAACTGGAAATTGTCCTGCCATAAAATGCTGGTAGTGCCGCCACTGGGAAACAGATAAGCAACTCCTTACAAATTTCCCTCTGATAAGCTAGTGAACGCTAGATGGCAGGACAGAGTGCTTTATGATTAAGGGGGAAAAAGTCAGCCTTCAGAATCCATAAGACTCTTTTGTCCTATTAAAATAACAATTTTAAAGTTGTTTTCTGCCCAATGCAAATCTGAAATCCTCTTGCTACGTTGAAAGTGTCTTCAAAATCTCTAGTCAGCTCATCATCCGGATTAGAGGACTTTATCATGACTTTAGAAACAGACTAGTTGATTTGCATTTTTGTCTGTGTTTCTAAAGAATTAGGTGAGTTTAGGGACTCCCTGGTGGTCCAGTGGTAAAGTATCTGCCTTACAATGCAGGGAACCCGGGTTGGATCCCTGGTCAGGGAACTAAGATCCCACATGCCATGGGGCAACTAAGCCCACGTGCCACAGCTACTGAGCTCGCGTGCCACAACTAGAGAGCCTGCGTGCCCTGGAGGCTGCGTACCACAACTAGAGAAGAGAAAACCTGCACGCCACTACTAGAGAGAAGCCCGTGCGCCAGCAACAAAAGATCCCACGCGCCACAACTTAGACCCGATGCAGCCAAAAATAAAAATAATAAATAAATAATAAATAAATCTTAAAAAAAATAAAGTATTAGGTGAGTTTAGTCAAATCAAGGAAGCCATATTCCCAGTTGTATCAGATACTTCTTTGGACGTACCTGTCTCTTATTCTAGCTGCTATGGGGCCAACCAGCCCTGCATGGGCTCTGACAAACTTTACACAGGCCCAGGTTGGAAGCATTTCACCTCCTGGCCCTGCCTGGTGCCTCTCCCTTCCCATCCCAGGGTTTCTTTGTATTACAGCCCCTTCTGGACCCTACTAGAGTGCAGACATCCAGACATATAAGACCTGGAAGCACAGCGGGTGAACCAAGGATCTCACAGATTATAGCCAATGGCTAAAATCGTCCCCTCTTCTACTGCATTCTTTCCTAAGAATGCCCTTCACTCTTCTTCCTTGGGATTGCACTCCTTAACACAATAAGAGCACCTAAGCCCTCTGCTTCAGGCTCTGCTTCTGGGAGATCCAGGCTAGGACATAAATAAAGTGGAAAATTCAAACCATCATCTGGTTAATTCAGACCAAACTCTTGCAGAGATCAATTTGGGTTAATTTTACAAGCTAGGAAGTTAAATTGAGAAGAACAGTAATGTTGCCAATTGACAAGTAAAACGAGTTGTCAGCACCTTCCAACCATAAGGCTACATTTCTCTCATAAGCTCACTTTCATATTCTCTGAGATATCTGTTTCATAGAATCTCTACCTTCCAACTTCCTATCCCCGTTGCTATCACCTTCAATTGATAACCTCTCTTCATATTGAATGGGGAAAATAGAAACCATCAGATGGGCCCTCTGTCGTAATCTTATCACTAGGTCAACAAACCCTGCCCACATCTCCTCCTTCTCTCCCATTTCATCTGATGAAGTGCCCCTTCTCCTGTTGGCAGCCAGTTCCTCAATACAGATCTGATTCCCTCTGGCCTTCTCCCAGGCTTGGTTCCTTGTTATTTCTCCCTCCTCCTTGCAACCATCATCTCTCTCACTCGACTGCATTCAAAATGCTCTCCCATCTTCCAAAGACAACGCTTTACTGCATGTAGTCGTTTACTGCTTCTGTACTTCGTTTCTCAGTCGACGGGGAAAGCTGTCTCTGCTCTCTCACCTGCTATCCACCCCTCAACTCACTTTAATTGGGCTTCCACGTCTACCACATGACTAAAACTGCCCTTATAAAGGTTACCTAGGTCTTCTCTGTTGCTCAATCTAATGATCTTTATTGATGGCTTCATTTTAACTCAGTCTCAAGCAGCAGTCAACACAACTCAGCATTCTCTCCTTTAAACACTCTCTTTCCCTGGCCTCCTTTTAACCCCACTTACACGCTGCCATTTTTCTATTACATTTGTGCTCTCCTCCTCTTTCTGGTTGTTAATGCTGTGAGTCCTCAGGACTTGGCCTAGGCCTCTTCCCTCCTCATTACATACTTAGGCATTCTCATATACACTCCTGATTTCAAATTATGTTATTTGCAGATGACTCACAAGTATATCTCATCAGTGAAGAACTCTCCTCTGACCCTTATTTCCATTTTGTGCTTATTATCTTATCTTGGAATCTCAAATGCACTGCAGGCTCAGTATGTCCAAAAAAGCAACTCACTATTTCCAACCCACCTTCCACTCTACCCAACCTGGTTGTCTTTTGGTGTTCTCTGTTTCAGTGATTGGTGTGACTGACCATCAAGTCATATAAGCAGGAACGTGGTTAAGGGGGAAGTACCTCCTTAACCAGTCCATCAGTAAGCGTGTCTATTTGTAGAGTTTTTAAGTATTTTAATTAATCTAATTGCCATTAAATCTATTTAAAAATACTTCTTTAATCTGTCTGCTCTGCCACCACCACTGCTACCAGTCTGGTATCTCTTGCCTGGATTACTCCAGTTCTTGTTGACCCAGCAGCCAGAATAATGTTTCAAATTTCCAAATCTGATTGAGTCACCCGGTTGCTTAAAATCTTTAAATTGTTTCTATATATTTTAGGATAAAACAAGGAATCCATAATCTAGCCTACAAATTCTGCATGTTCTAGCCTCTACCTACCTCTTCAGTTTATTTTATTTTGCTTTGTGCTTCTAACTCATTGGCTTTCTTTCAGTTCCTCACAATCTATATGCGCCCTCCTACCACAGTACCTTAGGATATGCTTTTCCCTCTGCCTAGAATGCCCTTTCTCTAGTTAATGTCTGTTCAGTCTTCCGGTATAATTTTAGAAATCATCTTTTTAATGCAAGCATTCTCCGACTTTCCAACTAAGTCAAATGCCTACTGTACACTCCATCCTAGGCACCAAGACACCAATAATATGATGTAAGAGACAACATGTCCAAACAGTTTACAAGGGTTTGAATGAAAGCAGTGGCTTTAGGGATTCAAAGTCAGAACCCAATTTGAAACCTCCCTGGAAAGCAAAATTATTTTAATTTTATACCTATTTTGACGGTGGCAGGGAATAAAAGGAAGGTTGGAGGAAATTTCCAAAAGTCTGACTTGCTCGACTGGATAGAGAGAGGTTATTTGTGGGAAGATGGTAAATTAAAGAGCAGAAATGGATTTCATGGCAAATTAAAGAATGAATACCGGTTAATATCTTGCAAAATTACATATTTATTTGCTCTTCGACTTGGCGATTATGCTTCTAAGACTCTATCCTAAAGATAAACTGATGACAAAATACTGAAAACAACCCAGTGTCATCAACAGGGAATTAGATGACCATGCTATAGCACATTCATATAATAGAGTACCAAGCAAATGTAAAAAGAAAGGAATAAAGACATATATTACTATGGCGTTACCTTCAGGATATAGTGTTAAGTGTAAAAAGCAAGGAGGAGAAAACATATAGTATGTTACCACTTATCTAAAAATGGGAGGGGAGGATTCAGCTATATATATTAGTATTTGCTTATATGAAAAAACAAAATTGCAAACCATATAATGTCTTGAATATTTACCAATAAAGCAGGGACATAAAACTGAAATGCAGAGATGACAAAGTCTTAATCAATCCAATGAGGAGCTCTAGAGCAAAGATTCAGGGTTCTGGTTGGACATAAATGGCCAGGCTGTAGTATATTGACTTAGTCTGCTCAGGCTGTCATAACAAAAGGCCATTAGACTGGGTGACTTAAACAACAGACATTTATTTTCTCATATTTCTGGAGGTTAGGAAGCCCAAGATCAAAGTTGGACTGGGTTCAGTCCCTGGTGAGAGCTCTCTTTCTGGCTTGCAGACTGCTGCCTTCTCTCAACATCCTCACATGTTCTTTTAGTTTCCTTTTCTTAGAAGGCCACAAATCACACCATTAGGGCCCCACCCTCATGATCTAATCTAACCTTAATTAACTTCAAAGTCCCCATCTCCAAGTACCATCTGTCTTAGTCTGTTCTGGCTGCTCTAACAGCATACCACAGAATGGGTAGCTTGTAAATAACAGTGATTTATTTCTCACAGTTCTGGAGGATGGAAGTCTTGAGGCCAGGGTGCCAGCATGGTTGCGTGAGGGCCCACTTCTGTGTCATAGACTTTGTGCTGTGTCCTCACATGGCAGGAGGGGCTAGTGAACTCTTTTATAAGAACACTAATCTTCAGAGGACTGAAGAACCTCTCCTTTTTGACCGAAGCATCTGCCAGAGGCCCCACCTACTAATATCATCACCCTGGGCATTAGTATTTCAACATATGAATTTGGGAGGCACACAAACATTCAGACCATAGCATCATCACATTGAAGGTTAGGGCTTCAACATATGAATTGGTAGAAGTGGGACATGAACATTCAGTCCATAACGCACCTCCACTGTGTTTAGTCATTGGCTTGGTGTCGCCTGGAAAGAGGAAGTTCTCAGTTCAAAAGCCAAAATGAATCCTGAAGGCACTGAAACTGGAAGCGGTCAACTGACTTCACTCTTTGCAACTGTGGCTGGACAACAAGTTCCTTCTTGAAGGGAGAGCTAAGTGGTGCACCACTATGACCACTACAGTCCACCTCTTGTGTCATGCAGTCCCTAGGGACTATCTCCTCCAGGGTTCTTTGGATGTTTGGGATACCCAGTTATGCAGTTTACTTGTGCCCTTTGGTTCTGCTTATGCTTGATCTCAGATGTAACACTTTCATCTTATGATGGATTACTATTGGGATTGCCCAAATTTATAAGTTGGTGGGTCTGACAGAGCCCAAGTCATGACAGGCAGTTCTGAACACCTGGTCCTTAAGTCCTTAGTGACCTAAGTCATTCCACATCTAGCAGGAGCCAGTAACATGTCAGGAGCTCTTTTTCAAAAGGCACATAGTTCTTTGCTGTGAATAGAGTATCTTTGTTCCAGAAGCCCTAGGGCCTGCATTGTGAATCTACAACTAGAGCTTTCCACAAACTCTACACAGAAATGTTTTCCACCACTATTTCTAACACATAGGATCTACCAAATGTCTGACCCAAGTGGCAGAACTGCTTGCCCTACAGCCTGGATCTACTGCAGAGCTCTTTCGTATTCCAGGCCCAACTCAAGGCTGACAGACTTTCATGACACCAACATATGGGTGGTATTCCTAGGTGTGGAGTGTACTACCTTCAGAACCTAAAGACCTACCAGGCATTGTGCTTCCATCTTTATAGAAAGGTGCAAGTTGCATCAATTTGTCTTTTGCTCTGGAAGAGTTGTTCTGGCAAGTACCTAACCACTGGAGCTTTAAAAACTTTACCGAGGGCTTCCCTGGTGGTGTAGTGGTTGAGAATCTGCCTGATAGTGCAGGGGACACGGGTTCGAGCCCTGGTCTGGGAGGATCCCACATGCTGCGGAGCAACTAGGCCCATGAGCCACAACCACTGAACCTGTGCATCTGGAGCCTGTGCTCCGCAACAAGAGAGGCCGTGATAGTGAGAGGCCTGTGCACTGCGATGAAGAGTGGCCCCCGCTTGCCACAACTAGAGAAAGCCCTTGCACGGATACGAAGACCCAACACGGCAAAAATAAATAAATTAATTAATTAATAAACTCCTACCCCCAACATCTTCTTAAAAAAAAAAAAACTTTACCAAAATAGCAGGCCCCTTAATTATCATGGGATATATCTCCCACCTCCTGGAGAACATGAATAACTAGTGTGCTAGCTACTTCTTATTCATCCTGCCAAATCAGCATGATGTCATCACTGCAATGGATCAACGTGATGTTTTGTGGAACATCCGGAAAGGAAAGCCCTTATCTCTCTTGACTGTATTAATGTCAGAATGCAGAAGAGGTAAGGTAGCTCTGGGGACAAAATTGTGAATGTACGTAGTTGTCCATTCCATGTGAACTGATTCTGGTCCTTTTTCTTGATTGGAATAGAAAAGAATACATCCTTCAAGTTAATTATCACATACCATACACCTAAGGCCATAATTAATGTGCTCTTATAAAGGTTTATGTCCAGTCTGTTAGTTGAAATTAGGGTTGTTACTTGGTTGAGCTCACAGTAGTCATTCTCTAGAATCTATCATCTGGTTTCTGCAGAGGCCAGACTGGTCATTCTCTAGAATCTATCATCTGGTTTCTGCAGAGGCCAGACTGGCTGGACACATGGAGATATCGTAGGGATCACCACCCCTGCATCCTTGAGATCCTTAAGAGTGGTACTAATCCACTCCATCCTCCCTGGGATACAGTGTTGTTTCTATCTTGATTAAAGGGTGGGGATGGGGCAGCTTCAGAGGCTTCCACTTGGCCTTCCCTACCTTCATATCCCTTACCCCACAGGCTGAGGGTTATTCCAAATGCCAAGTATGTCAATCTCAATTATACATTCAAGGATGGGGGAAATAACCACAGGGTGGGTGCACAGGCCTAGTATACAGATTTTAAGTCAGACTTTGGCCAAGAATCCACTTACTGCTTGGCTCACTCTCGCATCCACTGTACAGATGTTTAGGATGACATCAGGTTTCTAGGTATCTATATTAGCCTGGGTTTTCCAGAGAAACAAAACCAATACGGTGTGTGTGTGTGTGTGTGTGTGTGTGTGTGTGTGTGTGTGTGTGTGTGTATGTGTATGGAGAGAAAGAGAGATTTGAAGGAATTGGTTCATGTGATTACAGGGAGTTGTAGGTCTGAATCCTGCAAGGCGGGCTGGCAGGCTGGACACACAGGCAAGGGTTGCTATTGTAGATCAAGTCCAAAGGCAGTCTAGAGGAAGAATTACTTTTTCCTACAGAGGACCTATCTTTTTATTCTTAAGGCCTAAGCTGATTGGATGAGGCCCATTCAGACTTTGGAGGGTAATCTTCTTTGCTCAAAGTCTTCTAATTTGAATGTTAGTCACATCTGAAAAATGCCTTCACAGCAACATCTAGACTAGTATTTGACCAAAGATCTGGACACCACAGCCTAGCCAAACTGACACATAAAATTAACCATCACAGTATCGATGTCAAAAGTCAGACCCTTTTCCAATAGTTTAAAAAATGTATTGGTATTTCTCTTTCCCCACTGTACAAGTCACCCAAGCAAATGGCCCTAGGTCCCTTTGGGAAAGGTCTGGGACATCTGAGTATATACTTAGTGTGGTATTTCAGGATCCTTCTTCCTGAAGACAATCACCTCTTTATTCAGTGGTGGACTAGTTATCAACTTATTACCTTCCAGCTTTAAATTTACACATTAATACGTACTCTATGAAAATGGATAGAATCCTTCCTTTTAAGCCTTTGTTCTTTACAGTGAGCAAAATGCTAAGCTTTCTCTCTCTCTTTTTTTTTACATCTTTATTGGAGTATAATTGCTTTACAATGGTGTGTTAATTTCTGCTTTATAACAAAGTGAATCAGTTATACGTATACATATGTTCCCATATCTCTTCCCTCTTGCGTCTCCCTCCCTCCCAACCTCCCTATCCCACCCCTCCAGCTTTCTCAGTAGAGAGCATTAGAGAGGCATTGCTGGAGGAAAGGGCTTCTTTCACTATTTCTGGCTGCTCAGTGCCATCCTCTGCCCCAGCCTCGCTCCATTTACGAAGGCCATCAGGTATACACCAGTGAGAGGCACCTGTATCACTAAGACGAATGAACGGCCCCAGCCTAGCTTGATGATCTTCCTATAGCCCTCTCCACACAGACATTGTGCCCTCAAAGCATACTGCCTGCACCAGCACCCCACCTCCTTCTGGCCTCCACCCCTCCCCCCAGAGATTTTTCTTCTACATCCCCGGCAATGGTGTGGCTTTCCTGATACAGATGCTGTGCTCTCCAGACATGGCATCTCCACTGGCACCCTGACTCCCCCTGCAGGCCATCCTCACTCCCAAAGGGTCGTCTCCCTGCTTGCCCAGAAACTGGTCCAGCCCTGGCCTGGGAAAATCAGCACATGTCCCTGCCAGTCAATGTGTCGCAGCTATACCTTTTCCAGCAAGATCTGAACCCAGTCTTCAGGAGAGACCTCCCACTTTACAAGTTGTCTTTTCTTGGGTACCTTCCCTCAGCCTTAGGGTACTAATGTCTTGTACTTACTCTTTTATCATAGCTTAATTATTCTTCATATTGAACATTCCCTCTTCAAATTATGGTGTGGTTTCCGTCTCTTAATTGGACTTAGACTGATATAGAATGGGAATGGTCCCAGAAATTTAGGATTTGGGGATTGGGTAGCTCATGGGCTTGAGTGCAGTGCTGAGCACATTGGTAATGGGAAATGGGATGCTAGGAACCCATGACATGCAATGGCATCACAACTAATCCAGCTGTGGTTGATTGTGATGAAATGCCAGATGGAGCATGAGCCTTGGAAACTTGAGTGTCTACTGTGTTTGACCACTGTGACTGTCAGACGACACTAAGGACTGTGGTATGGCGTGGATTCCTTTTTTTTCCTGCGGTACGCAGGCCTCTCACTGCTGTGGCCTCTCCCGTTGCAGAGCACAGGCTCCGGACGCACAGGCTCAGCGGCCATGGCTCACGGGCCCAGCTGCTCCGTGGCATGTGGGATCCTCCCGGACCGGGGCACAAACCCGCGTCCCCTGCATCAGCAGGTGGACTCTTAACCATTGCGCCACCAGGGAAGCCCTGGCATGGATTCTTTTGAGAGCACTTCAGCACATACAGAGAAAAAAATGACAAACTCAAGCTAACTCTCAGCTCCCTTACTCAGGGAAGTAGCTCTCTCCTACAACCTGTGCATGCCAACTGGTTTCGGCTTGCCTATGTTCCAGAGGGTTGTTTCCTGCTTTCCCAGCATCTGTGGACCAGCTGTGGTCTGGGAAATCAGAGAATTTTTCATCATCTAGTGGACTGCAGCTACACATTCTCCAGTGAGGTGTGAACTCCTGTACTTGTTTGTCCTTTCTTGGTTACTCTCCCTCAGCCCCAAGGTATACTTATATCTTATACTTACTCTTTTACCATTGCTTGATAATTTTTTATATTGAACTTCCCTTGTTTAAATCACAGTGTGGTTTCTATCTCCTGGTTGGACCCAGACTGAAAAAATTGGCCTCCACGTTTGGTATCTGCCACAGGTCAGAGACTGATCAAGGAATCATCAACTTTTATTGAGGCCACTGTTTTCAGCTCCCTGTTTATCTATTCTTGCTTTGTTTTTACTAGAGGCATAAAGCAGTACCTTTTTTTGACTGCCCATCTGTTTTGCCTCCAGGGACACTGTGTTCTATTAACCATCTCTACAATTCTGTGGGTCAGTATCTTAGATGCTACATCAACTTTGCCCATTATTATGATCATTGTGAGCCTTTGACTTCTGGTGGTTAAACTCTACCTGTTGGCCTCATCCCCTTTCCTAACAATGAGCTAAGTTCTCATACCTCTCTTACTGTCAGACCTGCCCTTTAGAGGAAAGCCACCACTAAACTTCTTGGTGATGCAGGTGCCTCTCTCACTGGTGTATACCTGATGGCCTTGGTAAATTGCATGATCTTTGGGACTTCCATGGAATAAAGTCTTCTGGTTGGTCTTTTAGCCTTACATGGTATGTCTACCCCAGCGTGTCCATTGCCTGAAATTTTTATCCTCTCTGCCCACCATATACACAGCAATTCAAGCATTTCTATTTATCTTGGCATAAGCCATTACTTCTTGCAGCCACCCTTGCAGTGAGTTTGCACTGTCGCTTGAGTGTCTTAGAAGGGTGTTACATCCAATATCTCAAGAGAGTTACATTCAATATCTCAAGAGAGTTCCCACCGAGTTAATAAACTCTCCCTTGTTCAGGTTTATGTTCCTTTGATAAAATGTTCTAAAATCCAGTACCACAGGTAACCCCTGGCTCCACCTGGAACATGCTTATGAATTCTCACAGTGCATTTGGAGTACTAACCTTATCCTCTCTTACCAGGCTCAACATGAACTCAGCTGGCTTATGCCGTTACTCTGTGGAGCGACTGGCTTGGCAGCTGGGTCCAGGTGCCCTGTCAAGAAGAGATCCCTCGAGTGTCTTCCTCTATGAAGAGCATGCTGGCTCTAAGTGAGGAAGGGTAGGCCACCTCTGTAGGTTCCGAGGGTTTAGATAAGTCTGGGGAGCAAAAATCTTCAGGGGATATGCAGTTATCTCTATTCCATGGGTCAGGATCCTAGGCTTTCCCAACCAGGGCACTGACATGGGCATGATGGACTTTCTTTGGTTATGTGTTCAATTGTCTTTGATCGTCTTTGAAGTTAGGAACTCTCTCTAGTTCTTTTTGGTTTTAACTTTTTCTGCTTCTCGCTGCAGGTGATGCAGGACTCTTTCTAAGATACCACAAAGGATCTCTGGCCTTCACGATTAATTTTCCATTGTTAATTGCCCTCAGCTTTTTCCATTATCCCTCTGTAGGAGGGAGAACCTGTAAGATACAGCTTAGTAACAACTAGCCAATTACATTGTCTTTGTATGCATCTCCTCCCACTCCCATGCTTGAATCATTACACCAACCAAGGAATCCCTTTCACCAGAACATTCTTTCAAGCTACCACCTATGGGTTTTAGCAATTGGCCACAACCTTGGATCAGGGACAATCCATGCCCCAATCCACTGAGATGAGTTTCCTTTAGCCTGAAGAACTTCCTTTATTATTTCTTGTAGTGCAGGTCAGTTGGCAATACATTTCATGTTCTTGTCTGAAAGAATCTATATTTCACTTTCATTGTTAAAGGATATTTTTCCTGGGTATATAATTCCAGATTGACATCTTCCCAAGAAACTTTCAGTATATTGTTATATGTTTTTCCGGCTAGAATTTTTTCTGACAATGTCTCATATGTGTAATATGTCTATTTTCCTCTGGTTGCATTTAGATTTTCTTTTTACACTGGTGCTCAGTAATTTGTTTATGATGTGCCTTTGTTGTGTGTGTGTGTGTGTGTATGTGTGTGTGTGTGTGTATTCTGCTTGCTATTTGTTGAATTTCGTGGATCTGCGGATTTATAGTTTTCATCAAATTTGGAGATTTTTCAGCCTTTATTCCTCTTCTGGGATTCAAATTACGTATATATTACATGGCAAATAGGCATATTTTTGAGATACTGTAGATTCAGTTCCAGACCACTGCAATAAAGTATTGCAATAAAGTGAGTCACACAAATTTTTTGGTTTCCCAGTGCATATAAAAGTTATGTTTATACTATACTGTAGCCTACTAAATGTGCAATCACATTATGTCTAAAAACACAATGTCTATATCTTAATTAAAAATACCTTATTGCAATAAATGTCAAAACAATTACAAAAGTAATATCAAAGATGAGTGAACACAGATTACCATGACAAATATAATAATAATGAAAAAGTTTTGAAATACTGGGTGAATTGACAAAATGTGACACAGAGACACAAAGTGAGCAAATGCTGTTGGGAAAATGGCACCAATAGGTGCAGGGTTGCCACAAACCTTCAATTTGTAAAATATGCATATCTACAAAACACAATAAAGCAAAGTGCAATAAAACGAGATATGTCTGTGTTATCCCACAAGCCATTGTAACTGCTCACTCTTTTTCAGTCTTTTTTCTCTGTGTTTCACTTAGCGATATTTCAGTTTACTATGTCTTCAGATTCACTCATCTTTTCTTCTGTAGTACCTACGCTGTTAAATCCATTCAGTGAATTTTTAAAATTTGGGATATTGTATTTTTCAACTGTAGAATTTCCATTCTACTCTTTTTCAAATTTTTAATTTCCCCGGCATTGTATTTATATTTTCCTTTAAATTCTTGAACTGTTTTAAAGCTCCTGCCTACATCTGTCATTTCTGAGTTGTTTATATTATTTTTCTCCTAGTTATGGGTCACATTTTCCTGCTTCTTTGCACGTTTCTTTGCTTCTTTGCAATTTTTCACTGGAATCTAGACATTGTGATGTTATGGTGCCAGGTATCAATTTTGATGTCTTTTTAAAAAGAGTGCTAAGTTATTTTAACACTACTACTAAAAAATATCATCCTATGTTTCTAAATATCTCTGACTGAAAACCACATGTATAAGAGTTATGGATTAGGAGGCAGAGGAATAGGTATATGAATGTAAAGTCTCTTTTCCCCTCAATTTCTTTGGTGAAACAGAATCCTTTACATGTAAAACAAAACAAAACAGGAACAAAATCAATGTGGTGTGGTGAAAAATGCACAGGACCAAGAATGAGAAGATCTGGGATTTTTAAAAAATTCAATTCATTTAAACTGAAAAACAAAAACATAAAAACCAGAAGAACAAAAAACAGATCACCCCAAATCTGGGATCTTGGTCTTTCTCTATTTTAAACAAGTTCCTTAGTTTTCCTAAAATAACTTCCTTCGTATAAAATGAGGTCCAAACGACAACTAAGAGTTCTTATGGCTTTAAAATTTGATGATGTTTATGCATTAAAGAATTAATTCTGCTGAGATACCTTATTTCCGTGGCAAAGGTGGTCACAGACCAGTTTTGCAACTTGTAAATTGCAGAGGGGAAGAGTGTAGATTCTATCGCCCTTCTTCCTATTTAGATACAATCAAATAATCTAGAGGTCAGATGACAAAGCCTAGGAAGAATTTCAACAGCCTCCCAGGCTTTTTCAGAGGAAGATTTTTATTGGTCTACATGAACTCACAGTCTTGTTTTCCTCCTTGGCTCTCTTTCTGTTTTGATGAATCTGTTTGCCTGGTTTAGAATACTGTTTCCTTTCTCATTTGTCTATACATTTTAGAAATTTCAGTTAGTTACCCAATGTGAAGCATTAATCCTTCATGACAGAATGTAGTTTCTAGGGAGTCCTCCCATTATAAAACACTTACTGTGAATGGAGCATGTTATTTGGGACTTTATATACATTCTTTATTTAGTCTGCCCAGGAACACTTCAAAGCAGAGCTAGTCTCCTCCTTCTACGGATCAGGAAATTCTAGAGACAGAGAGCTGAAGTCAATTGCCTGTAGTCACAAGTGCTAGTAAATAGTTCATCCTGACTCTGTACTATCATAATATCGAGTTCAATCAAATGAATCATTTAGGTAATTCAAGGAAGACATCCATTATCCTCCAAATTAAAAAAAAAAAAAAATTCAGAAACATGCCTATTAAGGGTTAAGGCACTTGCTCAAACATTAGTCCTAATATTTTCTCCTGTTTTCTGCCCTATTTAATTTATTTTTTTATTATTTTATTTTAGTTTAGTTTAGTTTTTTTTTGCGATGTGTGGGCCTCCCACTGCTGTGGCCCCTCCCGCTGTGAAGCACAGGCTCCGGAAGCGCAGGCTCAGCGGCCATGGCTCACGGGAACAGCCGCTCCGCGGCATGTGAGATCTTCCCGGACCGGGGCACGAACCCGTGTCCCCTGCATCGGCAGGCGGACTCTCAACTACTGCGCCACCAGGGAAGCCCCCTGCCCTATTTTAAGAGAGAGTATCTGTATCAAATCCTGAAACCTGAATAACTACTGATTATGACCTAGAAGGAATACTCAAGGAAAGAACACAAACTTTTATGTGTGATTACCTTGAAGCAGTGACCTTTAACCTTTACTCCAACTCACAGATTAGGGAAATAGACAAAATACTTTACCCAGATTCAACTGTGAGATAATATTCTTTATGACTATATTACGAATTGGGTTAAAAAACAGAAAATTTGAATTTAAATAATACTGTAAAAAAAAAGACTTAAAAAAAAAAGATGAACAGGCTTATCATTCTTATAAAAGATTGAGTGACAAGTCCCTTTGTGTTAACCCTTTCTTTTTGTTACTGTGGGACCACCTTTAATATTGTTAAACTTTCTCAGTGAGGTCACTGGGATCCCAAGCCCCCAAGTGGCTGCCTTTCCCATGGGGTCCTGGATGAAGTTTTCTTTCTGATGCTACAGCTACTCCAAGTCTCCCTGCTTCTCTGACACTTGCTGGGCTCATTCCAAAACTGCTGCTGCTTCCCTTCCTGGTATCGCTGGGAATGGATAAGGGCCTTTCCCTTCCAGCATTCATAGCTCTGAATTTGGCTCACAAAGGGCTTTATAAGTTTTTCCCCATTGGCTGGAATGAAACATATTTGACAGTGATTCAATGTCTTGCTTAAAACAATTCCTCTTGTCAAACGATCATATTGAGCCCCAAGCTGTCTTAAGTCTTTCTTACCTCAAGATTTTACCCCATAAAAATTAGAGATGGTCTTTATCTCCCCCCCACCACCTTTTTTCCTTGAGGCTTAAACATCTATAAATTATAAATATATCTCTGAAAATAGCCACAGAATTTATCTGGTGCTCCATTCTAAGGCTCTCCATGCTTTTTAACCACATGGCTGACTACCAGGACTGCTATGCTACCTATACAAGACCGGGGGCCTTCATATATGTCCACATGGACGGAGATCCTGGAGTTGTGTAGCTACGTGTGGTGGCCTTAAGATTTTATACATTTCCAAAATCTTTATGGACATATTTCTCTGTCCCCTTATTTGAAAATTACAAAACATGTCTCTCCAGTAAAATCCCTATCAAATCTTAGCATTAAACTAGGAGTTAGCTAACCTATTCCATTGAAGAATTATGATCCTTTTAACAGTAAAAATAATGTAATAATAGTATATCTTCTCAGAAGTTAATTTTTTTAAAGATGACTTTTTTAATATGGTCATTTCAGTCTGCAAAGAATTTCCACATTAATTATCTCATTGTATTTCCACATCAACCCAGAATATAAGGTCTGCAATTCTTGCTGTCTCACACTGGGAACTGAGGTTTAAGAAGAGACAGCAGCTTTCCCAAACTCACACAGCTACTTAGTGACTGATTGGAATTCAAATTGCTGATTCTACTTGCTGTGATATTTCCATTATGCTACTTTTTTCAAAAATTAGAAATATCTTGCCTGTGCCAGAGATAATTCCAGTGATCTCATAGGTATATATAAAATCAAAGGGGGTTTAATGATATTACATAAAAACTCAAAAAGAGCAGAAAAACTACCCACAGATGTCAGAATGGTCTTTCTGGGAAATTTTATTTATTGTGTATTGAATGTTTTTTATTTATTTTATTTTATTTTTGGCTGTGTTGGGTTTTCGTTGCTGTGCGTGGGCTTTTCTCTAGTTGCAGTGAGCAGGGGCTACTCTTTGTTGCGGTTTGCAGGCTTCTTACTGCGGTGGCTTCTCTTGTTGTGGAGCACGGGCTCTAGGCGCGCAGGCTTCAGTAGTTGTGGCATGGGGGTTCAGTAGTTGTGGCTTGTGGGATCTAGAGCACAGGCTCTGTAGCTCAGTAGTTGTGGTGCACAGGCTTAGTTGCTCTGTGGCATGTGGGATATTCCCAGCCCAGGGCTTGAACCCCTGTCCCCTGCACTAGCAGGTGGATTCTTAACCACTGCACCACCAGGGAAGCCCCTGTATATTAAATGTTTTAAATTTTATTTTGTTATAGTTGGTTGATTGACTCGCTCATTAATTCAGTATACATTTTTGGGGTGTCTGTTATTGACAAGGCAATGAACTGAACACTATGATAACTGTAAAAATGTGTATGACACAATCACTGACCTCATGAGATGTACAATCTCCTAGTACACAAGTAACTATAATAGCAGACAAAATGTTACAGATGCTACCAGAGCTGTGAGCACTGTGTTACAAGACATTAGCAAAGGAGACTGTTGCAGCTGCCTGCTGGTCTCTGCCGCCACAGGCACTTTGTGTACACCCCAGTCATGGCTGCTGTACTCCTCCCCGGCCTGAGTGAATTGATGAACAGCTGCCTCCCCGTCTCCCAGGAGACCTTCCAAGACCAGCAGGTATCAGGGAGACTAGGAAACATCACTCAAGGATTTTACATTCTCTTCTGGGAAAGAGAAGCAGTACAACAAACAACTATTCAAGAACAAGATATCACTGGGAGAATTTAATATAGTGCCATGTGGCTGACAGGGTCTTGGTACTCTGGCCAGGTGTCAAGCCTGAGCCTCTGAAGTGGGAGAGCCAAGTTCAGGACATTGGTCCACCAGAGACCTCCTGGCCCCATGTAATATCAATTGACAAGAGCTCTCCCAGAAATCTCCATCTCAACACTAAGACCCCGCTACACTCAACGACCAGCAAGTTCCAGTGCTGGGCACCCAATGCCAAACAACTAGCAAGACAGGAACATAACCCCACCAATTAGCAGAGAGGCTGCCTAAAACCATACTAAATTCACAGATACCCCAAAACACACCACCGGACACGGTCCACCCCACCAGAAAGACAAGATACAGCCTCATCTACCAGAACATAGGCACAAGTCCCCTCCACCAGGAAGCCTACACAACCCACTGAACCAACCTCAGCCACTAGGGGCAGACACCAAAAACAATAGGAACTACAAACCTGCAGCCTGGGAAAAGGAGACCCCAAACACAGTAAGTTAAGCAAAATGAGAAGACAGAGAAATATGCAGCAGATGAAGGAGCAAGATAAAAACCCACCAGACCAAACAAATGAAGAGGAAATAGGCAGTCTACCTGAAAAAGAATTCAGAGTAATGATAGTAAAGATGATCCAGAATCTTGGAAGTAGAATGGAGAAAATACAAGAAACATTTAACAGGGACCTAAAAGAACTAAAGAGCAAACAAACAATGATGAACAATACAATAAATGAAATTTAAAATTCTCTAGAAGGAATCAATAGCAGAATAACAGAGGCAGAAGAATGGATAAGTGACCCTGAAGATAAAAGAGTGGAAATAACTACCACAGAGCAAATAAAGAAAAAATAATAGAAAGAATTGAGGACAGTCCCAGACACCTCTGGGACAATGTCAAATGCACCAACATTCGAATTATAGGGGTCCCAGAAGAAGAAGAGAAAAAGAAAGGAACTGAGAAAATATTTGAAGAGATTATACATGAAAACTTCCCTAATATGGGAAAGGAAGTAGTCAATGAAGTCCAGGAGGTGCAGAGAGTCCCATACAGGGTAAATCCAAGGAGAAACACACCAAGACACAAATTAATCAAACTATCAAAAATCAAATACAAAGAAAAAATATTAAAAGCAGCAAGGGAAAAGCAACAAATAATATACAAGGGAATCCCCATAAGGTTAACAGCTGATCTTTCAGCAGAAACTCTGTAAGCCAGAAGGGAGTGGCAGGACATATTTAAAGTGATGAAAGGGAAAAACCTAAAACCAAGATTACTCTACCCAGCAAGGATCTCATTCAGATTTGACAGAGAAATTAAAACCTTTACAGACAAGAAAAAGCTAAGAGAATTCAAACAAGCTTTACAACAAATGCTAAAGGAAGTTGTCTAGGCAGGAAACACAAGAAAAGAAAAAACCTACAGAAACAAACCCCAAACAATTAAGAAAATGGTAATAGGAACATACATATCAATAACTACCTTAAGTGTAATAGATTAAATGCTCCAACCAAAAGACATAGACTGGCTGAATGGATACAAAAACAAGACCCATCTATATGCTGTCTACAAGAGACACACTTCAGACATAGGGACACATACAGACCGAAAGTGAGGGGATGGAAAAAGATATTCCATGCAAATGGAAATCAAGAGAAAGCTGGAGTAGCAATTCTCATATCAGACAAAGTAGACTTTAAAATAAAGACTATTATAAGAGACAAAGAAGGACACTACATAATTATCAAGGGATAAATCCAAGAAGAAGATATAACAATTGTAAATATTTATGCACCCAACATAGGGGCACCTCAATACATAAGGCAAATACTAACAGCTGTAAAAGGGGAAATCGACAGTAACACAATCATAGTAGGGGACTTTAACACACCACTTTCGCCAATAGACAGATCAACCAAAATGAAAATAAATAAGGAAAAACAAGCTTTAAATGATACATTAAACAAGATGGACTTAATTGATATTTATAGGACATTCCATCCAAAAACAACAGAATATACTTTCTCCTCAAGGGCTCATAGAACATTCTCCAGGATAGATCATATCTTGGGTCACAAATCAAGCCTTGGTAAATTTAAGAAAATTGAAATCATATCAAATATATTTTCTGACCACAACACTATAAGACTAATTACAGGAAAAACACCGTAAAAAATACAAACATATGGAGGCTAAACAATATGCTACTGAATAACCAAGAGATCACTGAAGAAATGAAAGAGGAAATTTAAAAATACCTAGAACAAATGACAATGAAAACACGACTACCCAAAACCTATGGGATGCAGCGAAAGTAGTTCTAAGAGGGAAGTTTATAGCAATACAATCATACCTCAAGAAACAAGAAACATCTCGAATAAACAACCTAACCTTACACCTAAAGCAATTAGAGAAAGAATAACAAAACAACCCCAAAGTTAGCAGAAGGAAAGAAATCATAAAGATCAGATCAGAAACAAATGAAAAAGAAATGAAGGAAACAATAGCAAAGATCAATAAAACTAAAAGCTGGTTCTTTGAGAAGATAAACAAAATTGATAAACAATTAGCCAGACTCATTAAGAAAGAAAGGGAGAAGACTCAAATCAACAGAATTAGAAATGAAAAAGGAGAAGTATTAACTGACATTGCAGAAACACGAAGGATCATGAGAGATTACTACAAGCAACTATATGCCAATGAAATAGACAGCACAACCTTCTGAGACTGAACCAGGAAGAAATAGAAAATATAAACAGACCAATCACAAGAACTGAAATTGAAACTGTGATTAAAAATCTTCCAACAAATAAAAGCCCCAGACCAGGTGGCTTCACAGGCGATTCTATCAAACTTTTAGAGAAGAGCTAACACCGATCCTTCTCAAATTCTTCCAAAATATAGCAGAGGGAGGAACGCTCCCAAACTTGTTCTATGAGGCCACCATCATCCTGATACCAAAATCAGACACAGATGTTACAAAAAAGAGAAAACTACAGGCCAATATCACTGATGAACATAGATGCAAAAATCCTCAACAAAATACAGCAAACAGAATCCAGCAGCACATTAAAAGGATCACACACCATGATCAAATGGGGTTTATCCCAGGAATTCAAAATTCTTCAATATACGCAAATCAATCAATGTGATACACCATATTAACAAATTGAAGAATAAAAACCATATGATAGTCTCCATAGAGGCAGAAAAAGCTTTCAACAAAATTCAACACCCATTTATGATAAAAACTCTCCAGAAACTAGGCATAGAGGGAACTTACCTCAACATAATAAAGGCCATATATGACAAACCCACAGCCAACATTGTTCTCAATGGTGAAAAATTGAAACCATTTCCACTAAGATCAGGAACAAGACAAGGTTGCCCACTCTCACCACTCTTATTCAACATAGTTTTGGAAGTTTTACCCACAGCAATCAGAGACAAAAAGGAATCCAAATTGGAAAGAAGAAGTAAAGCTGTCACTGTTTGCAGATGACATGATAAGAAAAAAACATAGAGAAAAAAAACATAGAGAATCCTAACAATGCTACCAGAAAACTACTAGAGCTAATCAATGAATTTGGTAGAGTAGCAGGATACAAAATTAATGCACAGAAATCTCTTGCATTCCTATACACTAACAATGAAAAATCTGAAAGAGAAATTAAGGAAACACTCCCAATTACCACTGCAACAAAAAGAATAAAATACCTAGGAATAAACCTACCTAAGGAGACAAAAGACCTGTATGCAGAAAACTACAAGACACTGATGAAAGAAATTAAAGATGATACAAACAGATGGAGGGATATACCATGTTCTTGGATTGGAAGAATCAACTTTGTGAACATGACTATACTACCCAAAGCAATGTACAAATTCAATGCAATCCCTATCAAACTACCAATGGCATTTTTCACAGAACCAGAACAAAAAATTTCAGAATTTGTATGGAAACACAAAAGACCCCAAATAGCCAAAGCAATCTTGAGAAAGAAAAACGGAGCTGGAGGAATCAGGCTCCCTGACTTCAGACTATATTGCAAAGTTACAGTAATCATGATAGTATGGTACTGGCACAAAGACAGAAATATAGACCAATGGACCAGGATAGAAAGCCCAGAGATAAACCCACGCATATATGGTTACCTCATCTTTGATAAAGGAAGCAAGAATATACAATGGAGAAAAGACAGCCTCTTCAATAAGTGGTGCTGGGAAAACTGGACAGCTACATGTAAAAGAATGAAATTAGAACACTCTCTAACACCATACACAAAAATAAACTCAAAATGGATTTGAGAACTAAATATAAGACCATACATTATAAAACTCTTAGAGGAAAACATAGGCAGAGCACTCTATGACATAAGTCACAGCAAGATCTTTTTTGATCCACCTCCTAGAGAAATGGAAATGAAAACAAAAATAAACAAATGGGACCTATTGAAACTTAAAAGCTTTTGCACAGCAAAGGAAACCATAAATAAGATGAAAAGACAACCCTCAGAATGGGAGAAAATATTTGCAAACAAAGCAACTGACAAAGGATTAATCTCCAAAATTTACAAGCAGCTCATGCAGCTCAATATTACAAAACAAACAACTCAATCCAAAAATGGGCAGAAGACCTAAATAGACATTTCTCCAAAGAAGATATACAGATTGCCAACAAACATATGAAAGGATGCTCAACACCACTAATCATTAGAGAAATGCAAATCCAGACTACAATGGGATATCACCTCACACCAGTCAGAATGGCCATCATCAAAAAATCTACGAACAATAAATGATGGAGAGGGTGTGGAGAAAAGGGAACCTTCTTGCACTCTTGGTGGGAATGTAAATTGATACAACCACTATGGAGAACAGTATGAAAGTTCATTAAAAAACTAAAAATAGAACTACCATATGACCCAGGATTCCCACTACTGGGCATATACCCTGAGAGAGCCATAATTCAAAAAGAGTCATGTACCACAGTGTTCATTGCAGTCCTATGTACAATAGCCAGGACATGGAAGCAACTGAAGTGTCCATCAATAGATGAATGGATAAAGAAGATGTGGCACATATATACAATGGAATATTACTCCATAAAAAGAAATGAAATTGAGTTATTTGTAGTGAGGTGGATGGACCTAGAGTGAAGTAAGTCAGAAAGAGAAAAACAAATACTGTATAGCTAGCACATATATATGGAATCTAAAAAAAAAAAGGTTCTGAAGAATGTAGGGATAGGACAGGAATAAAGACGCAGATGTGGAGAATGAACTTGAGGACATGGGGAAGGGGAAGGGCAAGTAGGGACGAAGTGAGAGAGTGAGTGGCATTGACATATATATACTACCAAATGTAAAATAGATAGCTAGTGGGAAGCAGCTGCATAGCACAGGGAGATCAGCTTGGTGCTTTGTGACCACCTAGAGGGGTGGGATAGGGAGGGTGGGAGGGAGACACAAGACGGAGAGGATATGGGGATATATGTATACATATAGCTGATTCACTTTGTTATACAGCAGCAAGTAACCCAGCAGTGTAAAGCAATTATACTCCAATAAAGATGTAAAAAAATAAAAATTTAAATATTAAAAAAAAAAAGAAATTAGCAAAGGGAAAGAAGATGCAACATAATTTTAAATTTAAATTTTTGTCTACATTGAATATGTACTACTTTTGTAATAAGAATAAAAAGATTCATTTGTTTGTTTTTTAAAGAAGAGATTGTTAAATTTATGAAAGAGAAACAAAGGTATGGAAGTGGCCATGGAGAATCAGGAATATATAGACCAACTTGTTTTTCTTTGTTCAGTGAATTAACAGAAGGAAAAGTAGCTGCCTTCCTCAGCAAAGTTTAAGGAAATGTTGTAAACTGGGGAAAACTAGGTTTCAATTAAAGTAAGCAAATTGAAGGATTTTTAGGGCTGGGGTTGGGGAGGGATCTTGGCTATCATCTTGCACACCTCCCATTATTTTAAAATTTATTTTTGGCTGCGCTGGGTCTTTATTGTTGCACGCGGTCTTTCTCTAGTTGCGGCGAGCAGGGGCTACTCTTTGTTGCGGAGCATGGGGTCTAGGTGCACGGGCTTCAGTAATTGTGGCACATGGGCTTAGTTGTTCCACAGCAATGTGGGATCTTCCCTAACCAGGGATGGATCCCGTGTCCCCTGCATTGGCAGGCGGATTCTTAACCACTGGACCACCAGGGAAATCCAACCCCCCATTTTAAAGTTGAAGAAATTGAAGCACAAACAAATGAAGATACTTGCCCAAAGTCACATAATCAATTGCAACAGAGACAGAGCTAACATTCTTGTCTCCACACCCCATGCTGCTTTCACTGATTCACTGGCAGTATGTAGAATACTGTCAGAGGCATAAACAGAGTTAGATTATCTTTGTTGGATACCTACAGGTGTGCCTTAAACATCTAGGCTTTCACTAATTGTTCACTGAATGAATAAAAAATTAAATTAGTAGTATGTTATTTGATGATATAAGGACAAATAAAATGATATCTGTAGTATACATCTGTCTACTTGACATCCTGAACAACTAATAGATATTTCAAATTTTCCATGTCCAATACTGAACTCCTCGTCTTCTCTCCCCATACCTGCTTCCCTCTCAGTTCTTCTTACCTGTAGGGATGGCAACTCCATCCTTCTAGTTACCCAGGCTAAAAGCCTCCAAGTCATCTTTGACATCTCTCTTTTTCTCCTACCACACATCCATTTTGTCAGCAAATCCTGTTGGTTCTACCTTCAAAATATCTCCAGAATCTGACCTCTGTCATCACCTTCTTTACCAGCACTGCCTTAAATTGACCCACAGTTGTCTTTCTCTTGGATTACTGCAATAGTCTCTAAACTAGACGTCCTGCTTCTACCTTTGCCCACATCCAGTCTACTCTCAAAACATCCAGAATGATTCTTTTAAAAGTCAAGTCAGATCATCATTCCTCTGACCCCAGCTCTGAAATAGTCTTCCACTTCATTCTGAGTAAAGGCTAAAGTCCCTCAGTGGAACAAATGTTTAGAGCAGCTTTAGTCATAATAACCAAGAAGTGGAAGCAACCCAAATGTCACCCAATGGGTGTATAAACAAAAATGTGGTGTACCCATACAGTGGAATAATACTTGGTAAGAAAAAAAAAGTGAAGTACTAATACAGGCTACAGCTTGGATGAACCTTGAAAACATTACCCAATTGAAAGAAGCCAGTCAAAAAAGACCATATATTATACGACTCCATTTATATGAAATATCCAGAATAAGCAAATCCATAGAGACAGAAAATAGGTTAGTGATTATTTAGCACTGGAGGGATTGGAGGAAATAGGTAGGTGACTGCTAATGGGTACAGGTTTCTTTTTTTAAATTTTATCTTATTGAACTACAGTTGATTTACAATGTTGTGTTAATTTATGCAAAGTGATTCAGTTATATATGTATTCTTTTTTTCAGGTTTCTTTTGAGGATGATAAAATGTTCTAAAATTGATTGTGGTCATGGTTGCTTGTCTCTGTGAATATACTAAAACCACTGAACTGTACACTTTAAATGGGCATATTTTTTGGTGTGTGAATTACATCTTTATAAAGCTGTTAAAAAATGGAAGGTAATAGAAGGGAGGAAAGAACATAATAAGAGGAGCAGTATATGTAAAGACTCCAAATTGGGAAGGAACTTAGTATCTTTGAGGAATACAGGGAAAGCCAGTGTCCCCAGAGTGTATGAACAAGGTGGGAAATAAGCTGGAGAATTAGTTAAGGGCCACATTATGAAGGATTTTAAATTTTATCATAAGCCTCAAAGTTTAAAAAGGATTTAAGCAGGTAAGTGACATAAGCAAATTCCCATTTCAAAAATCACTCTGGCTGTTGTGTGGAGAGTTAGAAGTGGGCAAATGTAGAACCAGAGCAATTAAAAGGTTATTGCAATAGATGAGGAAGAAAGGATGGTTGATGTTGAGGCAGAGATAAGAGGTAGAGTTTGTGATCTACTTTGGAGGGAGAAGCAATGAAAGTTGGTGACTGGTTGGATGTAGGGCATGAAGGATGTTGGTAGATGGAGATTCTATTTACTTAGGTGGAGACCCCTAGAGGAAGAGTGGTTTGGGACAGTATATTTCCAGACATGCTAAATTTGAGATACATCTGAAAACAACAAAGCGTCTATGTACATAGGTAGTTTGATATAAAGTCTAAACTGGGTTCAAATATTGGCTCTGCCATTTACTAGCACTGTGACATTGAGTAAAATTATTTTTTCCTGATTCCTTCATCAGGAGATAGCAATACCCTCTAAGAGTCAAATAATAGCCTATTGGATTATTACAGCTTGTTGGTTAAGAGCACAGACTTTGGACCCCAACTGTCTGTTTTGGATCCTGGCTCCACCATGACTATTGTTGTGTGACCTTGGGCAAGTTATTTAACGTCTTTGAATCTCATTAATAAAAGCACCTATCTCCTAGGGGCATTAAATAGTACATGCATTAGATCAGGGATCCCCAACCCCTGGGCCGCGGACTGGTATCGGTCCATGGCCTCTTAGGAACCGGGCTGCACAGCAAGAGGTGAGTGGCGAAGCTTCATTTGCCACTCCCCATCGTTTGCATTACCACCTGAATCTCCCCCCAACCCCATCCGTGGAAAAATTGTCTTCCATGAAACCGGTCCCTGGTGCCAAAAAGTTGGGGACTGCTGCGTTAGATAATACAAGCAAAGTGCTTTGGGCTTGGCATATAAGCCCGATATAAGTGGTAACTATTACTATTATCTCACAGCGTTAACATGAAGAGATGAGATAATATACGTGAAAGACACCAGTGTGTAATAGATGTTCAAAGAATGGGACTAAAATTTCTTTCCTTATTTTTCCACCTGAATTTTGTCTTAATCAAGCTTTTATCCAGATTGGATTAACCCGAGACACCCTCTCCTACTGGAAAGCCCACTATACCGCCCAACAATGTAAGATGGGAGATAAAGCCCGGTTAACATTGCCGAAGAGAGGACAATGGATAAAGGAATGTCTAAGAGAGGAGGCACAGTCCAGGCTGGGAAGATAGAACGCAATTAGCAAATTTGGAATTCAGCTTAAACAGTGAAGCAGACACTATAGTTCCTGAAAAAAGGAGAGTTGGGCTGGTCTGGGACACTGGCTGCTAAGAGATGAAACTCCACAGCTGTGTCTTTTATCTGATGAATGTCATCAATAAAGCAGGCCTCCTCCCGTGAGGACTCTGACTTGACAATATCTAAACTTATCATTAACTCTTCCCAAAGCGTTCGTGTGTGCCATCCCAGCTGGTCATTCATTCATTTACTCACTTGTTTGATTATTTAGTAATTCAATTAGTTACTAAGTTGACTATTTACTAATTCAACAAATATTTGCTAAGTGCCAGGTGCTAAGGATACACAAGGTGAAAAAAGACAAAAGTTCTTATTCTAATAGAGCTTGAAGTCTGGTGGAGGAAGACAGGAAAGAAACAAGTAAGATGCATAAATTCTATGGAGAAAAATAAATTAATGGCATCAGGAGAGATGTGGACATGGTGAATAAAGGGCTGAAGGAGGGGAACATTACAACAGAGGGAACATTCAGTGCAAAGGTCCCGCATCTTCCCGTCTCTACCTTCTGTATCCCATTTCCCCATCCTCTAACATTTAAAGAAAGAAAGTTTTTGTTGGACTGAAGAAAATAATATACTCAGTAACTCAAGGTATTAGTTTCTTAGGGCTTCTGTGTGTCAATTTCTCTTTTTCAACATTATGCCTGAGAGATTCATCCATGTTCCTCTGTGTAGATGCAGGTCATTCTTTTTCACTGCTGCATAGTATTCCACTGTATGATATCTCCTAATTTATTTAGTCATTCTATTTTTGATGGGCATTTGTGTTGCTTCTGTTTGTGAGCTATCATGAATAAAGTTGCTTTGAACCTTCTTGTACAAGTCTTTTGATAGACATATGCCTTTATTTTTGTTGGGCATATCCATAGGAGTGGGACTGCTGGGTCATAGGATATGCATATGTTTAATTTTAGTAGATATTGCCAAAGAATTTTTCAAAGCAACTATACCAGTTTTCCCTCCTGTTGGTCCACATCCTCATCAACACTTGATATTGTCAGGACTTTTAATTGTAGCCATTCTGATAGATATACAGTGGTTTTAATTGGCATTTCCCTAATGTCTAATTATGTTGAGCACCTTGTCCTATGCTTATTGGTCGTTCATATATCCTCCTTCATGAAGTGCCTATTCAAGACTCGCTCCTCTCCCCTGAACCTTTAAAAATTTGGGGGGTTGTCGTATTTTTGATTGATTTGTAGTTCCTTATACATTCTGGATATAAATCCTGTTTGCAGATATACATCTTTTCCTAATCTGTCCTAATTGCCTTTTCACTTTCTTACCTGTGTATTTTGGCTGTCATCAAACTTTTTCCGTAAAGGGCCAGATAGAAAATATTTTAGACTTTGTAGGCCATGTGATCTCTGTTGCAACTACTCAACTCTGTCTTTGTAGCACAAAAGCAGCTGTAGGTAGCCATACAATTAAATGAATAAGCACGGCTGTGTTCCAATAAAACTTTATTTATGGGCACCAAAATTTTGCATTTCATATACATTTCACATATCATGAAATATTCTTCTTTAGAGTTTTTTTCAACCATGTGAAAACATAAAAACCATTTTGAGCTCACAGGCTGCACAAAGACGAGTAGTGGGCTGAATTTAATCTACAGGCCGTAGTTTGGTGACCTCAGATGTACTTCATAAATATAAGTTCTTAATTTTAAAATATTCCAATTTGTATCTCTTCTTTTGTCATTATTGTTTTTTGTTCCCATATAGGAAATCTTTGCCTACCCCACAGTCATGAATAGGTTCTCCTTTGTTTGATTCTAAAAGCTGCATTTTATCATTCATGTTTATATCAATGATCCTTCTGGGATTAAGTTTTATGAATGGTTCAACTCTTTTGTTTCTATGTACTCAAGTTATTACATGTCTTTTCCAGCCTTATTACGCAGCCCTGCCTTATCTGCTTTGTGAAACTTTCCCTCATGGCCCTATGTGGAACTTATAACTCTCTGCTAGCCTTTTATTCAACAACTACTTTTTGACGACTTATTATGTACCATGCTAAGCACAAAGGTTTGGCTTTTGTCTGAAGAGTACAGGCTTTTTTTTTTTTTTTTTGCGGTACACGGGCCTCTCACTGCTGTGGCCTCTCCCGTTGTGGAGCACAGGCTCCAGACGCGCAGGCTCAGTGGCCACGGCTCACGGGCCCAGCCGCTCCGTGGCATGTGGGATCTTCCCGGATCGGGGCATGAACCCGCGTCCCCTGCATCGGCAGGCAGACTCTCAACCACTGCGCCACCAGGGAAGCCCGAGTACAGGCTTTTGAAGAAACCAATTAAGTCTTTATAATAAAACGTGATGAGAGTCAGGATAATATTGCAAGTATTTGGTTATGTTTTTCTCCTACTAAAAATGAGTCATTTGAGGAAAGGGACCATAAGCTTTTCATTTGATTATCTCTAGCATCTAGCATGAATTCTAGTGTAGAACAGGTGTTCATGAAAATGTGTGAGTGATTAAACAAATGAATAAACACCCATGTATATACAGTGAATAAATACACACATAATGTATGTGAATAGGTATACAGAATATGTATACATATGAATTCAGTAAATGCACGTAAATATATATGTATGTGTATACCCACACACAAACACAAAACTGTTCACATTTTCTACCCTTCTTCCCAGACACACACAGCTAAAGTGTCACTTGGAGAAACCACTGATCTTTCCCTTGTGTACCTTAGACAGAGGACAAATTTATTCAGTGTGGCTTAATGATTAAAGTCTCAATGGCTCTTGTATCAGACAGCCCAGGTTCAAATCCAGGCTTTACCACTCATTAACCTCATAATCTTAGACTAGTTTCTTAACTTCCCTGTGCCCCAGTAACCTTATCTGTAAAATGGCGAAACCTTCCCCATAGAGTTGTTTAATGAATCCATACATATGAGATAATTAGAGACCTAATTATCCGTCCTCAATGAGGACAGTAATTCTTGTCTGCTTTGTTCATTGACATATCCCTAGCTCCTAAAATTGTTTGGTACATATCAGATACTCAATATATACCTGTCACATGAATGATAAATACTGGATCAGGAAAATATCAAAAACTCTGGGCTATTATTATTTCACATATGATATAAAAATTCTGAATTCCCATTACAGCCATTCCCCATCCCCCAACTATGACCATTTTCACTTTGGGAGTCCCAGCATTTTTCTACAGCGACACAAGGTGGCAGCATCAGTCTCCTTTTGAGTTATCAGCCATGCTCCAGTATTACCCAATTCTGGAGACGAACTGCCACATCTTTATTTGCAAGTTCCTCTGTCCATTCTAGACTGCTTTTTTTTTTTAAAAATTAATGAACAGCATTCACTCTTCGAATTATCATAAAGTTAGCTCTTAACTGCTATAATTTCTCGCTAAAGAAAAGATGACTGCTTGTAGAAAGGTAAACATATTGACATGAACTGAGGCTGCTGTACAGTAAATGCTGTACATTACTATACTACTGTTTTGTGTCCTCAGGCTCCCTTTTTGTAACAAATAACTGCTTGACAAACAATGAACCCAATTCTTGCTTTTCAGTGACACAAGGTGCAACAACGTTGTTTCTTTCCAAGTCTATAAGAAAATACAAAACAACATAAAACTTCTCCGTCTTTTTAGTAAAGACGCGAGGCTAATTCTGCAGTCCCTCTAAATTACTCTGTGAACCATGGTTGAGCAGCAGAAATTTCTGAGCACTTTTGAGGATGTACAGAAAAGAATTTTAGTTTAGAAATTAAGAGATCTGGAATTCTAGTCCTTCAGGAATCTCCTTACCTCCAAATTTAAGCAAATCTCTTATCTTTCAAAAATTCATTACCTTCATTTCTAAAATGAAGATAATAATCTCGGCCTTATCTACCTGAAATGAGATCAGTGAATGTAAATGCCTTTATAAACTGTGAAGGGTTCTATTTTACTCCGCATGAGCTAATGTTAGAATCATTTCCATTTTACCTTCGAGGAAAACCATTTCTATCCAGTTAAATGGGCTTGCCTCAGTTTTGTCATCTATAGAATGGGCTAACGATAGCAACCCGCCCCCACCTACTTTGGTGAACTGTAAGAATAAAATAATAGGTGTGAAAGTGCCTTTAAAATGAAAGTACTCCCACTTGTACAAGATTATTAGTTTAAGTAAATAGCTTTTCTTGAGTTTCACAAACAATCCTGAAGGAAATAATCTGTAACTAAATTGTCTAAAAGAAATAAGCTTGTTTGGTTCAATACCTTCAGAATTCTCAAGAAATTGCACATTTCAAAAAAAGATAGATATAGAGATGCTGAAGGTGTTTTTGCATCTAGGGAAAAATGAATAAAATTAAATGGTACATTCAGAGTTAGTACTGGATAAACACCTTTTTAGATCTCTGCCACATCTTTGTTTGCAACCTAGGCAGTCTGATACAAGAAGCACCAAGACTTTAATCCTTAATCTATACTGAATAACTTTTAATATCTGTGTTTAAAACAGGTATATTGTAGAAATAAAGTGCTCATTTAAAATATTAACATTCAATTAACATTTGTCAACTACCTATTGTGTACTAGGTATTTTCAAATGTATTATTTCATTATTAATGTTTTAGTCCCCAGAACCTGAGAAAAATGTCAGTCCCATTTAAAAGTTGAGGCAATTCAGGTTCAGAGAGGTTGTTGAGCATATCTCAGATCAAACAGCACATCAAGATGTTCAGACCTCAAAGCTTCTGCTCCTTCCTGCCTTTTCTCCAGAGTAACACTCTGGAGGCCTCTATTCAGTCCAGTGGGAGCACTCGTGATATTGAAACCAACACTTAGAGCAGCAGGCCAACAAGTTTTGTTTAGTAAAAACCAGAGATGGAATGGAACACTTTTAAAGAACTTGGATAAATGGGTACTTGTTAGCCCAAACTTAGGTTTCTTTAAGTGAATTTCAATGGCTTGGGAAATTTGGGCTCTGACCTTTTGACTACACAATTTTATGTAAAGGAACTCAGTTACCTTTCCCTTAAGTATTTCCAGAGCCAATTCATACCTTTTCAAAAAATAAAAAAAATGATTAATTATTAAATGTTAGGGGTTAAAAAGAGAGAGAAATAAAATTATGAGGTAACGAGAGATCTTAGAAATGAAGGCCTTTTAAATCTCTTGGGAGGTATCAGTTATTTAAGAATGATGTGCTGTTGTTGCCACACATAATAAGTTAATCTTAAAAAGACATTTATCCCCGCTGATGTTATAGTTTTTATACAGACTAGTTGAGTGAAATGGATGTCATTTTCAGGTGTGCATTCTGGTGGGCTATGTTTACCAGGAATTTAAATTATGTAATTACTTTGAAATGACACCATTCTAAACTATCCAGTCTGTTCTGTTGCATTTTACTTGCTAATTGGACTCTTCAATTTTAGGATTTAAAGCAAAGAGGCCTTCAGATGCATCTGGGGAGGCTGTTTTATTTCCTATTACATAAAGAAAGATATTGACACTATATTTATGACTAGTTCAAGTCCAGTTTAATGAGTATCTGCAGTGCTCTGTTCCCTTGAAGAGTTATCCAAATGTAATCATTGTTTGCACCCAACTACATGCACCAATTAACACTATGATCTTTTTGTTATGAAAAAAATAGCCCCCAGAGCCTTGTAAATGGAAATATAAAGCTCTTATTTAAACATCCATTTATTTTCCCTTTTATTCGCTCCTGGAATAACAGATTTTTATCTTTCTTAATAAGTAGTTGAATTTAATCCAGGGAACCTTTGAAGCCAAAAAGGTTCCTAGTATTCAATCCAGTGCCAGCTGAAGTTTACCATCAATCTTACCCAGTAACTTTAAAGAGCCCAACAGTGACTGCTGAGTTATAATACCAGTTAACTACAGTAAAAGTCTGGCTTTTAAAAATGTCTGTTCTTAAATTAATAAAAGTCATTTCACAGAGAAGGAAAAACAGACAGGAAATGTAAAGGGAGGTGACTATAAAATTCAAATAATAGAACAGAGGACTCTACAGTGGAATATTCGTGGCTGTCAGTGGCACAGATGCCCTAGGACTTTTGAAACTCAAAGGAGGGAAAGATCAGAGTGGGCTGCTGAAGTTTCAGGGGTTTGCTCTCACTTTTCGTTTGGGATTCCAAAGATGTGGCTTGGTGACTTAGAACTTCAAGGGTGATTATCATGACAAGGAGTGCTGAGTGGGCAAAAGGGAAGACACCAGGAGCCCAGAATTCCTTTCAGAATGTCAGTAATGGTGAAATCGGTTTTGTATTGTTTCTGCTATTTTAACATGTCAAGAGAAGGTATTTCTCATGATAAAGCCGTCTAAGGAATTTGTTCTTCTGGTTTCCCTGGCTTTGACTTGCTGCTATTTGATTGAGAATGCTGTGTCTGATCTGCAGCTAGATACTGCAGCTCCAAAACTGTCTCAGAGATTCAATTACTCTTGCTTCCAGAAGACAGCGATTTTGCCTTTCTTTGCCAGCCCAATGGTTGCTGTGCAGTCTGGACTTAAGCTTAATTCTGCAGGCGTCAGACTCTGTGCGAGGTACCTGGGAGATACTTTGGAGCTGATAATCTGTAGAGCGGACTAGTCTTTACTAAGCATAACGCCAAATCAGACTGTGATGAGTGACACAAGAGTGTTATAAATAAAGTGTTGAAAGTGGAGTTAATTCTGTCTAGAGATCAAGAAAGGGCTCAGAGAGAAGGTGACATTTCAGAGTACCCTAAAGCAAGAGAAGAATTTTGCTAGTTAGAGAAGGGATGGATGTACATTACAGGCAGAGGGAAAAGGAGGACGGGGTGTAGAGTGGGAAAGGACTATTGGAGAAAGGTCAAGTGGCTGGAGGTGGCTGGATATAGGGTTACTGAACCCCATAACAAGTCAGGATAAAAAAAGAACATGAACAATATGACATATAAAAAAGCTACAACTATTTCTATTTCTGGATGTACAAAAAGAGACATCTGGAAGAAATGCCTGTTTATTGTACTGTGTGCCCAGTTTTCTGCTAGGCACTACAGAAGATAGAAGGAAAGGCCCTTGCCTTGGAAATGATTATAGTCTACCTGGAAGAAAAATTAATTCACATAAAATAATTAATTTAAAAGCACATGACAACCTCTAAGGCAAAGCATTAGATTGCCCCCAAAACTACCCCCCGTAGTTGTACAAGCAGGCTGGGGGCCAGCTGAACTAGCAGGGGGTTGTAGGGCTTGGGACTCGTTCACCCTGGAAACAGGAGTAAAAGTCATAGTTAACACCTATATACCTGGCACTGTTCTAGGCGTTATATGGGTTAGCTATTTAAGTCTTCACAATTACTCTATTTAGGAGAAACAGTTATTATCTCCAGTTTACATATGGGGAAACCAAGGCACAGAGCCACGGCCAAGGTTCCAGTCCACAGGGTCTAGCTCCAGAGTCGTGCAGTCCTTTTCCTGTTCGTATCCTCAGAATCTACCCCAGTACCCGGTGCTGGGTGTTAAGATCTTTAAAAAATTTTTTTTTCTTTGAGTATTTTCGGGATAATACGATTCAAATCAAAATAAAGACTTGAAAGCCCCAAATGTGTCAGGGAGGAGAAATGCTTTTGAGCTGCACAGCCTCAACTTTTGCCTGACCCAAGGCCGGCAAGAAAATGTTTCTTTTTATTCTTTTGTTTATTTATTTATTTTTCCTTTTGTGACAATTTAGTGTTTCTGAACGCTAGGGGCTCCCGGATTCTCTGGTTTGAGAGTAACTTTTCCTTTTAGGATTTTTTTTTTTTTTTTGGAAAGGGGTGGGGGAAAATGTGGCCTTAATTATCCTACGTCTTCGGCTGCTTAAGGAAGGGGCTGTGCTTTCGGAATCTCTTCTGAGCCAAGTAAGGAGGTCCCTCTCTCTTTTTAAAGGACCTCTTGAAATAAAACTGCCGAAAACAAATCCAGGCGATCACAACGGCAGCTGCGGCGGCAGCAGCAGCAGCAGCAGGAGGAGGAGGAAAGTTAGAGTTGCGGCAGCGCTTCGGCGTGGCTGGGCTCCGCGCAGCCGGACTCCGCGCAGCTCCCATTCATTAAGCAACCAGCCGCGGAAAAAAGGTGGTCGAGGGCCCGCGCTGCCCGCTCGCTGCTTTGCACACAGAAACGGGAGCCCCGCGCGTCCGGGGCAGCGCGGCGCTGCAGAAGTTTCTGCTCGGGAGTTGTCTCTCTCCCCCCTGGACTTTCGAACGATTCGGGATTGAGGCAGGAAAAGCAGAGGAGCCCCAGGGGAGCAGAAAGCACCACCGCCTGCCGTTGGAAGCGGGCAGCGGGGCCGCACTCTCCCGCCGCGCCCCGAGCAGCCTCGGCCGGGAGGCGACCCGGGCGTCTGGGTGTGTGACTGCTGTCGCGGGGCGTCTTGACCAGCGCCATGCAAAACTACAAGTACGACAAGGCGATCGTCGCGGAGAGCAAGAACGGCGGCAGCCCGGCGCTCAACAACAACCCGAGGAAGGGCGGCAGCAAGCGGGTGCTGCTCATCTGCCTGGACCTCTTCTGCCTCTTCATGGGTGAGCCCAGCCCCGTTGTCCCTCCGGCCCTCGGCGCCCGGCGCGCGTCCCAGCCCGACCGGGGCTGCGCGCCGGGCCGCGTCTCCCGGCTGCGCCGCGCAGTCCGCCCCGGGGGCCGCCCGCAGGCTTCTCGCGGAGCCTTCGCGCCGCTCCCTGTCCCCGGGTCCCCGCCCTCCCCGTTCCCGCCGCCTCCCCGGCCTGTAAAGGAGTGTCGGGAGCGCTGTAGGCTTTCGCGGGCCACTTGGACACCGAATTCCAAAAGCCGACCTCCGGTTGGAAGCCCGGCCAGAATCCCACGAAAGGCGTGGGCTCGGCCTGTTAGGATAGGGGAAATTGGTGGAACCAGGACCCGGAGCCGGCGTAGAGCTGGTTGCCCTCCATCCAAGTAAGATGGATCTCCTGGAGCGCTGGGCTCCAGCCTGTAGAACGCTGCCTTCCCCCGGCCGAATGTAAACATCCAGCCCTTCCGCCGGGGCTGCGTGGGCCTTTTCTCATGCCGCTATCCTGAACGCCCCCCGGGGGTTGGGAGGGTGCTCTCGAGGGGCGTGATGCGGGGTACCGATCCAGCAGTCACTTTTTAGGCGCCTACTGTGTGCCAAGGAGTACTGCCTCTCCCTGACTCGGTGCAACACGGGCGAGGAGGTCCATTTCACCAATGAGGCAACTGAGGCACTGGGAAAGCTAGCCACGGTTCATGCATCGGGACCACAATTAACTGTACTCCCAGAAAGCTGAGGCTGTAGCCCGCTTCTGTTTTCCAAACTAGTTGGAAGCACAGCTGGAAGAGCAGGAGTAAATGGAATGGAGTGGGAGGGAGAGGAGGATTTATGAACTCGCCCCCGGGGCAGGGGGTGGCTATTGACAAGAATCTACAGGAGTTCCAAGATTGAAGTAAGTGTAGATTTTTTTTTTTTAAGCGTATCATGGTGTTATGGGAAGCGTGCAGGACTTGTCATCAGGACACCACCACTCTGCCACTTGCCGGGGGTGCCACCTAACTGCCTCTCTGGCCTCAGTTTCCTCATCAGTTGAGTGAGTGGCTTGAACTAGATGCTCTCTAAGGCCCTTTCCTGCATTAAGAACTCGGATTTGGTCCAGGAGCTGTTCTGCGAACTCTGCTAACTGAAGAAACATCTGTGTTCCCTGTTCCCCTTAAAATAGAACTCCTGCACGGAAGCTCAAGTCCCTTTGAAATGGAGTTGTCCGCGCAGAGTGTGCAAACCAGAGACTTCTTGGGCTGGAGTCCAATGACCCTGTGTTCATGACTCTGTAGCAGGATCCTTACTGAGGTCCATCTGTCCTTGGCTTGACTGTCCATAGTAAATTTTGAGAGTCAAAGAAAGAAAGGACTCTTGGAGTTTAAATATAAGAATGGCCCCCTTTAGATATGCAGAGACAGCTGAAGGTCAAATTGTGCTCTGCGGAAGGGAGGAAAGGTGACTGTAGTTCAGGTGGCAAATCCCATTCCCACCTCCTCGTATGAATTCAGCATTAAGATGTTATGTAAAGGAATTGTCACTGGGGGGCCTACCTTCCTGAAGGCCACTGGCTTATTATCCACAGTGCAGAGCTGAGTACTTAAAAGTCCCCTTGCCAAGCTATTGAATGTTTAAGAGACCTTCCCTGGTCCTGGGGGAGTACCAGGAACACAAACACATTGAAGCTGTTTGCTGTAAACTTGTCTGGGGCTTCCCAGTATTCACTGATGTGTTTTGTTCCCTGGTGGTAGGGTGAATTCTTTCAAGACTGTCTGTTCCCTGTACCCTCCTACCTCCTACTTGGTGATTAGGAAAGCAGAGCTAGAACACACTTGACAGCCTTCGGACAGTTTTATTGTACTCCCCTCCTCTTTCCACTCTTCTGATTTCAGAAGGCAGTCCCACGAGATGGTGTATCTTATCAAAGGAAAAAGTGTGAAGGAATTTGCAAAAAGACACACCTATCAGCTATAGTTTAGCGGGGGACGCAGAAATCCCAAGATACTGTTGTACATTGAAAGTGTTAAGTAAGGTGTATGTTTGCACATTACAGCTCTTCATCTGCCCCAACTCTCCCTGTGTCCCCTTCAAAGCTAATATTCTATAGCTAGCTGTTTGTTAAGTTTACTCACTATTGGCCTCTTAGAGCAAATGATTTTTGTTTACTGAAAAAAAAAAGTTAATAAGATACCAGGACCTTGTATTTTACCATAAGGAGCACATAGCTATCCGTTTTAAGGTATGTGCCTTGCCATTAACATAATGTCAACCAAGTCATTTTCAAAGTGTCTGCCCTATGCATAGGCCAAATTACAATATCACTAATTTAATGCCTCTCAACCACCCTTAATAGGAAACACTGTAAGGTAAACATTTACTTGAGAAATTTATGCAGGAGAACTCTATTGGCTTCTAAAAGAAAATTATTAACACAACATGTGATTTTAATATTCCACACATCACAGTCCTAAAAAATTGTTTCTACTTGGTTCACTTTCTGCCTGGGACTGTCAGTATGATTTAATTTTTATATAGTGTATTGATCATATGGTCTGGATTACAAGGCCCTAATATATGAAAAAGGGAGACATTTTTCTGTTTATTCTCTCACAGGAATATATACCAAGCTTCCTCTCCTTGTGTCTGGAAAAAATAAAAGCTGATGTGCAATATGCGTGTTATGTAAGTGGAAATATGCAAGCAGTTTAACTTGTTTCACATACCTTTTGGAATGTTAAATTCTTGGTGAAAAAACAGAAGTCCACTCTCCTTTGAGGACCAAAGGAATCTGGTGTCAGAGAATCACCAATGGAGGTTTATGTCTCAGAAAATAGCATCTTTGCCGATTATTGCTTTTATAAACACAGTTATGAATCTTTGCATAGTAGTTTTTCTGAAATCGATTTTGTTTTCCTTTCAGTTGCATAAAAGTATGGCCTTCTGTTTTTTTATGCACTCCTTCTGCTCTACCAGGTTACAAGAGAGCAGCAGACAATATTCCCAGGCAAGAAGGAATGAGCATCTGCTGTCTTTCTGAGCTCTGTTAGCCTCTTTTTCAGATGAATGAGCTTATGTCCTTTTCACTTCAACTCTGATGATGAGATTATCTCCATTTTATAGATGAGAAAACTGAGGTACACACTGAAGTCAATTTGAGTTGATCTTTAATCCTCAGTGAACACGACTGGAGTCCATCCCCCTTTTCTTCCCTCATCTGAAGAACCCTGAAACTCAGATCATTAGAAAATTCTAAAGCTCGGTTTGCAGAAAGTCCTGCCTCTCCACATTTTCCAGTTAGTCATCTGCACCAAAGCAGATGGATAAATGTGGTTCAACTCTTCTGGTCAGTGATACGGTCTCGTCTCCCCAAGATATCGTTTTGATTTGGGGTCGTTCCAACACTAATTCCCAAATTTTGAGGGCGCCTTTTTACCCCATGAGACAGTGGTTCCAAAGAAAGCACAAATGGCAGTGCACGGCTGTAGCACAAATGCAGAGATTTAGTAAATCCACGTGGAGCTTCTCTGCTCTGTCCCCTGTCTCTTCCTTGTCCCCCTCCCCAGATATCTACTGAGTGCCTCCTTCCAACCCATGCAGAGTCAGCCCTGCTGACTCTTCCAGGATGGTTGAAAACCTTTATCGTCTGGATTGGCTAGTTTCTTTTGTTTTTCGTTTTTTTTCCTCCTTAGCTCTTCCATCCCTTTCTCTTATACTTGAGATATACCATAGGGTTATAGCTGCCTTTGTGGGAGACTGTTAAAGCCAGAGTTGGTGGCCTTTTCCACTTTTAGCCCTTTTGACTTCCTGTCAATTTGAGATTCTTTCTTTCCCCCTTCCTGTGCAGTTGTTTGGGCTGGCAAGCCCTGTTCATAGCGTGATGCTAATGATACCATAGTTGAGGGCTTCTTCCCCATGTAGGCAGTTATGTTTATGGAGAGACCCTGCCCTAGGTGTCATGTCAACCTGGTACACATTATTTGAGGAGTGATAATTTGGGGGATGCCTACTGTGTCAGTACTTCACCAACTCAGCTAATAGGGAGACCCATCTGGTGTGACATGCAGATTTCTCAGGCTCCTTCCCAGGAGATTCAAATTCACTAGGCTCTGGACCAGGGCCTAGGATTCTGTGTTTTAGAAAAGCTTCTGGTGATTCTTATCAGGCCAATTTGAGAATCCCTGTGTTGTTTAATAGCTAATGTCTTACAGGCAGTTGAGGAAGGGCAGTTGGTTTATGTAGAGGGATTGCATGTTCTGGCACGTTTTGAATTGTTAGGTTGTCTGTACTTTCCTTTCTGTTTGTGGCCAGTACACCTGTCTTTTCCAATAAAGATATTCAAGATACCTAGAGATTATCATACTAAGTGAAGTCAGACAGAGAAAGACAAATATCATATCAAATATCAAAGACAGATATCACATATCTCTCATAGGTGAAGTCTAATTTTAAAAAAATGATATAAATGAACTTATTTACAAAACAGAAACAGGCTTGCAACTATGGAAAACAAACTTATGGTTACCAAAGGGGAAACGTGGAGGGGAGGGATGAATCAGGAGCTTGGGATAACCGTACACACACTACTGTATATAAGATAGATAACCAACAAGGACATACTGTATAGCATAGGGAACTCAACTCAATATTCTGTGATAACCTATATGAGAAAAGAATATAAAAAAGAATGAATATAGGTATATGTGTAACCGAATCACTTTACACCTGAAACGAACACAACATTGTAAATCAACTATACTCCAATTTAAAAAAAAAATATTTAAGACTGTTAGAATCCTTTCAGAAGGAAAAATTACCTCTGGGTGCTGGCCTGAAGGTCTGATTTTTAGTGCAAGGACTTGCTGGTGTCTCCTAACTGCTAAGAGACTGGGATTTTTATTTATTTTTAAACTGAGTTCTCTGTACTGTTGTAGGCCAAGTGACCACTTTGGATAAATGAAGTGTTAACTCTATAAATATTTTCTTTTGAGATATTGAAGTTTGTATATGAGTAAACAGTGAAATGAATGAATGAGACTTCTAAAGAGAGCCTTTAAAAGATCAAAGTTAGCTTGGCAAAGTATTGTAGCAACAACACAAGCTTCGGATTCACCCAGGTCTGGGTTTGAATCCTGACATAAAGTCATCTACACAGGTGACATGGGCAAAAATTATTTAACCTTTCAGGCCTCAGTCTCCTCATCTGTAAAATACAAAAGCAAACCTGTGACACTCGTATATGGTGGGGCTCAGATGAGATCACAAATCTGAAAGCACTTCGAAGAGGTAAAAAGCACTAAATCATTATCGCGTATTATGTGGCTATTATTATTCACAGTAATAGTATCATTTTCCTTTCCTTCCCGGTGTCCTTACTCCTCGATGGTTCTATGAATTTAATATTTTGGCAGCAGCGTTGCCTGAAATATATTAGGGGAAACAATTGTGAAAAGAATCCCAAGAAAAAACCAGACAGAGGGAACACAAATGTTTTCTGTTAGCCAGAGAAAAGCAGTGGCAGGTTTGGGAAAAGTCACAGTGCAGGAACCTCAAGAGTCTTTGGTGGTTACCTTCTTCCCCTCTGGAAGGGACATGGCTATATCATCTTAAGGGAAAGACAGATACACGTTTGTCGGGGAGGGAATTTGGACAAATGGCCTATTTTAGTCTCAACTCTTATATGTGTCTTTTGAAATCCCAGAGGAAGAAAAAATAACTAAAAAGAGCAACATGATTGAAAATAATCAAAATGCTTGTCATCCAGGGCACTCTCCATATCGCTTGAGGAAGGGAATCACTGTGGTAGTGAACATATTTATTGTTCAGGTCAACCATGTAATATAGATAGTAGATTCCTTTTAGAGAGGAGGAAACTGCAGTTCAGAGAGGTTAAGTAACTTGCACAACGGTGCCCAGCTAGTAGTCACTAAATTTTCCAGAACTCTTGTCGGCTTACCTTGCTGCCCACTTTTCAATGCAGTCAATGCAGTGAAGGCTCCCTCTTTTCTATTCCATTCCATTTCATTTATTTCCATTTTTTTGAGTCCAAATATGTACAAATACGTTCTGCAGGGCCCAATATAAATAGTTGCAGAACAGCTTGGAGTGTGCTGACTGAGCCTCTCGGTGGACGTAATAAAGAAAATTCCATTGGAGCAATTCTTTAGTGCCTAGATTCATGGATGCTTTAGAATTTGAAAGTACCTTGGGGATTTCATTATCAACAATACAAAGTCATTTTTTTATCTCAGTCAGAAAAATAGGCCTCTTTGAACAGGGGACAGGTGGGAGGTCCAAGGAGGAAGCACAGGCTTTGGAGACAGGTGGGAGTTTGCTTAGGGTTATTAGCTGTACGTGGTTAGGCAAGTTGTGACTGTCTCTGAGGCCTCGGTTTTCTCATTCGTAAAATGGGATAATATGTGTTGTGAAGTTGTGAGGCTATGCCTGGTATAGTGTGTGGCACTGTGCACTCACCAGCTGCTGTTGTCATTGTCACCACGTCCTAGTCAGTGCCCTTGATTCACATAGGAAGACTTGGATGCTTGGACTGGTTAGTCATTGTCTGGTGATTGTGAAAGGGCAGGACCTAGAACCAAGGTCTTGCCTTTATACCATTTTGCTTTTCTGGTGTCTACTTGTCAGTTCGAAACTTGATTATCATTTATGAGGTAGTTCTCCAGAGAGCCCTATTCTCATTTTTCTCTTTCCTGGGTCAATTAAAAGAGGAACAAGACAAACAGGTTTAACTTTTAACCCAAATCAGAGGATGATAGTTTAGTGAGGGCAGACACACATGGGGCAAATTTGAAGGACTAGGCAGTTCTTTTGATATATCACTTTTCTTCCACTGGCCCTTGTTCTAGAAGGTGCTTATTACCAAAGATCACTGCTGACCGATTTGAACTTGAACAGACACCATCTTTTTCAAATGGTGTGTCCCAGGAGAGAAGAAAGAGAAGCCCCCGTTTTCGAAGTGTTTGTTTTTGACTGAGGAGGAAACTGAGTCTCAGACGAAATAATTTTCTCAAGGTCATGCATGAGTTGGTGGTCCCAACATTCAAAAGAAGGCTAGGGGCTTCCCTGGTGGCGCAGTGGTTGAGAGTCCTCCTGCCGATACAGGGGACACGGGTTTGTGCCCCGGTCCGGGAAGATCCCACGTGCCGCGGAGCAGCTGGGCCCGTGAGCCATGGCCTCTGAGCCTGCGCGTCCAGAGCCTGTGCTCCGCAGCGGGAGAGGCCACAACAGTGAGAGGCCCGCGTACCGCAAAACAAAAAACAAAAGCAATAAAAAGAAGGCTAGGTCAGTTTCTGAAACATCCTTGTGAAACTATTCTTCCTTTAGGTCCAAGTTAAATTATAAATTATGATCTGCATTAAAATTCCCAAATTTAAACCAAACCAAACCAAACCAAACAACACACATAAGATCCAGTTGGCACCTTATGAAAGGAACTTGATGATTTCTGTGTGCTTTGAGAGTATACACTGCAATCAGAGTATTGGTGGGAAGTGTGTTTTTGAGGTTTGTCACAAATTAACAAAATTATATGCTTAGAGGGTTTTGCAGAGAAATGCAAATCAGTGTAAGCGCCTTGTCATAATAAGCAGTATGCTTTTGTTCCTGTTTATGTATCCCTAAAGCACATAATACACATGATTATATTGACACGAAGGAAGCTGTTCTCACTGATGGTTTCTTTATATCTGGCCCCCAAATTAGCATCAATCAGTGTAATTTCTAGAGAGCCTATTTAATTAAGTCTATGTTTGTACCTGTCTTTCAGGTATGTCTTGTCTTCTGCAGTTGTTTCTTGAGCATCTACTATGTGCAACACCCCTTAGTCCCTTCTTCCCCTGGGATGGGGTTGGTGGGTGGGGTTCCTTGTGCTTTATGAATTCCCATGTTGGGAAAGGGTAACAGACTTTTGCGTAATTTTACACACTTAGTGCTGCTGATTTGGGCATGGTAAGGCAGGGGCTATAGCTGCACAGTGAAAAGCAATGAGTTTGCCTGAGGGCTTGGAGCTGGGTCTTGTTAGAGAAGTAATAGCCTACATTACATGGAGTGGGAAAGGGTATGGCAGCAGAGGGAGCAACGGATGCTGAGACTTAGAAATAAGAACGTTTTTGGGAAGGGTGAGTGGTTGGAGGCTGGAGTGTAAGTGCTGTGTATTTGCATTGAGTTGGTGGGGAAAGAGGATGTTGGGGATGAGGCTGGAGAGATAGTTAGGAGCCAGATTAAAAAGGGGAGCTATAAATGGCAGGCCGCTAAGGGACTTGAACTTTAATTTGGAGGACCACCGAATGAGGTTGTATTTTCGTTTTCATTTTTCTTTTTATTATGGAAAATTTCATACAGAAACCAAACACAGTATACACCTAGGAGTGGAATTGCTGGGTCATACGGTAACTCCATGTTTAACTTTCTAAGGACCTGCCAAACTGTTTTTCCATAGCAGCTGCACCATTTTAGAAGTACCGTAAGGTTAGTTAAAATGTGTAAGGAAAAAAAAAATTACCAAAGTTTTACAGGCAATGTTTGACATTAACATATTCATGAGCAGTTTTTAAGAGGGGATTAATTTAATCTGATTTGTGTTTGAGGGGAGGGAAATTGGAGGCCAAGGAGGGAGATCATTTGGGAGGCAGATTAGAAATGAACCTGAGGTACAGGGGACAGAGAGGAGAAGGATGGGTGACAAGGAGATTAAAGGAGATTGGGGGTGGTGGGGGGGCGGTTCCTGATCTCCTGGTTGGGAGCCTCTGAACCATGGTGATGCCTCTCTCTCCACGAACACTTTAAAGGCAGTGTTTGTAGAAGACCTATGAAGCCTGTATTATAGGATTAGTAAATGCTTCTTTATGTTCATAGCCTTATTAGAAAGATGAGGCTGTAAGTTTTTTATATACATAATTTATTTAATTAATATATATTTTGCTCTGGAATTTTTAAATTTCTCAAAGCCCCTTAAAATAAATGGGCCATTGAAAATCCTCTTGGTTTAGAGAAACGGTTTTCCTTGAGTTATAATGGTATTTTTAAAACAGTTTTGCTGAGATCTAATTTATGTGCCATAACATTGATTCATTTAAAGTGTTCAATTCACTGGCTTTTAGTATATTCACAGAGTTGAGCAACCATCACCACGATCAATTTTAGAACATTTTTATCACTGCAGCAACAAAAAAACTGTACCCATTAGCTTGCTCCGCATTTACCCTCCTCCTCCCCCCATCCCATGGCAACTACTGATCCACTTTCTGTTTCTTTGCCTTTCACTCAGCATAATATTTTCAAGGTTCATCCATATCGTAGCATGTATGTTCAGCATGTGTGTTCAGCAGGTATTAGTACTTCATCTACTTTTTTTTTTTTAACATCTTTATTGGAGTATAATTGCTTTACAACGGTGTGTTAGTTTCTGCTGTATAACAAAGTGAATCAGCTATACGTATACATATGTCCCCATATCCCCTCCCTCTTGCGTCTCCCTCCCACCCTCCCTATCCCACCCCTCTAGGTGGTCACAAAGCACCGAGCTGATCTCCCTGTGCTATTGGACATAGATTTTCAATTCTCGTGGTTATATTTACCTAGGAGTGGAAATGCAGGGCGATATGGTTCCTGTGCTTTACTTTTTGAGGAACTGCCAAACTATTTTCCATGGTGCCTACACCATTTTGGAAGTATCTTAAGATTAATTAAAATATGTATGGAAAAAATACAAGAGGTTTACTGAGGACCTTTGGAATTAACATATTCATGAAACCACTCTAGAGCTGCTTTGTTTGTCAGAGAATATTTCGCAAAGAAACAGTTTTCAGTCAGTTTAGCAGTGTCAGTGGGTTTACGATGAGTGAGCAGAGAACAATAAAGCTGCCTGAGGAATAGATGCTGGGTGGTCAGCTAGACCCCCCTCACCCGCTGAGTAACATACTTCCACAAACCAGGGTGTGTGACAAGCAGATTCCTGCTTCAGCAAAATGAAAAGCAGCCTTAGATCTTCAGAGTACCCTGAAAACAGTTAAAAGTACAAATACTAAAAATCTCTATTCCTTGGATTAGCTTTACAATATTTTTAAGACCATGAAATAGAACTGTAGTTCCTGATAAGGTTGATTTTTTTTTTTTTCCCCCATCCCCTTTCCCCCCTGGAGATATGGCTGTATACACGATTATCATCTCGAAAACAAAATTACTGTGCATCTTTTAGATTCATGTGCTGGATGCTGGGCGATATTAAAGAGTATAAGACACAAACACAGATCTTTAGAAACTGGTTGGAGTGTCAAGTTGAAAATTACAATGAAGATTAAGCTATAAGTGTGTGAAAAATTAAACCACATAGAATACAAGAAGGTGAGGAAAAGGCGCTCAACCTTTATTATTAGGAGTTTTAGTTGATATCTCACTTAATCTTTCCAATAACAAAATAAGGTAGATGTCAATAACCGGTTTTGCAACTCAGAGAGGGTAAATGATTTGCTCAAGTTCACACAGCTAATATGTGTTAGGCCTGGGATTTGGACTCAAGCAAGCCTGACTAAATAATGACAGTTGCTAACATTTATTGAGTGCAAGTATGTACCTCTCACTGGGCAAAGCAGTGTGCATGCGTTCTCTTATTTCATTCTCCCAATGAGCCTATGAAGTCTTCATTACTATTATCTCCATTGACAGAACTGAGGTTCAGAGATGTTAAAAAATAACTCACCGGAAGTTACGCAGCAGGTGAGTTCGAGTTGGGGTCAGACCTGAAAAGTCTGTCTCATGAGGCCTTTTTTTTTTTTTAACATCTTTATTGGGGTATAATTGCTTTACAATGTTGGGTTCGTTTCTGCTGTATAACGAAGTGAATCAGTTATATGTATACATGTATCCCCATACCCCCTCCCTCTTGCTTTGAGGCCTGAAGCCCAAGTTTTCCCCACTATTCCCTGCCAGCTTTCACATCAGCAACACGTGATGAATTGTCCAAAATGAGTTAGACTCGTGATTCTCACCCTGGGTTCTCTGGACCTGCCAAGGTCTGTTAGGGCAATCACAGGGCATCTCGTGCTCTTTTTAGGACTTCAGAAATACCTAACATGTCCTGTACGTTTTTCAATGATTAACTTGCCTAGACTGAGAACAGCAGCCTCTGCCTGGACTGGTCACAGCACTGGCGTTCTGTGCTTGTGATCTGAATGTGGAATGACACTGGCAGATCACTCTGGTCTCACTGGTTATTTCCACTCATCAGGGGATGTGATTGACACTTCCCGTGCTTTGATTAACGGAAGTGGAGAAATGATTTAAATATAGTTTACCTGGTAAATAAAGACATCTTATAGATGTCACAGAGGGTCGAGAAGGAACTGCAAGGCATCTTTGATGGTGAAAAGGTTGGACATTCTAGAATGGACAAGCAGCTCTGGATTTAGGGCAGAGGAAGCCCGCTGGGTCCTGGGAAGGCTTCTTAAAGGAAGGAGAGACTTGAACAAGGCCTTTGTCACTCATATCAGGGAGCAGTAATGGGTCTCTCTGTTAGTGACCCTGTTTGTCCCGTGGGCTCTGTCTGCTGTCTTGGTGGTTTGGTGTAACCTTTGGGTCACGCTGAGAAATTGTGAGCTTCTCTGGTTAGTGGCTGTGGATGCGGCATCTTCATTAAATGCAGTAAATAGAACTTCCCCCAGTAGCCTCTTCCCCACAAATGACCCACATTGTTGTAAAGTTAGCAACCACTGACAGGAAGTGGCAGGAGTGCTTCCAGCCACACAGTGGATTTCATTAGACACTGGCCCAAAGTAGCGTTTTGGTCATTTTGGCTTTCGTAGGCTTCTAGGGAGGAATGGCCTAACACATTCTTTCTCATCCTTGCATGTGTCCTGCTGTCATCTTCGCCTTAGTGGATATTTTGATTAAATGCCTAGTGTCTTCTTTTGAAGCAGCCATATGTATCGCAATCAAAGGGAGGAACTTCTAGCAGGCTGAGATTTAAGAATATTTCCAAAGGTGTCACCAACTTACAGGAGTCCTCCCTTATCTGCTGTTGCCCTTTCCATGTTCTCAGTTACCCTCAGTCCAAAAATATTAAATGGAAAATTCCAGAAATAAACAATTCATAAGTTTTAACTTGCATGCCGTCTGAGTAGCGTGATCAAATCTCTCGCTAGGATCCCCAACTGGTGACATGGTCAGCTACTGACATCCAACTGTCCACGTTGTTATGACTTGATGATCCAGGATCACCCGATGCATATGGTCCTTCTTCTGACGTATCATCAGAAGGTCAGTAGTAGCCTAACGCTGTGTCACAATACCTACGTCATTACTTCACTTTATCTCATCATGTAGGCATTTTATCATCTTCCATCATCACAAGAAGGGAGACTACAGTACAAGCAGATATTTTGAGAGAGAGAGAAAGACAACATTCACATAACTTTTATTACAGTATATTATTGTAATTCTATTTTATTAGTCATTGTTGTTAATCTCTTCCTGTGCCTAATTTAAATTAAACTTTATCATAACGATGTATGTACAGGAAAATTCATGGTACGTACAGGGTTCGGTACTGCCCACAGTTTCAGGCATCCACTGGAGCTCTTGTAAGTATCTCCTGAAAATAAGGTGGGGGGTTATTATACTTGAATCTTTTGTATAGCAGTTTTCTCATTTAAATCTGTCTGAAGAGAGTGGCTCCAATGCCCTGGCAGGAGGGATGATGGGTCCCACTCACTCTAGTAAACCTTTGCTTTGGACGGTCTATACTGTAGGCATTGTGTGAATGCAGAATTCTCTGGGACTGGCTGGGAAATTAAAGTATACTTCTTGAGTCAAAGTATTCAAAATACAGGGCTTTCAATCCCAGGGGAAAATAAGCCCTCTTGATTTTAGGGTTTAATTTTCCGAAGGCCACTGACGGAGTTGAAGACCCTTTAATTATAATTTTGCTTTAAATTGGATGTTTGTGGTTGTGTTGACCTCAGCTGTGAAATCCAAACATTTATTATTAATTAATAATCCCTTTCATTGAACAGTTCTACCAAATGATAGCATATACATCTGAGAATTTGAACGTAAATATTCTTCTTGCCTCAATTCATTTTTCTAGCTCTTTCTTCAGCTCCCCAGCCCTGAAAAGCCCACAAAACAAAACACCCAAACCACCCTACCCAGGATATCATTCTCCAAATGTCAACAGGAAAAAGTCCGGGAAAGGAACATTTTTGAACCCTTGCACATTCACGCATCTCATCAAAGGCTACAACGATGGAGGGGAGATATCGCTGTAACTGATTTTACAGATGTGGCAGTTGCCCTTGGGAAAGGTCGAGGAACTTGCTGGGGATCCTGCATCTGGAAAATGGTGGAATGCCTGGGACAAGAACCAGCCAGCACCTATGTCTCCTCTTTCCTCCCACAGTGAAGACTCGCATTGAAATTTGCCCTGACTGCTATTTTCAATAATAAGTATATGAAGCAAGGAAGCCAGCCAGAAAATTTTAAAATGAAATGACTAGACCTTGTAAAGTGTTCAAGTGTGATTTGGGGGTTAAAGCCTTTTGCCCCTTTTAGTATTGCCTGTTTCTTTGTAAATTCCTAGAGGATAGATATTAGACTCAAAACGTCTGGGCTGGAAGGGGGAAGGGCATGAACTTTGCTGTACATCCCTGGCAGGCAATCATGCAAGGGGCTTGTTAACTGGCTTGAATTTCACAACAACCTATGGAGGAGGAGGGGGCTGGAGTTCATTTCAGTTTTCTCAGAACCTGCTCGGCTATGCCTGTCTCAACTCTTTTTGGTGGGTGGCGTAACACATTGTATTAATAATTCAGCTACTTCATCACTAGCAGAGACTGTTTACTAAGATTTCCGGGGAACTGCTTTGCTAGAATCTATTTGGAGCTGGTAGCTTGGACCATGCATCCACTTTGATTGAAAATATGCTCACAGAGCATCCCAACTCCAATTCTGTAGAGCCTGAGAAGAAAAGGGCAGAAAACCGTGGCAGGGGACTACTTTGCCGATTTCGTACAGAAATGGAATGACTCTGGGGGATAGCAACTTCAGATTTGTATTGTTAATTCTTCCTATGGGTTTTCTCCAAAGGAGTTAAAAGGGCAGGGAAATGCAACAATTTGAGCGAAGCAGCCTACACTTGGGTTAGAGGCTCTGTGTATTTCCCAGGCTATTGCAGGACTCCTATTCAGCTGGGATTTGAATGGGAGTGTGATTTGCATGAGAGCAAGTGTATAAAGTAGGTCTTTTTTTCCCTTTCCTCAAAGAAGTTTTGTGGCATTTCTTTTTCTGACAGAGCTGGCATGAAGCTTTGACAAACACAGACCGATGGAAAAGTTAAACAGGCCTGAGAGCAAGCGCATTTTGTCCAGATCCTTCACACTTAGAATGCAGAGCAGCTGGCAGGAGGCAGCTTAGATCACAGGAGTCATGGCAAGCGCTGTTCCTCCACTGTGGACTGGTGATGAATGGGAAATGCTCACAGAAGCAAGGGGAAAATGGATGATTGCCTATTTATCATTCTCTGTGGTCGGGGGAAACTACAGATGAGAACAGTCCTGGGACTCAGCTGTCCATCTTATCTGTCCTTCGGTATTTATTGAGATAAATACAAAGAGATAACAAAGAAATACTAGAGGCAGATCCTGCCCTCAAAGTGTAGGAGAGAAGATGAGAAGATAGGCACACATTCATTCCTGGAGAAAACATGGCCAGGTGTCTTGAGCTGATCATTAAATGAAATTTTAAAGAGTCTTAGAAAGTTTAAGAGGCAGCTCCACACTGATCCTGGGCTGTGTTCCCAACTTTGCTGTATTAGCTGGGTGATCCCTGGCATATCACTGCCACTTTAGGAATGGTAAAATGGAGATGATGATTCATTCCCTGCCTACCTCATGGAGCTATTGAGACCAAGGGTATGGTATCACATATATATAGGAAAATGCTTTGAAACTGTGAAGTCATATTTGTACAGTGTGTGTGTATATATATATATATATATATATATATATATATATATAGAGAGAGAGAGAGAGAGAGAGAGAGAGAGAGAGAGTCTTCTGAATCTGCTCTCCTCCATTCTCCCTATTTCTATCCCACTTTAAGTGCATGCTGTCATACAGCTAGATCTGAAAACATTCCTTTACAGATCTTATTTTTAGGGGGATAGTGTCCTCCCGTATATTATTTATGCATTAACTATACAGGAATCGTTTCTCAAAACTGTAATTCGGATCACATAGGCCCTTCTCTTCATGATTTTTATGACCCCTCGTGGACTACAGAATAAAACTTATTAGTATATTTGAGACCCTTCAGAATCTGGCCCCAACCAACCCTTTCTGCTCCCCATTCCCTTCCCATGCCCCTCCACTTCCCCCCTTTATGCCCTTGTCCCAGACATCTCCATTCTGTGGCTCTTCCAGGAACTTTCCCACCAAATCATTTCTCTTTGCTTGATACGTGTTACTCACCTCTTATAATCAATTCAAGTGCCACCCCCTCTGTGAAGACTTTTCTGATTTCCTCTGGGCAGAATTAACCCCTCTTTGGGCTATCATAGCACTTTGTATTGACCTTTCTTGTGTCAAATTTTTTGGCTTGTTTTATGGTTTTGTACAGTTCCATCTTAATAGATTATGATTCCCTTGTATATAACAGGTGCTTGAAAATTTTTATTAAAGTCAAGACATTGAAGAAAATGTCAACAAAACATTATTTTAGTAAATATAGACAAGAAGCAAAAGGAAAAATAAAATTTTTGTTGCTTATCCTACCATAGTCCTAAGGTAGCCATGGGCACAGTATCTCTTCTTTCTATAAATGGCTGAATTATTATTAAGTATAATTATAAAGCTAAACACTGGATGCTTAAGACATACTTCCTGCAAATCAGTGTGATGGAATGGAAAAAAGCCTTCGCTTTCTAGAGTTTATAACAGCCCATAATAAAGTATTAACTAACCTGAGAGATTGGGAGTATGTAGCTAATTAAAGGCAGCTTGATATTTTAAGTTCAATTTTGCATTTCATGCAGTGTTTTGAACTTGGTCAACAGACTGAATTTGTACTAACCATAATAGCTTCCATTAAAAAAAATAATTGAACTTACCCTAAAAGCCAGGGCTGTATTTTAGGATGAGTGGTTTTTCTCATCCTAGTCGTGCCTTAAGGAGAGGCTCTGAATGAGAAGAGCAGACGCCTCCTGTTGGGGGAAGATGCCCAAGCGGAGAGTTACGAAATCTAGGTTTATATCTTAACTTTCTTATTAACTTACTGGGTCACTTTAGCCAAGTAACTTTTCCTCTCTGTGACACTGTTGTCTCGTCTGTGAAATGGGACAGTTAAATCTTCCAGCATGGAGAATTCTCTTGTTCTTTTGTCCAACTCGGCATTTCCTCTGAAATCTCTATCTCCGTTCCTTAAAATATTTTAAAGTTCACATTGAAGGAGGAAGGGAAGGATTTTCTCCTTTCAAATCTTTTCTGTTTGATCATGTTGCTGTACTTTTTCTTAATTCTGTCCCTTCAAAAGTATTTGGTTCATAGCTTTTACCATCGGAAAAACTTAAAAACAATCCCCTTGTATACTAGGACACTGTACATTTGTATGTTTACCTTTTTAGGTATTAATCTGGGTTAATCTTGCTTTTCATAATTTTGAGAGGGCTGAGATTGTAGTACCAAAATGTCTGATTCAGAAGAGAAAGGAACTAACAGTACAGAGCACCTAATGTGTTTTATTCGATCCCTGTGATATCCTTGTGGAATGGGTGGATTACTCCAATTTTATAAATGATAAAACTGAGGCGTGAAGAGGTTAGTTACTAGGAATTAACCCCAGATCTGTGTATCTTATTTCAAAACTCAGGCTTCAAGACCACTTAATCAATCTTCCCACTTTCACCCACATCTGGGGCAATCCCTCTAAACCATCTTTTCTTGGTTAGTGTCAAGCCTCTGCTTAATAATTTCAGGGATGGTAAATTTTATAGCAGTTCTAATTGTTCAGAATATTATGTTAATATAAAATCTACCTTTCTATAAATTTAACCCAGCATCGGCTAAGTTTAGTACTCTGCTGGTAAGTTGTTATTAACATTGATAATCATATCGATCAGTTTCATAATTAAAAGCTCCTGAATAAGTGGTGGTGATACGTCACTTCAGGCAACATTCATTGAGCACCTTTCATGTACCAAGTACTGTGCTTGCTGTTGGGGTCTAATGATGAATTGGATGCAGTTCTTCTAGGGTCTTCTAGAGGAGACACTGGTCAGATGCAGCTCTAGAAATACAACACAGACACAGTACAGAGGTAACAGGATCGAACTGGGGGCCCTGGGGACAGTCTCGTCACAGTTGTTGGGATGGGCAACTCAGGAGAACGCTCTTAGGGACCATTGTCAGAGAAGGCATTGCACTGAAGACCTTTCTTGAGCAGAGTGGTTCCTGCACCTCAGCTCTAACCATTGGTACAATGACCACCCTTTAGAATAACCTTAGAATGCAGGAGTGGAGGGGCCTAAGCATCAGTCGTTTTCCCCTGCCCACTCCCATTGAATAGATGGGAGAACGAGGCTCAGAGAAGCTCAGTCTCTTAGAAAATGAGTAAACTCCAGAGCAAGTAAAACCCTTACCTCGTGCAGGTTCAAGTTTAAATCCAATACATGCCATATTTTAAAGCATCCCTTTATGCTGTGGATTTGGTTATTATGCAAGTCAGATAATGACCCCATGTGTCATAAAGCCTTTTAAACCTTAACATAACATTCCAAAGCACAGCAATATACTCTTACAATAAAAAAAATATTCCAAAAATATGATTATGTTAAAAGTGGATAACCCTCCCACCCTCCCTCCAAATTCCACTCCCCAGAGGCAGCTGCTGTTAACAGTTGTAGTTCCTGCCAGCCTTACTTTGAATACACAGGTCTTCTGATTGGCATCCACCTTCATCCATATTGGTTGTTTCCTGGACACACCCCACAGATGTCTGCCTTCTGGCTCTGGATCATGCCTTTGCTCTTCAGAGCACCCTCCCCTTCTTCTCTGCCTGTGGGAAAGAGTATTCATCTCTAGTCTGGTTTCTGCTCATCCTGTACCCTCACTACCCCAACCTTGGGGAACTTTCACCTCCTCATTTCAAGTCCTTCCAGCTGTGACACTAGGTAGCGACCTTCAATCACTTACTTTCTGTTGGGTTAACTTTCCTTCCCTAAATAATGGGGCAGTTGAGTTAGATGATCTTTAAGCTCTGCTGAGGTCATCAAATATAAAAGACTCCACACTTAGGACATTGCTTCATGATTAGATGTCTTGATCCGTGTTGAATTGCTGAATCCTGTACAGGGTTGCGACATAAGAGGAGAGATAAAGAGCTTCACCCTAAGAAGTTCCCACAGTTTGAGCTCAAGAGTTAGAAAGTTTTAAACTTTCAGAGGCGATATGTATGGCACAATGGAAAGAGGATGTGTCCTGAGGGACAGTTCTGGACTCAAATCCTGGCTCCACCATTTGCTAGCTTACAACCCGAGGCCAGGGTTGTAACCTTTCTGAACTTCAGTTTCCTCATCTGTAAAATAAGGACAACAGTTCCTATCTGACAGAGTGTCCCAAGACTGGGAGATACAGACAGTAGCCTCTTCCACATTAATCTCTACCCTACTCTCTAAAACCTTTTTGTTGAGAAACTTTTCTGTCACAGTTGGCAAGCTTCACAAGGAATAAGAGAGAGTGCTACCTGGATTGATAGGATGTGCAGTGTACACAGTATGGATTAGATGCAGTTTACCTGATCTGCCAAAAGTAACTTTGGAGACCTTCCAGGGAATCATCGAGCAGCTGTACAGATGTAGCTACCTTTCTGTCTGTGCTTGCTGAAGGAAGGTGTTTTCCAATTTGGAGAGAACGTGTTGCAAATTCGTCTTTAATGCATTCCAGTGTTCCGAGGCAAAACTTGCCCAAGAGATTGAGCAGAGCCTATGAACCAATATCATTTAAAGTTCATTAAAACTATCATCTTAATTGAATACAATGGAACAAGAAGTTCTCAGTCTTCTGGTAGCAATTAAAGACTAAAGAGTCAATTTGCAGTTGTTTTTGCAACTCTTAAAATAATACTTTCTCTGCCCCTCCTCTCATGAAAAGAGTTTTTAGCTATAGACATAACTTCACATTGAGGATTTTGAAAGCTGTGAGGACCACAAACCTGCTGGCAAAGGCTTCTGCTGCCAAGGCATCAGAGCTCTCAAAAGCAAGATGGTTCAAGCTCAGGATGCGCTGATTTGGAAATAGAGTCCAAACAAAGGGCCTTTTGAAGCAGGAAACTGGGCTTTGGCTTCAGCACAGAGCAGTGTGGGATTGGAAAAGCGCCCTAGGACTCGCTGAGGAGAAGAGGCACTATGAGACCGATGGGAGGAAGTATAAAGTTTCTCCATACAGTGAGACTTTCTTTCCAAAGCCTCGAAAGTTGGTTTCGGAAGCTGTCATCTTTCCTCTGTCTGCTTCATCGGCATGCCTCTAAAATGTGGACTTAACGACATGGTATGTCTTTGAGCAGAAAAGGAAAATGAGCCTCCAAGGTACATGGGGACGTTCCCATTCTAGCAAGATGCCTGACCTGAAGACCAGTGGTTTTCTTTCAAGACCCAAAGCAACCACATTCGTGGATTCATTCATTCACTCACTTAATTGCAATATTTACTGATCACCTGCTACGTGCTAGCTTGATGGAGGTATAAAGTTAAACAGCACAATTCCTGCTCAAGGAGCTCAACATTTAGTAAACCAAAACTTGAAGTACTTCCCAATGTGTGCACACACACATGACTTTCCTCTCCTCCATCACGCACACAGGATTTTACATTTGACCTTCCCTGCAGTGAAACTTCGAATACTCACCTTTACAGGTATTCTAAACAGCAGCGCCCTGACCAACAGAAGGAGTCCAGTTCAGGTAGAGAAGGGCTGTAAGCACGGGGGAAGGCTCAGTGATGGAGCTTAAGGAAGAGAAAATAATTTAAATTCTGATGGATTCTATTCTTCGTGTTTTTTTTTTCTTTCTTTCTTTTTCCTGTTCCTTTTTCTTTTCTCTGGCCATGCGGCTTGTGGGATCTTAGTTCCTGACCTGGGATTGAACCTGGGCCCTGACAGTGAACCGAGTCATAACCACTGGACCACCAGGGAATTCCCAGTTCTTCATTTTGATATATCTAAACTTCACCTATTAAGCACAAACTTCCATGACCAGAAAAGACCCACTTCCTGTCAAAGGCTTGGTGAGGCGGAGGGAGGGGAGTGGAAACACAAGAGTAGGAACAACAGAAGGAAAAGCGTGGGTTTGGCAGAACCACTGGCAAGAGAACTTACGCTGGAGAGCCTGGGAGCTGGAACCCGTCGCCGTAGAAGAAGCGCGGTGGCTTTGGGTTGTACATTTGGAAAACTGATTTTTCTGGAACAGAAAGGGCTCAAAGATGTGAGGCAAAAAGGGACAACCTTTCATGTATTAGTGATCTTAGATGTTTGCTCTGTGCCCCAAATGTGTATCGATAATGTAGCCCATGTGTTCGTGTCTTCCAAGAGTCAAGAATCCAAGTTTACTCAGTCTCTGCCTTGTAGCGTTATTTATGTGCCAGTTTACTACTGATTGTTCCTACACAGTAGTTTTACAGACGTAGGCTTGATCAACCAATGCAAACATTCTTGAATTCAGAGGTGCCGGGGCCTTGAATCTGCATAGAGGTTCCCCTAATATTAGTTGGATGTTGTCATCAGATGTAGGGATGTCTTGATTCCCACTGAAGGTGTTGTTTTTGATGACAGGACTTAATCAGAGAAGTGACAATGTCTGATTGGTTGATTGAACAACATTCAGAAGAAAACTTTCTGGTGTGTTTACAGATACCAGGCCACACACATAGCTTTTCTCTTGCTCTTTAGTTTTTTGTTTTTTTTTCTCTCTCTTGCTTTTTAAATTAGAGTATTTGTATGGTAGATTACAATTTGGGGAAAATACTGTATTCCTATGTATATTTGGAGAGGTATAGAGAATAAATGAGGGTTTATGTGGAACCTTGACAGTGAAATCTGAGGCAGGGACCTTCTTTTTTTACTTCTCTATTTCTTTTTCTTTTTTAAAATTTATTTATTTTATTTATTTGATTTTTGGCTGCGCTGGGTCTTCGTTGCTGCGCGCCGGCTTTTCTCTAGTTGCGGTGAGCGGGGGCTTCTCTTCGTTGCAGTGTGCAGGCTTCTCACTGCAGTGGCTTCTCTTGTGGCAGAGCACAGGCTCTAGGCACGTGGGCTCAGTAGTTGTGACATGCAGACTCAGTAGTTGTGGCTCGTTGGCTGTAGAGCACAGGCTCAGTAGTTGTGGTGCACAGGCCTAGCTGCTCTGTGGCATGTGGGAATCTTCCCGGATCAGGGCTCAAACCTGTGTCCCCTGCATTGGCAGGAGGATCCTTAACCACTGCGCCACCAGGGAAGTCCTACATACAATTTTCTATTTTTTTATATTTTATTTATTTATTTATTTATTTATTTTTGGCTGTGTTGGATGTTCATTGCTGTGTGCGGGCTTTCTCTAGTTGCGGTGAGCGGGGGCTACTCTTTGTTGTCGTGCGCTGGCTTCTCATTGTCGTGGCTTCTCTTGTTGCAGAGCATGGGCTCTAGGCGCGTGGGCTTCAGTAGTAGCAGCACACGGGCTCAGTAGTTGTGACTTGCGGGCGCTAGAGCTCAGGCTCAGTAGTTGTGGCACACAGGCTTAGTTGCTCCGCGGCATGTGGAATCATCCTGGACCAGGGCTCGAACCCGTGTCCCTGCATTGGCAGGCAGATTCTTAACCACTGTGCCACCAGGGAAGTCCTACATACAATTTTCTATGTTGCTAATAGTCACCATAATGAAAATTATTTTGTCTTTGCTTGACCATATGACCCTTTATGATCATTCAGAATTAAGCATCACCCTTTAATCACACATAGATTTCTCTTTCACTCCCTTTCTCTTCTCTTCACCCTGGGAATGGTACTATTGCCCCTGTTTTGCTTGGATGGCTGTGACAGTACCATAGACTGGATAGCTTAAAGAGCAGAAATGTATCATCTCAGAGCTATGGAGATAGAAGCCTGAAGTCAAGGTGATGCAGGGCGATTCCTCCTGTGGGCTGTGGGGCAAGGATCTGTTCCTGACTGCTCTCTTTGGCTTGTAGATGGCCGTCTTCATGTTCTCATGGCATTCTCCCTGTCTGCCCTGTATGTGTGTCTCTCTGTCCAAATACCCCCTTTGCAGCAGGTCACCAGCCATGTTAGATTAGGACTGACCCTAATGTCGTCACTGTAATTTGATGACTACTGTAAAGACCCCACTTCCAAATAAGGTCATAGTCGGAGGTCCTGGGGGTTAGAACTCCAATATATGAAATTTTTGAGGTGGGGCATAATTCAATCCTTAACACCCCGCATTTGTATATGAGGAGATTGAGACCCAGGCCAAGTAGCTGGAGGTTTTAATTTTGGCCTGAGTGAATCTGGAGTGACGCATTGTCATCGCATCCTGTCTTCTCCCCATGACTTGAAAACACCATGAACAAAGGGAAAAAAAATTCTTTGATCTGAATTTAATTAGTGTGAGACAATGTTTGATGGTTATTAACTGCTAAATTTAACTGAGTTTGACTATTTGAAACCTGTGTAAATCATGTTATTTAAAAATGAAGTTAAGTACAGCACACCATACTTAGTTAAAATGTTTTATTGCTCTAAAGCATTTGCTAAGCCTGTTGCACAGACTCTTTCTTCCATTCTTATCAGAAAGTACCAGATAAGTACTGGTATTTATAATACAGTGACCTGTAGGCTTTATAGCATCCCATCAGTTCCCTGGCAACTGGATCACACTTTATAGCAAAACCAATCAGTATTAGATATTGGTCACCAATTTTTATCTTGTTTGTCTCTCTTTTTTGTAGATTCCTTTTAGTTCTTCATTTTCCTTCTCCTGCATTAGTGATTGTGGCAAGCCACACACAAACACTCACATGTACACACACACATTTGCACCCCATATATATATATATATATATATATATATATACACATATATGTATACACACACACACACACACACACACACACACACACACACACACACACACCATTAGGCCCCAGGGAAGGCTAGAACCAGCATAACAATAACCGGCTAATGTAGCCAGTCATGGTGCAGTTGTACAGCTCATGGATACCTGTACTTGTGTCTCTTTGTCACTGAGTGCACTTGGGCAAATCACTACTCTTCTTAATTTCCCCACATGAATTAAAAAAGAAAACGATTTAACTTACGATCACTGCATCTCCCCAGTTGCTCTTACGTCTGTGCTTTGTTCATTGTAGGTGCATAATAAATATCTGTTGGACAAAAATGAATGACAAGAAAGTGAACACGTAGTTTCCATAGTGTGGCGTGAACTAAGGAAGATCCAAGTGACATTCCATTCAAACCAACATGAAGTGCTGAGAAAATCCCCAGTTATTTTCCTTTAGCTGGAAATAATCAAACATTGAAAAGACATTGGAATTTTAGAAAACTCCACATATGCTGATGCCCTTGCCTGCTTTAAAGGAAAGGAAGAACTGCCACGTGGGCACATAGGGCTACCCTGGTCATCTTGCTTCATTCCAGTGTATTTTGTGGGGAAACCATGAGCCATAACCATAGCTTCATGAATTGAGTGCACTCTGTGTAAACTTCATAGTAACCCCTCCACTGGCCCCATGTTACAGATGGCCTGGAGAGGTTAGCAGCTTACCCAACGTCACAGGACTAAAAAGAGGCAGATGCAAACTTCAAAAGCAAATCCATTTAATCCCAAAAGCCCGTGCTTTTCTTGATAGTCTGTATTGTCAGTCACCCGCTCCCATCTCATAAAAAACCCAAAGGCTTGGTGACGTTCATGATACATATTCAGTAACTCTCTGTGAAGTACATAGTAGACTTCTTTATTGGCCGAGATAACACTTGTCTCTCTCCTTCTTACAGAAGACACACCATCCCATATTCATGATACGAGTAACACCGATTGAGCATTTCAGTGTGCTAGGCATTGTATGAAACATTTTCTCATACAGTATCTTTTTTATGTCATATCCCTATGAGAAGTTAACTGGCGTGTTTAAGGTGGAGACAGGACCCAGGTGTGTCTGACTCCAGAATACACACACGTGGAGCTGTACCATGCTACTCTTTGCCATGTGCTTCAGTAGCCAACAGATGGATTGCCACCCCCTTTAGCCTCATACTTCTCGTATACGCCTAGTAATGCTTTTGAATAGTGCTGTGCGTTAAGATAACCTGAGAGAGTCTGAGACTAGCAATGAGTTTCAGAGAGGTGTAGGAAGCAAGGAGGGGAACAGGCCCAGCCTCTCCTGGAGAGCAGGCAGTGTTTATTCGAGTTGTGCTGTCCTGGACCTAGCTTGGCGTCCAGGCTGTGAGAGGCTTTCATACATCTTATTCAGGGCGGATGGGGATGTGTCTAGAGAATGTAGAAGGTTTCTCCTTGGGAAGATGCTTGTCATGTGTCACTGAGCAGGGAGCTTTAGATGTAAAGTCCTATTCTCCAATCCCTCTTCCCCATGGCCGCCAGGGTGCTCTCCCTCAAACACAACTTGGCCATACTGTCTACCCCACACGTATTCCTTTATTTTGAGTGTCTGCTGTGCACCCAGCAATGTGTAGAGGATGAATAAGAAACACCATCCCCGCTGCCTAGGAAATCAGTCTTGTTGGAAAGCCATACCCTCAAAACATAATTTTGGAGCTGGTTAGAGACCATTTAGGCTAGCTTTCCTTAGCAAGGGCTCTGGAGAACTGTGGTTCTTCTAGGTTGTACATCTCCCTGTTGAAACTCAAAAGTGAACTCTGATGAAGTCTCCAGGGAGAACAATTTGTGCCAAATATGCTTTGGGATATAACCAAGTAGTGCAGGCTCCTCTCTTTAATAGATAAGGGGGCTTGGCGAGGAAAAGGGACTTTCTGATGTCACCGAAGAATCCAATGTTGGGCTCCAAGACCCAGCCCTGGGCTTATTCTGCTGCACTGGCCCCCTAATGTTACTCCCCGCTCTGCTTCTATCTCAGACCAGGCAGTCCTAAACCACATATTTTCTCCTGTATCTTGAAACCATATGTTTCGTAGGTTTTTTTTTTCTCCCTTTCTAAGATAGGCCTCTGGTGTTTGGTGTCTGAAATCGTTCTGTTTCTTTTTCAGAGCTGTTTTGGCAAAGACGTTGGAAAGCTAGGTTCACAACGAGGCAGAAGAGAAAGTGAGAGGAGGCTTGCAGGTGTGGAGCCCTAGTAGGAAAGACGGGGTTTCTATGGGAATGTTACCAGCCCCCTAAATAGGGAGCTCTTTGAGGGCAGGAGCCCTGGTTTATTCATCTCAGTATTTCCCACTCCCAACACAAAATAGACGCTCAGTAAACCTTTGATATTCAATATGCTTTAAAAATTTTGTTTATTTGGTGTATGCATATAAAAAGTCCATTGTAAAACCCCTTGAATTCAAACGTGAAATGGTCTTGACTTTTTAGAGTAGTGATTCCCAGATCGCCTCGGGATAGAATCATCTCAAGGTCTTATTATAAAAGGAGAATTCTCAGGCCCTCGCCGCAGAACTTCTGATTGAGTTATTGAGTGGGTTCTGGGCAGTGCCTGGAATGTGTTTTTTAATAAGTGCCCCTGATGGTTTGGATGATTGGCCAAATCGGAGAGTCAGTATCCAGAGGGTAACGTTGTTCGATCCCCCATGTCACCCTTAAAGACAGACATGAAAATAAGCACTGGCCTTCAGGCCTGGAACCTTAAAACAAACACACACACAAAGAGCTGTGTGCGAAGGAATACAGAAAGGCTATACGCAGAACAATTGGCCAGTATAGCCGGGGTCAGATGGAGAGGGGCGATGGATAGAAGTGATTTGCAAGCCTAATTAGACCTCCTCCCCAGTGCTCAAACCTGCAGCTCTAAGCCCCCTGCTAATTGGCAGTCCCTTAATAGATTAGGACCTGGCATCAGGTTTGCATGTTATTATAAACCACACACAGAAAAACCCAGTGGCTGAGGAACTCCTGCCAAACCCAGGCCTGGGTTTTTGTGAGGCTTTTGAAGCGCGCTGCTCTTTCAGTATTTTGTATAGTCAGTGTACTAAAAGGCATCAAACCATTCCTTTGGATGGGATTTGTGAAGGGCGGGTTTGTTCAATAATTAATTCCCCAAGACCCATTCTGTCATCTTGATGGACAGGCTGGAGCCCATATATGCAGCTCTGCATTCAGCAGTCCTTGGTGCATGATAGGAGACATGATTTCTCATGGATCCCGTCCTATCCTTAGGAATCTGTCCCCCTCCCCTTGGTGCGCTTGCAGGGGAAGGAAGAAACGTTAAGAGCGCATCTGCTAGAGCTGGGCTGAGTGACACACCATCTCAGGAAATCCTCACAGCAGCCCTTCCAAACTGCATGACAGGACGCGTTTTGCCAATGAGGACGTGGAGATCCTGAGAACTCGCTAGTCCAGGGTCACGCCACTACACCTGGCGGAGAGGGGAGGGACTCGCACCTGGGTCTGCTCGCTGCAAACTGCCACCGAACCAAACAAACCAAAGCTGGAAGACCCTTTTTAATTTTTCTTGGTGCTCAGTTGATGAATCTGGGCAGTGTAAGAGTTTTTCTGAGACTCACATCCTGCGCGGGAATACTTGTTTGCATCCCTGGGTAATATATGTACTGTAAGTACACACCTCCCTCCTCAGATCATATAATAGGGTCCCTGCTCAGGGGTGAGGCTGCCATCACAGAGAGCCATGCTGCACGGAGGGACCGAGCGGGGCCGCAGAGGGTGGCTTTGCAGGAGTGCGAAGGCCTCTGACTGGCTGCCAAGGGCGCAGTCAGGTATGCCTGGGGCCTTTGAGCAATTCCAGGGGCCTTGCCCTCTGCTCTTGTCGGCCCAATGAGGTTCCAGGGGGGCCTCCTTCCATTTTTTTCCAAGTCCATTTCCACAAAGGGAGAGCTGTAGTGGAGGCCGAGATTTCAATGAAAACCTTCCATTTTTCAGGCAGACATACCAGGCAGCTCTCATGGCGATACTATGGTGATGGAGAATAATGTTATTTGGCATTCCGCCCTTTTCAGAAAGTGTATGTGTGTGTCGGGGGTGGTGATGCGGATGGACAGGCGGGAGAGGATAGGCAGAGAGAACAGTGTGGGCTTTGTAACTTCCTGCAATAGAGAGGTCAGGTGGGCAGGGTCATGAGGAGAAGAAGGCTGCAGGGAAGGCCTCAAAGCCCCCTCCTTGGGCTTCAATACCTTCTCCTCCCCCTTTCCCTGATTCATTCACTTTGAGAGGTTGCAAAGGGGATGTTGAGGAGTTTTTATGTTTTTATTTGGAAGAAGGGCTCTAGACGTTCTGTCCCTCGGAGAGAAGCTGGCTCCTTGCTGCTTTGCAAGGATTAAGGGCCTGGCTTCCAGAACCGTGGAAGAAACATCCCAGGAACTACCCTTTTCTCTCCACAGCTGAAAAATGCATCATGGAGCAGTGGCTTCCTGGAGAGTTCTGGCAAAAGAGCTTCCCTCTGGAACAATAGGGTTCCTATAGCAAGCCACCTAGGAGTCCTTCCCTGCAGCCCGCTCTCCCACGTGCATCTGGATGACCACATTTTGTTTCCCTGATCCTGGTGGGGAAGGGGCGGGGCTCTCTGCCAGAGCCACCAAGGGCGGCCCCAGAGCACAAGGGTCTCTATCTCGGGAGGACTGACCCATTTACGAGAAGTACCCCTTCTGAGGTCCAGTCAAAGGCACCTAAACGTAGGAAATGTGATGGCTGCAGGGCACTGTGCAAAGCCAGCCTGACCCGGCGGCGTTTCTGCCCTGCTGCTCTGTGACCTTATTTCTCATCTTCTGTTCTGGCCTTTGCAAAATCGAGCTGGTACTGCTTACTGGAAAGGATTATTGGGAGGGATAAATGAGAGCCAGCTCAAAGTGCCTAGAATAGTATCCAGTTTGCAGGAGTAACTGATGCTAATTCCCGCCCCCCCCTCCGCCTCTAACCCACACTGCAGTATTGCTGATAGATACCTACTTCTTTGAGCCAAGAGCTGCCAATCATGAATTTGGTTTGTATCTGAAGGTTTGCAGATTTGGGGATGTTTTCTGGGGCTGTTCTTTATAAATGAGCATCTTTGAACCCTGGAAGGCTTTGCTTGGCCAGGCTACCTTCACAAACTTAAAGTAGCCTGCTCCCCAGTTACCCCAGCTGGGATAGTGGGCAGGAGGTGATGCCCATCTGCTCTGTAAAGATGCCATGGAAAGAAAGCCTTCAGTTTGTTCAGAAGATGCCCTGCACTCCTTGGATAAAGGTGAAAACTTTGGAAGGTCCATAAGACACCTGGTAAGACCACCTCTTTCATTTTGCACATGAAGAAATAGAGCCCAAGAGAGCAGAAGTGCAATGATATAGTTAGTTAGCAGCAGAGTTAATGCTGACGAATACAAGTTTTTATTATCAGTTACCACTGGTTAGTATTTGTTTTTAAGGTGTCCTTGGCTAGAGAAACTTTGACTAAATTCCCCAGACTCACTTGTGCTATCTTATTGCTACCAGGCATTACTTCACTGAATCAAAAACTAGTGTGGAGATCATTCTCCTTCCAGAATATTGGCTGAGCTGACCCAGCTCAGACTACTTGAGATTCTTTCTTGCTCAGTAGGTGAAAGGTTGGCTAATTTATTAGAACAGACACAAAGTAGAATGACCCCAATATATCTATCTGCCTTCAACTTACTATAATTTATAGCGATCTAGTGATGATTAAGTTAGATTTTCCTCCAAGGAAGAAATTTCTTCTGAACTGAACAACATTTCTACCTCTCAGTTTTTCCTTTTTAGCATCTTTTCAGCATTTGTGTGTTAGGAATTAGATAGGCTCCCTCAAACTACTTTTCTCACTTTGCCTCAAGAGTAAGAGGTGGGTAGGGGATGAGGGTGAAGCTCTGAAGCAGTTTTTTGGGGGTGGGGGAGACTTCCCAGTTCTGGATTTTTCTTTTTGTTTTTTTGTATTGCTTTAAATACATCATTAGCATTCAAATAACAGCAAGGAATCTGAAATGCATTTATTGAGCTAGTCTATAAACCGGTATTGCATACCTATCGGCTGCTGAGTCATGTGCTAAAGGGCATCTTCCATGCTCCCTGAATATTTTAGAAATGCCTACGTGGAAATTCCCGTCATGTGGCATCATGGGCAGTTGTCCCCAGAGTGTGCCTTCTTAGAGGGCAGGGACCACTTCTTATTAATTTTTGTAGCTCATAATTCTCTCAGTGAGGAGTTTCCTCCATCAAAGCAGGCTTTTTCTCCTTCACTTTCTTGCCACCCATTGCAACTTGGAGAACTCAGTGGGGCATGCACCAAGCCTCAGATGTCTGGGAGAGAAGTTTGACTTGTACTTTAATCAGGTGTTCTGTAATGCCATTCACTCCCGGGATATGTCTAAAATGAAAATATAGCCTAGAAGGACAGCACAGAGAGAGGAAATAAACTACAAATTAAAAAGTGATTAGTGAGTGTTTAGGCAGAAGGTCAAAGGGATTATTTTGGACTTCAAACTTTTCAGCTTTCAGGGCTTGTATTCAGTTACAAAATTACATCCCCGAATTATTTGTGCAGGTGGCAGCTGTCAGATTTGAAGAAGGTTTCTGTGTTTTACAAAAGGAACATTGACAGGGCTGGGAGTGGGGAGTGTGCTCCTGGGGTGAGGGCTGTCTTCTCCACTACACACTGGAATTGCTCCAGTCTTGTGCAACTCGAGTGACAGTCCTTGTCTGAGCTGACACAGCCGTGTCCAGGTTGGTCAGGTGACCTTCTTGAGGAAACCAGTCAAGCCGGTTGATTGGCATGGAAACAGTCCCGGAGAGTCGATTTTCAGACTGGGAGCGCGGGGAACGAACCTTTGTTAAATACCTACCATATGGTATTTCATCCTCACAGCTCTTCAGAGTGGCTCTTGGCGTCCTCTTTTTACAGTTGGGGCTCAGAGAAGTTAAGCAGTTTGCTGAAGATTGCCTACATGATAAGTGGCAAACCTGGTTTTCAAATCCAGGTCTGTTGCTTTCTTGAAATCTGTGCTCTTCCTCTTACTGGGAACTTTCTTCACGGCAGGGGTTCCCAAGAGGATCACAGCAAGTGGGTTAGGTGGGGGTGTGCTGAAAATGATCCTTTAGCCCTTGGCCTGCGAGGTAGGGTGGGTGTGGCACTGAATCACTGAGCAGCAGCCTCCTCAGTTTACCCCTTCCAAGTATTTTCTGATAGTTTCACTACCTAAATGTCTGGGGAACTCTGAAGATTAAGCGTCTTAAAGATCATCCAGTTCAACCACTCCTCTGAGACTTGAAGCTGGTTGGGTTCTCCATAATTTACTCCTGGTGCAATTGTCTGCTCTTTGTGAGGGTATGTGGTACTGTGTTGCTTTGGGAGATTGTGTTAAAAAAAAAAAAACAGGATTTGGGGATATGAGAGAGATTAGGTTAAATTCAGAAACAGGGGGAGGTGTTGGGGAGAATCTAAGGGGGGGATCATAGAGTGTACTGGGGGCGGAGCCATATCCTCGGAATTTTAGTCTATTTCCTATACAATTATTCAGTACCCATGCGTTGAGCACCCACTAAGTGCCAGGAATTCTTCTTTGTGCTGGGGATACAGAGATGAATAAAATATGGACCCTTTTCTGAAGAGACTCTCAGCTAGTGAGGAGACTTACCAGAAAAGAGTCATTACAGTGCTAGGGGGTGGTGGGTCTCAGCCTTCCCATCTAGTAAATGGAATAAATGACACCTCAGATCTCTTGTAGTTCCAAAATTTTACCAGCGTATTACCGAAACGTTCCTGACTCCACTAGAGTAAGGTTTGTAACACCAACAATTATCTAGTGGATTTTAACTTGTAAATTCCTTCTCACTTGGCTTTGACTTTTTAGAATGAATGAGCTTCTATCAGAAAGAGGCTTTGTTTTCATTTTAATACTGTTGCCTTGAAAAATAGAACACTCTGTCACATAGACGTGTATAAGTTGGGTCCACTTCTTTCTTCTGAAGCATAACCATGTAATTTATTAACACGTCCACATTGTTTAACTGGCCAGTAAGGCAGATTCATTCTGGCCCTACCACCGGCTTCATGGAATAAGCTTGCTAAGGCCTTTGTAGTTCAACAAGCCTTGGCTTCCAACCCTCATTCATTTTTTTTTCTTTTTAAACATCTTTGTTGGAGTATAATTGCTTTACAATGGTGTGTTAGTTTCTGCTTTATAACAAAGTGAATCAGCTACACATATACATATATCCCCGTATTTCCTCCCTCTTGCGTCTCCCTCCCACCCTCCCTATTCCACCCCTGGGTCACAAAGCACCGAGCTGATCTCCCTGTGCTATGCGGCTGCTTCCCACTAGCTATCGATTTTACATTTGGTAGTGTATATATGTCCACGCCACTCTCTCACTTCGTCCCAGCTTACCCTTCCCCCTCCCCGTGTCCTCAAGTCCATTCTCTATGTCTGCATCATTATTCCTGTCCTGCCCCTAGGTTCTTCGTAACCTTTTTTTTTTTTTTTTTTGGTTCCATATATATGTGTTAGCATACGGTATTTGTTTTTCTCTTTCTGACTTACTTCACTCTAGGTCCATCCACCTCACTACAAATAACTCAGTTTCATTTCTTTTTATGGCTGAGTAATATTCCATTGTATATATGTACCACATCTTCTTCATCCATTCAACTGTCAATGGACACTTAGGTTGCTTCCGTGTCCTGGCTATTGTAAATAGAGCTGCAATGAACATTGTGGTGCATGTCTCTTTTTGAATTATGGTTTTCTCAGGGTATATGCCCAGTAGTGGGATTGCTGGGTCGTATGGTAGTTCTTTTTTTAGTTTTTTAAGGAACCTCCATACTGTTCTCCAGTGGCTGTATCAATCTACATTCCCACCAACAGTTCAAGAGCAGCCCTCATTCATTTTACTAACCGTGAGACCTTTGGCAAGTCACGTAGCTTCTGAGCCTCACTTTCCTCACGTCTGAAATGCAGATGTTATTAACTACCTTGCAGTGATGACTTGACACAAGTTTTGGATTTGAAAACGTTGATAGGAGGCACAGTCTTTGGTTAAGTTTAAGACATACACACATGCACATACTCATCCATATATGTCTAATGTAGCCATTACCTATCATGGAGGACATTGTTGAATCAAGAGTTCATTATTTCTATTTTTATGACTTCAGCCAAGGACTTTATGTTCTCTAGAGTAGGGATGGAAGAGCCAAACGTCTCCAGGGGCCAGGTAGTTAACATAAATGACTGAAGTAGACCAGGTATAGGAAGATTGACAGTACAAGCTCAATGGGAATGGAACTGAGAGACAGCCTTGGTTCAGGGAGACAATAGGGCATGGTGGTGCCCTGGAGAATCTGTGTAGCCAGTTACCACTGCCTGCATTGATTGCCACAGGGCGGTAGAGATGGCTTAAGAAGCTGAAATCTGAATGTTATGTGAGACCTCTTGTTATTAAATGTTGACAACGAATTTTAAAAATCTTAAACACTGGGTGGGCCAAGCGGAACATCTCTGCAGGCCAGGTTCGGCCATGCACTGCCAATGTGTCACCTTCAACCTAGAACTTGGTAGGACCGTGTAGCCTGATGGGTTAACTTGGAATACCCTGACGGCCTTGGATTTCCTATCAGCATGACTTTGTTCTTGTGAGGCCTCCAGTAATGCTTCAGCTCTTCATTTTTGGCACTGCATCTGGCTCCGGTCTTGCCTTTTGACTCTCTCGAGCTTTGACCCTCCCAGGTGTCTGATGTCCTGCCAGTCCCCATATTGTTTATTTTACCGCCACGTGAACCTGGTGTTTGGTGTACACCTGGATAGCATGGCTTGGATGGGAGCACACTGCTGACGAATGCATGTTTAACTATTGGAAAAATAAGAAGAAATGTTTTTTCACCCTTATTATAGACTTACCTCCCATTCAGCCTCCTGTGATCTTTGAGAATGCGGGGCAGGGTTCCTGCTGTGATATTTCTTCTCTGTGTCAGGGTGCCAGGTCCTGCTAACCACTATCGAAGCCCATTCTGTTTACACAATCCCTAGAAGTCCCTGGAATTAAAGGATTTTATGAGCATGCTTTTCCCGTGGGATCAGATTGCACTGGGGAAGAGGCTGGTGGGCCCGTGGCTTTTGACAGAACTCTGATCACATCTTATCCCTGCTTAAAAGCTTTCCATGGCTTCCTGTCACATACAGAAGCAAGAATTAACATTTATGGAGCCCAGCGGTTACTGGTTGTTTTATAAATTGTCCCAGTTAGTCCTTCCAGTCCACTCTTTACGTTGGGAACTATTACACAAAGGCCTATTGCACAATGATGCAGGTGGAGTTCAGAGAGGTAAACTGACATGCCCGAGGTCACACAGTAGGCATGACAGGTGATAGAAGTGGAATCCTGTCTGCCTGACTCCAAAGTTCCTGGTTAAATTGGAAAAAAGTAACTCTGCCAGAGTGGGTTACGTGGCTGAGTGACTCCTTTGTAGAAAAGATATTTATATTTAGGTCTTGAATCAGAGTCTGCCAGTGGTACTTTAATCCAGATGTTAAAAACATTACTTCCCAGAGTTGTCAGGAAGATCAGAGGTGATCATTTATGTAAAAGCTGTAAAACCCTGTGCACGCATGTGGTTCTTTCTCTGTACTAGTTCTGGGCAGTGTATTGCCAATGAACACATCTGGGTCATTAGGGAGACTGAGGCAGGAGAGTGGCCGGATCTGTACAAATCCATCTCAGCATCTAAGGAGGAGGAGCCTTGCTTTTTATCCTTGTTCAAGGTCAACCTACACTTTCCGGAGCTTTGTAGCTTTGTGAATAATCTGCATAGACAGAGTTCATGTATACTTAAGAATAAAGGCTAACTGGCCCTGTCTCTGAATGAACTTTAGAGTCAGGGTATTCTATTGAATACCCTGGTTACACCTCTTATCAGCATAGTGGGCACTGAGGCAAATTATAATCTCTGACCCTCAGTGCTTTGGCTATATACTGATAATTAATTTAGAGGATTGTTTGGAGAGTTAAATCAGTTGATATATCCAAACCTCCTGGCACATAATAGGTGCCCAATGAATGTAAATTTACTCTCACCCTTTTAAAAGAGGGAAGAGAAGAGAGGAAGGAGGTCTTGGGAAGTGACCCAGTTTGACCTGGAGCAGAGGAATCATTAGTCCTTCAGGCTCTAGTAGTTGTGTAGTACTAGAAATAAAATATCTTGTTTGTGAAATACATAATGGCAACAAAAGAGGTCTGGAATTCTCTCAGTGAAAGGTATGAATCATGAGCTGTTGGTTGAGTTTTTAGTTCTTGGTGGATGTGGCAGCCCTTTAAAAATCCAACTGCCGAAACAGCCAGAGCTGGGGGTTTTAAGGTGGCTGAAGTTATTTATTTTAAAGGATAAAATGTGTTTATTTTAAGCCCTTTCAAATAAGAAAGATCATTCTAAGTCCTTTTTCATACCCACGATTAGACTAAAGACAGGTGTCTCTTTGTCACGGAATCTGAGATTTTTCCAAAGTTGAGGAACTCAAAAACAGTGCTCAAGGTTGTATCCTGAGCACCTCACACGGTGCCCAGAAACTAAACTCAGGAACTGTCTATACATGCCTGTGGAATCCAGCTAAGACCAAGGACTTGGGCTCAGGAAACCCAGGGACCAGGATTGGATCTGCCATTCCTTTCTTCATTTCTACCATGTGGTTGCTTTAAGTTCTGACAGTCTTCTTTTTGTAAAGAAAGGACCTGAACTTTCCAGTACCGAAGGACTGAGCATTTGTCAAAGAGAACCTCTAGACCCAGAATACTGCATGTTCACACCAGCCAACAGCAAGCGTTTTTCATGGCAGCCTCTTTCAAAGGTGGGAAATGCCTTCATAGTAAACTTAGTTTTGTCTCATCTGGATTGTGGCCAGTCTAGAAATCTGGACAAATATCGTAAACCAAAGAAAGTTTGCACACTTCTAAGACAAGTAGCAATTAATTACTTTAAATAGAAACCTTGTCACTTACAAGCAACATAAATATTTGTATTTTGAACCTCTAAGTAGTAGCTGGGTTGACCATTCTGGCCTTAAGTGATTAAAAAAAAAATCAGTTGGTCATATTTTAACAGGGAAGACATTTATAAAGAAAGGGAGGGTCAGGTCATGGAGTAAGAAAACATAAGCCCAAAGAAAGACAGACCTGGGTTCAAATCCCAGCAACCAATTGACTCACTTGGGAACCTTGGCCACGTTACAAAACTACTGGTTTCAGTTTTCTGTTGGGTACAAATGAAAATAATGGCCCGTAACTTTTCAGAGCTGTTGTGGTGATGAAAATACATGAACTCCTAATTCGATTCTAAACTCCTTGAAATCAGAAGCCCGGTGGCGTCCACCTACGCTTCTCACATCTGGTCCATATTGGTGCCATTTGCTTGCTTTGATTTCAGATGAGCTGCTTAAACTTTCTGAGCCTCAATTTTTCACTTGTAAAGTGAGTAAAACAGTAAAGTTGGTAGAACTCTATACCGTAGGTAAGATGCATAAATTCCTGTCACAGAATCATTTGAGCAACTAGACTGTGCTTGACACACACAGATTCTATATCCAGTATTATTTTGTGAGCAGATATGTAGGCTTTCTGCAGATATTAGTTTAATTATCACTTACACAGATGCTGAACTTGGCTTATTTTAAGGTAACTACAGCTCGGGTGAAGTAGAAAGTTGGACAGCTCTGGAAAAGGTACTTGAAGGGCATGGTCCATAGGAGCGATGGGAAAATCTCTCCCCGATGCTCTGATTTCGGTCACGCAAAAGTGCAAAAATTTCTCATTCACTCTCCCACCCCCACTCTTTTCCTACCCTCACAAGAGCTTTCTAAAAAGCACTTTGAGAGCAGGAGGCTGTGTTTAATTTTGCACAAACTTGAAGCTATGGCTGGAGGGAGCAGGGCTCTGGGGCTGGGTCACTTTGGTAACACTTCCCACATGACTTTATCAATGGGTGGGCCACGGAAACTTATCCCATGTTTTCTTACACCCCACCCCCAAACCGCCCAACCTGCCCAAGTGTTCGTTTTTCGAAGCCCAAGAACTTTCAAAGGCCTGAACCCAACACAGGGGCTTTTCTTCATGCTTTGATTTTCTGCCCATTAAGTGTTTGTCAGTGAGTTCGTATTTCACCTCCTCTGCAGCCTACACATCCCAAGAGGTCCCTGGAGGTTTAGGAAGTTAATTGATCCTTGATTAAAAGAAGGAGAAATGCTTGAGTTGAGGTCTAGCATCACCAGATGGGGCGTGTGTGTGCGTGTCTATTTACATACATTTTGGTTCTGCTTAGCAGAAAGCTTGTAATGTACCTTTCATTATAGATGAATCTAAATTCCAGGATATTGGCTTCGGAGTCTTCATTATATTCAGTACTGTCGTGTGTGGTGCACAGTGAATGTTCAGAGAGCAGGAGCCAGTGCTGCTGCCTTGACTGTTCCAAACAAAGTATTTTCTTCTTCAAAGCCCATGAGATTTGCTGGGCTTCAATCAATGTATTAAACTCATAGGTGCTTCCTTCGCTCTCTTTTAAGTGACTCATTTACTTTAGAAAGCACCCAGGAGTCAGAGCATTTGAGCCCTGTCCACCACTACCACGGACAGGGGGACTCCGGTAAGTCACTTTAATCCCTTTGAACCTTAGGGTGACTTAACGTGTCAGCTGTTATGACTGCTCCTCCTGTTGGCCTTTGGGCCACTGGAAGGCTGGGACTCCAACTCAGTAGCCCCATCAGTGCTGAGAACAGAACAGGCAGCAGGTTTGTCAGATCTGCCACAGTTTACGTGGGGATCCTTGGTACCTTGTGTATCTCTCCCAGCTCTGTAGCCAAACTTAAAACTGTATTCTCGTGATGGCAGTGGCCATCAGTTTTGTTGATGCCCTATTGCAGTCCCTAAACTACACTGTTTTTATGAGTGTATTTAGCCCCTGGACCCCAGAAAAACCTCTGACTCACATAAGGGTCAAATTAAGCCTCCCATCCGGGCCATCTTTAGTATCTCTAGTAGTGTTCTTTTGTGCCTGTGCTGTACTCTCTACATCCATCAGTCCTCACACTAAAAACGTTTTAGTGCACTTGTTTTCATGATCTTACAACACGATGCACCTCTTGAGGCAGGTACTGTACTTTGATGTACTGACCCCTTGATTCCCAGCGTCTAGCCCTGGGAATGGTCTTATAATGAAATGATCAGGGACTGCAGTGATTGGTAATAAAGATGGTGCCAACGCTGGAAATGGAGATCCCGTTTTGGAAAAGAACGCCTCGTCTCTGTCGTGGAGAGGCAAGGCATGGTGTTATGTCTCTTGAGGACTGGCTGTCCCGTTGGGGGAACATGTTCATGCTTTTCCCATCAACTGAAGGGGATCTGAGGTTATTCTTTTCCCAGAGCCAAGTCAAGATTTGACTGGCATCACCCCCAATCATACCACAAGTTTGTAGGGGAGACAGAAAAGGCCACCGGGTTTTCTAAATGCCGTCTCCACGCCTTTCAAGAAAATAAAATGGACCATATTCCGATCCAACTTCTTGTCTGTTTGTGGCCATCATCCACATAATTGGAACCGGAAACCCTCCCCAAGCCTTGGACAAGGAAGGAAGGAAAAGGATTTGGATTGTTCCCAGGTTAAGAGTACAGAGGAACTGACCAGACAGATTTTCTTTCCTAACCTTCTCTGTGGGACTTTCCCCTCCTTCTTCCTTTTAGCGTTTTTGAGTGTCCACAGTGTGTGCCAGACTCGGTGCTGACACTGCCCCGTGCTGCTGCCTGGTTTCTTCCAACGAAAACAACTTCCTGTACTGGTTTTATTCCATGATATGTGTCTTCCCCTACTAGATTGTAAACTTCCTGAGGGCAGGGCTTGTGTCATCTTTGTAGTTCTCGTACTTAGTAGGCATATTTAAGACTCAATAAATATTTGTTGAGCGAATGAATGAATGAATACATTACTATATCCTCCCAGCAATCCCAAAGCAAGATTTTGTTTTTCCCCTTGAGCAGATGAGAGGGGGGTTTTGGAGCTGAAAAGTAACTTGCTCGGGTAGTAGGGAGCAGAGTTGAGATCACTAACCGAGTTCAGTCTGACTCCACAGCTCTTTTATATGTGTTTTATTGTCCTTAGGAACATATGTTTTACAGGCCTATCATGTGAACACTAGTAAAAATAGAAGCTGGGGGCCTTAGGAGCGGAGCACAAATGTAAGGAACTTGGGGTCTGTTCCCTTCCTTTTATTAGCAACGCTCTGGCTCCTTGGCACCACAGAGACTGTGACCGGGCTCAGATGTGAAGCTAACGGTGTTTATCACGATGTGTGGAACTTTAAAAGTGGACTATTAATATCATGCTGCTGGCTTCACAGCTCCTCTTCTTAGCCAACTTGGCCACATTTCAAAATGTTTAGGCAGTGGAATGAAGACGGCTCAGGCCCACGTGATATCTTTTCTCTCCCAGCCCCCAACCCAAGAAGATCAGCTAACCGCACTTGCCATCTCGAAGCCAGAATAATGGATTCCCCGTTTCCCTTTCTTCCTTCTCTCCATCGCAGAGCTAATAGTTGTTGCCTTCCAGGGCCCCTCTGTGTTTACTCTCCGCACAACGCTGTGGTGTGCGGCTGGGCTTTCTTTTCAAAGCACCAGTATGAATTTGATAAAGTAAATTGTTGTTCTAGCAGGAAGCAGTTGGGGGGGGGATCACAAAATAAATAGCTGTAGAATTCAAATAAATCCAAAGAATAAAACCAAATAAATCCATGTGTGTATGCAGTGATACATAAATACACTTTTTAGAAAGTGAGCATTTTTATCGCTGCCAGTCAGGACCAAAGTCATTGAAAAACTGCAGAGTTCACGGTATATATATTTTTTTCTTTAAGAGGCCGTCCGGGCCTTCGAGCCACATGACGTGAGCTTAATTCTTTTTGAAAAACATGAAAATGGAATCTTATCTTTTAAACGGCTGCTTATCGTGGGTTTTTTTTTTTTTTTCCACTAATGAAATTCATATATGGATGAAACCAATTTGCAAAGTTAAATTAGGGATTTAGGCACTTCGGGGTGGATTGAGAGACCCTGAGCGAGCTAAGCATTCTTTCTGAGCCTCTATTCTCTCCACCGGCAGATGAGTGATAGCGCTCAAGTGATTTTAAAATGACTGCTCAGGGTTGTTGGATGAGTCAATGCAAAAATGGTTGCAAAATACGTCACCTGTTGTTGGTGCACAGCAGTGGTGGGCTGCTATCATCGACAAGATGGTTTTCATGGTCTTCCTTAGCCTGACATTCAGTGGCTCACCTTGCACTTTTACTTTACCTTTTACTCACCATTGTGAGGTGGCCTTGGGGCTAGGTATTGAATTTGGATATAGGGGAGGAAGTGTCTTTCCAGCCTAAAGAAGACCATGAACCAAGACAGAGGCTCTGTGTCCTGTTTTGTTGGAGGGTGTATCAAGGTTCAGGTCGTGGGGAACTCTGGAGGTCATACTTAGGGATGTCATCTTGTCCTGTGCAATGGGGAAACATTGAAGAAGCTTGAGCGTGGCCATGACATACTTACGGTCAGGAAGCAGACTGGTGGATGTGGGTAAGAGGCACAGAAGGCCAGGAGACCAATTTGGAAGCTGCCGCCGTGTCCAAGAAAGAGATATTGTGGGCCTTCAGTTTTTGCTTCAGGCTTATGAGGGCCTATCCTGGCAGGTGATGGAATCCATTTTCCATGACCTTTAAGAGAATGGCATCTGAGCTGGACATTGATAAACTAGCAGCAGCTGCAAGAGTGCCTCGGTACCCCTGATGCCCTTGGGCTCTACTCCAGGTCTGTAGGCAGGAGGGCCCAGCTCAGCTCTGCTGAGTCTTGTCAAAGACTCTTTGAACAGTGAAAGAAAAGCACTGGAAATGGCATTCACTAAGCAGCTACTATGTGCGAACACTGTACTAGGAGTTTTATGTGCTTTGTTTCCTATTCCCCTTTAGTCATCACCACAATTCATTTGTGGGGAAACTGAGGCTCGGGAAGATGGAGAGAGAACCAGAAGTCACATTGCTAGGAAGTGGTGGATCTGGGGTGCAAATTCAGGTTGTCTGATTCCAGAGTCTTCAGAATTCCAAGCCACAAAGTCTTGGGATGAGCTTCTCAAGGGGGAAATGATTGACTTAAGAGAGGAAGGCACTTGGAGGCATCATTAGATTTGGGGCTTTGTTAGGAATAATTACAAATTGGGCTTTGATTTTTAGCAGGATGTTGTAGAGCAGTGGAAAAGCTCCTGCCCTGCCGCTTCCACCACCTCCCTCTGTGCTCTTGGACAAGGCAAGAGGATCACACCACACCCTTCTTAGTGGCAACTAAAGGAGGAAAGGGGGTGCATGTAGAGAAGGCTCTCTGTAGGCTGTAGATCAAATGCAAGGAATTAACATTGCCGTCGATGTTGTTATCTGGGGTGGTCTTTGCTGTAGGTCATTCTTCTTTGGCCTCCTCGCACTGATGTTTTTCCCTCTCTCTTGTTTTTTTCTGGTATATTCGATGATGGTTCCATCTGGACCAGCGGGCCTGCCCTTCATCATCATTGAGACAAGCACCATCAAGCCTTACCACCGGGGGTTTTACTGCAATGACGAGAGCATCAAGTACCCGCTGAAAACCGGTGAGACAATCAATGATGCTGTGCTCTGCGCCGTGGGGATTGTCATCGCCATCCTCGCGGTAAGCGCCCAGACCGCCGTGTGCAAAGCCCATCGTGGACTGTCCGAGCTAGTATAGGTTTGGAAGATCAAGTAGAATTTCATTTGATTAACACTGTTTCATGCAGTTAATACTATTACTATAAGTATTTTAAAATACTAAATATATATTTATATATATACTGTAAGTATTATTAAAGTATGCTAAGCAACCTTCTACAGTGCTTTGCATACCTTATCCTTACAACAATCTAACAAAGTCTAGATATCGTTCTTATCTTTCTTCTACAAATTAAGAAGCTGAGGTCCGCAGAGTAAAAATAATTTGTCCAAGGTCACTTAGGTAATGAGTGGTTGAGCTGGGATTTCAACCTATTGTCCCTTACCCCAGAGTCTGAGCTCTTAGCCACTGTTCTATAAATCTGAGCCCCAGAGGACGGGGGTAATACCTTACCAAATATCTCAGGCCTTTTCTGTGTTCTTTCCACACTCTCGTGGTGCTGCTTTGACAGTGGTAACACCACTGACATTCTCTGGCATATTGTTTAATTCTCTCATCCAGGGACTGTAGTGTCAAAGTGAAAATAGAATGAGACTTGCAATCCAGGGACCCAGGTTCTAGACCTGGCCCTCCACTGCCAAGCTGTACGTCTTTAGAATCTCGTTCCAGTGCTGTACGTCTTTAAAATCAGGGGTGACCATCTTGCTTCAAAACTTTGCAGTCAGAAGTAAAAGAGATCATGAATATTGAAGTCACTGGCAAACTCTTAATTTCCGGCCAGGTTGCTCATACACCAGTGTAAAATCTAGACTTACGTCCAGATCTTCCCTTAGAGGATGAAGCCCTCATTGAAGATGCCAGAATGTGCCACCGACTTGACAAGGTCCAGAATTACTTTGAGCAATGGTAGCCTTATGGGAATCAGGGTATGGTCTATCTGGGCTTTACTTGGTCACTGCCCTGTTTCAGATGTGTCCATTTAGGGCAGGGGAGGGGGAGAGTAACTGAGGGTGTTCCAGTCTTATCATTTGTAGTTCATACATTTTCACAGCCATCCATTCCACACCTCCAATACTTTCTAAATTTTTTCTTTGTCCTTGAACTTTAGCCAAATGGGCAAAGGGATAGGCATCACATCCACCAAGATCGAAAATCTTTGTTTCAAATCCTTGAGCCATCTTTGTGTTCATCCTAGCCTGGAAGCTTATCTTTGGCCTGTAACAGCAAGCCAAGAAGGAAGGAGTTAATATTAAGAACACTGCATGTGAAATAAGGGCTTAGTATCCTCCTCATTCAAATGGAAGATCAGAAGCTTAGAGGGATTCAGTGACATGCTCAAAGTGTAAAGCAAGTAAAAATTCAAGCCTAAACCTGGCTATTCCCAAACCCTCTGTCCATCTTGCAGGCTTGATTTAGGCTTGGAGGTTGGCTGTCCTATCCAAGTGCTCAGTGGGATGGGCAGTTAGCGACTGTTGCCTTCTCTGCATCAAATGCAAGCTGCTGATGGTCATGGAGCACAGTGCATGAAGTTTTTCTTTTGACTTCCCCACTCTGGGGGTTTGTGATAACTTTGAGACCCCTGTTTGTTTTTTAATAACATCGTAAACGAGGCGCGCAATCGACAGTTTGACATTGGGGAGGGGGCAGGGAGGCTAGTAGAATTCTTTCCAGCCTTTAGAAGAAAAACAGTCCATTTGGCAACTGCAGTAGTTTCTTAAAGGTGGACTAAGGATCTTTGTGTTCAAAAGCTGAGAAATATGAAATCTAATTTTACTCTTTGCTCCAAATTAACAGTGCGGGGTTGAGTTCTCTGGGAAGAATGGCTTTGCCTGGAAAAAGCGTTCGAATACTTAATACAGTATCTTGTGCTAAGGTTTGAACAGGTGTCTTTTGACACTTGGAGGCTCTGTTAATTGAATGCTTTTAGAAGCCGACTCTAACCCGGGAGGGCTTGAGATAAGAATAGCACAGTGACAGGGATGTGCTGTGATCTTCGTACTCTTTACGTGCGATTATCAGTGGCTTGCCTAGTGGGCTGCTCCTAGACGTGGCGCCCTGGAGAGAGACACTCCTCAGAGGCCTTGGGCCCCTCTGGCTGCGTGAATTAGGTGAATCGCTGGTTCTTCTAGGCCTCGTTTTCCTCGTCTGTAAAATGAGAGTGTTCTTTGACTTCACTCCTGGGGATTGCTGTGGGACTCAAATGCCATCCCTTCCGTGGGTACATGCTCGGCTGCAGTGGGCTGGGTGGACCCAGCGTGCTCAAGTGGCTTCTTTGAGGTCCACGTGTCTCTTCCATCCTTCCTTCCTCAAGCGAAATTCCTGGTCAGCAGCTCTTTCCCTGCCGTTTGCCAAGAGCCCCTTCTTCCTCACGAGATGCTAGTGTTTCTAAGAAAAATCTGCTTTGAAGAGCTTAGCTGTGGCTGGCCTCTCTCCTCATGTCACGTGGATGTTTTAATTAAAATTCTCCCTGACCTCCCAGGTTTCCTGGAAATGGTCACGTGCTGTGGCCTTGGTTATATAGGATGGGCGGCAGCGATGTTTCCTTCTCCCACACAGGGTTAGCAAAATAGGTTTGGTGGGGCTTCCCTCTGGTTCTGAAAAAGGCCAGCCAAGCAAATGCGGTAATAATTGGTGTCCTTTGTCAGGGGCTACTGTTGTGCCATGGAAACCTGAGACCGTGTTCAAGCCTTTTGCCCTCGTAGAAACCCCACCACCCTGACACGAGGTTTTCTGGTGTCTCAGTTTCTCATGGGGTTAAAGTCGTAAGCGCTGGTTCATCCCTGAGCTCCTCTGCTATGGAACGTGTAGCAAATTAATGAACCTCACTGCACTTCAGTGGGATCATCTGTGAAATGGACATTATATGTCTACTTATGAAGGTTTTCAGAAATAAATGAGCTAAAGTATGGAAAGTCACGTAGGGCCCGACACAAGCGGTATAGTAGGTAAATGTTCACTATTTTTATTGTAAATGAGTAAACAGTCAAAAAGTCGTGAAGTGACTTAGCCAAGACCTTATGCCCGGTATAAGTGGAATCAGGAAATGACTTCCAGCCTTTGCACTCGTCACATCTCCTGCTCTTTCCTTGTAGTTTATTTGTCAGAAACCGGGGCTCTTGACTCTCGTTCCAGTGCTCTTTGCAAGAAAACTTTTACTTCCTGGTCCAGCTGCCCCTGCATTTCAGCTGGAGGCATGTGTGAGAGGTGGGCTCCTAATGAGGTCTGCTTGCCTGCTCACCTGCCATTAAGGACCGGAGCACTCAGGGGAAAAAGGAAAAGCAAAGACCTCGGAGGAAAAGTGACTAATTCCCATTCATATATATTCTCAGTTCTGGAAAAGCTATACGACTAGAATTCAACAACGATAGCACTCTCTCCCACTGTGACTGGCCAGAGAGCCTGGCTGGCCCCGGCCAGAATCTGCTTCTGATCAGAGGGCGTGAATGACAGTCAGGGAGGGTGGAGGGCGTACCCAGAGCTGGAAATCTAATCATCCTGCTACTTGCTGCCCCGGTCTCCTCCCACCGGATGTCAGGTTTGTTTAAAACAACACGAGAAGCCTTTACTGATTAGGATGCCCTTGTTCCAGTCTGAGTCCCCACAACAAAGGAATCGCATGCCAGTGGGGTTTAGAGTGTGGTTTAGAGATGCACGAATCAGAAGTTATAGAGAAAGCAGACACCTTTCTATGGCAGGAGATGTGGAAAAATCTAGTCATTTTGACCTCTTTTTCAGATGTATCGCAGATTCTGGAATTATAGCATAATAGGAATTCCTTCTAAATCCACAAGGCAGTGGTTCCTATCCCTGCCTTGTAAGGGTTTAATGACTCTACAGCAGTGAGATCAGGAGCGAAAGCAGTACATATCATTTCCTATCTAGCCTTCTCTCGATTTGCCTTGTACCGCGCTGTGAAGAGAATTACGGGCAAAGATCTTAATATGGAAAAATGCTTAATATTCTTTTTAAATAAACATGAGCTCAGTGCTTGCCTTGGTCAGACCCTGAAAGGGGTTTAATAAAGATTCTTAATATCTAGGAGTTGAAGCATGATGAATGCCAAGTGAATCCCCTTCTCCCTCTGGCCGTAAAAGCACTACTTTTCCTCAGATCCCATTGATTTTGACCTCTGTCATGACATTCCTAACTAGAGAAAAAGCTCAGGCTTTGGCATCTTCTGATTGAGGTTCACGGCCTACCTTCTGAGCTTATCCATTCTGTGACTTGTCCGTCAACTTCGAGCAATCCATTGACCCCTTTGGAAAAGAGCTATACCTTCCTTTACTGTAAATTGGTGACAGGAGTTCACCAACTCCATAGGCTAGTTCTGGGAGTCAAATCAAGTGACATTATGTGTGTCGTCAGTGAGAATCAGCCTTTTCTTTTCTGTAGTGTCATACCGTAGCCTTTGTACTGTGCATACAAAGTAACCTTCGTACGCATATTCTTTCACTTGTACTTGGTAGTGATTCTAGGGGGTAGATTGGTACAGCTAAGGCAACTGGGAATCAAGATATGAAGTGACTTTCCCATAACTAAGGAGCGGCGGGGCCAGACCAGTAGTCCTCTGGATCCTAAGGTGAGGCTTTTAAGAAAAATAACGACACCACTGCTACCTTCTAAAGGCTGCTTCCCCTTCCACAATTACTTATCAAGCCCCCAGGGCGTGGCAGGTGCTGGGGATGCAGTGTTGAACCTCTCAGCCCAACAATCTGTGTGTTGTCTCTTGTCGCTAAACTTCCAGAAGCTGCCCCATCTCAAGCAGACGAATAGCACCTTCAATACACATCGCCTTGTAATGTGTCCACATCTTGTCTCCCAGCTAGATAATAGGCTCCTGCAAGGCAGGGATCAGGTCTTTTCCTCCTGCACATGGTAAGTACTAAATAAACACCAAGCAAATATCACCTCTTCTCCAGGAAGCATCCCTTGGCTGCCTCCTCCCCCGACCTTCCAAAGGTCCCAGAGGTCCCTGGGCCCACCGCTATCGTTGCAGTCACTGCTGAACTGTCATGTCTGTTTGATTGTCTATTTCCTCGTTATCCTGCTAGCTGCATCACGGTAGGGACTGGTCTGATTTGATTTTGTATTGCTAGTGCAAGGCACAGACTTGGGTGCTCAATATACATGTTTGTAAAAATCACAGAGGAGGTCATGCATTTTGGGCAGAAACTCACAAGCATTAGGCCAAAAGATGTCAGAGGACCTAGGAAGCAGGGACAAGTGTCCTGTTTATCTCCCTAAAATCTTTTCTGTGGTCCCTGATGCACGTGGGGGCCTGCTCTCTACCACATGCACATTTCTAGCTGGAGAGACAAGAAGAAGAGCTTATAGCTCTGAGACTTGTTTATTCAGGATCAGGCTTCAGTTTGCCCACATCTGGACTTCATTACTTCCTCCCCACCCCCCCATCTCCCTTTATCTGAGAGAGCACTGCCAAGAAAACAAGGTTCCCCAAGATTGCTTCCTCATTAAAGGTTAGTCGAGTCTTCAACTCTGAAAAACATGAAGTCGAGCTGGCCCAGTGGTGCCTTGGTGGGAGACCCAGTTCCCCAGTTTACAATCCACTACATCTGTGCAATTACCAAGACCACCAACAGAGAGTGGCCGTGTTAATCCTTCAACTGTGTCATCCCGGATCAGACAGCTACAGAGTTCTTCTGAGACCTTCTTACCCCTGGGGGTGCGGTGGGGGGAGGGGCCCTATTTGCAATGTAACAAACACAGGCATGGAGGTTAGGATTTAGGTTTCTCCCTTTCCCCTCCACACCCCACACTCTGCAGAAATTCTTCCTTCGTTACTATCACTCTTAAGGGTTCAGGTTTATTTGGAATATGTATCGAATATGAAGGTGGTGATATTCTCCACTTTAAGTGATAACGCTCAGGGGGCTGGGAAATCTGTTTGCGTGAGTTAGATTATTTACCCCATTTTACAAATGAGGGAAGGTCCTGAGGCTTACAAGGGGGATGTGGCTAGTGTGAGGTTACTCTGCTTAATGAATGGGGAGCAGGAATGAAAACCCAGGTCTGTCTGGCTTCAGAGCCGGGCGTGTGAACTGACATTGAAGACCCCCTCAGTGCTAGGGGCTATGCAGAGTGTTCTTTATTTAGTGAGCTAGAAAATCTTTAGTTCCTGGTGTAGAGAGCTCAATGTATAGAGGAAGACGAAACATCTAGAGCACCGGGCAGATGACTGCCCGAGATTGACAGTGTGGGATGGTGTTTTGTAGCGAGTGGTTTGTGCAGAATCTCTGGGTGAGACCTTCCTTAGAACAAGCAGGCAGCTTCTAGGCTTCCTCTTGGCCTAGAAGCTGATAGACAAGACATAGATACTGTCCTTGGAGCTTATGGTATAAAGGGGAAGCAGGGCAAGTACAAGACTGACTGTACCATTAGATACTCAAGGAGACTAAAGAATTGGTCTGAGAACTAGAAGAGCGTCAGGGCTGTGCAGGGTGGGTGGGCCCCAGAGAGGTGAGAGCTTCAAGGACAAAACAGGCCAAATGCTATAGATGGTCTAAGGTGTAAATAAAGTGCTAGGGGAGTTGAGAGGAAGATCACTGAGGGTTGTTTTCATTGGTGAAGGCTTCATCATCATCCTCCTTCATGGAACACTTGTCCCATTTAATATCACAACAACCCTTGAGCTCTTGGTACTGTCATCATATCATCCCCCTTTGTACACATAAGAGGGCTGAGAGTCATAGAGCTCAGTTGTCCAAGACTCCTGAGTAAAAGAGCCCAAACTCTAACCCAGTGCACTAGTCGGCACTTGAGCTCTACTTTGAAGCAGAGGCGAGACTTTCATCAGAGATCCTGATACTCCAGGCAGAGGGGATGGCTTCACCATGACCGAAACAATAGGGTGTTTTCAAGAGTAGTTGAGCCAGACCCGTTTGGCTGGAGAACTAGAGTGTAAGGGAGTAGACAAAGATAAAGTAGGAAGAGATAACTGCAAGACTGTGAAACTCCTTGAGTGCTGAGGAGTTTTTACTCCAGTTAATTGCCTAGAGATTGATGAAAGTATTTTCAGCCTACTGGGCCAATTTTCCAGCCAAGGTTAAGGATGAGGCCTGAACCACAGTGGTGGTAATACAAGGGGAAGAGAGAAACAAGAATGGATGTGAGACACCTTGCAGACGTGAGATGAACAGAATTTGATGACAGTGGGGTAAAGGAGACGGAGGGGTCTAAGATTTCCTGTCTTTGCAGTTCTATGTTTGGTGGCATCTTGAGTAGAAATGAAGGGAAGAGAAGTGAGGTTTGGGGCAGAAGTTGCAATGAGTGTGCCTTGGTCAGGTTGACTTGCTGATAACATCGGTTTGATAACTAACTAGTTGGATGATTTGGCAGAAGATTGGAACAAGACTGATAGGGGTAAATGGTAAGCTGAAACTAGAGAGAGAAAGGTGCCCTTTTGAAGGTCATCTTCACAGAGGTAATCATTGAAGCTATTGGAGCAGCTGAGATCACAGTGAAAAGGCAAGGATACAACCCTAGGAAGACCTACCTTTACCTGGTAGAACCCAAAAGTGGAGCTACTGGAAGAAGAAGGGTGTTTGAGAAATAGGAAGAAAAGCACAGTGGTGATATTAAGGACGTTAGGAAATTCAAGGTCAAAAGGAACGAGAGGTAGGCAATAGGCAACGTTACAGAGAGAACAGTCGGGAGACTCTTGCATGGATAGGCAGAGCTGGTCATCTAGGAGACACATGGCCGTGAGTCCCTGACTTTGGAAAATACGATGCTTCACGCTTCAAACTGCCTGCCTTGTAAAGCTTGTGGGCTTAGGGCAGCCACTACTGATTTCAACCATTCATAGCTTCTGTGGTGACCTCTCTCTGGCTTCTTTGCCGTCCATTATTCTAGATATTGGAGTTTTGACCTACCCATAAAGCCCAGAATCTCCACCGGTGGCCTCGGACAGCTTTAGGTTCCCATTGCCTTTCCCGATTTGTCAGGTGCTGATCTCCTGCCAAGAGGTTGAAGACAACCTAGTGGGAGAAGAATGAGATATTAAATTTCTCATCAGTTATTTCTCGTCACGAAAGATACTGCATTTTATTGTGGTAGATGGAGCATTCAGCTCAAAGAAAGCACAGCTACATGTATCTCCATCCTTAGAAGCAGGACCCAGATACGTTACATTTTTCCTTTCCCTTGGGACTGAGAAATAATGTGAAGAAAAGGATTCTCCATTATTCTCCATCATTTAATGTTTGTTGAATGAATGAATCTCTTCTGGACTGAGAGAAGTTCATTAATCCACAGAGCTGAGATGTGAAGGGGGAGCTTGGTGCTCTGTGGCTGGCAGGGATCTAGACGTGCACGTGCCTGACAGGGTTACATGACCTTCCCAGGTGCTCAAGGAACGTCTGTCCCCCTGGAGACATCATCCTGCCACCACCTGCTAGGGCTTCTAAGAGAAAGCTAGCTTGACGCCATTGGACAGAACACGGGAGGCCCAGGCTGCAGTGACAGCCCTGCCACTGCCCGTTGCCTTGTACCTGAGGGTGATTCAATGGCCTCTCTGGCCTTCGTCATACTCATAAAGTATGGATAATAATTTAGTAATCCATAGGGTGTTGTGAGAAGCAGATAACAGTGGATAGGGAAATGTTTTGTAAGCCATAACAGGCTGTGCAGATGTTATCATTCAAGCAGATCAGAATATAGGGAAGTTTGTCCTTCAAACTCAGCAGGGGAAGAAGATGAGTTCTCAGGCTCTGAAAGAAGGATTGTTGGGACACTGTGTGCAAAAGTCTTTTCTTGGGAAAATCTATAGAGGGGACTGTTGTAAATAGCCCTCGCTGCCTGGGATTTTAGACTTCCCTTCTGCTTTGTTCCCCTGAAAGAGACATCCTAGATAAAATGGTCAAAACCAACATCTCCACACCCATATTTTCTGGTTTTACCCTGGAGGGGTGGTACTTCCACATTCTTTAGTGTGGAATGTTCCTTTCCAAGGGGCTCTTAGAACTATCTTGGAAAAGATGTCTTGTATAAAAGTACAGGCATTTCCTATAGATATTGCCGGTTCGGTTGCAGATCATCGCAATAAAGTGAATATTGCAACAAAGCGAGTCACACGAAATTTTGTTTCCCCAGTGCATGTAAAAGTTATGTTTACACTAAACCGTAGTCTATTAAGTGTGCAATCGTATTATCTCTAAAAATCAATGTATATGCCTGAATTAAAAAGCACTTTATTGCTAAAAAAATGCTGACAATCATCTGAGGCTTGCGGGAATCATAAGCTTTTTGCAATGGTAACAGTAAAGACCGCTGAACACAGATCACAATAACAAATATAATAATAATGAAATAATTATGAAATAATGAAATAATGAAAAAATTGGAAATATTACGAGTATCACCAAAACGTAATACACAGAGACACGAATTGAGCAAATGCTGCTGGAAAAATGGTGCCGATAGACTTGCTTAACGCAGGGCTGCCACAAACCTTCAGTTTGTAAAAAACAACAACAACAAAACAAACAACAAAAAAAACCTCACAATATCTGCAAAGCACAATAAAATGAGGTATGCCTGTGTTAAGTTTTTGTTTCTCTTTTTTCCAAGGGCAGAAAAAAAGAACAATGTTTGCATGGCTCTTCTGCTAGGTGCTAGGCATTTGATATACCACCTTCTTTTTTGTGTGTGTGTGTGGTACGCAGGCCTCTCACTGTTGTGGCTTCTCCCATTGTGGAGCACAGGCTCAGCGGCCATGGCTCACGGGCCCAGCCGCTCCGCGGCGTGTGGGATCTTCCCGTACCGGGGCACGAACCTGTGTCCCCTGCATCGTCGGGCGGACTCTCAACCACTGTGCCACCAGGGAAGCCCCTGATATACCACCTTCTTGAATCCCCTGGCAATCCTGTCAGGTAGAGATTACTCTTTTTTTTTCTGAACTTTTTAAAAAAAAATTTATTTTATATTGGAGCACAGTTGATTAGCAATGTTGTGTTAGTTTTAGGTGTACAGCAAAGTGATTCAGTTATTCATATACATGTATCTATTCTTTTACAAATTCTTTTCACATTTAGGTTATTACAGAATATTGAGCAGAGTTCCCTGTGCTATACAGTAGGTCCTTGTTGGCTATCTATTTTAACTATAGTAGTGTGTACATGGCAAGATATTACTCTTATTTCATAGACAAGGAGACCTAAGCCCAGAGAGGTGAAGTCACTTATCTAGGTCCAAGGTAAGAGATGGGATTCAGACCAAGGTTTTTCTGGCTCCACAGTCAGTGCATCTTTCACCACCATGTGCTCTCTTCTTTCCAAAATGTCTCTCCTAATGTTTCTCCAAATTTCCCCTCCGGAACAGTTCAATATTTGTGAATTTGTGGCCAGTTGAGCTCTTGTACATCAGAAAAGACAGGAAGAGGAGCTGTCTGAGAGTTGGAGACTCCCTCCCTCCAGACTGCGGCCATTCTCGGGCAAGGACTGATTGACGGATCCCTTTCTCTCCACTCGTAGCTTAATTGCAATGCTTTCCCACTTTATTAGTTTCCAGATTCCGTGCCAAGCGCTTTAAAAGGCAGGTAGGGGAGAATTCTTCTCTGCTCGCTGGCAGCCTGCCATCACCCCCCGAATCTGTTGCTTGCTGTTTCAGAAAGGGATCCACATTGAAGGCATTTTTCTCAGCCGTGAAATTTACATATCATAACCTTGCTGACTGAAGCAGAAATGAGGGCTCCAGGGGCAGGAGTATGGGCCCGAGTGGGGACAGAGCCTTTGCAGGGGGGAGAGGGAGGGGGAGGGAAGGGCTTATTTTATTACCCGGGAATAAAAACATTGTGAGTAATGAATAAAGTCCGAAAGCAGTAAATCTGGAACTCCAGAGTTACGTGTGTAACGTGTTGGAGAACAATTTAAGCCCTCGCCTCTTCTGCAGAAGCGAGGTATTTGGGCAGCCCGAATTTCATTAAATGGTCTTTTAAGGGTTAGGATTACAAGAAGCCAAACCCGGCTGGTTCATAATGATGATTTATGGCTGTGTTGTCGACTCCCCGACCCTTCTGTACAAGGGGATGGAGAAAATACATAATTTGTTGCTCATTAACTCCAAGATCTGTCAGGGCTGCCCCAGAAGCCATGTGGTCCTGGAGTCATGTGTCTGCTAAATGGCTTCAGCCTGGTCCTGTCCTCGAAAATACGCAGTTGCCATTCTACAGTGGAAATTGTTTTTAATAACAATAGAAATAATAAAATGATCTCGATGTATTTCTTCTGTGTGTCTTTCAACTTGAGAGTCAGAATAACTGGGCTCTGTTCTTAACACTGTAAGCTTACTAGCCTCACGTCCTTCAGATAAGTCATTATTTCTCAGTGCCTTAGTATTCCCACCTGTAAACTGGGTGTATTGTCTTCACAGGTTGCAGATTAAATGAAACTGTAAGTTACTAAAGAAACATAAAAGATTGCTAGTATTATTAGGGTTGTTATTGGGAATTTGAGGGGCCATCACATATTCTCTTTTTCATCTTCCCATGAGAGGAGGAAGCATTTTAATTAGCAGCTTGCTATTTGCAAGTCTGTGGCACTGAAAACTGCAGTTTTAGAATGAAGGGATGTTAGAGCTGAAAACAGTCCTTGAGGTGTAATCAAACCCTTTCTCCCTAAGATGGCTGACGCAGAGAGGTGACTCCCCTGAGATTCATCAATAAAATGATGTAAGAGATGCTGATACGCAGTGGGAACCCACATGTTCTTTTTCAGCATCAGATAGGAAATCACGCTCAGGCCATGCAGATTTAGAAACAGTTTCTTAATCTGTGGCAGTGGATGGCTCAAGGAACTCAGGAGCAATCCAAGGGCAGGGATCATTCATGGGGCTTTGGTTCTGCTCCTTGCCTGTGGTGTCATCTCCAGGGAAGGGTATACCGTTCCTCTGCTACTGCTTATTACCTTTGTTTGGTTGGGAGGCTACTGGCGGAGGTGGCACAGGAGAGCTGGGAATAAATGTCTTTGCCGTTATGAAGGAATGAATCACGGAGTCTCGTGCCCTCGTTTTGCAAATGGAGAAACTAACTTATCCCAAGTCACTCAGTGAGTAGGGACTCGAGCCCTGGCCCCTTGACTCCTAGTTTAGTGCTTTTCCCCCCCATGTCTAACGTCACGTGGGCATGATTTATAAATAAAGAAGAATAAGAAAGAGAGAACATGATGGTGGTAACAAACATCTGGAATGTGTTAGCCTGTAAGGTTACATAGGGTAAAAGTATAAACAGGTTCAAAAGGGGAATTAGACCATGAATGGTAGGAAAGAATGCTGGGTGGAGGGTTAGAACACCTGGGTCTAATCTTTAGATGTGAGTTAATTTGGACCTCGGTTTCTTCCGTATATAATGGAGCCTTTCATTTATGACCGGCTAGGCTTCTCAGATTTTAATCTCTGCAGCATGTTGTCAAAGGACTCTTAGTAATGTTTAGATGACATTTCCAATTTTGCAATAAAACAACTGTGAGGACCACCATCCTGCTCCCTTTCATTCATTTGTTCCTTCATCTGATCGTCCTAAGTGGCTACGCCAGGATGCCAGACCAGACTGGCCTTTGATCAGCTCTCTCTAATATAGAGTCATATGATCTAGGAAACTCAATATGATCTAGGAAACCAAAGGGTAGCACTTAGAAATATCAAGTATTTGTAAACACAGAATCACTGTATAAATGTTAGCGGTGCTGGTAGCTGTTGTCACGACTGCACCTGCTCGCCCCTGGGCCCAGCTGGAATTTCGTGGCCATCCTCCCCCGAGACTTGGGAGCCCTGGACTTGGATCAGATCCCTAGCCTCGACGCCTTCCCTAGCTGTAAAAGAATGACGGGACACTTTGAGAAGGACTGCCCGGATGTGTCAATCTATTGCTTCCCTTGTGGTTGTGAACATGTTCTCTGTTCCCTGAAAGGGCAAGTGTGTCTCATCAGTGTGGCCTAACCCCGTGAGGAAGTGTGAAAGGGACTTTGTGGTGAGTGGTGAGTTGAACATCGCTGTCCCTGGACTCTGGTTGCATCCAGGAAGTGGCCAGGGCTGTGCCGTGGAGTTAAGACAAGGGCAGCAGGCTGTGTGGTGGTACATCACCGGCGCAGAACTGGTCCTCGGCTGTGTAGGCAGCAGAGGCGTTTTGAGTCAGCTGCCCACCCCCCGTTCTTAATGTAAAACCCGACAGTTTTGGTTAAGGTGCTTTCCCTCCCCGAGCCTCAGTCCACCTCCTGGTGGTCCTGAGGAGTTCATAAAATAAAGTGTATAAAAAATAAATACTGGTATGCAATAGATAATCAATAGTTGGTGGCCCTTTTCTTTTTCTTTTTTTTTTTTTCTCTTTAAAGTAGTGATAAATCGCCCCTGAGCATTAAGGAGTAGGCACTGTGGGATGGAGGAAGGGTATGATCTGAAGGGCCTTGTATAAAAGTTTCTTGGTTTGTAGGCCAGTGTTCTTTTCATCATGCGTTACTTCTAAAGAGTAAAATGAAAGAATCACTTTCTATGACCCAACAGGGCATTTCCCATCCATGTTACCACCTTTCCAGCAGTGACTACGGAGATTTAAGTTATTTCAGAAGGACGCCAGGTAGGTGGCAGAGCCTGGATTCAAACCCAGGACTGGGTCTGGGGGCATTCGCCCTTTCCCACAGAAACCTCGGCCGTGGCTCGACATGGCACAGATTGAGGCCCGGTGTAAAGTTAGATCATTGTTGGTGATCCTTTACCCCAAATCCCAGAATCCGGAAATTTGCTTAGGCCCTCAGACCATGACCTTGATTCTTCAATAGCTAAGTCATTATTTGTCTCTCTCTTTGTTTTAAAATATATGCGTGTGTGTGTATAATATATTTTTATATATTATTTATTTTTATATATTATATATTTGCATATAAATAATTCAACTGCATATTTTTCTTGTCACAAAAATACTATATGGCCATGTAGAACTTTTTAAAACAAGGAAAAAATGACTGTGTTAGCACATTAATCTTTTCTCCTGTGCATATTTATGTCTGTATACTTCTTAAATAGAAAATTGGGATGTTCTAGATTATAACTTGGAGTTATGTACTGAATATCTCTTATGTCAGTAGATATCCTTTACGCCTCACTTTTGTTGATGGGTCTTGATACTGCCTAACCCCCATCCATTGTCTTTCAGATCATCACAGGGGAATTCTACCGCATCTATTACCTGAAGGAGAAGTCCCGGTCCACGATTCAGAATCCCTATGTGGCAGCCCTCTATAAGCAAGTGGGCTGCTTCCTCTTTGGCTGTGCCATCAGCCAGTCCTTCACAGACATTGCCAAAGTCTCCATAGGGCGCCTGCGTCCTCACTTCTTGAACGTCTGCAACCCTGATTTCAGTCAAATCAACTGCTCCGAGGGCTACATTCAAAACTACAAATGCAGAGGCGATGACAGCAAAGTCCAGGAAGCCAGGTGAGACCCCACCTCCCGTGGCACTGTGTCCATGCCTTTGCTGTAGGCAGTTCAGTGAGCACCTACTTAGTAGGGTACCAAGTTCAGAGCTGGGCCCCGGTTTAGATGCGTGAATAAAGCAGAGTCCACATTCTTAAGGAACTCACAGTCAGATGATTGAGACAGATAGTAAATAAACAGTTGCAATAGAGCATTGCTAAGTCCATTGGTTCATTCTTTCTTTCTTTGTTTCGTTTATTCACACATTCATGGGTGCCTGCTAGGTTCCAGGCAAACCACTACCAAGGATGCAAAAATGAACAAGGCAGTGCTGCTTTCGGGGTCACTGTCTAGGGAGGGAAGATGCACAGACATGTACCGGGGATATGAATACGGCCCTTACACTGCCCTCTCTTGCTCTTACAGGAGGTCCTTCTTCTCTGGCCACGCCTCCTTCTCCATGTACACCATGCTGTATTTGGTGGTAAGTACTTTGATTCCAGTGGAGTCCAGCCCTAGCTTCAATCCTGTCTGTGCAAAGAGCCATCAGAATTGTTAGGGACAGACTTCACTGAGAAATCTTTGAAAAAGAAGTTAGATAGAAGAATTAGCTTCTATTCTGAGCTCTGCCACTGAGTTAGCAGAAGTTGTTTCACTTTCCAGACTTTTCCCATGTTTCAAATAAAAATAATATTTACCATGGCTGCTTGATAAGGATTGAGCACCCATTTTGGAATGATTAAGTGATAAAGACACTTGTATAACATTTTATGGTAATAAGCACCGTTTTCTGAAAATCCATGAACTCAGTTGATCCTTTCAGAAGCCTTATGTTATAAGTAATATTATCTCTACTGTGGGAAAGAATTACTCAGTAAGTCTTAGAGAATTAAAGCAAACTGCCAAAGTTTACGTAGACACCAGAACTATCGCTCAAATCCATGCCTTGTGCTCGAATTCCTCGTAATGTTCTCCGTGCCATTCCTCCCCCACCCTCTACTGATGGAAGGGCTTTAAAAATCATTGTGTGACTACAGAGTGATTTTGAGTTTTACAGAATCCTTCTGCATCCCTGAGCACACGTGACCTCATAATAGCACAGTGAAGTAGGAAATCCTTGGCCCCATTGCTCAGATCCAGACACCAAGGCCCAGAGAGGATCAGTAGTGTGTTGGAGGACCTTCAGATAGTGGTAGAGCCATGGTCTGAGGTCCCCTGTTGCCCTCGCCATGCCATGCTTCCTGGAGATGCCAGGATGGTGCAGGTTAAGCGCCTTGCTCCCCTCCAGCTGCCACACAGACAGACAGCCGCTGGTCTGTTTCTTTTTGTCAATTAAATATGGTCCCACTGCCGTTCCTTTCCCCTTGAATGAGGTCCGTGTGCCAAAGAACTTCCTGCTTTTGGCTGCTTTGATGGAGTTCAGAGCGAGAAGGCGCTGAAAGGTCAGATGTAGCTCAGAGGAGCATAAGCTGTTTGGAAAAAGAACATTTTGATTTCAACTTATTTGAAAAGCATAATTAGGAGTTGGAAAATCAACAGAGAGGTTTTTTTTGTTTTGTTTTGTTTTTTCCCCCGAATCCTTTCTAAGTCTGGAGGCCTCCAGGCTTCCTGTTACCTAGGATACAGAGCTAAGAGGTAGGCCCCAACCTCTAAAAACATTAAATGTGGATTTTAAAAATTCATGGAGAGCACTTCCCACCATTCTTCATTTTTTGTTGTTGTTTTAGTTTTTGCTTTGCTCTTAGGAAGGACAATTTAGCAGCAATATTTTGTTTCCTGTTCCATTTATATTTTACCCAGGGCTGGAAGCAATTTTACAAAATATAATTCAGTGTTTTGTAAAGTAAAAGTGCTGACAGGTTTCTGGTACCTTCTAGGTGCCAGGCACTGTGTCACACTCAAGCTATACCTTTCGATTCTCTCAATAACCCGGTGAGATGTGTTTTTTTGATTTTTTGGCGGTATGTGGGCCTCTCACTGTTGTGGCCTCTCCCGTTGCGGAGCACAGGCTCCGGACGCGCAGGCTCAGTGGCCATGGCTCACGGGCCCAGCTGCTCCGCGGCATGTGGGATCTTCCCGGACCGGGGCACGAACCCGTGTCCCCTGCATCGGCAGGCGGACTCTCAACCGCTGCGCCACCAGGGAAGCCCATGAGATGCGTTTTGATTACACTGTTTTCAGTTTCAAACAAACAAACAAACCTGAATCTAAGAGGTATTTGAAGGCTGGTCCTCATGATCCCGCATCGTTGTATGTTCTTTTCATTGTGCTGCGTGACAAAAAATAAGGCCAAACAAACGTCTGCAGGATAGACTTACAGAATATAAGCTCCAACCCTAATTTCAATGTCGCTTGAAGGTGACCTGCCTTTCTTCAGATCTGCTTTAATGGGTGAGATGCCCCCCTCCCCCCAGCACCCATCACCTCCTGGAAGCTATGATCATAGCAAGAGCTCTCTGTGGGGGTGATGGGTGAGGAGTAGATTGTGATTGAATGTTTATTTGCATCTTTGAGGGAGGAAAAAATTATAGTGCCTTTATATTCTAGGAAGGAAGGAAGGTAGGGAGGGAGGGAGGGGAGGACGAAAGAAGAAAGGAGACAGCCTCATTAATCCTTCATCTCTGAAGCATATTTTTACACACACTCCCCCGTGCACACACCGCACACTCTTCAGAGCTCTTGCGAACATACATTCACAACTCACAGACACCCACATATACAACGTGCAAACACAGGGCTCTCCTGTTAGCTCGAAGATTATCTTGTCTTAAAACAACCTCTGCAGGTAAGGGCTAAGAAGTAAGGAGGACAGTGCCCTTCACCAGGGCTCCTTTTTATGTGATATTACACAGAAATCTCAACTCTTTGAAAGTCCAATTTGCAAAGCTTTCTAAAGGAATTTTGAAGAACACCGTTGCCTCCTGTCTGGGGAAGTGGGAAATCCTGCAGTCCATCAGAGAAGCCCCTAGACTCCTCCGACAGGGCTTTTATATTGGGCTGCAGGAAGTGCCGGAGCAGCACTTGGCCTCCCACAGAGCCCCGTGGGCTTTTATGAAGGCAGCCTGTGATCCACAGCTTCTCTGGAGCCTTGGGGAGAAGCCCGTTTGAACCAGCTGGGCATGGCATTGACAATGTTTGCCTTTAGAGTCGGACAGACCTGGGTGACTCTGGCCATGCCAATTACTAGCTGTGGAACCGGGAGTTGATTACTTAGGTTTTCGAACCTCAGTATACTCATCTGTCAAGGGGAGACAATTGTGTCTGTTTTTGCAGAGTTGTTGCCAGTTTTCTTCTCTGGGCCCTGCTTTCCCCATCCGTCAAATGTAAGAGTGGAATTAGAAGGTGTCTTCTGAGTCTCAATCTCTGTGGTTCTATTTAAAAGCAGTTTGGACTACGTGCTGAAAGAGAAGATGGGAGGCACTCAGAGACAGTTTTGCCCAGATTCCCACGGAGTTCAGAGAGTGGCGGACCAGAAGCGCCAGCCATCCCTTCACCAGGCCTTTCAGTTCCAGCCACCATCTAGAGCCTCCCGTGGCTTTGGAGGGTGCTCCATATTAGGTTTTGATTTGTAAAATGGATAGCTTGGAAAAACCATGCTCCAAACACCAAATTATCTCTGGGCATGGAAGCTTAAGGATGAGGTTAAGGCCTGTCAGAGATTAATGCAAATTCTAATCAGAGAAATCCCGCAGCCTATATAAACATAAACGGTGCTTCCTACCCTTGAGCCCTGGTCTGAACTCCAGAGGACCACATCTGGATTGGCCCCGCGCCTCCATGGTCAGGGATTAAGGATGGCCTGGCTGTCTGGATAAAATGGCAACACAGGAGCCAGGCACCAATTCACATAGCACACCTGGAGTTACCTCTGTTGTACCAGGCATGCTGCTGCCTTCTGGGGCTGCTAGATGAATCAGACATGGGCCCTGCCCTCAAGGAGCTCACCTATGCTTTCAACGTTCATCATTCAGCATGTATTTAGTGAGTGGCTATTATGCACCAAGCCCCATGCCAGGGGTGGGGATATAGCGATTGGCAAGGCATGGGCATGGCCCTTGGGGAGTTCAGTCTAGAGGAACAGGTGGACAGTAACGATAGTCTGGTCCATGCTACAGGAGGGCCCGGGGTGTATAGGTTATTATGGAACCTCAGAATTGTGGCACCCTGGCTAAGCTGGAGTGGAGAGCAGAAGCCGGGGAAGGCTTCCCTTAGGTAGTCACGGGATGGTGGGAGGGTTGGAAGGACTGCCAGGTGCACAGGTGGAAAGGAGGATGGTGATGTGGGATCTGCAGGCGTTCAGTTGAGTAGGGCTTTGATGGCTGGTAGGAAGCAGGGCGTGGAGGGTGCAGTGAGAGCTGAGAAGACCCTGGGGGTCGTCAGCCCCGGCTCCTCCTTCTGCAACTCAGATCAGGCAACAGCAAGTTTGGGTGAGCCCTTTCCTGGACTGCCGAGCTCCTCTCCTGGGAATTGCACCTCGCCCCTCCCCTTCCTCAGGACACTTTGTCAGAGGAGCCTTCCCTGGACGCCCCCTCCTATACTCCCTAACTCCCTTTGCAGCCTTATTTTTTCCCCCAATTTCTCACCATCTGACATACTCTGTGTATCTCCACCAGATAAATTATAAGCTTCATGAAGGAGAGGTTTTTGGTCTCTTGATTCACTGCTGTTTCTCACTTCCCAGTGTCTGATACTTAAGTATGCAATGAATGATGAACGAATGAACGGATGGATGGATGGATGAAGGATGGATGGATGGATGGATGGATGAATCCCGCGTCTTTTGACACTCCCAGGCCGTGCTCCTTTTCCATTCCAATCAGAACTTTGTTCATCTCCTCATCACTGACTTGATAGATCACAAAGGGCCTGTGTGATGTAGGGAAGGCCTTTGCTGCCTCTTTGCTGAACTGTTTACCTTTGGACTCTTCACTGTGGTGCCCGTGAATACTGTTGATGTGTCAGAGGGTTTGTTGGGTACCAGGGAAGTGGCTGTGCTCTGATAGCCATGTTCTCTGGCCTCTGGTTGTTAGTCATTGAGCTTTTGTTCAACATGTTTAGAATCCTGGAGCAGTGGGGTCTGGTATGCCCACGACACATGCCCACAGATCCTGGGAGTGTCTGGTGAAACCCCTTCCGGGAACAAGATTGTTGTTTCCAAGGGGGGATAAACCACAGCACCAGATGTTTTTCCTCTTCTTCCTGCCTGCCTCATCCATCCATCCATCCATCCATCCATCCATCCAGCAGTTTCTGAGTACCTGTTCTATGCCAGACCTTGTGTGAGCACCTGGGGACACCAAAAGAGCTCACATTTTGTGAGGAAAGCCTGAAAAATATTTAAATAGTTGCAAATCAGTTGGCTAAGTTCTCTGATAGTGGTGGACTGAGGGATTGGAGCCCGGAGGAAAGGACTATTAACTCTGCTCTGAGTCAGTTTACAGGCTCTCCTGAGCTTAAGATCTGGTAAGAGACTCTTCTATTCTAACTCTTACAAAAGCTATACACCTGTGTTTGAGACGTGCGTGCTATAAAAGTGTGTGACAGGTGAATTAGAGGAGCCTGAATTTCCATATGTCCCATTCGGGTTGTCCTTTAGTCCATGACGCCGGTATAGTCCCCTCAGATTGCTTCTCCAGAGACAGAAGTCCAATACAAAAGACCAATACTTGACATGCAAAGCACTAATTCCCGAAGGAAGCCAGGTGGTTCTGTGGTTACAGCATGGACTTAAAAGAGGCAAATCTTACTCAATGGAAATCATGGCCATTGTTACCTTGAGCAGGTGACATGGCCTCTCTTGGTCTGCTTCTTCATCTGTAAAATGGGCACAATGGTGTCTGCCTACCAGGATGGTTGTAACAATTGCAGGGGATATAATTTAAAGCACTTCGCTCGGTGTCGAAGAGCTCAGCAAACCAGTAGTTTCTTTTTCTCCCCCTGATAGTGGCAGAAAACAAGATCCGATTCCCTTCTAAAGGAGGAGAAAGTCAACTAAAAACTCCTCTTTGTCCTGAACGTAGTTGAATAACTTCCCAGTTCTGCACCACGTAGAGTCACCAGGCACGTGAACCTGAGCCATGGAGGAGATGGGAGAAGGGAGAAAGTTTCTCCCATGGGTGTCAGCGATCTTGGACAGACTTCCAGGAAGAAAGAGGGCAGGGACAGGGGAAGGACAAAAGCCTCCTTCTCACTCTTAGCAGAGAGCTCCCAAGAGCAATGGAAATGAAGCCAGAGGACAGTACAGACCTGTTTCACCAGTATGCAAATTGTGTAATGAAACACAAATGACTTAGCAAGACCCAGTGAAACTCACCCCAGTCTGACTTGCTGGTTCAGCCCCAAGCTGGCTTGAACTCAGCCAGATCTTTCTAAGGAGGTTTTGTTAGAATTCCACAGGATCCCAGTTTTGAAGCTCAGACCAGGAAGAAGAGAGCTCCATTTCTGGAGTGAGTTCTGTGTGCCGAGGACTTTCATATACATCGGGGGGCGGTGGGGGGGACAGACATACACCTTTCTATTGTAAACTCCATATCTACAATCAGCAGTTTTATTTTAGCAACTGGAAGAAAAATCTTAGTCCCAGAAAGGGATTGAAAGATTATATTCTTTTTTTGTGTGAAGGAACTTGTTTTATTCATGTCTGTGTCTTTCACAGTTTTGAACAGAATAGATGCTCACAGTATTTTTTTTTAAGTGAACGAATCTCCTTATGTGACATATGGGAAAGCAGAAATCCAGAGACGCAGAGTGCCTTGTCCAGGGTCGGACAGCTGGTGTGTAGCAGAGAAAAGATTCAAATCCAGTTGCTCTGTTTGCAAGTCAGGCACTTTCTGTGGCATTGCACTGACACACAGGAAGTGGATTCTCTGAACACAGAGACCTTCACACAGGTGGGGAATTGAAGACAGAGAGGACAGGACCTCAGGGCTGCAGATGGCCAGGAGAGGTCCAGCTGTGCTCACCCCTTTCTTAACCACCCGTTTCAGGGTGCCTGGGACTTTGCTGAAGCCCCTGCAGGAGCTTTGATTCTGGGAGAGGCTCCTTGCTATTTGGTCTAGGACAGGGCATTACATCCTTGGGGCCACAAGGTTTGACTCCCTCTCCTGAGTAAGGGTTACCTGCCCCCTGTGGAGTGGGAATGAATGGAGCCTCCTGACCCACATAGTATCCCCAGGTCAGGTTTCCAAGGGAGCAGGGTGTTCCAGAATGTACTCACTGATTCTGGTGAGGCCCGAGCCTCTGGCCTGGAGTGAGTGGCTCTTGTGAACTGGGCTTTCAACTGGCAAAATCCAATCCATTCAGCACTTAGATTGGGTAGGGCAGAGGGTGTTATCAGATCCTTTGGTCAACCTCAAAGCCTGTTGCCCTCAGCTGACTTTTCAAATCTAAAGTAGTCCCTTGGGTGAAAGGTCATTGTGCAATCGCTTTCTTAGTAATTCGCTTGTTTTGGTGAAATGAACAAAGTCATTGAGTCAATCTCATCTATCAAAGCGAAAGGGTGACATCGATTTCTATAAAGAGTGCCTGGAGTCCCTGTCTCACGCCAGGCAGGGTCCTGTGATGTCTCATTTGATCCTGGCAACCCTAAGAGGAAGATGTTGTCCTGCCGGTTTCACAGAGAAAGAGACTGAGGCCTAGAGAAGTTAGTGAGTGGTAGAGCTGGGACTGGAATCAGGGCTGTCTCACCCCAAAATTCACTTTGCTACTGCTGTGCCCCAGCTACAGACACCAGGATCCACCCTGAGATCTTGAGACATTTCTCAATAAATGTGTCAGTTGCTGATGGATTTGGGGGCGCGAGCTTCCATCTGCCCACTCATTCCGTGCCTGACTGCTTCCCGAAGGGATTCTTTCCCCAAGAGGGCCCCTCACTTCTTTCTATATCCTGAGCATTCCCTTTCTGAAGCTATTCTGATGACAAGTCTCTTCCTCCCTCCTCAAGTTCCTCTCATGTATTTGCTTTTTCCTTATATTAAGCTCCAGCCTTCAGTATCTGAGTCAGTGGAAGGGGAGATGTGTGCCTCGTCCGGTTGGGAAACCCACCCTTCCTCTGTCCCACCCTGATCTCCAGGGCCCGTGACCTAAAGTCTACATGGAGGGGGCAGGGAGAGATGGAGGATTTTGAACAGTCATTTTTTGAGGACCTGCAGATTTTTAAATTGAGGGAAATGAGAAAACCTTGAGGTTATTAGGTCCAAATTAAGAGAAAAAAAAACCCATGGTTAGAGGATAAAAGCATCTGTTTTTTGAGCAGTACATGGTGCCAGGCACTTAGCACCAATCTGTGATACAGCCTGTGAAACAGTGGTTGTTACACTTATTTCACATGGGCGAAAACTGAGGCTCCATGAGGTTTTTCTCTTTTTTTTTGGGCTGCACCCCGCAGCTTGAGGGATCTTACTTCCCCTGACCAGGGATCCAACCCACACCCTCAGCAGTGAAAGCATGGAGTCCTAACCACTGGACCACCAGGAATTCCCCAATGAGGTTTTTCTGGTGAAAACCTGTGCCCCTTCCGTTGCCCACCCCGCCCCTGTCCATGGCCAAGACTGGCTGGAGGAAGGCCAGACCATGGTGGTCACGCTACATAGGGCCTAGTCCTTCTTCCCTGAACTTGCTAGTGTCTTAGAGACCGGGTTGAGTTGGAGCTATCCACATCATTCTCACTCTCAAAAAGGAAGAGATTTCTTTGATTCGTGATTGTAGAATCTGCTGTTTGTTGGGTCATTTCAGCAGAAATGAGGGAGTAGCCTTTGACCTGCAGATTATTTTCTGGGACTGAGTACCTTGCTTAAAATCATTTTACACCATGGCCTACGGTACCATTTCCCAATTGTGATTCATTAGGTAGATACTCTGTAAAAATAATGTCTTGTAAGTGATGAAAATAAACATTTAGTATTTACCAATCTTTTTTAAAAAGACCCTTAGTATTCCATAGAGTATGGTTTGGGAAAGACTGACCTACTAAATAAAGGCCACGTTCATTAGTTTGACCTCCAGTCCCCTTCATGAACTGCCTGTGTTTGCCTCTGTAGCCCTGTGTTTCACCCCGTCCCCCATCCCCTGCCCCATACCCCCTTTTCTGCTATTACAGAACTTCAAGAAGTTCTCTGCTGCTCTGATTGCTGCCTCATAAGCCTTTGTTCTGCCTGGAATACACACCCCCTCATACACACCATCCCCTTAACTCCTAGAAAATACCTATTCATGTTTAGGATTCAAGTCAAGTATACCTTCCCCTTAGTAACTGACCTTGGTCCCCCCAACTTCTTTCCTAGTTTCTATAAAGCCCATAAGTGCACTTACATGTTTTCATATGTTCCTCCAACTGTATGCTCGTAGGGCAGGAATTATAACTTCTCATTTCTGTGTCCTTAGCACCTATCATAGTGCCTGGCTTATTTATTGAGCTGTGTGTGCGTGCGTGCGTGTGTGTGTGTGTGTGTGTGTGTGTGTGTGTGTGTGTGTGTTTATTTATTTATTTATTGGCTAGTTCCACAGGTTTGGCCTTTTAGGTTAATTTTAGAATAATTTTTTAAGGTTTTTTTCTCTAAACCTTTTTAGGATGTTCCTAGGAATCTGATTAAGTTTACATATTAACTTTTGAGTTTATAAGTTGAGGGTTCTTATAAATGGGTGTTCTTATAAATAAAAATCCTAGCGATCTATTCAAATTGTCCTTTATGTCCTTGGCTTCATAAAGGCTCTATGCAGTTCTTGGTAAGCTAATAACTATTTATAGCATCATCTTGGCCATTATGCTGACTTTTTTTTTTTTTTGCGGTATGCGGCCCTCTCGCTGTTGTGGCCTCTCCCGTCGCGGAGCACAGGCTCCGGACGCGCAGGCTCAGCGGCCATGGCTCACGGGCCCAGCCGCTCCGCGGCATGTGGGATCTTCCCGGACCGGGGCACGAACCCGCGCCCCCTGCATCGGCAGGCAGACTCTCAACCACTGCGCCACCAGGAAGGCCCCATTATGATGATTTTATCTCTTCTTTTAGATTTTTAACTGGGTATTTTTTATTCTTGCAAAACGATTGGTTTTTATCACTTGTTTAGTGGCCAACATCATCAGTGCGTTCTCTTTATTATTTTTTATTTGTTCTTACATTTCCCAACAATACATTTATATAATTTCGTAGTGATTATAAAGTTGCCTGCTGTTTTCCGGGCCTGGGTTTTTTTTGCAGTTGTCTTCCAAGTCGTTGAGGTTTCAGTGCTAGAGGTTCTTCCTACGCGGGCAAGAGTGACTCTGGAATCTTCCACTCTTCTATCTCCTCAGGTTTACTGCTGGCTTGTCAATCCTGACCACCCAAAGGAAGGTGTCCATTTGTCTCAGGAAGGGCAGAGTCACTCCCTTGCCACTGTCCAGGTCTATCTTTAGGCTGTCAGCCCCTTCCCTCTGCTCTCTTCCCCTCTCTCTGGTCTCCCAGTGCCTTGCTTTGATTTGTAGTCGGAAGTTCCCCTCGTCCCGTTGTGTCTTCCCCCTCATTTCCCAAGTTCCCACAGGAACCTGAGAAGTCTGCTGTGCCCAGAGGTTAGAACGGAAACTGCATCAAGATAACTCCAAGGGACAATGCCCAGCTGACGTCATTGCAACTTCTTTGCCTCCGCCAGAGCGGCTTTTTGGTTTTTTTCTTCCATTTTTCTTCAGGTTACTCTTCTACCCCACCCAGTCCAGTCTCCGTCAACCTCTCTTTGAAAGCTCTCTGGCATTGTCTGGTTGGTTTATGTGTTTCCTCATATTCTAATGCAAAATCCCTAGTTCCAAGTGGTGACTTAGAAGCTTGTTCTTTGATAGAGTTGCTGTCTTTTGAAGCAGAAGCATTCCCTTGTGACTATCATAATAAACCACCCTCCCCCACCCCATCATCATGCTTGTGTTTCCATGACACTCCTGAGAGGCAGGTAGTGTAGGGATTGTATAGCCGTAATCTCCAGGAAAACACACATGCGCATTGAATGAGTTGTCATCAATTGTAAAAAGAAACCTTTACTAACCCCAGTTACTATTCTTTAGTTGGTTTCAATCAAGAAGATGATAAAAGGAAACTCAAGTTTCTGGAGGGTCTAGTACATGCCAGGCCGCGTGCTAAGGCCATTCTCATGAATTCTTTTCCTTGGCTCTTATTAGCTTACCTCCCTAGAAAAGCTCCATTTTTCTTAGTGTTTAGTAGAGGAACTAAGGCTCAAGGTTTAAAAACTTGGGCTTGAGGTCAAGTCCAAGTTGAATGCCCTTTCTTCCAGACCGTTCCATGTGTGGGAATGTCCCGTGTGTCAACCTGGGGCTAGAATGCAGGGGAGCGGCCAGTCACTCAGTGTCTGTTCGTTTTGTCTCCTCCCTCCAGCTGTACCTGCAGGCCCGCTTCACTTGGCGAGGGGCCCGCCTGCTCCGGCCCCTCCTGCAGTTCACCCTGATCATGATGGCCTTTTACACAGGACTGTCCCGCGTGTCTGACCACAAGCACCATCCCAGTGATGTCCTGGCGGGGTTTGCTCAAGGAGCCCTGGTGGCCTGCTGCATAGTAAGTAGCCTCTTGTCCTCAGCACACAAGCAGGGCCCTGGATGGCTTGCTTGTTAAATGTTTCCAGCTCAGTGACCAAAGCCAGGGAGCTCAGTCCTCTTCTCTGCTTGGTGTCTGAGGAGCCATCCTGCCCCAGGAGCCCTTCAGTGAAATGAGGATAATTCCTGCTTCTTTCCAACCTGGGAGTTTTAATCCAACAGATTCTGTGAATCCTTTTCTCCAGAAATACGGAAGGTTCGTGCTCATAGTTGCAATAGCAAGAGGTCTTAGATATTATTCTACTCGCTCACTCTATCCATGCGGGCAGTCAGGGTTCAAGAGGGGAAGAAACTTGCCTCAGGTCACATGTCAGGAGTCTAAGTCTCTGACACATAGGTTGTTCACATGCTGCTTTGGTGATCACTTACTATTCAGAAGCACTTCCCAGCTGCTTGGAAAACATCTACCCTTCCCACTGTGACCTTTACAGGACTTGGTCAGACCCTAAACTAGGTGTTGGCTGGGGAGGTGGGAGTATGGCGAAGGCTAAGCCCGCTCCTAGCCTGAGGGCTTTGTACAATCAAGTCACAGAGCTTCCTAGAGAATGGCCTTGGGATGGACCACATTCCGATTGGCCTCAAATGACCTACCCCTTCACGTACTTCCTCTCTGACTCCCAGTGAGGGGGGATGAGGCGTTCCACCTCTGAGGCGCTATCTCTTCAGGAATCTCTGCTTTTTTCTTGGCCTGCTAAGTTTTTGTTTTTAAGAGTCAAACAGAGAAACTTTTTTTTTTTTGAATCTGTACAACATTACATTTCACGCTAAAATTTTGAGGGTTTTTTTTCAGCAAACACAACTGAGCACCTCCTCTGACATTGTGCCTTCCTGGGCCCTACTCAGGGGCACTCACCCTGGTCCGGCAGGAATCCGTGTTCGAGTACCACAAGTGCAGCTTGTATTGTTAGTTTAACCGTTGCTCATTCCCAGTAAGAATCGTGAAGTGAGATCTAGGCCAGCCCCTGGTCCTTTCCTGGTTTTCCAGCCTGGCTGCAGCCCCATGTCTCCCTGCAATAACCTCCCTGCTTTCCTGCATTCGTCACCCTGTGTTGAAATTGTGGACGTGTGTCTCCCTTTCAATTGTTTCTCAGGGACAGGGACTCTAGTTAACATATATGTTATTCTCCCTGTGTCACCAAGGCCTCTCAGAGATTCTAGCTCAGAGTAAGTGAAATGCGTGTGTAATCAACACAAAGCTAGTACTCTTGAGAACGTTCTCTTGAAGGCAGAGGGATGGATAAGGCACAGCCCTTACTTCCAAAAAAATCCCAGTCTAGTTGCTCACAGCCAAGCCAAGCACAGGAGCTACAGTACAACGAGGGACTGTCACGGGGACTGGCCAGGGCACTTCGGCAGGCAGGTGAGGCAAGAAGAGGGGCAGGGAGTTGGGGCGATCAGAGTGGACACCACAAAGAAAGTAGCATCTGAGCTGCCGGCCAGCCTCATCCCAGGAACCCTAGTCTAGGGACTGGCTGTTTTGAGGGCTTTATTCATTGCTTTCTTTCATTTTTCTTTTCAGTCAAGGCTAGAAGGGAGAGAAATTGGGGGAGCAGACCGTTAATGAGAGCAGCTGTCACTGAGAGCTTGTTCTCTGAAGCTTGGCCCTTTAATGTGAAGTGACAGTGGGGGATGGGTGTTTGCACGACAGGGTAACCCTTTGCTGACCGTGCCCTCTGAGCTTTGCTCTAGGCAGGAGGTCAGCCCACGGGGGCCTGCTGTGGTGTTTCCTTCTCGGCGCCACTGCCCTAATTAAAGTCTCCCGAATCCCCAGTTAAAAAAATTGAAAGGTTGGGGGGGTCCTTCATAGCCTTCCCCTCTTTTATAGAGCACTCTCTACGCACAATGAGACAAAGTGTCCGGGAGGACCATGGTTTATTTTCGAGAAGGGAAATGATGGGTCTGACTTTTATCCTGTTTGGCTCGGGTGCACTGGAGCACTGGATAGGAATTTGGTCCTGGCGTTTGTCAAGCATCTACTCTATGCTAGCTCTGCTCTGGGTCCTTTACTCATCGGCTCCTTTTAGGGACACGAAGCCATTGTATACCGCGGCCATTTTACAGATGAGGTCACTGAGGCTCAGAGAGATGACTCGAGTCATCTGAGGTCAGAGCTAGTCGACAGCGGCTCCCGGGATGATCACTGACTCCAAAGCTTTGCCCTCTGTGCTTGGCAAGGAGGCATGGTCACCGGAGCTGAAGCGGCCGGAGTCACCCGAGGCATAAGCAGCCTCGGCAGCTGCCTACAGAGCGGAATTTAAGGGTGTCGGGGGCCTTCCCAACCCTTCGGGCTGATCCAGTTGCTGCTTTCAGTTTGAAAGCCTGTTTTACAGTGTCAAGATGGCTTAGAAAAGGGTTACAAACATCTTTCCCTGTCCCGCTTAGCTGTGAACACATGAGGGTAGGGACTCGATATTTATCATTTTTCTCCCAGTGCCTGACTTCCAGCCTGGTCCTCAGGGGCTCATGGTCCTGGCTGGCTCAGCACTCCCGCGCTGAGTGAGCCGTTTCATTTAAGCCACCTGAGAGGCCAGGGCAAGACACTGGAGTCAGCCTAGGAGCTTGAGGATGCTCAGCTTGGGGAAGAGAAGGCAGTGGGTCACTTCCCATCAAAGGAAGTATAAGGATCAAGACCCTGAGTTGAGCCAGAGGCGGGTCTGGGGAACCAAGAGGCCATCTGAGGACACCACGTGCTGGGGGAGGGGACCGTGAGGTGGCTGAAGGGCATCTGCCTCACGGGTTTTGCAGCTTTATCGGGTGCTTTTCCAGAGCGGTACCGGGTAGCTTGCAGCCTAGGCAGGAGCCTGCGGTCTCTGTTCTGCTGTGTCTCGAAACAGAACTTGCCCCCAAGAATCAAGGCTGTCCTGGCACATACCAGGCAAAGCCAAGTTCTCTTCTCGCCCGTGAATGGGGCTGATATGAATGGATCTTAACACAGGGACATTACCTGAGCTTGGTTAGGAGGACCAAGAAAAGGCAGCCCAGTGAGGTACAAGGCCATCGCACAGAGGTCAAGGAACCCAGAAGCCATTTCCCACTCTGCCTGATAACCTCCTGAGCCAAGCTTCGATGGACCCCCGTCAACAGGGAAATCATATTTGCTGACGTGCGTTGAGAGCTCACGTGCCAGCCACTATGTTAAGCACTTTACATAGACCATCTCCAGCCCCCAAAGATCCTATTTTGAACCCTATACCCATCACTGTCCTCACTAAAAAGATGAGAAAACGGGGACTAAGGAGGATGAAGTAACAAGGAGAGGGTAGAGGGTAGAGGGTCGACCCCAGGGCGGTCCAGCAGAGACAGGTCTGAAGACCCCAGACTCTTCTTATAAGGCCTCATCTCCTGCCCCTCTCACGTCCCTTCACCTCCAGGCACATGAAACTTATCAAGATTTTTCGACACCCTGAGCTCTTATCTTAGACAGCTGTCCCCTTTTGATGGAGCACACTGTTCCAGTTTCACCCCGTCTCTGATGAAACCTGTGTTAGTTCCCCATGTTGCTGCTCTGACAAATTACTACAAACTTAGTCACTTAAAATGACACAAATTAATTTTCTTAGAGTTCTTGAGTTCGGAATTCCAAAATGGGTCTCAATGGGCTAAAATCAAGGTGTTGGTAGGGCTGCATTCCTTCCGGAGGCTCTAGGGAGAGTCTGTTTCTTTGACGTTTCCAGCTTCCAGAGGCTGCCGGCATTCTTTGGCTCGTGGCCCCTTCCCCCGTCTTCAAAACCAGCAGCGTAGCATCTTCATCTCTCTTTCATTCTCTCTGACCTCTGCTTACATCTTCACATCTCCTTCTGTGACTCTGACTCTCCTGCCTCCCTCTTACGAGGACCCCTGTGATTACATTGGGCCCACCTGGGTGATCCAGGATACTCTCCCCATCTCGAAATCTTTAACTTAATCACATCTGCAAAGTCCATTTTGCCATGTAAGGTAACATAGTCACAGGTCCTGGGGATTAGGACGTGGGCATCTTTGGGGGGCTGTTGTTTAGTCTAGCATACCTTCTTTTCTGTCTTTTCTGACAACAGATTGCCTAACTGTCTTCTAATGCTCCCATAGTCCTTTGCATGTTTTTCCTGCTATGACATTCAGCCTGGTTCTGTCATAATTGTTCAGATGTCTGTCTCCCCAACTAGACTATGGGTGCCTTAAGAGCAGAACCCATGGCTTAACCCTCTCGTTGTTCATCATCAGTGCCTGGTACAGTGGCTGACACACAATAGCTACTTGATAAGCATTGGCTAAAGAATGAGTGATGAATTAGCCTGTAACCCCAGGCAAGACACTTCCTCTTGAGCCTAGTTTTCTCATCTGAATTGATCTTGGAGGCCCTTAGCTCCATGACCTTCTCCCACAGAGATTCCGAGGCACAGCCAACTTTGGACTTCGTAGTAACTGAGCTGGACCCGCCTTCTCAGTCGGAACTGTCTCCATGCAATGTCCATGTAGGTGACCTCTATTTGGGGATCATGACATGTCTTTAAGTCCCCAGGGAGTACAGTGCACCACTCCAGAATGTTGGCTCAGCCACTGCAGAGCCTTGGGCAACAGGCCATGACAGCCAAGCACTTTTACCCGGGTCTGTTGAGAGTAAGTCCTGTCACAGCAAAAAGACGTGTCTAGACAAAAATCACACGCCAAACAGGAGAGGGTTTGGTCCCCTCCCTCACTGCTTACTAGCTGAACGCTTTCCAGAGGAGGAGGGCAATGGCAGCCAACACAGAAAAAAAACCTACACAGTGTCGTGAACTCAACACAGAGACACGGACACGCAGGGGCAGAAGGGAAGGCACACTGATGTACATCTTCACACACGTGGACGGAGGTGCACAGGACAGAGGCACGGGGACAGACCCAGTCGTACCCAGACACAGACATCCATCCTCTTTCCGTCACCAGCACTCAGAATCACAGATACACAGACAGGCCAAGGCAAACACAGGCATATGCTCACACACACACACACACACACACACACACACACACACACACACACACACACACAGAGCCACCCCTCCCAAGATGTGAACTCTACAGCTGGGCTCACCATTCCCACCCCTGGCGTAACCCAGGGACCTGGACGAAGCGACAGACCTCGGTTCATTTCCTATCTGGTGACAACTTGACTATCTGTCCACCTCCTCCCTGACCCTCCAACAGATGGCAAATTGTGGGGCCCTGGGAGGGGTCAGGGCAGGGCCAGGCCGCCATTGCTGTGGGTGCAGCAGAGGAAGCAGCTGCTCGTGAATTTCATAAACATGCAGCAGAGTCTTTCCTGGTTTTCCTCTTGCAGGGTGTGTGGCTCAGCCAGCAGTCGCTCTTTTGTGTGCTGCTATCTTCCTCCAGGATGTAGGGAAGGGCGAGGATGTTCTTTGTCTCTGCCGCAGTTAGGTGACCCTGGGAGAAAGGACAAGTGAGAATGTGAATGGAAGAAGGGTTCAGTGATGACAGCCCCCCAAGGGGAAAATGGGGCACAGAGAGAGGATGGGACACACCCAAGGACTCATGGTGGCGGAGTAGGAACCAGATCTCGGCTCTCTTGATCCTATCTCAAAGGATTAAACTAGTAAACTCCAAACACGTGTAGTCTATGCCCTGAATTTGTGAGATCTTCTGTAACAGGAGATTCCCATCTATTTCCAGTGGATTCATTCCACTACTGCCTGGGCACAGGGGAATGGATGAAATGACCTCCCGAATCATTTCTTGCCCTGCAAAAGCCTAGCTCTTTGCCCAGAAGCCCTGGGGCTGACCTTGTCATCCTGGGCCTCTACTCTCAGGTGGGCAGGGGTGCCAGGAACCCCTGGGTGTGGGAGAGGGAAGGAAGCAGAGGCGGGGGTAAACTTTGCCCCCCAATAGATAATGACAATTTGCACAGTTCTTCTAAAATCTCCTTTCTCATTCCCCTGCTGAGATGAATGGGGTAGATGGTGAGGCAGACTCAGAAGGGGGAGTTGTATTCCTGCCACTCATTGGGCAAGTCACTTCCTCTCAAGCTGCCTTTTCCCACCCCGCGATGTGGGGATGATACGTATTAACATCACCTGATCTTTGGATGGAGGATTCAGTGAATTAAAGGTGCCTCATGCTTGACACATGCAACGCATTGATCAGATGTGTTTTGCGTGTTAAGTATGGCGCCTTGTTTTAAATATTCACAGCTGAAAAGAATTGGTCTTTAAAGGGCTTTGAGTGCAGTAGTTTCCCAGCCATGATCCGTAATAAGAAATACATTATAACCCAATAGAGGTACCCATACATAACTAAAATATTTCACAAAATAAGACTTAGGCTTACTGTATGTGATACATTCTAACATTTTAACTTTAACCCTTAAGAATGCTGGTAGTAACCGCCCAGTAAATTGATTTTAAACTTACTAATGACTTGTGACATGCAGTTTGAAAAACACTGGGCTACTGGGGACAGGCACGTAAACACACAAGTGCGGTAGAAGGGCACAGCCATTAGGATGGGATCCTGTCCTGGGGACAGTGGGGGCTTGAGAGAGGGGAGAGCTCATTCTTCTTGAGGGTGCTGGAAGACTGGAAGAATTCCTGGAGGAGGAGAATCTCGAGCAATGAATGGATATTTTCTGAGATACAAAAGATAAGGAAGGACATTTCATGCAGAAGGAATAACACAAAGACATGGAGATGGATGGGAACGTGGTATGTCTTCTGACCCTAAAAAGTTCAGAATGTTGGAACTTGTGGAATATTTGGGGGAAGTCAATGATAGTAGATCTCTTTACCCTTTCAGCTTCAAAAGGTGGGACTTCTAGAAGTAGGCCCCTGCCTTCCTCTAACTTCTGTTATTCTTGGGTACCGTGTTCCTGAACTCTAGCTAATACTGGATCTAGCATCTTAGTGACTGCCATCAGCCCTCTGGGTCCTCCTTACCAGAAACCCTCCTTTGTATTAGCCAAGAAGTGCCTTCCTGTGAGACTCCTTACAGGGCTCAGACGCCTATTCTCTTCTGCTGCTCCAAACCCTCCTTCTTTTAACGGGACCAGCTCCCTTCATGACCCTCAGTAGCAGTGATGGTCATGACTGATGGTAACTGAGGGAGGATTTGAAGAGCTCTTTATAGGTAAGAAGCGTTTTCATGTGAATTCTTCCATTTAAGCCTGACAGAAACTGTGAGAAGGTAGATTTTTAAATAATGGTAGCACACAAATGCAGGGCAGACCCATCCTCTGAAATCATAAACCTCTTCATTTTGCATAAATGCAAGTCTAGACGAGAGTGTGACTTGGCCTGGGTCATAGAGCAGTAGCAATTTGGGGACTAGATCCTGCTGCCTGACTCCTCGTATGACACTTTCTACCTCATCAAGTGCCCTTTCAGATATACCAGGAAATTACTCAGTATGGACACTGACAAGTTCCCGTGCCAGAAAATCACTGAAAGGCCTCTACTGAGGTCAAAAACTAATTATTGCAATCAAGTAACTCCCATTTGGTCAAAAGACAGGGCTGCCAAAGATGACTTTTCTTTAGATGGCACTTATTATACGTAGGGCATGAGAGTGAGCTGAGACCCAAGGCAAAGAAAATTATTCCTTAATCAATGAGATTGTTTATTACGGTAGAGCAGGATGCCCCAAGGATATCCCAAGACCAGGGCATCAGGGTGTATGCAACAGGGGCAGCCCATGGTTTCTGTCCTCACAGAGGGGTGGACTAGATTCATTGAGGCTACGCTTGCTGGGCTCTGAGCACAGTTCATTTGCTTGAGTATCTCATTGTCTAAAGGGGAAGCATGACATAGCATTTATAGCATTATGTCTGCACTCGAGCCTGTAGGCCTCATGCGAAGACAGAAGTTCATTAAAAGTTCAGCATGGGTACCAAAGAGAGCAGATTCGAGCAGCTTAAGGATAGGGCTCATGGAGCCCAGTGTATAGATAAGGAAGCTGCTCTCAGAGAGATTACAAGATGTCTAAGACACACAGCCAGTGAGTGGCAAGTCTATGGCTTGAGCCCGTCTGTTCATCTCCATGGACCGTCCACTAATGGCTCTCCTCACTGGAGCCTACATGACAAACACCACTAGTGTTTGTTCAATGCAGATTCTAGGCCACACTTCTAGTAGGTCTGGGTGGGCCCAGGAATCCGCTTTTTCAAGAAGCACCCTGCTGATTCGGAGATAGACGATCTGAAGATTGTACCTTGAGAAACATTGGAATAGACAACTCTGTTCTGATTCTGAGATTCCAAAATTCTTCCACTCTTATGTTTATTTGCTCTGTGTTGGCATCTAAGCTCAACGAGGGCTTATAAAAATTTCAATATATAAGGATGTGGTGCCTGTCTTCAAGGAATTCTCTCAAGGAGTTCTCAGGACTTGAAACACTCAGGGACTCCAGAAATATTTAAAGGACAATTTTGTTGTCATAATCTGCCCTTAACAAAATGACACTCAGGGCTTGCTGACTCAGCAGTCTGCAGCAATGGGAGTGGAAACCTGGCTGCAGACGAGACTTTTTATTTCTGGCCAGTGGTTCTTGGTGAGCTCCAGGCAGGCAGCACCTAGGCCAGGCTGGGCTGTGTGCTCTGGGCATCTCCAGAGCTGGTGAATGCTGGCAACGAGACATTGGAAGCATCTTCCTTTTTGATTGTGCTGACTCATTCCCCAAAATAGCCCCAGAAATTATTGGACTTTGAGAGCATATCCTATCTGCCCTGTGGAAAACTCCCATCTCATGTCTGGCTTGAATCTATACAGGCTTTCACCTATTTGTCCATATTCTCAATCATTTCAATTTTCCCCTCTCTAATTTTCCTTGTTTCTGGTTCCTTCTCTTGTTTCTTTTCTTTCCACCCAAGGGGCAGGGGAAGAGACGTGACTTGATGTGGGTAGGCACTGAACATGCAAGCCAGTGATCATTGCTCTGTTTATTAACAAGCCCCACTTGCTCATTTTGTGACATCATATAATCCTTTGAGTAAACCTCTGAGGTAGGCATTGTATCCCTCATTCAGGTATTTTGCTGAAAATGGCAAAACTTGGATTTAAAGACAAGTCTGTCCCACTACCAAGAGCAAAGCCTGTGCTACATGTGTAGGATGGAGAGTGGGAGGTGGTGACCCAATGGCACAGTAACAAGAGTCGCCATTTAGAAGGAGACTCCTGTACATTTCTCATCTCATTACCGCCAACAGGATTCCTCCAGCCAGGAGTTGCCTTGTTTGTGTGTTTGCTCTTGGTGGAAGGGCTTCATTGTCTTGAGTGCTTGTCTGAATCAGATTACTACACCCTCAGATCACAGAAGAGCTTGCCTTTCTGACTCACGAGAAGGTCAGAACCACTTTCCCAAGCAAATATTTGAGGGAGTCAGAATTTTAGAAGGCAGAGGAAAGCAGAGCTGTCATTTTCCCCCTAGCGTAGTTACCCAAACTTTAAGAGTTTCGCTGGGAACAAGTGAGAGATTTCTAGAGTTGAAAACAAAACTAGAAATAAAAGCATTATGTCCCCCTGCACACATACATGCCGCCTCCATCACCGGCAGTTGTGTCCTCAACGTTTCAAACACCCATCTCTTCTTTGTCTTCACTGCATGGTGATCTTACAGGACTCATCCTCTCCTAGATTCTGCAACAGTGTCCTGACCGGGACCCCTGTCTTCGGGCCCTCTGCTCCCTTTCTGACGCCTTCTCCTTCTTAGGTAATCATGATCTTAATGCAAGTCTTCCCAACGTGCTGCTTCCCTGTTTCAGCCTTGACAGTGGCTCCTCGGGCTGTGCCAGACCCCTTCTCAGTATCTGGCTCCCCCTCCAGCCTCCCTGACCGCTCAGCCCTCCCTATACTGAGCTTCCTGCGGCTCCTGAACGAGCTGGGCTCCCTCACTCCTGTGCCTTTGCACGCGCTACTCCCTTTGCCTAGAATAACATTCCTGGCATTCACCACCTGGCTTACTCCTACTTATCCTTCAAAGCTAAGCTCAAATGTACCTCCTTTGGGGGAAGCCTTCTAAGGCCCTCTCCCCTCCACTTCAGCCTGGGTTAGATGCCACATTCTCTGTGTTGCTTTAACACCCCGGCTTCCCTCTGTCATAATCCTCAGAACACTATTGTAACTGCTCTATTTACCCGGATCTCTCCCTCATTGCCCTGTGAGCTCTTGGAGGGCAAAGAACTCTCTCTCTTCTGTATATTTATCATCTCAGGGCTTTGGCACGGAGCAGATGTTCAATAAGTGTTTACAGATTGCACTTTTCAAAAAAGCAATTTGTAAAGGTAGAGGAGAAGAGAAATGGAATTGAAAGCATATGCTCAGGATAGGAGAACTTAAAATTCTCCCTGGTGCTTCACGCCTAGATTTCGTGTTTGCCAAGACTGTCGTCTGATCGGCTCTTTCACACCACAGAGGAGGTCTGTGCAGTGGGGCTGTGGGCTGGGAGTGGGTTTGTCCTCAGACCTGGGGTAGCCACCTAATTCGTATAGACCCTTCCCAGCCTGGGCCTCTGGGTTTTCTTTCCAGGTGGAAATCATCTTCTGCAGGAAATAGAACTGGCCTTTCCTAGTTCTTTCTGTATTCTGCTGTTCAAGCATGAAGACGGAGCCCTGTTTGAGTCTTGACGGGATCGTGTTTCATGATCCCCCAAAAAGTGTTTGCGTAACCTCAGGCCATGCTGAAGGCAAAATACAGCTTAAGGGGGGATCCTGCTGGACCCGACTCCACTTTTTATCTTGCCGCTGGGGTGTGTGCATGTGGCGTGGGAGGGTGTGGTCCCCCTGACATCCGTAGGCGTTCTCCGTTGCCGATAAGATCCAAGGCCAGAGCGTTTGTTTCCAGTGGAAAGAAATGGAGGAATTCAACAGCAAACATTTTATAAGCTCCTGGTGTGTGCAAGGCTCAATGCAAAGGGCTGTGGGTGATGTGGGATGATTAGGGCTGGGCTGCATCCTCAGGAAGCCTCTCATTAGGAAGAAAGACTGATGGGCAAAGTTTTGGAGACACGAGAGGACGTGGCTTACTCTAGGCCCAGACACGACCTTGGTACCCACACAAGGAACGCCTTTATTGAACTATGTGCCAGATGCAGGTTTAGTTCTTATCAAGTACATTCTTGCCTTTAACCTTCATTTCATTCCTATCTTGCAGTTCGGAAACGGAAACTCTTAACATGTAGTGGATATGAGCTCAGGAAATTAAATTGGGAAGTCAGCCAGTAGATGGAGGTGGTATCGGGATCTTGAAGGGAGGGATGTTTGTGTGAGGGTGTCCCCTGCCATCTTTGCCCTCAGCACATGGCACACAGGCTGGGAGAAAGATCTCTAAGAAATGAGATCCGTAAGAACCCTTATTTGGTGGTGCTCGCTGCTAGGCTGGAGAAAGTGGAGTTCAGAGCCAGCGATGGAGAGATTGACCGAAATCTCTTCCTCGGGGACAAAGTGAAGGAGGAAGGGGAAGGTAATTTCCAGGTAGAGATGAGGACATGGGCTCTCCACCTGTCAGAGAAGAGTTGAAAAGTTTAATCATCTCCTATAACTTTAATCATGTTTGTTCAGATTTCCTTATACTGGGGCCACCTGAAACCCCCCTTCCCCACCTGTTTGTAAAGGGTTCCCGTGCAGGGGAGCCTAGGGCCTCCTGGCAGGGTTGGGTACAAACCTTTTCTCTCCTGGTTCTCAAGCTGGCCCTGGCTACGAGACAAACCTTTCTGTGCCACGGTTCCCACTGTTCACACCTCCTTAGAAAAGAAAGAGACAAAAGGCTTAATTTTTTCCTTTGCAAAATGGTACATTTAATAGCACTCAGGCTGCAAATGTCTTAAAATGTTCCATTTCTTGGCTAACATTTCACTTTCTTGCTGTAGGATAGAAATCGCCTAGCCTTCTTTCTGTATATATATATATATATATTTTTTAATCAAAAACTAGTAATGAAATGTTTAAGTAATATATATATAATGGGTACAAAAATTCAAAACATACAATACAAAGGATTTTATGGTGGCCAGTAAATAAGCCTCTGCTTCCCATTTGCCTTCTAGTCACCCCATTCTCCTGGGGTGACCAGCATCGCCTGTGTCTTGCTGTGATTTTGATTGCACTTTGCTGATGGCTGTATCTACAGAGAGAACACTGTGGAAATTGGTTCAGCAAAGGATCCAAGTCACTTCTGTGGCCAGGCCCTGGCTGCAGAGCCTTGGTATTGGTGCAGTCTTATTAAGAACTTCATTTTCTTGCCTATAATGTGCCCTGAATGAAGTCACAGGGCCGTCATTATTAGTGAGCACGTGACCATCTGCAGGACAGACTCTTCCATCCAGAGAGCCGTTAGCCATAGGACCTTTGAAGTGTTTTAGCCACTAAAACACTAGTGGCTAAACTCAGCCATATGTTTCCTATTAAATTACATGACTGACAGCTGCCTCTTATGGCTACTTAGTACAAACGCCTGTTGCTTAATGGCTCAAATGGATATCTGTGTATTTATTTTGCCACCTAATACGAAGCATAAATTTTTCTTACTCTGGTAACTTAGCAAGTTCTTGAATCTTTCATCATAAGCTAATTGAGACCGGAACTCTGCCCGAGCCATCCTTATACCCTTGTGGGTGAGCGTTCAAGTAAACGTTTCTCAGCGATTCTAAGAACGACTCCGTGAGGGCACTTGCTCAGGAGGAGGAAGGAGGTTGGGAATAAGCGATAGGAGAATTTTTGTTGACCTTTCCACCGGGTTAGTTGCTGACTCCTTCAGTCAGGAGACCCTGGCTTCTCGACCCTCATCAAATTGTTGACATCACTGGGCTTTCAGGAAAAGGTGATAGCGACTGCTTCCTTGCTCCAGCGCCTGCCGATAGGAATTCATACTGGCTGATCTCTTTTGGTTACACCCTAGATTCCTTTGTGAGGAAAGGGAAAGTATCACGGACTAGTGACGGTGACTAATTATGACTTGCTTCCTTTGTGTGAGAACTTATCTTTCACTGCTACTCATTTACCTTGAGAAATAAGGAAGTGGGGCTCGCACATAGGGGGCACTGGACTGAGAGCCCACGGAAGTGCGGGCTGCCCCTGCCATGGCTGTGCAACGTCGGGCGTGTCAGTGCCTTTCTCTGGGCCTCAGTTTTCCTCTCTGTACAAGAAGAATTGGACTCTGTGGTCTCCTTGGTCCTTCCGTATTCAAAGATCTACAGTTTGGGGGCGCCTTTCTCTAAAGTCTATGCTCCTATGGTCTTGCCTTTGCCTCTCCCCAAGGCTCAGATGTCAGTGACTGATTGGGATCTCTGATTTTGTGCTTCTAGGTTTTCTTCGTGTCTGACCTCTTCAAGACCAAGACGACACTCTCCCTGCCTCCTCCTGCTATCAGGAAGGACATCCTTTCACCTGTGGACATTATCGACAGGAACAATCACCACAACATGGTGTAGGTACTACCCACCTCCTGAGCTGTTTTTGGAAAATGACTGCTGACAGCAAGTTTTTGCTGCTCTCCTATCTCATCAGACAGTAGAATGTAGGGAAAAACTTTTTGCCCGACTGATTTTTAAAAAGGAAAAAAAAAAGTCTTACCTTGTGGCCTTCCAAAATAGGTAGTGTTCACCTATATGGAAACAACAGCAAAGTAACAGCAAGTGCGGGGATGCTGGATGTGCAGTTGGTTTAAGTGTTCATGTTCTAGTGAACACAGGCTTGTTCTGGAACAAACACTAAGATGATTTGAGTAGAGCCTGCCGGTCACCTGTGTGACCTGAGGAATCCCAGGCCTGTTGGAAAAGCTCAAATTCACCTTGTAGCACACGATGCCAGAAATAGCAGTGAATCAAGAAAATAGCCATCGGGGGCTCCCCTGTTGTGTCTCTCTGTCCACACCACTCGATTCTCCACTGTGACTTTGGTTCAGGAATCTTGTTTGTTTGTTTTTGTTTTTAACTATAAGAAGAGAGCACGTTTGCTCAGTTAAGCGATCAGATCCTGAATCCAAATTTCCAGTTGTGAAGCCTTATCACTCACTTCCTCAGCCCGTAGGCCAGCAACCACAGTCCCTCACTTTAGTGATTAGGTGACTCTTTGTGGATGAGTGAATTTCACAAATAGCACAATTTCAGAAGCGCTCAAGGGCACAGGCCCTCCCCGTGTCTTCTCTTGATGCACCAGCCTGTGATGTCAATTACAGGATGCTGATGTTGTGTACGTCAATCACCAGGGCACTGCCACGCTCAAGTAGTGATGGTTAGCTTCGGTCACTGCTTTCTTCCTGGAAACCCTTGCTGGGTGCCCACCGGGATTGCCTGGGAGTGCCCGGAGACGAGCAAAGATGTGGTCTGCCATCAGCTGATGGAAAGCAGCCTTCCATGCAAGAGATGAAGGAGTGGAGGGGGCAGAATGAAAAGTGAAGCAACCCTTTGGCTACTCAAAGTCTGAATGAGCCAGAATAGCAGACAGTCTCACATCCCAGAGGCTGCCCTTCCAGATAAAGTGGGGGTCTCTGGGGGAGCCGCTCTTGCTAAGCTGTGTAAAGCACTATTGTCTTGGGGTTGATCTCTAGGGCAGTTCTTGGTAGGTTCTGCTGGGCAGAACACGTGGGTTAAATCTCCGTAGAGTTTCCTCATCCTCTCTCCGTAAGTGCCCTTCCAAGCAAGGTCCCACTCGAGGCAGCAGACAGGGACCGCTTCTACTGAACCTTTGAGGAAAGGAGGAAGGAAGAAATGCTTTCAGATCTCAGATGCAAACCTTTCAAAGGGCTAAATGTAACCACATGGGTCAACCACATGTACATCCTTACAACAGAAGCCGTCCTTTCATTTCAACTTATAGCAAGCTATGATTTTTATATATAAATGTTATATAAATAATGTATAAAACATTAAAAGTTAACTATGTAAAATATTATTTCTGAAACAATTTTAGCTATATCCACTATGACTATAAACTGTGTCTCGACCTGTGTTATTTACATTAGCTGCTTTCAAAAGCATGGAGTTCATTTTTTTTTAATATCAACTAAAATATTGTAGTTCTGTGCTAGACATTGTTTTTACAATGAAAGAAATAACTGCAACTAGAGAAAACTGTATAAAAACATTAAATTGTCAGTATTTTTGTAAGGTTCCATTTTGTAAAGAGAATAATATTCAAAGACTTTTGTAGAATACAAAGTGAAAACTTGTATCTGCGAAACTATACTTGTATTAAAGGTGCTTTTTAAATAAAAGCTCATAACAACTAAGGAGGGAGTTGGAAGCTCGGAATGATTGAGGGGGTTGGTCTTGGGTGGGTGGGAGGAGGGGGACTTGAAGGCTGTGCTCCTCGAGGGGCCTCGCCTCGCCTTAGGGCATCACTGTGGGATTCTCTCAATGGAAAATATGGTGGCCATGGTACTGTCGATAGGGATGCCCCAAGCTCTTTCATCTCTGAGAGCCTGTTTGCAGAGTGAACAGAGAGAGCTCCGGTCCTGCTCTCCTCTCAGGGTCTTCTAAAGAGCTTCTGTAATCAAAAGGGGGGTTTCCTCGGGGCAGGGGGAGCTGTGGGTCCCCAAAAGCAGACAAGGAGCAGGCTGTAGATAAGGTGTGCTTCGAGAGGTAACAAAGGGAGTCCTTCACCCAGCCGGCGACATCAAAGGAAGGAGGCTGCACCGCTAAGAATGGTATTTGCCCCCTGCTTTCCTTCCCTGTGTCTCCCCAGCCTGGAAGAAGAGGGGAAGCTGGACGTTCACTCACATTGTTTAAGCACCTGCGTGCCAGGCGCTGTGGCCTATTTGTCACTTTTGATCCTTCCAGCAGTTCTTATTTTGAGAAATAAGGACTGCTAAGGAATGCAAAGATGATGTTTAAGGTCGTAGAGGAGTAAACTGCGTGCCAGAGCTTGGATTCATTTCCTATTTTGCTGCTGTCGCAAATTACCACCAACTTGTGGCTTAAAACAGCACAAATGTACTATCTTCTCGTTCTGGAGTCTTTAGGGGCTCCATTTCCTGGAGGTTACAGTCAGCTGATTAGCAACCTTAATTCCATCTGCTACCTTAATTCCTTAATTCCCCTTTTGCCATGTCACATAACATATTCACAGGTTCCAGGGATTAGGACATGGGCATTTTTGAGGAGACCATTATTCTGCCTACCTGTGGCCGCCAAAGATTCACATCCAGCCCACATGCAAAGTACATTCGCCCTATCCCAACATTCACCAAAGTCTCAACACATTATAGCATCAATTCAAAATCTCAAATCTCATTATCAAACTACATCATCTAAATAAGGTAAGGATGAGGTTCTGGGTTTAATCCATCCTGAGGCACAATTCCTCTCCATCTATGAATCCGTGAAACTTAAGAAATAAGTTATCTGCTCCCAAAATTCAGGCATAGAATAACAGTTGTAGACATTCCTAGTCAAAAGAGAAAATGGAAGGAAAGAGGGAATCATTGGTCTCAAGCAATTTTAAAATGCAGCCAGGCAAACTCCCATTTGATTTCAGGGCCTGGGAATAAACCCATGTGGCTTGTGGCTTCTTTTCTGCCACCAAGGTCAGCCTGCTCTTCGCTGCTACACAAGCCTCACTCAGGTCCCTGTCCTAACTCAGCATTTTCCTGTAAGTGGAGTTGTAACTTTGGACCCCACGATGCAGCGAGGGAGATTCTTAAGGCCAGAGTCCAAAGTTTTTCCTTCAAATCTAGGGGAACAAAGTTCCAGATAGACAAAATAACTTCCTGGCAGGAGGAGGGGGATACACAGCAAGTTAGTGGGGGAGCCGGGGAGACCAAATCAGGTCATTCCATACTGCTTGTCTCCCTGTCTTCCCATTATACCTTTCCAATAACACTTGGTGAATTAAACTAGTCTCAAGGAGGGAGAACGCCATTTCATGGGCGCTTAAGGAAAGATGGGGCTGTGCCATAGTATGGCGCAGCTCTGGGATTCAGATATAAATTATTTCAGTTATTTGTTGATTAATACTAATTAAGTAATCTGTACCGGGCACTTGTAAACACATGAGATAGGACAGTGGATAAAAGGGACGGGGTCTCAGCTTCAAGGGAATTATGGGCTAGAGAAGAATGCAAAAAAAACAACTAATCACACAAATAGGTAATTAAGAAGTAAGAAGAGCGTCATGAAGAAAGAATACAGGAAGCTATGAGAGACGTCATTTGGAGGACTCGGTCCTATCTGATGGTGGTTTTTCTGCGATCTACCAAGGGTCAAAGCCTGTGTGTACCACTTATCTACACCAATGACATGAATGAAAAGAGCTCTGCCAGATGTAGGTCTAGGAGAAGAGACAAGTAATTACGGTAGTGTGATAAGGGGAGGAGGGGAGGTGTTGCAGGGTCATAAGTAGAATGAGTCAGACTTTGACGTCCTCCATGTGGACCCTCTCCCTATCTCTGGTAAGCATCCCTTCTAGGACATTCAACCCTGAAAAAACATTCCAGCTTCTGCATGAACCAACCCTTCCAATGACGATAATTGTGCCTTCAACAGCCCTTTGCAGTTTTCTAAAAACTTGAGTGCACATATCACATTTGGATTCTCCTCACCTCCTTAGGAGAAAAGATGAGGCATGAATGGCCCCAGTTGTCAGAGATGAATATAGGCTTAGGGAGGCTTTGGTAGTTTTCTTTTGATACCCAAACAGTTTGTAAATAATAATGAATAAGAAAAAGAGAGACAACATATTTTTTAAACTTTCTAAGAGAGGATATACACGTGGTAGATAAACACAGAAGTGTGCTCAGCTTTATTAGTCATGGGGGAATGCAAATTAAAATCACAGTGAGATAGTACAAACGTTGACAGTACAAATGTTGGTGAAGAGGTGAAACAATTGAACTTTCATTCACTGCAAGTGGGGATATAAATTGGTACAGCCATTTTGGAAACTTTGGCAGTATCTACTAAAGCCAATAATATGCATACCCCATCCCCCAGAAATTCCACTCCTAAATATACACCCAACAGAGGGATGTATGTGTTCTCACCAAAACTGGAAACAACTCAAATCCCCATCAACAATTGAGTTAAAAAGTGAAAATTAAAAAGATCATTAAAAAGTGTAATTAAATATTCACATGAGGAATACCATTTAGCAATGAAAATGAACACACCCCTGCAATGCACAATATGACTGAATTTCACAGAAAGAATATTGAGTGAATGGAACCAGGCACAAACAATACATACTGTGTGAGTTCATTTTTATGAAGTTCAAAACAGGCAAACTCACAGCAAAAGAAAAATTAACAAAATGAAAAGACAACCCACTGAATGGGAAAAAAAATATCTGCAAACCTTATATCTGATAAGGAGTTAATATCCCCAAATGTAAAGAACTCATACAACTCAATAGCAAAAAACAAATAACCCAATGTAAAAATGGACAATGGACCTGAATAGACATTTTTCCAAAGAAGTATATGAATGGCCAACAGGTACATGAAAAGATGTTCTACATCACTAATCATTAGGGAAGTGCAAATCAAGACCACAATGAGATATCACCTCATGCCTGTTAGAATGACTAACATCAAAAAGACAAGATATAACAATTGCCGGTGCAGCTGTGAAGTAAAGGGAACCCTTGTGCGCGGCTGGCGGCATGGTAAACTGGGACAGCCACTGTGGAAAAACAGTATGGAGGTTCCTCAAAAAAATAAAAGTAGAACTATTATATGATCCAGCCATTCCACCTCTGGGTATATATCTGAAAGGAATGAAAATCCTGTGTTGAGATATCTGCACCCCATGTTTATAGTAGCATTATTTACAATAGCCAAGACATGGAAATAGCCTAAGTGTCCATCAACAGATGAATGGATAAAGAAGTTGTGGAGGGGCTTCCCTGGTGGCACAGTAGTTGAGAGTCCGCCTGCCGATGCAGGGAAAATGGGTTCGTGCCCCGGTCCAGGAGGATCCCACATGCCGTGGAGCGGCTGGGCCCGTGAGCCATGGCCGCTGGGCCTGCGCGTCCGGAGCCTGTGCTCCGCAACGGGAGAGGCCGCAGCAGTGAGAGGCCCGTGTACCGCAAAAAATAAAATAAATTAAAAAGAAGTTGTGGAATATAGATACAATGGAATATTATTCCGCCATAAAAAAGAAGAAATTCTGACATTTGCAACAACATGGATGGAACTGAAGGGCATTATGCTAAATGAAATGTCAGACAGAAAAAGACAAATACTGTTTGATCTCGCTTATATGTGAAATGTAAAAATAACGAAAAGAAAAAGAAAAACCAAACTTATAGAAAAAGTCATCAGATTTGTGGTTACCAGAGGCAGGGGTTGTGGAGAGGTGGAACTGGATGAAGGTGGTCAAAAGGTACAGACTTCCAGTTACAAGATAAGAACTAGGGGTGTAATGTACAACATGATGATGTAGTTAGCACTGCTGTATGGCATATAGGAAAGTGGTTAAGAGAATAAATCCTGAGTTCTCATCACAAGGAGCAAATATTTTTCTTAATATATACTTTTTGTATTATAAGAGATGATGAATACTAACTAAACATATTGTGGTAATCATTTCACAATATATGGAAGTCAAACATTATACTGTGCACCTGAAACTTATACCGTGCTGTACGTCAATTATATCTCAATAAAACTGGGAAAAAAAAGAAAAAACCCAAAACAAGCAAGCAAAAACAATACATTTCAAGGAGTTCAGTAAGAGCAGAAAATTCCAGAGCAATGATTATACCTTGGTCAGAAAAACACACTTGAACCAAAATAAATATTTGTACCACTTGATTCCTAGCATTGAATCGGGCCTGGTAGGAAACCAAGGAAATTATTTGACTGTCATAATGATACTCAACCTTGTTTTTCTCTACTCATGTCCTATCACAGATTCTAAAAAAGGGGATCACTGACTTTCCCAGCCCCCATTCAGCTGATCATGTTCTATGTATTTGAGAAAACAGGAAAGCACTTGAGATGTCTCATTATTCTGGTTATTGCTGCTTCCTTTCCTCGGCATTGTGCTGTGAGGGTATGGTGTTTGGGGCTCTGGCAGCTACCTTGCCAGCCATAAGGAAAAAGCCAGAACCTCACAGAGCAGTTGACCAGTGCCTTAGGTGGACTTAGTGTGGGTGGTAGTCACTTTGTGAAAATTTATTAAGCAGTACATTTCGATTCATGTATTTGTCTATTGCTATGTCACACTTCAACTGAAAAAGGGAACAGAAGGAAATTTGTTCAATACCAAAGGAAAATAAAAAGATTGACAAGATATTGGCAATTTTTACTTCCTAAATAGCTTTCAAACTCATCCCTTTCCTTTATTCCCTTTGTTTATGTGAGGCCCCATTAAGTCTTTTTTAACCAACTGCAATAGCCTCTTTACCAGGTATCACTGCTTCAGTCTACATTCTTGTAAGAATTCCTCCATACAGCGGCCAAAGGGAACCTTCTAAACACAAATCTGACCATGCCACTCACCTGCTCAGGGAATAAAATCCTTCACATGGTATTTATTCTTCTTTTTAAATTTGAATTTATTTCAAAAAATGTAATACAATACAGAGAATAACACGAGAACCGTGTGCCTACCACTCAACTATAAGAGATTAGCATGTTGCCCTATTTGTTCCAGATCAGATACTGTTGTTGTTAAGAAAGAAGCGGTTGAGATACAATTTTAGCCCAGTCCCTTCATTCCACGCAGTCTCTCCGCCAGGTAACTATTATCCTGAATTTGGTGCGTGCCCTTTCAAATCAGGTTTTCTTACTTGACCCAACATATGTATGCATCCATGAGCCCTATATAGAATTGTTTAGTGAGTTTTAAATAAGCATATACATAAAGAGTATCAAAGTAGTATGTTTTTTATAATCTGCTCTAATCACTGAACATCGTGTTTTTGCGACTTATACATGATGGCACACAGATCCGTAATGTTCATTTAACACTGTAGCATCTCTGTGTGGGTAAACCACACCTTATTAATCCACTATAAAGCTGGTGGACGTTTAGATTGTTTCCAGTTTGTTGCTATTGCAGACGGTGCAGAAGTAGACTCCTTTATGTATTTCTCCCTTTAGTCCCAATACACAAAGAAATGGAATTGCTAGATGGTAGAGTATATGCGTCACCACTTTAACAGGTATTATTGCCAAAATGCTCTCAGAAGTAGTTGTATCAAATTTATACTATCACTAGCAGCATATGTAATTTCTATTTGATTTCCATCTTCAACAACTGGTACTGTTGGACTTTAACATTTTAACAATCTGATAAGTGTGAATAAGTAAAATCCCTCTGAATTTTAATTTTCATCTTACACACTAAATAGGTTGAGTGTGTGTGGTTTATAATTTTTTATTGTGAGCTTATCTATAGCAGGATTTCTGTTGTCTATGGGAGTCCCATGCATCCTGGTCTCTAAAAAGCAGTTTTGTATTTGCTGCCACCAGGAAGGAATCCCAGGGGGTTCATAGACCCTGGGCTATGCAATCAAATTATGTTATTCTCTTTTTAAACTTTCTAAAGAAGGATTTCAGAAAATAGTTCAGTCCTATTAGATGGATATATAAGACTGTGTGATTTGGCTTTTATGTGCCTCTCCAACTTCAACTTCAGCCAGAAGTTATTACCTTGGTTTTATACTCTCCTTTTATTTCTGATACATGGAATGTCTTTTGATCTGGTCCATGTATTAACAGAGGAAGGGAACTATATTCAGTGGAGAAAACTGTTATATTTTATTCAGTATTTCTATGTGTTTTTTCTGGGAGAGGTAGTTCTACGTTCATGAAGTCTGCCATGTCGCTAGAATTGGAATTTCAGCATGGGATTCCTTTCATGATCTGGGATTTTCCTATCCCTCAACCCCTATTTCTTGTGATACACCTACCTTTCCCCTTGTCCCCTAAAATCCAGCTATGCTGAATTGCTTGCAATTCTCCCAAACTCATATCACTTCACTTTTGCATATGTAGCTACCTCTTCCTAGTGATTGTCAAGAATCAGATCTGCCTCCACCTACCTGGGAAAACTCTGAGCCCAGAGGTTGTGTTGGATGGCTTTGCTGGCCTTCCACTGTCCTCTTGCTCTGCAATTGACTAGAAGTCCAACTATCTCACCTATTGACTGTGAACTCCTTGCAGGCAATGACAATGTCTTATCCTTCATTTCCTTAGGATGGAGCACAGTGGCTAGCACAGAGTAAGTACTCAATTAATTATTTTTGATTGAATAGATGACTAGAGAGTCCCTTCTTTAGTATATGTTTGGAAGTGTGTGTGTGTGTGTGTGTGTGAATTATATATGCAAGGATGTACACGTATTTGCCAATACACAATTGTGTATCTCTGGGCATGCACGCAAGTGTGTGTGTGTGTGTGTGTGTGTCCAAGTATATGCATGTACGTGAGTGTTCACTCTGCTTCTTCTGAGTGGGTGACACAAACTCTTAGGTGGCATTTGTGGGGATGCTATGATGTTTGTGGTGATGGCGGAGAAGGGGAATAAAGGATAATTGCCACTTTGGTGCCCAAACTGTGGAATATGTGGTCCAAGCAGCTCTCAGAAACTTGCCCCATGGAAGGTGCCTTTTATGGGGGGTGGGGGGGTGGAATCCATTGTACCTAAGTAAGCACTGCACTGCCCTTGAATTCAGGGTGTTGGAACGAGGGGTTGGAAGGAGTTTTGACATCAGTGGTACAGCCTCAGTGAACAATGACTCCTGTGGACCTCATCTCTTTAACTCCAGTAGAAGCTATGTGCCAAGTTTTCACTTTTCATTTTCTTTTTAATCCTTTAAGGCCAGTTCCTGCCTCACACCGGGGCCTCTTTCCATCCCATTAAGCCTCTGCCTTCTATTTCTGTGTTTCCTTCCCTCTCATTACTCTGGCATGTGTGGGCAAACAGAAACTTTCTACTGGCACTCTCACTCGACATCTTTCTCTTTCTGCCTGATTCACGGGAGGCTGTCTGGGGGTCCACCTTGATTGGCAGGGGAGTTCCACGACCATGATGTCACCTCTGCTCAGTTGGAGGACCCCAGCGTGAATCAAGACATCAGAGGAAATGAGTGGTGATCCCCCAAGGAGACAAGCTCATAAAATCATCATCAGTGACAGCAAAGGAAATTAAGGAAAACTGAGGTCAGAGTTATAAGAGTACAGCCAGTGTTTGTTTATCCATTCCTCATTCATTCAGTGAATGTTCACTGAGCCCCTACACTTTGAATAAGACATAGTTCTTGTCCTCAAGGAATTTACAGTCTAACGAGGAAGACTGATGGATGGACAAACAGAAAGACAAAAGTAAGCCCAGGATACTCTGGAAACCCAAAAAAGAGGAATCTAAATGACAGGAAGATCAGAGAGGAAGCAAATTGTAAAGAACATGGGTTCAGAGTCAGATAGACTTGGGTTTAAATCTCCAGTCTGCCACTTAACTACATAAACCCCTCACTTCTTGAACCTCTGTTTCTTCAGTTGGATGTTGGAGATAACATAATACTTATGCAAAATGGTTATAATGATTAAATGAAATGATATTTTAGTATAGAGCCCAACTCACCAGAAGCATTTAAGTTGAAGATATTTTCTATCTTATATAGATGTTGCTTAATGTTAAATTTTGAAACAAGAAGTAGGAGATGGCTACATAAAGAAAAGGGAGCATGGTGTTCTTGGCAGAGAACACAACCATGTCCAAAGGGCTGACGCATTTCATGAGCTGATATATAGCTTGATGTGGTTGAAATAAAGGGATCGCATGGGAAAGCAATGGCAGATGAAGTCAGAGAGGTAAGTTGAGGCCAAATCATGCAGTCTTGTATACCTACCTAAGAAGTCTGAACTAGTATCTCTGGAGCTTTTCAAAAGGGAGTAACATGATTAGATTTGCATTTCTAAGAAGTTTCTCTGAGGCAACTTGACAAAAGTGCTAAGAGCCTTAGCATGGACATATAATTTGCTCTACTAATGTTACTTCTAGGAATTTATCATAAGGAGAAAATCAGAAATAAAGACAAAAGTTTATGTACAAGAATGTGTGCTGAAGGCACATAAGGAAATTGGAAACAATCTAAATGTTGACTAATTGGAAAACGATTAAATAAATCACGATACATCCAGTTGATGCAATATTTTAAAGCATTCAAGTACATTTGGCAATATTTCAAGGTATAGGGAGGCATTCAAAATGAAATGCCAAGCCAAAAAGAAGAATTCAAAGCTTAAATACAGTGATTCTGGTTTTGATTTAAAATAAATAAACAAATGAATAAATATGCAAAACTATTGGGAGGAGCTGTACCAAAACCAAAAAATAACTATAGTTATCTTTGCATAGTGGAAATATTGGTGATTTCTGTTTTCTTTTTCAAGTTTTTTCTGTACTTTCCACATCTTTAGAATGAATATGTAGCTTTCACAAATTAAAAATATTTTTAAAAATGATCACTCTTACGGGCATTGTATAGAATAGAGGTTTATGTAGGAGAGACAGAAAGAAATGAGACGGTTAGTTGACTATTACAATAACCCAGGAGAGAAGTGATAAGATTTTTAGCCAAGGCAAAGCCAGAAGGGATGTACAAGCAGGAGGGCGGATTCTAGAAATATAAAGAGTTAGAATTGAGAAGACTTCATTGCCTATTAGATATGGGTGAAAACAGAGAGAAGAAATCAAACATGGTGCCCAGGTTTCTGACTTGGGCAATCAGGTGGAGTGTGTACTGATCTCAGAGAGAGAGAAAACGGGGAAAGGGTAGTTTGGAGGAGAGAGTAGTAGAGATGAGGTACTCTGTTTGGGATATGCTGAACTTCACCTGTTTGTAAAATGTTGAGATAGATGTGTCCAGTAAATAGTTGGATAAATAGGCCTGCAGTTCATTTAGTTACTCATTCATTCATTCAACAAATATTAGTTGAGTACCTACTCTGTGCCAGGCAATGCTTTGGTTTTGGACAGCAGTATACAAAACAAAATAGAGCTTGCATTCCAGTTGGGGACTAGGGTCTCTAGCTCAGAATAGACATAACAGACATCTGGGCTGAAGACAGACCTATAAGAATCAACAGCTTGGACATGGTAGAGGTGGAGAAAGATGTGGGAAGTGGATGAGGTGGATGGCCCAGCGGGGTTGTGTAGGATGAGAAACGTGGGCTTGTTTTGGATCAAGTTCAGTCAAACTATTTCTTTTCTATGGCTTAGAGGATTGAACTGCTTTGAAAAATGTCTGCACACCCTTTAAATATGATTACTTTCTGACTGTACTCAACTCCCAGTCTAGCTACCACTTCTGTGAGAGGTGGACAAGTCACTGAATCTTAGATTTGATGGTCTTATCTCTAAACTAGGAATAATATGGCTTTAACCTGCATCGGTATAACTCTCCTGCTTCTGGACCTCTGCAGTCTCTGTTCCTTCTGCCTAGAATACTCTTCCCTGTGACCTTCCCCTGCTGGGCTCCTTCTTCTCATCAGATCTCTGCCCCACTAACACTCCTGCAGAGAGGACTTCCCTGACCCTCCAGGATAAAGCAGTGCAAACCCAGGCCCTTGATACTCAAGCACCCTATTCTAATCGCTGTCTGCTATTTCTTTTACTGTTTTTTACTCATTGTTGATTCTTGCACTCCCTAACCAGAACGTGTCATGAAAGTATGGGTCAAACTTGCCTTGTTCTTTGTGATAGTCCAATCTCCTAGAAGAAAGCTTAGCATGTAGTAGGCAAGCAGTAATTTTTGAATTATTTTGAATTTGAATAATTTTGAACAAATGAAGGATTTTCCAGCTCTATGAGCAAATATTAATAAACAACTCTTGAACATTTCTATGTGCCAAGTACCTTGTTAAACTGCTGGGGATACAGAAATCTTACTTGCTTCTTATTTGCAAACAAGTTTACAATCTCATGAGAGATACGGACACCTATGCGGCTATTATAAGGGAGTGAATCAAAGCGGGGCAGAGGTTTGGGTTGTTGTGAGGAAGGGTCTGGAGATGTGCTGTATGTGTGGAGGACGGAACTAGGTGGTCTCGGGGCTACAAATTGGCATACTGGGATTGTGATGCCAACTTGATATTCTGATGCAGAGGCTTGGTTGATGGATGAAAAGATAGGACAGGAGAATGAATCCACTTTACACTTACACTAGACTATAATGATAACTCAAGGCAGATGGAATTTTTTAATGCTTAGAACCATATGGTTAGAGGAAACAAAACATCTTATATAGCATTTATATACATTTTAGAGATATATGATATGGTGATCAATAAAAGACTTTCAATCTTACAATCTGTATTAGGTTAAGATTCTGGAGGAAAGGTAAATGGAATGAAAATATGAGTTCAAGGAATAAAAGAAACTAAAATTTCTGATTGTTGAGAAGAGTTCTTTTATACATTTTTTAAAGTAAATGTAGGCATCAGAACACTGATATTCACTTTCAACTAGATCATTTAAAAGTGACTTAGTACCTTTATTTCAAATTTTCAATATTTACAAATTGCCATAAATTTCTTCGCAACTATGTAAACTTACAATGAACAATTTTAGACGTCAGTGTAAAATGTGTGTTAGAGTACCTAATTTTTCAGAATTCTTTTGTGGGTGTGTAAACCAAACCAGTTTGAAAACCGGGGGCGCAGACTGTCCTTGATAAGTTGTACTGTAAAGGATGCTGAGAAATGGGTAGGTAGCGGGAGGAAAATATGGAACCTCAAAAGACCTGTTTGGTTTGGGTTTGCTCCTGTTTCTAACGATGGGAGAAATTACGGAATGTTTATGTGCCGAGGAGAATGATTTAGCCAGGAAGGTGAAAGTGATGGTGCGGGAGAGGAGAGACGGTGGCTTGGGGCAGTGAAGGACGTGGGTACAGAGTACCAGCAGACGTGAGGCCCGTGAAAGGACAAGGCAGAGCGACGTGGCCGACGCCGGGAGGGAGGGCAGAGAGGATGGGCGAAGGGCAAGCGCGGATATCCGTGTGGGGTGGAGAGGGTGGTGGCTGGAGGAAGTTCTCTCTGACTGAGTCTATTTCCTCAGTAAAATCAAAGCAAGATTAGCAGCCGCGAGGAAGGGCGCGGGAGGAGGTGTTGCGGACGACAAGAGAGAAGATGTCGAACGGTCCTTTAGAGGAGTGGAACGGAATTCACTCGGGAAGTGCAGTAGGACTTGGGCTTGGTTTCAGGAGTTTGTTGAGAGGAGTCAGCCAGGCGGTGTGCTTCTTCCGCCACGTGCAGCCAGGTGGACGCAGGTGAGGGCGGGCGGGAGAGTTGTATTTACCCAGCTTGCAATGTGCAGGTGCACACGCTGATGGGTGCGGGTGCAAGGGAGTTGAGGCCGAGTCATTAAAATGATGGAGCCTGGACTTTAAGCTGCGGAAGGAGGGACAGGACGGCCACAGGGATGGGTGATGCAATCCATGAATAATTAACTCCCTGTGGGGGGCCAACTGCTGCGTTTGGAGTATTGACTTTCCTTTTAAAATTTCAGCCGTCTTATTTTTTTCCCCCCAAGGGCACTGACTCTCCGATTCTCCTCCTCTTCCGTCCTCAATATTTCTGTCGTCGTTTTCACAGGTGGAATATCTTCTAACATCTTCAAGGAGGTCAGTCGCGGTTTCTTTCACCATTACCTCTGCCGCCTGCGTGGCCCGCTTTGTGCGTTTCCTAGGCATTCGCGTTTCTGTTTGTTTTGGTCGCCGGCTTTCCTCCAGCAGCGGCGGATCCGGGCGGTCCCTTCAGGTTCTGGGGGAGAAGGAAGCGCTGATTGGTTGTCCTGCGAGCCGGTGCGGGGCCTGTCGCCGGGGGGCGGGGAGGGCGGCCAAGAGCTGAGCCAGCCACGGTTCTCCCTGGGCCGCTGGGCTCCTGCCGTCCCTCCATCCCGGGCCTGGGAGGCGGGCTCCCGGGGCGGGACTGTGCGGGCCACGGGGGACCTGATTTCTTGTTTTCTGCCCAGCCGGACGTTTTGGCACGCGATGCAGATGCTTTGTAGCTGGGCATTTATCTGGGAGAGTGTTTGCGGTGACATCACAGAGACAGATTTTGTTTGGCCTGCCTCCCCGCCCACTCCCCGCCCTCTCCAGACTTCCTCGGGTGGGCAGGCACGCACCCAGCGGGAGCAGTCCAGGGCTTCCAGCCAGTCCTCCTTTTAAAAGGCACGGGGTCGGAAGGGTGATTGAACATTAACTCTTTGTGGCGGCAGTTTATCTGTCAGGGAGGCCTGGCAGCCGGAGGATTTGGATTTCCAAGCAGCTCCACGCACAGAGTGCTGTCCACCAAACACTATTTCGTGCTTCGTTCGTGCCACACCCCGGGGACGTTTCCGAAGAGAAGGACAACTTCCAGCCCTTTGGAGTGACTGCCTCTCATTCTCACGTCCCAGCTCTTGGTGGTTCCTGCATTGAATTCTCACAACCTGTGATGTCGACATTAGTCTCCCATTTTTCAGATGAGGCAGTTGAGTCTTAGAGAGATGAAGTGATTTACCGATATCATCTAGATAGGTGGGACAGAATTCGGTTTGGCCCTGATCTGCCTTCAAAGCCCAGGTATAATCTATTATTCTACCAGAGCCATGCCCTCCAGGGATACTGGGTTTGCTGGGTGGGGAGAGGACAAGAGAACTAAGTAAAGCCGGAAGTGCAGACCCCAGGCGACCACTAAAAGCAAGGGAAAGCACCATGACTTACTTTGTTTGCTTGCTTGTTTCTGTGCCCTTTAGGGAAATATGCCCAGAGGAAGTTCATTTAACCTGGCCCTACAGGATGAGCAGGGAATTCCACACGCTGACAATGGACATTTCAGGCCCTGGGAGCAGAAGGTCCAAAGGGGAAGAGATTCTGGCATCCACAGAATGTAATGGGGGAAGGCCCTTAGGGAGACCCCAGCCCTTCATTTTACTGAAGGAATAAATGGAGGCCCAGAGAGGGGACTTAATTATTTAAGATCGCGAAACACAAGTGCCCAAATTGGGGCTGGAACCCCAGTACTCTGCCCTTTAATCTGTGGTCTGTCTTTATTAGTAATTTAGTAGTAAGACACAATGTAAGAGTTGTTCACACTTGTTCAGCACTTACTGAACAAGTACTTTATATGTATTCCTTTCTTTTAATCCTTGGAACAACTCTATGAGGTAGACGGTATTTTACAAAGGAGAAAATTGAGGCTGAAGGAAGTAACTTACTCAGGATCACACTGCAAGTCTGAGCCTGGAGCCCAGGCTCTTTCCTCTCTGCTCTAGTAGTGATAAGCAGATACGGAAAGAAGGGTGTGACCAAAAAAAAAAAAAAACCCTTTTCAACGTATGTATTTTTATCTCCCTTATTCAGATGAGAAACGGAGGTTCAGAGACCGTCAGTGACTTGCCTAAGGTCACAGAGCAATAAAGTGGTGGAGGGGGCAGTGGTGACTACTCCTGGGTTCTCTCTACTCCTATCACAGCCCCCACCTTGGAGAGAGAAGCAGTCAAAGCCCCTTGTCTCTTGATCGTCTTTCACATCTTCCAGACAGCTCTGCCTTGGGATCGTCCTCCGCAGGCCAAGTGGCTCTGGTCAAATCTTACTTCTCCAATGAGGAATTACCTATCCTAACAAGACAGGGACCTGGGTCTCCCGGCGGCCAGTGAGGTGATTTTCTGCATTCCTCCTCACTTTCTCCTGTGCAGCTTTGTCATCAGGGGATCTGGATCACATTATCCCCCAAAGACCAAAGTGTGAGATGCTTTTAGCTCCAGGGTCCTTTGGAGAAGCCACTTGGTCAAGCCCCTTTGGTTTAAGTTTGCAGGATAAGCATCAAGGGGCAAAGCCCGGTCAGGACAGCGGCGCTGGAGGCCTGGGGCCTGCTTGAACTGCGTTAGCACCTCTTACATCTGGGTGAAGAGTGACGAGTAGACAGAATTATGAATTGGGGGTGGAAAAATGAGTCTCCCCAAATATTTCCATTCACTCGTAACCCTCACTGACTGAGTGAATAAGCTTCATGAGAGTGCTCAAAATTAATTAGGTTTATCTGGCTTGTCTTCACTGCTCAATAAGGTGTCTCTGAGGGTTTGGCTTCCAGAAGGGATGTTTGAAAGATGGGTTTCCACTGTGGAAGGAAGCTCTGGACCAGATCCCAGGAGGTCTGGGGGGCTCGAGCCAGCTCTGCCAATGACTGACTGTGTGACCCTGGAAAAGGCAGTTCACCTCTCTAAGCCCATCGTTATTCATTCACTCATTTTGTCATTCCCTACACATTTCTGGAAGCGCTACTGTGGGCCTGGCACCGTCTTAATGGTTGAGACAGCTTCTAGCAAGACAGCCTCTGCAGTGGGAGACCTCATTGCTTCTGGGGGGAAATGATCAAGGCTAGAGACTGTGAGTGGATTCTAAGCTGCTCTGGGATATGGGTAAATGCCCCCTGGAAGAACTGATGTCAACAGGACCCTAGCCCTTGTGGAAGCTCTGTGAAAATTAGAAAAAGGCTCCTCCTTTTCTGGACAAATGTAGCCTCATACCTGGATGTACAGCTTGGCAAGCAGAGCCCAAGCAGATCTTTGTGTCCCCAGTTGCCTCCTAGGCTGATCACTCTTGCCTGGTGAACAACTTGCGTATCTGAACACAGCAGCCCTGAATGTCAAGATTGAGATAGAAAGGTCCGGTAGAAGGAAAAGGTGGCAGAGACCATTTCAGGCTCAGAAAGGAGTGTGTATAAACCCCGCAGGCTGGAGAGAATGCTGCCTCCGCTTGGGGAGTTGCCTGTGGTTCAGTGACTGGAGGGACGAGTGGGTGGTGTATTAATGGGGGGATTGAGGAGAGATGAGGTTGGGAAGATTGGCAGAGGCTGTTTCTTCACTTATGAAGCAAACAGTTAGTGGGTATCAGTCCAAGTGTAGTGCCATAAATACTAGGGAAATAGTGAACAAAATCAACCCAATGCCCTTCCCTGGAGGGATTCACATTCTAGTGAGATCCCGATGGGCCTCCGGTGTCTGTGACGGCATCGTGAGGCCATATTGATTTCTGACCCACCTCCCCTCTAGCACTGTATGAGCCCCCAACCAAGATAATGTGTATAAAAGGCCTTTGAGAACTGGGAACTTCTGAATCATTCCAATAAATAATCACTTTTAATCTTTTTTTTTTTGGCCGGACTGTGTGGCTTGCAGGATCTTAGTTCCCCGACCAGGGATTGAACCTGGGCCTGGCAGTGAAAGCACCAAGTCCTAACCACTGGACCACCAGGGAATTCTCAATCACTTTTTTTTTTTTTTCCTTGGGGTACGTGGGCCTCTCACTGTTGTGGCCTCTCCCGTTGCGGAGCACAGGCTCCGGACGCGCAGGCTCAGCGGCCATGGCTCACGGGCCCAGCCGCTCTGCGGCATGTGGGATCTTCCTGGACCGGGGCACGAACCCGTGTGCCCTGCATCGGCAGGCAGACTCTCAACCACTGCACCGCCAGGGAAGCCCCTCAATCACTTTTAATCTTAATCTGAGTGACCAACACTTGTGCCCAGGAATTTGGGGGCCTGTTCCTGGCACCCACCTGATCCTACCTTCTGAGAAGAAGACACCTTTTGTCATGGTCCTGATGCGACAGGAAATGTGACGCCTTCCCTTGCTCTACTCCCAAGGCCCATCCTGACCAGGAAAGATCCAACCTCTCTGGGTCAGCTGAGCAGGCTGGATGGCCTGTGACTTCCTGGGGCCTGTATAGGAATTCACTGGCTCGCTCTCAGGCTATGAGCATCTGCTGTGGTCAAAGGCTGTTTCTCTTCTGGCTGAAGCACCGGTGTGGATGAGAGAGTCACTTAAAAATCACAAACAAAAGGGAAGCTCTGACTCTTAGTTAAGAGAGGGTTATCCCCGGGCTAGAAGCTGGGTCTGGCCTGATCAGTAAATAGGTCTGATTCAGTGAAAGAGGCTGATTCCTAGGCCTGGGAAATTGTCCTCTTCCTCACTATGTGGCTGTAGACAAGTCAATTCCCCTTTCTGGGCAGTAGTTCCTTCCTCTATTAACCAGGAGGTTGAACTTATTCAAACCTGAACAACAGAGTCATTTGAATTCTTCTGTGGGACCTCAGTATGTAAAACAGATAAAAGCAGTGATGCCACGGTTAAGGTAAGTGGTGGGGCCTGGAGATCCGCTGATCTCATCTTGTCCTGCCTCATCCTCCCTGGACTTCTCCCGCTACCGGATATTGTCCTGGAGTCAGAGTGGAATTTGGTTTGAAAATGAATGGATTAGATCATTTTTCCTCTAACTGGGCTCCTCTGGCCCCTGGGTTCAGGGTAGGGGTGAGTGCAATTAAAAAGTTTTGTGATAATTTTGTGTATCCATTGAAATGGTTATCCAGCCCTCTCCCCATTCCATATAAACATAATATGGATTATCTACTTGACCTTCCCCCCATCTCTGTTTCTATGTATAGATGTGAGATTTCAGTGGCCCCATTTGACTTTCTATTTATGACTATGGCAGCACCATGAATAAGTCTAAAATGTTTTCCATTTCACTTTCCATGCAGTGTGTTTCCCAAATTGGACAATCTGTGATTTTTTTTCCTTAAAAAAGATGTATTTGTTAGAAGACAGTAGCATAAACAAGATAGGAATTTATTTCTCTCTCATATATGAAGTCCAGGTAGGCGTTCCAGGGATAGAATGATGGTTACTTGAGCGTCAGGACCCGAGCTCTTCCCATCATGTTGCTCTATAGTCCCCATCATGTGCCTTCCAACCTGTGATCCAAGATGGCAGCCCCAGTTCCTGCCATCAAGTGTGCGTTTCATCCAAAAGGAAGGAGGCAAGGAGGCAAGGGGAGAGCCTACCATTTCTTTTTAAGGGCAGAAGTTACACAATCACTTTTTTTCCACATCCACTACCTATAGTTTGATCATATGGCCACCCCTACGTTCAAGGGAGGCCAAGAAATCTCTTTAGTTGGGCAGTCTTGTGACCAACTAAAAATTCTATCATTATGCAAAAGAAGAGGACAGACACATGGGCCAAATGGTCATCTCTGCCAAGAGTCTAGCCATTTCTCAAGCTTGAGACACATGAATTTCTACACTTTTTTTTCTAGGTGTGAAATTCTGTGATGTGAGTAACATCTAAAAACCTCAACCTGGACAGGAGCTCAAGATTTCAGCTAATCCAGTCTCTTTCATCAAATGATGAAGATGTTATGGACCCATTTTACAGAGAAGACAACTTTGGGCCAGAGAGGTTAAGTGACCCACCCAGGGTTAACTTGGTCAGTAGCACAGGGAGAAGTTAATCTTGTGGAGGTAATTGCAGGAGTGGTGGGATTCACTGGGCACCTGGGAGGGCTCTTTGCTCTGTGCTTTTTATTGCTGCTTCCATGATGTCCTGGCTCTTCAGACCATACCTTACCGCTGATGCTATCATTTGGGGGATAAAGTGGACTCTGACCCAGGGATCGTGATGTCCTGAGGGAGTCCAAACTTTGTAGTCACACAGAGCTGGCTTTCAGTCCTAGTTCTTCTTCTTGTGACTCTGCTGCCTTGGGCAAGGCATTTTCTCTTGACCTTAGTTTCCTCTTGTTTAAACAGAAGATAATATTCATCTCCAAGTTTTCTTCCCACCCTTCCTTCTTCCTTCCACCTTCCCCCCCCCCGTCCCCCGCCCCTTTTCCTCCTTTTTGTCACTCATAGAATGAATAAATAAAGGCAACTGGTCTGGGACTTAGTACTTAGAAGTGAAAGCCCAAGGTAGTTTCCTTCCTTTCTTCCTTCTTCTTTCCTCTTCTCCTTTCATTTTCTTTCTCTTGTTTCAGTTTCATGTAAGTTCAGATTTTTTCCCACGAGGTTCAATAATCATAGGACCCAGAGGACTAAAAAAAACTGTAGTAGTTGGTATGTACCAGATTCTCTTCAGAAAATGCGGTGCCCAGAAATAGTTGCCCTGACTGGTGAACTTCTACTTCCCTTTAACATTTTTTTTTTGGCTTGTTTTTTGCATCAGGCAAGGAGAACTATAGTACCTCTTGGGTTTCCCCCTCTGACACCTTACTGCTGGACCCTGACGTGGCTATTCCCTCCCTTCTTCATGACTTCTGAACGCTTGAAAATGTTTATAAAACGTCATGCTTCCTGTGGGGTTTTCTCCCCCTTGTAATTAGCTCTGGTTTTCTATAAGCTCCTTGAGGACAGGGAATGGACATCTGTGTATCCCAGCCTTCATGTGTTAGAGAAGTGAAAACTGGAGCCTGATTGGAGATGAACTTCCTCTGATCAAGGACCCTGTGTTCTACTTCTTTGCCTTCATCGTAGCACCTATGAAGGACAAAGGAAGGAAAGAGGAGTGGAGGGAAGGAGAAAGAAGGTAGGGCAAGGGGGAGGAAGGGAGAAGGTGGGAAGTCAGCATTTAAGCATGAAAAGTACCAGCTTTTAAGAAAATGCTACCTCACTTAATCTTGACCGTGCACGTGTGAGACAAATTGCAGAGGATGAGACTGGAGCCCAGAAAGGTGCAGTCACTTGTCCGAGCTCCCACAGCGCACGCAAAGCAGAATGAGAAACGGAAACAAGATCTGTGAAGCTGAGGTGAGGGTCTTATTCTTGAACCATGAGTCAGAGTTACTGACACAGTCAAGTGTGAGAATTAAATGCACTGTGTAGGAGGCTAGGTCTATCTCAGGGATTCCCTTTAACGATAGTAATAATGAAGCTCTGTGACCCTGACAAAGTAGCTGGTTGTCTTGGAGCCTCAGTTTCCCCATCTCTAATGAAGGGGGCCCTCTGTGAGTGTGGGGGTCCCTCTAGGCTCTTGAGGTGCTGGGATTCATCCTCTCTCCCTGAATTCCTCAACCATCAGTGTGAGCCATTTAAAAATGATAGATTCTTCCAGCAGGAGCAATGCCTCTTTCGCTAGGTCAGGCCAAGCAAACTTACTTGGGGTTTTTGATGGGATTTCTCTTAATTGATTGGGGTGAGGAGTTCAGAGTTAAGTTGGAGGACTGGCTTTTCAGCTCCAAGCTGGAAGAGACTGGGGCCTGACGTGATTTGAGGTTGCCTGCCCCCTCTTAGAAGGCTGATTGGAGAGCATTCTGCACCCAGCAACACTCCCTACTCCCTGGAGAGCACAGAGGGAGCTGATGTAAGCTATCTTGGTCCTGGAAGAAACGATGTCAAATTTCTGGGGCTTTCCTATTTTGACTCTCCCCATTGCCTGGATGGTTTTCAGTGTTCTTTTGTTTTATTTATTTTTTGGTCTGTCTCTCTCCCTTTTTCTTTTCCTCTCTCCCTCTCTCTCCTCCTTCCCTCCTTCCCTCCCTCAACTTCCTTTCTTCCTTCTTTCCTTCCAGATGTATTCTTATTCTCAGTTTAAAAACATTTAAGACAATAAGAGGTTTTGAATGGTAACACTCTCCAGAGTCTAGCTATCAGTGATTTTTTACGTCTTCTGATCATTGGTATTTTATGTCTCTTCCTTATTCATTTAACTAAGACTCATTAATAGTAGCAATAGTTACAGTTGGGAGAACTTACCGAGCACCATTCTTTCAGGTCCCACAAGGCACTGCATTCTTTCACCCAGCAAATACTTATGGAGCATCCACCCATTTCCAGGCACCATCTTGGAAGAGATTCAGCCACAACCAAGGCAGAGTCTCTTTTCTGAAAGGAGCTTACATCGTAGTTGGAAACACAGACAATGAGCAAGTAAACAAATATTTAATGTATTTTCAGGTTATTTAATTACATCCTCAAAACAACCTCATGGCAGGTATTATAAGCCCATTTTACACACACAGAAACACTGAAGTGTGGATAATGAAGTTACCTGCCCAAAGTCACATGAGAAATTTGAATGCGCCCCAGCCTGTGGTCTTTGTAAGACCCAATGAAGCTTTTTATTGTTAGCCCAGAGGCAGTAGACTGTGAAGCTATGAAGCTGAAGCTCCAGGGCTCCTCACTTGCGTGAGCACTTTTTCAAGTCACTTCGGACCTAACTTTTTTTTTTTTTTTGGTACGCGGGCCTCTCACTGTCGTGGCCTCTCCTGTTGTGGAGCACAGGCTCCGGGCGCGCAAGCTCAGCGGCCATGGCTCACGGGCCCAGCTGCTCCGCGGCATGTGGGATCTTCCCAGACCGGGGCACGAACCCGTGTCCCCTGCATCGGCAGGCGGACTCTCAACCACTGTGCCACCAGGGAAGCCCCGGACCTAACTTTTAATCCCTTCCTTAGTGAAGGCCCATCACATTTTATAAGCCTCGGGCTTCACAAAACCTGGACCAGGCTTCACCAGCATAAGGATTCAGAGACGATTCTAATTTTCCTCAAGAACTTAGAATCCAATGGAGGAGAAAGACATGAAAATAAAACATCATAATACATAGAGATGAGTGCTATAATGCAGGTGTTATGGACTAAATTGTGTCTGCCAGATTCATATGTTGAACTCTAACCCTCGATGTGATTGTATATAGGCAGAGGGCCTTTAGGGAGGCAATTATGTTAAATGAAATCATAAGGGTGGGGCCCTCATCCCATAGCACTGGTGGCTTTGTAAGAAGAAGAAGAGACAGCAGAGAGCTCTCTCTTCCTACACACATGGAGCAAAGCCCACATGAGCACACAGAGAGAAGGCAGCTGTCTGTAAGCCAGGAAGAGCACTCTCACCAGAAACTGAGATTGCTGGCACCTTGATCATGGACCTCTAGCCTCTAGAACAGTGAAGAAATAAATTTTTCTCATTTATGCTACCCAGTCTGTGGTATTTTGTTGTGGTATCCTGAGCAAACTTGAACAGGAAGCAGGTACAAGGCAGATGGATTTGAGGATGGGGGAAGCATTCCGGGCATAGGAAACAGCCTGAGTGAAGGTGTGGAGGCCTGAGGTAGCACAGCATACCTGTAGAACCATAAATAATAACTGTACATACTCTGGTGGAGTACGAAGGCAGAGATAAACAGTGAAGGTGGGTGGGAGAAGGTGGCAACCATGTGAGGTGCCATGCTTAAGACTGGATAGGTGTGGGAGTGCCCCTAGTTTGCCCTTGAGCAGGGCAGAATCAAAACCATCATGGTGGCAGGAGGAAGAAGATGGATGAGAGGGAGGGAGACTAGTTAGGCAACTAATGTAATAGTCCAGGTACGAAAGGGTGAGGCTATGAAATAGGTCAGTGAGGCCGGAGAGAGGGCATGTGTTGGAACTAGGAGGAGAGAATGGGAGAGAGAAGAGGAGCTAGAATCATACTCGGGTTTCTCATTTGGGTATCTGGGTGGATGGTGCTTGGAATATTTTGATCACATGTAAAGTGACTTGAATATATACATAGATTTAATTTACTTATGAGGAAAAGGGTTTGGAATTCTTGTATTTCAAAGAAATATTAGGTGGAAGTGTGCTATGGTCCTAGATCTGCAGGTTTGGTCAACTGGATGCTCTGATATTTGGGAGCCAGCAGAGTGGGAATAGGGTGTCCAAGAGGCACAGGGGAAGATCAGCAGGCAGCCAACATTATGCTTCTTAACAGAATACTGCTTCTTTTTCTTTTTTTTTTAATAAACCTGAAACTTGGGCCAAGAAAATTATAATGTCTTGGAAGGAGTTGGGGTCAAATTTGGGGCAAAGAGTCTGGTCGAGTCCTAGTCCTGACCTAACCCACCATGTGCCTTTGGGTGGATCATTTACTGTCTCTGGGCCTCAGTCTCACCTTCTCAAAACTGAACCACTTGGGTTAAATGATCTTTAAATTCCCTTTTAGTGCTCATATTTTATGTGTCAATGTTTAACTAACATTATGTAAAAAATGTACACAAATCAAGAGTTTGAAGAAGATTAGAGTTTTATTTCCAAGGACAATGCCTAATTCAGTCCTGAAATGACAAGCTTTAACTCCTACGTCATTTCATCTCACCCTGGATTCACAGACTCATAGAGGAGTCTAGAGAGAAGAGATTATTTAGATACCATCCAGTTCAGTTTCTTTGTTTTTTTGTTTTTTTTTTTGCGGTACGCGGGCCTCTCACTGTTGTGGCCTCTCCTGTTGTGGAGCACAGGCTCTGGACACACAGGCCCAGCGGCCATGGCTCACGGGCCCAGCCGCTCCGCAGCATGTGGGATCTTCCCGGACCGGGGCACAGACCCATGTCCCCTGTGTCGGCAGGCAGACTCTCAACCACTGTGCCACCAGGGAAGCCCCAGTTCAGTTTCTTGATTCCACTTTTGAAGGGAGCGAGGAACAGGAAGAGAATCACCCAAGGTCATACAGCTGGTTAGTAGCAGAGTCAGGCATTGAACCCAAGCCTCCCGACGAGGGCCATGAGGGGCGTGTAACCACCAGCTTACTCTGTAGACTCTGATGTGAGTGGTATCCCTGGAATTATCAAGGCAAAGATCCTGCTCTTGACCCCCACTTCAGCACCCTGCTCATTCTATGTATCTAATTGTTTAAAATGCCTCCTCCACCCCCCTGGATACCTGGCACCCTCACTTCTTCCCTTTTACTTGCCAGCTGGAATTCTATTCATCCTTTAAAACTCAGTACAAATGTCACCTCCATGGTCCCCTTTCTTCCCTCTGTACATACCTTTACGGCCATATAAACATAACACATAGCATGGCAATGGTTTCTTACTTATCTCTCTACAGTTAACCGAAAGGGTTGGGAACTGTGTCTTATTCATCTCTGTACTTCTAACATCTATCTAGCCCAGGTGTTCAACTAATGTCCATGGAATGAATGAATACAACGGATAAATGATAGCATGAGTATAAACTGAGGTCTGCTGGAGAATATAGAATCAAACAGAAAAGGCTTAGGAAGCCATGTCCCATGAGGTGTAAATGAGGCTAGGGTTTTCCTCTCATCTGGTTATTTCTTGGACCTACAGGTCATCACCCTCATTAAGGACAGCTCTGCTAAGCTATAAGCAGGAAATGCCTTGGTATCAGGCCCGATGGCCCATATTGAAGACATAATCCTTTGGCCCGTGACTCACCAATGGATTCCAGAAGGCTCAGTGTGGGTGGCCTTCCTCAATCAATCAATGGTTGGGTGTCCCAGCTTGTGATTGGATCCAAGCCACCCAAGCGTACAGGTCTCTTAGATGTAGGCTGTATGGAGACCTCTGGCCACCAGGCCTGTATAAGTTGTAGCCACCCACCAGGAGATACAGAGGAGCATCCATAAAATCCAGCTTTTATGACCACTGACACCCCCTTGAGCACGGTTAATATGATTATTTAACATTTATGAGACACCCTCTGTGCAGTGGGGCTAAGGGAAAGCCAATTTGGCAGCCTCAACACAAATAGATGTTTCTATGTAACCCCACGAAGGTGATCCCTCCTCCCCAGATTAGTTCATTTGCAACTATATTCAGGAGCTCATATAGGCCAGGGCAAAATTCAATGCATTCTGTATAACATCAATCTAGGCATTAACCCAGGGGAACTTCAGTTAACCAAAACCCAGCAAAGGAAAACCCTCAATTAATTGGATCTTGATTTTTGCACTTCTACTGATTTGTTCTATGAGTGATGTTGACGTGCAAAGTATTTTGTTCAGTCTTTCTCATTCAGTAAAATATATGAGCTGCTGACTTTATGCGAGACCTGTGTCTGCTCTCCGCATTGTAGAAAGAAATAGAGAGCCTGTGCCCCCAGACAACTCAATCTTGGGGGTAAGAGAGGCATGGCAATAAAAATATAGTCTTACAGGTGATGTGTAAGAGCGAAGTTCACAGAAGAGTAGAGGCCTGGAGGAAGGAGTGGTCAACAGGTTAGGCAAGCTTTGTAGGAGGAAAAGCTTAAGATGGCATTTGATTGGTGGTGACAATTTCAGGATAGGTGGATATGGACCTTACAGGAAGAGGAAATGAATGAACAAAGGTACCGGAAGGTGAAATGCCATAGGATATTCAGGGAACGCTAAGCCATGCGGACAGGCTGGAATCTATGGTGTGAGGGGATGAGGTGGGAAATCTAGGCAAGGGCTAGATTATAAAGGGCCTTGCCCATCGTTTAAGAAGTGACTGCTGCGTTTGGAAGCACTGGTCATCCTCTTCTCAGAATGCTCTCCTCCCTTGGTCTGGGTGACATCACATCCTGATGGAGTAGCTCCTACCTCTTTGGCCTTGTCTCCTCTGTTATTTATATGGAACTATCTTTCTCTGCCATGTTTTTTTTTTTTTTAACATCTTTATTGGAGTATAATTGCTTTACAATGCTGTGTTTCTGCTGTAGAACAAAGTGAATCAGCTATACCTATCCCCATATCTCCTCCCTCTTGCGTCTCCCTCCCACCCTCCCTATCCCACCCCTCTAGGTGGTCACAAAGCACGACTCTGCCCATGTTTTAATACCAGTTCTCCTCCCCTGTTTTCTTCTCACTCTAGACCCTTCTCTGAGCAATTTTCCCACTGCAGTGATTCCCCAAATGATACCCCTCATGCAGATAAGTTCTTTCCTGAACTCCAGATGTGTACATAGATCTAACTGCCTAGTGGATGTCTCTACCCAATGGGGGTAGCCCTTTGTTCTCTAAACCGTCATTCATTCTGTATTTCCAATCTTATGAAAAGCATCAATATCCAGCCCCTTGTTGTAGCCTCTGACCTGGAACTCTCCTGGACTCCTTACTTTCCTTCATGAGTCACTTCAAGTCCATCAACCATTCATTCATTCATCCCCTAGACATTTATGGAGTTCTGACTTTGACCAGCAGCTGGTGATGTGGAGATGAGTAAAACAGAACCCTGGCCCCTGAGGAGGAGTCAGAAGAAAGGGACATGAACAGGTGGCTGTCACTCTGGGTACACAGTGTAGCCAGAGGGGGCTGTGGAAGTATGGAGGAGGCACCTGCCCCAGCTTGGTGGCTGGCCTGGTGTGAGGGAGAACTAGCAAAACTTCCTCCAGGAGGTGATTACCTGTGCCGGCCCTCAAAGAATGAGTAGCAGGAAGGCCGGGCAGTAGCGGGTGGGAGATGGTGAGGGAAGAGAGTCATTCCAGGAAAAGGGAATAACATGAGGAAATGAATGGAGATGTAAATGGCACAGTATGGCTGTAACTACAAGCAGTTGAGAGCTGCCGGAGAGAAAAATGGGAGGTAGTAGGAGAGAAGGAGGTGAGGTTGGTTGTAGCTACACGGAGCCTCGTGTTCCCTGATGAAGAGTCCGGATGTATCTCAAGGGAAACAGGAACCCGGCATTTGGAGCAGGGGTCTGACCTGATCAGGTTAATTGTGCAGGAAGATCACGCCCACAGATGGGGTAGGTTGTCAGGGGAGGGAGGGGCTGCTCCAATAAGAATACCAATGCCAGAGGTGATGAGGCCGGACCTGGGCCAGGTGCTCCAGGAATGGGGACGAAGGGCGCCTGGGGAGACGTTTCTCAAGCAGGGTCAGCTGCCTTTGCTCATCATTTGACTATGGGCACGATCCAAGGATGGAACGAAGGGGCTGGGCTTTTTCCAGCTGAATGTGGATATTGTTGGCGTGTTTGAGAACACAGGAGTGGAAGCGGGCTTCCTGGGGTAAGAAGAGCCTTCAGTTTTAGACCACTTTTGAGATGTTATACCCCCAAATGCTTTGTAAGCTTGATTTTCTTCACATGGCGGACTGGGGCTGCCTGCACCTCCTGGATCTGACCTCGACCTCTCTGGGTTGAATCCATAACTTTGAACTGGGCACAGAGGCCCAGAACGGAACAGAGAGCTGCTGGGAAACGTGGACGGTGGGAGTGAAGTCACCAGTCACCTTTGCTGCCCCGCAGGCTGCTGGCTTCAGTGGGACTCCTACACCCTACCATTTCCCGCTAGGAATGTGGAGCCATTGGAGAGATACAACCACTCTCCATCCACAGCGGCAAGTGTGAACCCTGTCCGTCCCTGCCTCCGTGCCCCTCCACCTCCACGTGTTTCTCATTAAAGGGCTGATGGAGGGGCCGCTGTGGTTCGTGGATTTATCATTACTCTGTCCTCCTCCAACTTAATCCTCCAGAAAAGCTTATGGTCTTAAAGGGGCTTTGATGAAGAGTGCCGTTCTCAGGGAAAAGCGGGTTTTAGGGTTCTGTCTAGATAATAGTTCCCTTTTCCCTTTGTTTTGCGTTGTGTTCCTTTTGTTTTAAAGGGCAGGTGTTTCCTGTTGTCTTTGGACAAAGTAGCATCTCTCTGGTATTTTCTTAGAGCGAGTGAAGTGGGGTCAGCCTGAGGGAAGCGTTTTGAGCATGGGGGTTGCCAGCCCTGAGCTACTCCTTCCTTGTCTATAAGAGGTTGGCCTAGATGAAGTCCGAGTCCTCTTAGGTCCAAGAATCTAAGATATGGTTCCGAGGGTCCGTGAGGTGGGGTGGCAGCACCATGAACAGAAAAAGCAGGGAGCTGGGAGCCCTTGCTCTTCTTGCCGGCTGTTGAGACCCCGGGCAATTCAGCTCACCTCCCTGAATTAGGATTTTCCTATCTGTCAGATAAAGACAATTATCCTATTTGGGTACTTTCAGGCTGTCAGTGAGGAACAAATGGAAATGTCAGAGGGTAATTTGTAAAGGACTGTGCACGTCAAGGAACTTGGGCCCAACTGGTGACTTTGCTCAGCTAGCTCCTTTGACAATTTGAATTGGGACAGTTGAATTGTGGCCTAGAATGTGGTCAGTGGGAATAGTGTGTATAGCCAGTATCCCTCCTCAGACCCAAATTTCCTCATCAGTACCATGAGTACAATAATAACTATCCCACAAGGTGGTAGTGAGGAATAAATAACATAATTCCATTCACCTCTTCTATCCATCCATCCATCCATCCATCCACTAAACTTTATTGCACACCTGTTGTTCACCAGCTTCTGTGGTGACCTCTGGGTACCCAGGAATGAAAAGGACATAATCCTGTCCTCTATGAAAACACAGTCTAGGTACAGAGACATAAAACTAACCAAAAAACTTATAAAACAAGGAGTTCAGGGACACACATGTGCTCCAGGTGTTTGGGAGCCCAGCATTTAGCTTAGTCTGTGGGTCAGCAAAGTCTCCTTGGAAGAGATGGCATCTGAGCTGAGACTAGAAGGATGAATCAGCCAGGTACTGGGAGGGTTGGGGGAGGGCACAGGCGAGGTAGACCACCGTCCAGACAAAGGGACCAACGTGGAATATTATTTTTTCGTAACTTTGCATGGCTTATTCCTCACTTTTTTCAGGCCTCTGCTCAAAAGGTCCCCTCCTCACAGGCATTTTCTCTGAGCACTTTGGTCACTCTCTATCCCTTTATCCTGATTTAGTTTCATTTACATCATTTGTCATGACCTGAAGTCATAGTATATTTATTTTTGTGTACTTAGAGTCTGTCTTCTCTGTTGGAAGGTAAGCTCAGTGTGGGCAGGGACCTCACCTGTCTTGTTCAGTGACAGATCCCCATCCCTTCAGGTCTGATGCTGTATTAGTAACAAGGTACTATAGGCTGGGTGGCTAAAGCAACAGAAATTTATTTTCTCATGTTTCTGGAGGCTAGAAATCTGAGATCAAGGGGTCAGCAGGGTTGGTTCCTTCTGAGGTTCTTCTGAGGAAGAGTTTGTTCTATGTCTTTCTCCTAGCTGCTGGTGGTTTGCTGGCAATCTTTGGTGTTCCTTGTTTTGTAGATACATCACCTTGCTCGCTGCTTTCATCTTCATGTGGCATTACCCCTGTCTGTGTGTGTGTGTGTGTGTGTATGTGTGTGTGTGTGTGCCTGTGTCCAAATGTTCTCTTTTTATAAGGACACAATTCCCTGTATTCCAGTGTGACCTCATCTTAACTAATTACATCTGCAATGACCCTATTTCCAATTCAGTTCGCATTCGGAGGTACTGGAGGTTAGGACTTTAAGATATGAATTTTGGGGGAACACAATTCCACCCAAAAAAGACACACAGTAGATAGTCAGGATCTATTTGTTGAATGAAGGAATGCATGGATAAAGGCAGAGAGGCAGGGATTAGCATGGTGCCTCTGGGGAACGCTGGGTTGCTTGGGATTCTTGGAGCTTCGAGGGCAGAGCAGGGCCTGGTAAGAGCTAACACCCAGGAGGTATGTGTACCTCTTCTTTAGCACATGGGAAGCACCCAGTCAGAGGCAGATGCTACGATTTTAATTTCTACTGGTTGTTAGGTGGATGCATTGCTATCTCCGTGGCAATGCATCCTTGCTCCTGGTGCATCGCAGTTCACAGCGTGGCAGAGCTGAGTGTCAGCAATTTGGGCCAACACCATCCTGTTTACCAAGAACCGTATGCGCACCAGCTTACTCAGCAGGTCCCGGAGGCCCATGTCTTATACGAGGCCCTCTAACCTGGTCATCTTTTCTTTACATCCCAACAATGGGCTGCATTCTGCCCTCTGATAAACAGCCTATCATTCATGACCTGAGATCAGCAATGGTTACAGGGGTTCTGGTACATTTCCTTTAGGGTCATAACCACTGAGACACAATTTCTGATTAATCAACGCTTGTGATACAGCATGGGCAGGGTAACAGAACATAAATAGCAAAGGAAACCAAGATTAATGTGGAAATGTCCCTGAGATATCAGGATAGGAAGTTGGGAAAGAGCCAAGAGGGCTTCTTGGATAATAAGCTGGAGTCAGATGGCTGTAACCTCAGAGCCGAGTGAAAAGTGTTGATTGCCTGTCATGAATCCAACCTCTTCCACCTACGAGCTCTGGGATCTGGGGTGAGTCATCCTCCCACGGTGAACCTCAGTTTCCCTAGCTCAAAAGTGGGGATAGGGCTTCCCTGGTGGCACAGTAGTTGAGAGTCCACCTGCCGATGCAGGGGACGTGGGTTCGTGCCCCGGTCTAGGAAGATCCCATATGCCGTGGAGCCGCTGGGCCCGTGAGCCATGGCCGCTGAGCCTGCGCGTCCGGAGCCTGTGCTCCGCAACGGGAGAGGCCACAACAGTGAGAGGCCCGCGTACCGCAAAAAAAAAAAAAAAAAAAAGTGGGAATCGTATGACCTGTGTCATTGTGAAAATGTGTCATTGTGAAAATGCGAGAGAATGCATGAGAGTTTAACAGAGACTGTGGCGTTTAACAAGAGCTCAATGCATGGTAGCAACAATAATATCGCACACAAATTTAACGCTTATGATGGGCAAGGCATTATTCTAAGTGATCTAACCCCATGAGGTGGGCACCATCGTAAAACTCACTTTGCTGTTGGGAGAACTAAGGTTCAGAGGGTTTAAGTAAATGCCCAAGGTCACATAGCTTCTAAGTGGTGCAGCTGAGATTCACACTCACGCAGTTTTTCCTAGAGCCCCTGCTTTTAATGATTATGCCGTGTTAACTGTTGGCCTAGTTATAATTGATGTTAATATTCTTTAGCTATATGATGAGAATTTGGGGCATTTTCAATCAAGAAAACTGGAGGTAAGATAAATAACAAAAGTTATTAAACGATTCCCACGTGCCAGGCAAAAAAATACTGATCTCAATTAAGCCTCACGTGCAGCCTGGAGAAGATGTATGATCACCTGCATTTTAGAAATAAAGAAATCATGACTCAGAATTATTGTGCAGCTAAGATTCAAACCAAGTCCATCTGGGTTCAAAGCCCAAGCCCTTTCTACCACACCCGCTGCCTTCGGGAAATTCGTTGGAGATACATTGGAGGGGCTGCATGATATCCAGAGCCCTATCCCTAAGGGGTGACTAAAACATGGGAGGCTCTTCCTGACTTGCGTCAGAGCTGAGTTTGTAAGGAAGACCATTTACAGGTTCACAAGACACCGGGTCCAAAATGAGTAACGAGTCAGACTCCCAAAGGAAGTTAAGAGGGCAATAGGAAAAATACTGCTGGGTCTTGATGGTCCATGAAAGCGCAGAGGAAACATCAGCAAGTAAGGAAGATGGATAGGAGAGCTTATATTTAAAACTGGCTGGAGGTAAGGAAGGAAGCGATCAACCTAATTTTAGAAAGCCTTAGACTCTGAGGCTCCTAAGGTTTGAGACTGGGAACTCGGGTGAGGATTACTTGCCATTCATCATCCATTGGCCTCTGGAGGAGGAGCTGGGGCTGATTCAGCTGGGAGGTATCCTCCGGTGGGTAGAAAAAGGATGAGCTTTGAAGCCAGGGAGATCTCGTGTTGAGCTACATTTGGTCGACACTAGAGGTGAGGTGGGAAAGGCTTTACCAGCTATCATCAACAGGGTCTCAACTAAAGATCTGATTTGTTCAAGTATCTGAAAACATTCTACAATGAAAACTGTTATCAGATGCTGCTTGTACTGTGCTATGGACCACACATATACTGTTTTCAGAAGACTTGAAATGCCAGTGGTAGTTTAAAAACTGTACACCTGATGGAGAAGGAAGACAATGTAATGTTTCAGCTGGATCCAGAGGTGCATCAAATTAAGGGACAGCTCCAACTGGCAAACAGGTGTTTCATGTTGGTATCCAGGAAGAAGTGGTTGATAATGGACAATTCAGAAGTGCTTTCCCAAAAGGTGGATGGTTCTTTAAAAAGTTTGAGGTCACATCCCTTGCAGAAAACACTGACACCCAAGACACTGACTCTTGGTCCAGGAAACACGGGTCTTCCACGTATTAAAAAAAACAAAAACAAAAAACTTATTTCACCTCTCTGTGGCTTGGCTTCCTCATCTATGAAATGAGACGGTAGTACCTGCCTGCCACAGTTTTTGTTAAAGATTAAATGAGAAAGATGGAAAGGGCCTGGCCCTTGGTAGGCACTCAGTTAATGTTCATTGGGTGAATCTCATGGGGAGGTGAAATGTTTATAAAAGGAAGTCTTCACTGAATCACGATAAGAGTATCATCAGTAGATTCTAATTTCTTTAGATTAGAGGAGGTTTTCATGTCTTCTGTGCTCTGTTTTTGGCCTTTCCCTTATTCAATGCCTGCTATGCTCTGAAGGCTCTAAGAACGCTTAATAACTGCATGAGTATAAATCATATACTCAAACCCTGACATAAAGTATTGTTGCTAATTACATAATGCACACTGAAGTTTACATTATAGGACTTTAACGCCGTTAGCTCTTTTTTCTTCAAAACTGAGGTATATTTATGTTTTCTTTTCCCGATTTCAAAAATAATGTAAGTTGGGTGAAAATAATTCTGTTAATTCAGGATGATATGGAGTAGCGAGTAAAAGAATTCTCTGTAATTTGACTTCCCAGACATAACCATTTTTTGTTATGTGTATGTGCTTCCAGACTTTATTCTGTATGCATATAAACCTATATGTTGCATTGTATGTACCCACACAGACACAGACACACACACACAAACCTTAGTGCAAAATCTTGATCTCTAGCTGAGCACATTGCCACCCAGAATAAAGACTACATTGCTTAGCCTCTGTTCCAGCAATGTGTGTGCAGGGGGCTAGGTTCTAGCCAACAGCGTATAAGCAGACAGGCTGTGCAGCACCAAGAAGGTTGCTTAAGAGAGGCTGATGGAGACGGGAGGTGTGTCTTTTCGGCGTTTTTTCCTGCCTTCTTCTGACCTACAAAACAGATGTCAAGGTAAAGTGTCAGCAGTCATCTTAGGCTGTGAGGGGACTCTGAGGATGGAAGCCGCACGTTGGGGACCAGAAGAGAGTAGCTGAGGCGTTGATAACTTAAAGGAATAGCCATACCAGCCCCCATCGTCCTTCTCCAGGTCTTCTTTAACATTGGAGAATAACTCCCTGTGATTTTAAGCCACTGTGATGAGATCTTCTGTTAGTGGTGCCTGGACACTTAGTATCTAAATGATACACAGTTCTTCCCCACCCCTTCTGCTTAGCTGTATATTATATATATTTTCCCCTGTCAATGCATAAACAAATCTACTATGTTCTTTTTCATGACTACATAAATATTCCATTGTAAGGATTTACTGTTAATTTTCTCAATTCCTCATTGATAAAACTCCTACGTTCTTAATTTTTGAAAATGATGAACAGTGTGGACCGTAAATCTTTGTGCACATTTTAGTATTTTCTTAGGATAAGAAGAGGAATTTTAGGGCTAAAAGAGATGTGCATTTTAAATTGGTAATTTAATAAAATTGATAAATTGTTCATTGTAATTGATATGTATTGCCAAATTGTCTCTAGAAAGGTTGTTTCAAGCTATACTTCTGCAGGTAGAATTTAAAAAAAATTTGTGTCGTGAGATTTTTCATACATGCAAGGCACAAAGAGGAACATACACAAATCTACATACATACTATTCTGTTTAAGAAGTAGAACATTTCCACAACGGCCTGAACTGTCCTGTGTATCTCATTCCAATGGGACCATCCAACTCTTCTTACCCAGTGGGCTCTCCTGATCTTTCAACACCCCTTGAGGCCAATGGGTGAATCTGTAGGATTTTTTTACTTGCAAGCCATGGACACTCTCCCCCACTCAAAAAGAATGCATTGGTGCATACAATTTAAATGTCTGGGGTAGAACTTGTTGGAGGGAGGAGTCAAAGGAGGTCATCAGGACCCCATCTCTCTTCCTCTCTCAGGCGTCCTTTCCTCCACGCTGGCAAGATGGCGGCCAGCACCGCCAGGCCTGCATTCTTCAGGTTCACATCCTGAACCTGCAGGAAAAAATAGTGCATCTTCCCAGTAACTCCCACGTAAGACCTGGATTCATTCCAATTAGATTAACCAGAGTGCTGTGCCCATCCTGAATATATCTAGCTCCTATTATGGATTTGTCATCTGGAACCTCTCAAACGCTTCTGATGTTCATTTATATTTTCTGCCTGAGATGGGATAGCAGACCCCAGGGTTAACTACCTTTTCGGTAATGTGGTCCCTGGCAGAGGATACAAGGATAAGCAACGCTAACATTTACTGAGTGCTATAATGTGCTGGGCCCTTATCTCATTCATCTGCAAGGTGGGTATGATGTCCGTTTTGTAAAATGGAGAAAATAATGGCTTAGAGAAGATGAATGGCTGCCCTGAGCTCACACAGCTTGTGTGTGTTGGGACTGGGGTCTAACCCCAGGGTTCTCTCATTCCAGCGTCCAGTGGAAACACGGCCAGGGCATGCTGTCTCTCTTGCAATAGTCATGCATTCACCTCACAAGGCTGATGTAAACTGAAGCACTGCACAAACATTAGTGCATTGAACTTATTGTGATGTCCTCACTTTACCTCCTTCAAGCCCCCTGGGGGAGGGAAGGAGACAGCTTGGTAATTGGCCTGGTAATTCTGAGTAAACAGATTAGGTAAGGGCTGAGAGAGACAAATTATTTCCTGAGCTATTTTTTTCTTTATTTCTACAAGTAAGTTTTCAGGGGATATCTACAAGTGTTTAGAATTTTGAGAATCATATAAAACACTTACAGTAGAGGTTTACTCTGGGCAGGTTCAGCGGACCCTACAAGGTATGATGGAAAGAAGCAAGGCTCAGGCTAGACGGGTGGGGTTTCCAGCTGGCTTCTGACTGTTGCTGGCCCCACTATGTAACGTGGAGCTGGTCCCATCTCCTTGATGACCTCGGTTTCCCCACTGGTTCAACACGGGCTTTGGATAAAGACATGCCCATCCTACAGCTTTTCAGCTGTGGGATAAGGGTGATTAGGAGCTGCTGGTAACCCCAGGCTAACCAAGTGTTATCCGTGAGCGTCTCAGGAAGAAAAAAAATATCTTCCATTGGCTGTAGGGCAACCTTCTTGTGGGCTGAAGAGGAGCTGAGGAATGGGACCCTAGGGGTTTTCCTGCTTCTGGAAATATTTGGCTTTGGTTATTCCCCAGCCAAAAGCTTCATGACCCCTGCAAGGAGTCACCTGGAGTACCTGACCAAGCTCCAGTTTGAACATGAGGAATATAGGTCGTTAGCAAGAGGCTTTAATGTCCCGTAAACTGGCTTCCTGGAGGGGAGAGCTCACCACAGCATAATCAAGCTGTTATTCAGAAGCTCAGCCTATTTCCAGCCAGGGGCACACAGAGCTTCTGGAGGAGGGGCAGTGCCAGGAGGCGGGAGGAGCACGGGACCGGGGGTCAGGGGCTCTAGTCCAGGCTCTGCCACTGAACTGGGCAAGTCACTCCCTCTCCTTGGGGCTCATTTTCAAGATGAGAGGTGGTTATGGGTGTGCTTTGGGACTTTCCAGTTCAGACAAAAACCACACGAGGAAATGAAGTGAACAGATCATGCAGCCACTTGCCTGAGTTCTGTGGCAGCCTTGCTACTCACTGTCTTTGTGTCCTTAGGTCATTTATTTAAATTGCTGTGCCTCAGTTTTCTCATCTATAAAATGGGAATACTCAGTGTTCACACCCCATGGAGGCTTGTGATGCTTCAAGGTAAAGCCCTTCAGGTAGCGCCTGGATAAAGTAAGCACCCTCCACATATAAACCCTCACAGTGATCATCACCCACTCTATAGCAGGCGGCACCCTCTGTTTGGGGACTTGGGGGAGCAGACCTTCTGGGGTTGGGACCTCAGGCCTGCAAGTCTCCGGCAATGCATGAGGCTTCCTGTGGCAGTGGGAAGATGCCTTTATACTCAACTCTGTCTACTGGGGACTCTACAGGGGAGGACCCCCCTCAGCAAGGAAACTCCTGGGAGGTCGACGTGTAAGACTTGGAGGACTCCTGCCAGGAAGAGGGGAGGGCAAGAGAAGGGAGAGAGAGAGGAGGTGGAAAGATAGGACCAGGCTGACTTGGGTTCAAGTCCTGGCTATGCAGTGTCCTTGCTGTGGGAGCCTTGAACGAGTCTCTGGATTCATCTGAACTTCACGTCGCTCTCCTGTAAGATGAGAGCACGGTGCCCAGGCTGCAGATCTGTGCAGCGTGTGAAAGAAACAGCAGGGTGAGAACATCTGGCCTGGTGGCAGTTACACCAGGGATTCTCAACAGGTATCAGTCGAATGTGAGTCAGAGGCACGGAGGACGCAGCCTGTGATGGCAGCAGGGTGCTCGGAGAGGAGCTGGTGGCGTGTGCATGTGTGCGTGTGTGCGTGTGCCCGTGCAGGTGTGGCACAGTGGAGGTGGGGGGAGGGAGAGGAAAGGTCTGCCTCTTACCTAGTGACCTGTCCAGGTCTCTTTATCCTAAACACCCCTGCCGTGGTTCCTGGCTACACCCCTCCCACCGGACACTGGCTGCAGCCTCTTAACTGGCCTCTTTGCTTCTGGTCTCACACGCTGCATATTTTCCTTCACCGTGTGATCAGAGTCATCATTCCAAAATGGAGATCTAGTGTCACTCCTTGGCTCCTTGCTGTCCTCAGGATAAGTAACAAAGCCCTGGGCCAGGATGTCTTCTGATTGTCCCCTGCAAGGCCATCATCCTCCCTTCCCCTCCTAGGACCCTGACCCCCAACGGGCCCACCACGTTCATGTTCCTAGCTGGGTTCAGCCAATGCAGACCCGGGAGATGGGAGAGAAGGAGGCGAGCGGTCAGAGCACTGACCTCCTGCTTCCCTCCTGCAGGTTCCCGGGGGAGGTTTGTTTCCCTCTGCCAAAGGCCACAGCTCCTGTCACTGTCTTCCCTGTACCCTGCCTGCTCCGGCCCCCTCAGGCTTCAGGGTGGCACTGGCTACTAGCCCATGAGCACTGCAGCATCCATTCTCACTTTTCCTGCTCCCTGACTGCACTTCGTGTAAAGTTTCTTACACTTTTCTTAAGTCACTCAAGTGAATGTGCTGTCTCTTTCCTGCTGTGACCCTGCCTGATACATACTGCTTACAAGGCCCTATATGCTCTGCCCCAGCTGGTCTCACCCCTGCACCCGATGTGCCCACTTCTCCCTATTAGTCACACTGACCAGCCTCTTTCTCACCCCAGAGCTTTCCCACAGTTGGAGTTTCCGCCAGGATCACTTTGTTACTCTGTACCTGCTTCCTCCAAGAAGCCCTCCTTGATACCCCCAGGCTCGGTCGGAGCCCCTCCTCTAGCTCCACAGGTCCGTTTGTACTCCCCACGTCACCGCAGCATGAATCATGATACTGCAGTTGCCTGCTTACCTGTCTTTCTTTCCTACCAGATTGTGGACCCCATATCTCGCTGGTGGAGAGTGAGGTAGAGGTTAAGGGCACAGACTCTGGAGCTGTCCCTCCTGGGTTCATTTCCAACTCTCCACTTCTCAGCTGTGTCTATGGAGCCTTAAGCAAGTCACTTAACCTCTGAACAGTTACCTCATCTGTAAAATGGGGATATAGAAAATATCTACCTTTGGGGTTGTTGTGAGGATTACATTAGTTAATATATGTAAAACTGAGTATTTTTGTAATTCTGTATATTTGCTAAGTTTGTATATATATAACTGTTAATATTAACTCATATATGTCATACTTAGTTTTACATATGTTAACTTAGTTAATATAAGGAACTTAATGTATGGAGTTATTAACTAATTTGGTTAATAACTGGTACCCAGAAAACATTAGGTTTTTAAAAAATTTTTTGGCCATGCCGTACAGCATGTGGGATCTTAGGTCCCCGACCAGGGATCGAACCCACACCCCCTGCAGTAGAAATGTGGAGTGTTAACCACTGGACCTCAAGGGAGGTCCCGACATTAGGTATTATGGTCAGTTGGTGGCACAAAGTGTATGCTCACTGACGATAAATGGATTCTATGTGACAGGTGTGTCATTGCCCAATACTGTACTTTCTTTAGTTTTTACAGCAGGCTTGGGAGGAGGAGAGTCTAGAAATTCATTTTTTTTTTTTACCATCTTTATTGGAGTATAATTGCTTCACAATGGTGTGTTAATTTCTGCTCTATAACAAAGTGAATCAGCTATACGTATACATATATCCCCATATCCCCTCCCTCTTGCGTCTCCCTCCCACCCTCCCTATCCCACCCCTCTAGGTGGACACAAGGTACCGAGCTGATCTCCCTGTGCTATGCGGCTGCTTCCCACTAGCCATCTATTTTACATTTGGTAGTGTATATGTGTCCATGCCACTCTCTCACTTTGTCACAGCTTACCCTTCCCCTTCCCCATGTCCTCAGGTCCATTCTCTATGTCTGCATCTTTATTCCTGTCCTGCCCCTAGGTTCTTCAGAACCATTTTTTTTTTTTTAGATTCCCTGTATATGTGTTAGCCTACGGGAGAGTCTAGAAATTCTATCCCTACTTTACAGTGAGGACACTGAACTTGGACAGACTTGCCCAGGGATCCTCAACTGACACAGAGCTGAGGGGCAGTGGAGCCCGGATGTGGAGGCCCCTGGCTGGGCACCGTCACCCTCGGCTGCCACAGGGAGTGAGGTCTGTGTGCTTCAGCTCTGGCTGGGTCTGTTCTGGGAGGGGGGAGCTGCAGAGTGAGTGGAATCCAGGGGCTTTAGAGGCCTCAACTTTGGTCACTTTCCCTGAAAGTCTCTGAGTCACCTTTGGGATTTTCCAGGCTATAACCTCCTGAAGGGTTGACAAAAAAGCCCAATGTGTCACAAGTTCTGAAACCAACTTGCAAGTACAAGTTCTGTTGGCACAGACATCCATCTGAGGAATACAGGATGGAAAGGGAGAGCCCCAGGCAGTGAGACCAGAGGGGAAATGAGCCTTTAATGTGCCAATGAAGAGTGACAATAATAATTCACCTAAGGTTCATAAGAACATTTTTCCAGTTGTTATCCAGTGGCAAACGGTTCTCTAAGAATGCTCAGCGTGCTGCCTTTTGGTTGGCTGCATCCGTGTCTTTTGTCCTTGTTGCTGGACATTCTCATTCAGCTTCTGAACCCTGGACCCCAGCTCAGACACACCAGAGGAGCCCCAGACGTGACTGTGGATTGACGGGCTAGATACGAGAATGGGTCTAGTTTTCTTGGTCCTCACGTAACTCTGTTTTACAGATAAGGAAACTGAGATTCAGAGGGGTTAAATGCTTTGACCAAGGTGACACCATTAATAAAGGAAAAGACTGGAGTGTTGAGGCATTTCCGCCAGGAGGTGTAATGGAGAGCAGCCACCAGAGCAGGGTTCATAGTCCCAATCTGCCAGCTACCTGCTGTGTGATTTTGTATAACTGACTAAACCTCTCTGAGCCTCAGGGGGCCGTGTTGGTGAGATGGACACAGTAGTAGTAAATATTTTATTGAGTTGTTGTAAGGATTAACACAACGCGTGCAAAGGGAACTGCATATTGGCACGAAGAACTCCGTAAGTGTTGATTACTGTATCTGTTCTTATCGTCCTTTTTAATTGCTATTATTTCTTACTATTATGTAAAAAAAATACTGCAGTGTTAGTTACTTTTATCATTGAATATATGCCTGGTATACAGTTGAACTGCAACAAATTAGTTTCTTTCCTTTCTGGGGGTTAGTCTGTGGTAGCCTCTACCCTAACTGGCCCCAGGACTGAAAGTTTGCAGGGGGTTCACGAAACCTGACTCTGACACATGTTGGGGGGCATGCACAAGGGTGAAGAGATTGAGGGTGATGACCTCGGAGTACATTTGCTGTAGGCAGGTGGATAGAGCCCCCTCCTTCTAAGCAAGCGTGGAATCACTTCACATAAGCCCTAGCTCACCTGAGCCTTTCCTGCCCTGCTTGCGTGTTCACCTGAGCTTTTCCTGCCCTGCTTGCGTGATGTGACTATGAGAGCCCTTGCAGGGGCTTTCCAAGGTTTTCTTGAAGCTTCTGGCTTCTCCCAAACACTCCCACACCCCCATCCCACTCCCAGCCTCTCCCTAGTGACCGACATAAACTCTTTTGGTGTCTTCTGAGATGTTTTCCCTCTACAAAGACAGCTCAAGGACAAGCTACTTAAACAATATTTATTTGTAATCCAACCAGGAGCCAGGTCATCTCTCCAACACAGAGAAACTATTCTGAGGGGCCTCCGTTGTCCCACATTTATAAACCTGGGAGGCCTTTTCATGATGCAGAAGGGGAAACTGAGGTTGAGAGAGGCAAGTGGTTTGCCCCCAACCACACACCAGTTAGTGGCAGGGTGAGGAAGAGACCCAGACTTTGGGGCTCATTGTCACCGAGGGGTGTAGGGGAGTGGGGAGCGAGACTGGGCTGCTCCTGGGCTGCGAGCCTGGGCTGCTACTTACTGCCTTATGGCCTTGGCAAACACTCTGATACCTGGAACCTCTGTTTTCTTACCTCTGAAATGGGCATAATTATATCTTTCTCACAGGAACGATAGAAGGAACAGAGACGATCCTGGAAAGGAAGTCACCTAGCACGGTGCTTGGCATAAAATAAGTCCCCTTTCCCTCCTGCCTCCCCCTTCCTTCTGGAAATGAGCAAAGGCTTTGGAATCAGACAGTCTTGGGCTCAAGTTATGTGTGGACTTGGGGAAAGTATTAACTTCGGGGGTCTTGATTTTTCTTGTTTATAAGTTGGCAACAGGAGTGACCATACTGAAGGGTCTTTGAGAAATTCAAAGGGATGATAGATGTAACGTAGGAGCCCCTTCTAGACAAAGCTGCTCTCTTCCTTCCACCTTCCTCCAGGACTCCCTCCACAGCATCACAGATTTGGGTCCCCTGGCCCCAAGCTACAGGGGCAGGAGAGAGTGGGTAAGTTCCTGCATCCCCTTCCTCCAGGCAAGAGCAAGGCAGCATGGAGCTTGGGGTTCAGCCAGCAGAGCTGATGTTTCTGGGGACAGCAATGCTCCCTCCCTCCCAGCCCTCGGGCCACTTCAGGACATGGATCCCTTGCGGGAGGGGGCATCAAACCCAAAGAGGGTCACTGAAGCAGCTTGCAAAGGGGCTGCTGGAGACTGGGACATGTAAATAACCCCCAGGAAACAGCCCCTTGGCACCCCTTCCTGGTCAAGAGTAAACATTACGTTATTAAGAGAGACACTTAGGCTTCAAACCACTTCATATTTAATCAGCAATCATGTTCCATTCCAGGAAAAACATCAGTTGAGTTTTTGACAAGAAACAAAGCTTTCTGAAAACTTGTGCGTGCAGCCCAGGCCTCGAGGGACAAACTCGTGGCCCTGTTTTGAGTCAATGGTGGCGCCAACCTAGGACACTGGGGCCCACGCAGTGCACATCTGTCTAGTGTTCCCGCTGTCCTGAGGAGCAGAGGTGGAAGGTTCAGGAACAGAAGGGCAGACGTGGGCTGTGAAGACGTTAGGCCTCTGTTTGAATCCCACATCTTCCTTTCATGCCTGTGTGTCCTTCATCAAGACGCGTGACCCCTGAGAGCCTCGTGTTCTTAAATGTAAACCAGGAATAATTATGCCTACCTGGAAGGTTGTGCTGAGGTTTCCATCAACGACACCGATGTATGAGGTTGAACCATATGAAACTGCCACTTCTGAAGGTCATAAAGGGTTGAACACTGACAGTTTCAGACGCTTCGTGCTACCGTGTAAAGTACGTGGCACATTTGAATAGCGCCCAAATTGGGTTAAACATTTACACAGTGAGTCTCAAAACTTAGTAAGTGTAGGAGGTGGGGAGCGGGCATGAGGAGTGCGTACAGAATGTCTGATTCTGAAGATCTGTGCGGGGCCTAGGACTCCGCATTTGAACAAACTTGCAATCCCTCACTCCAGGTGATTTGGATGCCGTGATGCTTAGCGCTCAGCTGAACTAAGCTTTGAAAAAAAAAAAAACAACAAACAAACAGGAGAGGAGGGAGAGGACAGGCTAGAAAATGGCAATTCCCTCTCCCAAGCCCTTGTCGTCTTCTTGCTCTTTTTGTCCAGGTAGGTAACGGGATTACCTTGGGGGGTGTGTGTGTGTAAAAGAGAGTGGGAGAGGGGTTGAGACCCTTCTGATTATATTAAAATCCTAACACTGGGAGCCTGTCTCCCTTTTTGAATTACCAATATCCTACATCTTTGCACCACTCTGACGTGGGTGCCTGAGTTTTACCCTCAGTAGCTGCCTCTAATATTCTTAAATTCTGGACACAGTTTCAGCTATTTTCAAAACGTCCTTAAAAGTTGGAGCAACAGGAGTTAGCCAGTGGAGACATGTGGACATTAGACTCGGAAGTGTGCTGTGAGCCCCCCGATCCATCTTCCTCCCATGGCAGGTGAGGGAGATGGCACCTCTCAGGGTCATGCGATGTGAGTCTGGGCAGTGGTGGAACTTGAACTTGAGTCCTTGAGGGCTAAACATTTGCTCTTCTGGGAATTCGTAAGTAACCTTTTTTTTTGCGGTACGCGGGCCTCCCACTGCCGTGGCCTCTCCCGTTGCGGAGCACAGGGTCCGGACGCGCAGGCCCAGCGGCCCTGGCTCACGGGCCCAGCCGCTCCGCGGCATGTGGGATCCTCCCGGACCAGGGCACGAACCCGCGTCCCCTGCATCGGCAGGCGGACTCTCAACCACTGCACTACCAGGGAAGCCCTGTAACCAACGTTTTACTTTCGTCTCCTTATTGCTGTTGTGACTTCAACCCAGGCCAGCAGATTCTGAGTTGCATCAACGTGAACCTACATGACTTGTCCTAAGTGCTCCTTCCTGGTTCAACTGATACCGCACATACACTGCTGCCAGGGAAAGCAGTCCTATTAATTCATCTGTTCATCCAGTACCTAGAAACCCGCCACACTGAGGATGCAGTGATGAGCACATTAGACACACGTCCTGCTCACGTGAACTCCTCAGCCTCCGTGTTCCCACCGTGTATAATTATAAGAACTATAAGGAAAATGCAGTGGCACTTTGAGAACATATAATAAGGAGGCCAGCACTGGTCGAGGCTGGTGGGACTTGCCTGCTCCTTACTTTCTGATGGGAACCTGGTGATGAGTCCAGGCTGCAAAAAATATGTGAAAATTTCTATGAAATCCGTACTAGGTCCAGACACCATGCTGGTCTCTATGGCTATAGCTATTGATCTAGAAGAAAGGATGGTGAAGCCAGGGAGGGTACCGACGCTCAAGCCGAGGTGATGCTGGCAACTGCAAACACCTCACAGTGTTTGGGCGGAGTCCTCCTGCTTCGTTGGGGAAGCATTCCTCGGTCCCCATTTCACCCACAAGGAACGGAGCTCAGAGACTCTGCCTGTGTTGCTTGATCTTGGGTTCTGTCCCCACAACTGCAAAATGGAGACAGTAAGAATCTCTACCTCACAGGTGTCGTGAGAATTAACAGGAATAACATACGGAGGTGCCCAGCACCAGCACTGAGGAATATTGACTTGTTTCTTCCAGGAAATTTGGTCCACACCACTTAGGCACTACATGGCATGGGCCGGGCTTCCGCTAGGTGTGTGTGACTCCTAGAGGCTGGAGCTGCGCCCCCATCCCCCCCATACCATGAGCTTTCCTTGGGATCAGTGGTGGAAAATTCTAGAAGACCTTCACTTTGTAAAAGTCATTCAAGACCCTGAATTTGAACTTCATTTGGGAGGTATGAGGAATCCACTCAAGTTCTTTGAGCTGGGAGTCGTCGTATGACAAAGCTGCTTTTAGGTGATGAAACAACAGGGTAAATATGGTGCTCGAGGATGGAATGAGGAATAGAGGTCGAGTCTATTTTGGCTCCTCTGTGAGTTCAGTCCTAGAGGAATGCTCCACTCCTGAACGGGGCAGGGAGAGGCTGGGCAGGACAGATGGGAGAGTGGTCATCTCCGCCACCAGAGCATTTGGCCGTTGCCTGTGTAATACGAGCCTGGCTCCGATTTAACCTATGTGGCCCACGTGCTGCCTCCACAGCATCTACCTCCGTGTCTGCTTGCCGCAGAGTTGGCTGGCGATTACACCGTTCCACCCTTTGAAGAGTCAGTGGCTTCAGATGCCAAGTTTAAATCACTACCATTCCAAATTAAAGTAGGAATCATGCTGCCAGTCGCCCACCAGGAATAATGTCATAGTTGCTCTTCATGCTAGGAACTTTCCAGATAGTATCTCTCATTTTCCCAGCTACCCTGAAGAATGGGTGTTATTATTTGTACTTTATAGAAAAGGGAGCTGAAGCTGTGAGGTTCCCTTAAATAACATGCCAAGGAAACACAGTTTACTACGTGCAAGACGTAGATAATGAACCTAGCCTGCTCTGAGTGTGAAACCTATTCCTTTCTTTTTAATCACTTTTTATAGATGATCCATTTTTTCCAGATGAGGAGACTGATGCTCAAAAGAGCTTGTGAGTTGCCCACGATCATGCAGCTACTACAACAGTTAAGGAAGAGCTAATTACAGGATGTTCACTATGGCCCAGGCAGTGGGCTAAGGGTCTACTATACACTATCTCATTTAATCTACGTAACAGCTTGCCTTATGTCACAAACAAATGCCAGATGTATTTGTGATCGCGTCTACCTGCCTTCAGAGCTTTCAACTGCCAAGTTCTGCTGTAAGGAGACTGATGGGGGTTGATATAAATCCCAAGACTTCAATGGAGGAAAGGGAATGTTGGCTAAGAAGACACCTAATCAGGATTTCTGGGGTGTAGCTGCTGCAAGCCACCTCTTCCTCTGAATGCAAGTCCTGTCTATTCCTAAGTGATGGATGGAAGCCTGAGCACCAAGGATCAGGAATGTCTGGCCTCACATAATGGGCATTTGAGGGAAGGGCGCCAGTCACTTGCTACAACCAATGAAGAAGTAAAACCCCAAAGACACCTGGGGTGGCTGATATTAGATGGATGAATGCAGGCTGCGTCTCTGGGATCTTTCTTTCCCAAGGAAATTGATGGAACATATGTCGGGCCTAGCTCACAGCATTCCAGCCCAAAGCGGCAGCTGTCCAAAGCCCGCGAGTGTCCCACACCCAGAGGTGAGGGGGCTGGGGAAGGGTCCTGACGGCCTCTGACCTAGTCCTGGAGACGAGGTACTGTCTGCTCTGTAAATGCCACAGACATTCCTGGGGGATGAAAGGCATGTCCACAGGCAGCATCGTAAGCCCCTCCAAACTCCAGACGTGCACTGGTCATCCTGGCTGGCTCCCTCTATAAACAGCATCGGAAGATAAAGGTATGGCTGTGAAGGGTGTGGAGGCTGGAAGCCAGCAGGTGTTTTGGGGCCGTGCTGAGCGGCTTGCGGGATCCTAGTTCCCTGACCAGGGATTGAACCCGGGCCCCCAGCTGTGGGAGCGCGGAGTCCTAACCCCTGGACCGCCAGGGAATTCCCCCAGCAGCTTTATCAGGAGCACAGTTTATTTTCTTCATGCAACCCCAGGAGAGCCACTGCATTGTGGAGTTGGAACGATAATCATAAAATGGACGGACTTTAGTGGAAATTTTTGGAGTTATATCGAGTGCTTGCATATCAATAATCTCTTTTCTCTCTTCTAACAGCCCAGTGAGGAGTGCGGTGTTACTCCCATTTTTACGAACGAGGTGACCGAGGCCCGGAAAAGGTAAGTCCTTATGCCTCAGCTCCTAAGTAATGGAGCAAGGTCTTGGATCCAGGGCTCCTAACTCTGGCTCACATTTTTCTTACCATGTAACTCAGAGACCGCCTGGTTTAACCTTGCTGCCTCCACTAACCATTGGACAGATGGCTATCCCACCGCTGCCTGAACATCCAGCGTGGCCCGTTCCGTGCTGGACAGCCGAAATTTAGTGTTAACAAAATAGTGACCGTTTTTGAGCCCCTGCTGTGCACCAAACTATATAGTAAATGCACATTACCTCTGATCCTCAGATCAACCTCACATGGTTTAAATTTGTGGGATCTGAGTTTCACAGAACACAAGTGACTTGCCCAAGTTCATACAACCAGTAAGTCACAGAGCAAGGATTCAAAGTGAAGCCCATCTTATGTCAAACTCATGGCATCACACTTTCTTCTTATATTGAATGGAAATCATCTTGAATTCCCATATAGATGTTTTAGTTCTGCCTTCTGTGGCCGCACAGGACAAGCTTGTTTGCTTTTTCACCAATCGGCCATCCTGACTGATGCTGGATGACATCTTTGCTTTCTAGGTCTTAGCTCCTCTAGGTGTAGAATTCCTGGGTCCTCCGACTCTTCCTGATGGGACCCGGCTGTCAGATGGTTCATGTGTCTGTTGTTCACCTTGTGATATCAATCACAGGGTAGTAGAAAGAGCATTGGGCTTGAGGTCTAAAGAAGTGGGCTCTGTTTCAGTCTGGATTTACTAGCTGTGTTTCATCTCTGGCCTCATCTATTACATGCAAATACTACCTAATTCTCAGGGTTCTTTTAAGAACACAGAATATGAACTAAGGATGTGATATGTCAGTAAAAGGTAGATAAAGTACTTGGATGTCCAAGGCAGCATTATTTATAACAGCCCAACCTATAAAAGAAAAGCCATTCATAATAAAACAGACAATAGTATACCTACTTAAACACTCACCACAGGAGAATGGGTAAGTAACAGTGATACATCAGTTTAGTGGAATGTTATGCAGACATTACATTTTTCTTGAAAAAAATGTCTATGATAAAATGCTAATTAAAACAAGCAAGATATGTCAATTATACATCAATAAAGCTGAAAAAAAGCAAACAAGATATAAAACTTTATCTCTAGTATGATCTTAATTCTACAAGAAGTAAGATTGGAGTAAAATACATCCCAACACCAAGAACAATTATTTCAACGGTTGTCTTAAGATGATGGGCTTATGGGTTGTGTGTGTGTGTGTGTGCGTGCTTCTTTACCTTTTCCTGTTTTCCACATTTTCTGTAGCGAGCATGGGTCACTTTGAAAATCAATGCAAAATACGGGGCTCAGAATGGAGCACAAAAAGCTACCCCCAAATAGGGCCTCACCAGCCTAAAGATCAATTAGTACCTTTTCAAAACCCATTTTTTTTTTTTTTTTTCCTGCTGTGCCAAAGTGCCACTTCGGCATCTCTCCTCTGCTCACTCATCTCTTTTGGCATCACTATCTTGATACGACTGGACTCAAAGGGGAAGCAAATACAATAGACTAAACCCAGTCTGTAGGAACTGCCCGGGCTCACGTTGCAAATAGGATATGCTGAGACAGTCTTTACAAAACAACCCAAACCAACAACTTCTTTAGTGTCTCATTCAACAGCCACATGGTGGGAAAGCTACTTGAAAGAGGATATTCTGGCCTTGGCAGCTGCTCCTGGAGGGTCAGCTGTCCTGGACATGCCAAGGCCACACAGGGCAGGGGAGGGTGCCAGATGAATGAATCTGGCCTGAGATACCATCGGGTGACCTGGGCACCGTTGAGTCCTAACAGGACAGCTCCCTAAGTTATGTCTTCAGGGCCTGATAATGTTGTAACTGATGGCCTCTAGGAAAAATGCTGCCTCTCGCTTGCTGGGGAGGGCAGTAGGGGAGAGATAAGGCAGAGAATCTTTTCTGGAGTTGCTTCAACTAGATGTTCAGAGCAGCAGCAGACGCTAAGTCCTCTGTGACCATTGGTGTGGCTCGTTCTGAAAATGGCAGGAGCTTAGCCTCTTTCCTGCCCTACTGTTGGAGTGGCCGGAGCTGGAGACTTCATTTTTCTCTATTTATACGACAGAAATATGTGAGAAGGAAAGGGATGTAGACATTAGGAGGTGCATCCTCTATGCTAGTACCAAGGTCTTGCCAAGGTCGTCCAGGCAGCAAGGCAGGATTAGAACCTAGGGTGCCTCATGGCCCACTTTGTCCATTAAAGCACATGAGAGAGAGCTGGTGGTCTTTTACCCCACAATTCTTCCCTGTGATACTGATGCCCATGATTCCTGACATCTAGTCAGTGTCTGCTATGTGCCAGGCATCATGCAGACATTTAGAAACATTATTTTATCTGTCATGGGCTGAAATGTATTCCCCCCCAAATTTATACATACATATATATATATATATATATATGTATATATATATATATTTTTTTTTGTGTGGTACGCGGGCCTCTCACTGCTGTGGCCTCTCCCATTGCGGAGCACAGGCTCCGGACGCGCAGGCTCAGCGGCCATGGCTCATGGGCCCAGCCACTCCGCCACATGTGGGATCCTCCCAGACCGGGGCACAAACCCGTGTGCCCTGCGTCGGCAGGCGGACTCTCAACCACTGCGCCACCAGGGAAGCCCCCGCAAATTTATATTTTGACGTTCTACCCCCCTGGTACCTCAGAATGTAACTAATTGGAGATAGGGCCTTTAAAGAGATAATTAAGTTAAAGTGAGGTCATTAGGGTGGGCCCTAATCCCATAAGACTGGTGTCCTTATAAGAAGAGGAAATTAGCACAGAGGGAAGACCATGTGAAGACACAGGGAGAAGATGCCCATCTACAAGCCAAGGAGAGAGGCCTCAGAAGAAACCAATTCTGTTGACACCTTAATCTCAGACATCTAGCTTCTAGAACTTCCAGAAAATGTTTCTGTTGTTAAAGCCAGTCAGTCTCTGGTACTTTGTAATGGCAACCTGAGATAACTGATAATAAAGACACCATCCTAACTATAACCCTGCCAATAGGGAGCCTTGGTTCCAAGTGACAAATGAGGAAATTCAAGCTTGGAGTAGAAAAATAACTTATCTAAGGTCACAGTTAATAAGACTTGATTAGAACCCAGTCTCACTGAAACCTAGGGCTTGACCATTGCTCTTAGAAGAAATGGGGCCATGTTTGCGGCAGTGCTTTGCTAACTGTACGTGGTTGTTGAATGAACACAGCATTAGGGGGCATCACTATTACTTTTGCTATGGTGAGGGACAGTCCCTTCATAGGAAATTTCAGATCGAGCCTGGTCCTCCGGGGGGCCACTTCCTGGGGATGCTTTGCTCTTCAATCCCAGGGCCCCACCTTTGGGCTGGAGAAGGGTCTCCCCGATCTGTCTCACAGTTGCAGGGCATTGTGAGGTAGCAGACTTGGAGCTGGGGCCCTGGGGCTCCATCTCTCTCCATCTGCTAGAGTCCTGGGGGTGACCTTGGGAAAAGTACACAGCCTCTCTGACGTCCACATGTTCCGATTGCTCTGCCGACTCCTGCTACCAGGTTCTTTGTGGGCAGTTTAGGGTGGAGGCATTGATATTTTCCCATAGGCAACCCAATCCATTGCTAATCATAGCAAATTTTTAGTCTTTCTGCCTCCTGCCTCTTGCTTCCTAATGCTGGCTCAAACCTTAGATCTTGGCTCAGCTGTCCTTTACTCAGGGAAGCCTTCCCAGCCTGGACTAGTTTTTCCTGTTACTAGCTAGGTTATCTCCATAGTGGACACATAGTTCCCTGATGTATCCCTCCCAGAGCCAAGACCTCTGCTGGGCATACAGACAGACATTGATGCACAAGTTAATATGCTCTTTTATTGCCCTGCCCTGTGCTTTCCCTTATTAGCACTTATCATCATTTTAAATTATGTACTTGATTAATGTCTGTCTCCCTGGCCCTGGCCACAGACTGAAACTCCGTGAGGGCAGGGGTTTTGTTTCGCTGACCGTTCCAGTCTCAGTACCCAGCCATGCCCTGAATGGAGGAGGCACTTTAAGAATATTAGTTGCATAAAATTCAGTGAAGGAGATCCAGAGGTCAGAGAGGTTTTGATTCATTCAAAAGACATGGTCCCAAAGTGAATTTCCAGGCCTTAGGAGAGCTCACTCTACACCATTCATTGCTTTATTCATTCAATGAACGTTTACCCATCCGTCTCCTCCAGGGCCAGGCAATGCATTTACAAAATCGGTAAGAAATTGTCTCGGCCTCCATGTGGTCACAGCCTGCGGCGGGGGAGGTTGTATTGACAGTGGTCGTAATAATTCAACGTAAGCAGTGCTGGAACTAGAGGCGGGAATTGGGTTGGTGCAAGCCCACAGCAGGGTGTGATGGACCCAGGCCTCAAAGGGTCACGGAGGGCAGAGAGGAGGCAGCTTGTGAGCTGAAACGCTGAAGCCTGAGTCAGTGCACTTACGGGGAAAGGAGGAGATGAGCATGTTAGAGGAAAAGCTTGAGGGAAGGCCTAGAAAGGACAAGAACATGGCTGGCTTGGGGGAGGGCAGTTAGGCTGCATTCCTGGAGCTGTGCAAGGTGGGGGTGGGGGGCAGGGAGCTGGGGGGTGAGGCTGGAAGGTGGGGTGGGCCCCTAAGGATCTACACGCACGCCCCCAGACCTTTGTAACCGGAGGAGGAGAGCTGGCTGTCATTCTTATCAAGCTGGGGCTCAGCTTTTGTCCCCAGTCCAGGCCCAGCTCTCTTTGATCCCAGCAAGGCCATTGTTTCCCCAGCGCTGGCCTCTCTGCTTCTTAGGGGAAAATGTGATCTTTGTTCTCCTGAGACTTTGTATCCAAGTCCTGCCCTGGTGGGGACAAGCCGGGAGGGGCTCCATGCGAGGATCTAGTCCCCGCGGCTGAGGGACAAGGGCCACCCCTGTCTCCTGGCCTCCGCCTCGTGTGGGTTGCACTCGGCTCCCAGAACCCTCTCACTGGCACAGGTCATGCTGTGTTGGGGGTGGAGAGGGAACACTGGGCAGTTTCAGCTTCTTTATTTTTAAAAATTGTCTTTGTTGGCATTTCCAGCGTGATCTTAATATAAATCAAATGCAGTGAGGCATTTGGTGAAAACCTGGGTTTGAATCTTAGCTCAACTATTTACTGGCTGTGTCAGCCTGGGTAAGACACTTCATCTCTTGGGGTCTCAGTTGTCTTCTCTGCACAATCAGGAAAATGAAAATATTTATCCTACGGTATTGCCGTGAGGTTTTATTCATTCATCGAATGAATAAGCACCTACATGGAATCTGTTAAGCACCTACTCTTCATCAGGCACTGTGGTCTGTGCTAATGAGACAGACTTGATCAAATCACTCCTGAAGCTTGCCAGAGAAGAAAGACATCCAACTGACATACCTGTGAGTTCTACAAGAAGAAATGCAGATTGCTAAGCGAGTGTGTACCAGGGCTTCACTGAGTCTTGGGGGTCAAGAGAAGAGCCCCCAGAAAAGTAACGCTAATGCAGAGATTTGATGCATATAAAAGGAGCCTGGGATGTGGGTTGTGGTCGAAAACATTAGTTCCTGCCCCCTCTGCCTGGGATCAGATCCCTCACCAACACCTGCTGGGTTTGAGTGGGTTTAAGAAACTCCCCCTCCCGTCTAGGGAACGTACTCAGCTGAAAAGAAGTGGACTCTGGGAACTGCTTTCAGGGGCCTGGAAATTGATGAAGACGTATACAAGGTTGCAAACACAGGGCCAGCTGTGACATTTTCTGTGTGCCTTAGTGAGAAGTGCTGGGGCTCTTCTACTGGAAGCTGAACTCTTGGCCCAGCTCGCCCGCTGGAGGAGAAAGGGGAGGAGCTGGCAGACTGCAGTGCTTTGTGAGGGGAAAACAAATGGGTCTGTAACTTGATCGAGGTGGCGAGGGGAGGCTGCCAGAGCTGTGGGGATGAAGAATAGCTTCTCAGACGAGTGTCAGGGGGAGGAGGTAAACTCCTCCCCTCAAGTGAGGGGATGTGCAGAGCAGGGCTGACTCTTCAAGTGGCCTCAAACCCCAGTGGGCGGGGCAGGGGTGGTGGTGCCACTTTGGGCATCCTTGAGCTGCAGTGCTCACCTGTATGGAGCACTTTCTATAGGGCAGGGACATTTACAGAAAAAATGAGGTTGTCCTTGCAGCAAACCCATCTGATGGGGAGTATTTTTACCCCAGACAGCTGAGGCTCAGAGAAGTGAAGTAACTTGCCTGAAGCCACACAGCCAGTAAGTGGTGAGGGTGAGGTTTATATCCATTTCTGTATGTCTTTAAATTCATATTTCTTCCACTATCCTGCTGCCAGACAATTTTTTCAGACAAGGTTTCCTTCTGGATTTTCTACATCTAATAATGATAGTAAGAATCCCTTTTATGTAATGTTTTATAAAGAGTACTCTTGCAAATACCATTTCACAGGGTTTTTATAGTGCCTGCCCTTTAAGATGAAGTGTTATTATTCTCTTATTTGAGATGAGGAAATAGAAGCTCAGCCAGGCAGGTGGCTCCCCTAAATGCCAGTCAGAAATGCAGTCCGGGAGCCGAGCCAGGAGATGCCAGATCCCGTGAACTTTCCACCATTGTCTTGAGACCCAGGTGAGCTCCTCAGGTATCTGCTGATATCCAAACCATCTCCTAATCCTTCAAATGAAAAGCCCAAGCACAATTTGTTTTTCTAACAAGCTCAGAGCCTTGACTGTGTTTCTAACTCTTGATAAAGCCCGCAGCGAAAATCTGCTTTCCTGGGGCCCCTCCTCCTGAGAAAGGGATGATTGGCCATGTGTATTTTTCACTGGGGTTCCCACAAAGAATGTTGCGTGTAATATGAAACATGTGTCATTGGAGTTTGCTGGAGTGCCCCACCCTAGGCCCTTCCCTGAACAGTGGGAGCCCCTCGTGTAGCAGCTGGTGCAGGGGATGGGGTGGGGGACAGAACCCTACACATCTTGAGGGGTTCCCCCCAGAACTGGAACTGCCACCTCCTGCAGGCAGAGTGGGAACTGAGCTCTGTCAGCTCTCCTGTCTCGCTTCCCCATCTGCCTCTTTGCCTCACCATGTTTCCATTCCTGACTCACCACACTCAGGTGTGTCTGAGTTCAAGCTGGAAATGTACACGACATGGGCTCAGGAACATCTGTGGGGTAAATTACAGAGTGAATAGGGGAAGAACCATTCTGCTTTCCATCTCCATGCTGTCAGTGTGCTGGGATGTTGCTGAAGGAAAGAATAAGTGCTCTGTGATGGGGACCTTCACGTGGATGTGTTTCTAGAGAACACTGAAGCTAAAGGAAGAATATCACTACTTCATCCTTTCTCTTCTCAGAAGCCAGGCTTGTTGGAAGCGCTGGTTTTTGACCTTGAGTGTGTGTTAGAATCACCTGGAGTCCTGTTAAAGTACAGATTGCTCGGCCCACCCCCGTGGGTGAATTTGCATTTTTAACAAGTTCCCAGTTGATGTGATTGTGCTGGTTCAGAGAATTGGGAGCCCAGGTGGTCCTTGTTCAAGTGGGGTGAGGATGAAGCCAAAAAAAAAAAAAAACGGAAGAAAGAGAGTGACTATCTTGTGGTGTGGTTGTCTGGAGACATTTTGAGGTCACGGGATCCGTGTAGACTAGAGCCAACAGGATGGGCTTCCTGGACGGGTGGTTGTGATGCATGGGGAGGATTTGGAAGGTAGAAGGAAGAAGGGAGAGCTTTGGGTGAAGGCAGGCACAGCGGCAGGTGAGGACGCCAGCCTGCAGAGATACCGAGGCGCAAACAACCTTCCTCATCAGGGTTGCCTGCAGTTTACGCTCTACAACCCCCCTGCACACAGCCCGAACACACAGCCCAAACAGCCTGGTGGGGCAGAGGTCACCTTCTCATCTCCAGGGAGAAAACCAGCGCAGGGGGTCATGGGAATTGCAGGAGGGAGGACCCAGGGCCACAAGGTTTGGCGGTTTATTCTCTTGCAAGGAGTTGACCTTTGCCCTGCTTTAACAGCTCTTTGCAGCTGCTTTACCAGGGGTGAACAACGCAGTCTACTCCTTGGCAGCATACTGGTTTCTCTCACCTGACTTTTTCCTGTTCCCGTTTGCACTTAAAAGTATCAACACAGGGGCTTGCCTGGTGGCGCCGTGGTTGAGAGTCCGCCTGCCGATGCAGGGGACACGGGTTCGTGCCCCGGTCCGGGAAGATCCCACACGCCGCGGAGCGGCTGGGCCCGTGAGCCATGGCCGCTGAGCCTGCGCATCCGGAGCCTGTGCTCCGCAACGGGAGAGGCCACAACAGTGAGAGGCCCGCGTACCGCAAAAAAACAAAAAAAAGTATCAACACAAACCACTCTTGCCCTCCTTAAGCCATTGGCCAGTGGCTGTCTCCTCTTCCTGGTTCCCTGAAACCTATGCGGTTCACCCCACAGCCCTGCGGAAGAGGAGAGGAGGAAAAAATCTGGACTGAAAACTCACCGTGTTTCAGGGCCATGCTGGGCACGTCTATACACGAGATCTCAGTGCATAGCACTGAGGGCTAAGGGCGTGTATAGACAAAGATGCTGAAGCTCATGCTGAGGGTGAAGCTCAGGTTCAAGATGAAGCCCCTGGCCCGAGAGCATGTTATTAGATGGTGGAGCTGAAATCCAACCTCCAATCTGTTTGAATTCAAATGAACTAAATAAACAGCACTAGCTCATTAAAAAAGCTCCTCAGAAACCAGAGCCCTACCTGAGGGTCAGTGGACAGCAGGAAAATGTTTCCAGAACACCATGTGCTCTTTTGCAGGTTCATATCTATGCACAGGCTGGCCTCCTTCCTGTACTTTCCAACCTCCTCTGCCCACAAGCTCCTGTTCATCCCTGAAGCATCCTCATGGTGCCTCTGAGATAACCTACCTGCAGCAGGTGCCCCTCTTTGAGCCTCCCCTTTCTTTGCATTTATCCTTAACATGGCATTTAGCACAATCTATCATGATGGATGTTTTCCTGGGCTTTTTCCCATTGATTATAAACTCCCACAATTTATGACTCTCTGAATCCTCAATGCGTAGCACAGCACTTGGCACACAGAAGATGTGTCAGGAGATTCTTGTTGAATAAATGAATGAACAGCTGAAACAATGAATCTTGCCCTCAGATTCATTTCACCACAATCTAGTAGTCCCACCTCCATCTTAGACCAGACGAGATTCAGAGAGATGAAGTGACATGCCGGAAGTCCCATAGGTAGCCAGATGGAAGCCTATAAAAACTAAACAAAGTGACAGCCACCCAAGGTCCCCTGTCCTCCAACGCTTTGCAATGATCAACTGCCCAGGCCTTTTACCCAGAACTCGTGTTACTCTCTGATGATTAGCCCTGGAATTGTAGCTGAGACTGCTAGCTGCCTGTCCAAATACTCATTCTCTTTATCTTGCTTAGTAATTTAAGTGAATTGGGGGTTTCAATATGCCTAGTTAAAAAGGACATTTCCGGGCTTCCCTGGTGGCGCAGTGGTTGAGAGTCCGCCTGCCGATGCGGGGGACACGGGTTCGTGCCCCGGTGTGGGAGGATCCCGCGTGCCGCGGAGCGGCTGGGCCCGTGGGCCATGGCCGCTGAGCCTGCGCGTCCGGAGCCTGTTGCTCCGCGGCGGGAGAGGCCGCAGCGGTGAGAGGCCCGCGTACCGCAAAAAAAAAAAAAAAAAAAGGACATTTCCCAGCTTCTTTAGCTGCAAAGTTTGGCCCTGTGACCAAGTTCTGGCCAATGATATATAAGAAGAAGTTTTGGGGTGGGATGTGGGGAAAGCTCCTTAAAAAGGGAAGGAGGTATGGGTATGACAGGTAGAGGTCTGTTTTTTTTTTTAATTTTCCCTTTTCCTTTTAGAATGACATGATGATAGAATTGCAGAGGCAATCTTGGACTATGAAATAACTTTGAAGGTGGACATATACTGAGGATGGAGGAGCAGAAAGACAGAAGGCACTTGGGTTCCTATAGGCCATGGAGCCCCAAGTTGCTTGCTTCTAGACCTCTTACATGAGAAAAAAATAGACTTCTATTTTGTTTCAGTCACTCTTATCAGTTTCTGCTTATTTATGGGAAGATGCAGCAAGGAAAGTAAGGGGTCATCCATTCTGGGGCTGGTGGGCTAGGCTGTTTTCAGAAACTGCCAGAGGTGCCACCAGGCTGAATGGGTGGGCGGAGGGCAGTTCCCAGCTGTGGGGTCCTGGTTCTCTTGCAGCACCACCTCCCGCCCAGCTCCACCCAGTAGGGACAGGGTAGGACTTGGAAGCTGGGAAGGGGGCTCCTAGCCACCTTGGGCTGATCTCAGCATTGCACTTGGGGGCTTGAATGGACTTTGGGGATCCAGAGTCTGTGTCAGAGCTCAGCGCTGCACTTGGGGGCTTGAATGGACTTCAGAGATCCAGAGTCTGTGTCAGACCTGAGGGACGTCTGCCTGGCAGCCATTTTCGTGATGGTTTTGTTGTCAGAACACGGATTTTGTTGCTCGATATGGTAATTCCTTTTACTTTTTCCTGACTTGTTTAGATAAGGGACATGAGATCACCCTCCTGCCCCTGCCCCCGTCATGAAATACAAGCGGCAGGTCTGGGAAAGTCTTCCATATCCTTTTCTTAAGAAGAAGCCCGAGACAAACACTGATCTCGTCTTGCCTTTGGGCATCATTAAATAAGGGTGTGAAGTTCGGAGCCACAGGAGTCATCTTGACACCATTAAAAAATCACAGGGACACTGGTTTGTGGCCCCGACACCTTAGAGGCGCTGTAACACCCAACTTGGGATGCCCACATCTGGACTTCTTGCTATGTGAGATAACAGATAACGTTACTGATTATCCCTTTTTTCCTTGCAGCCATACGTATCCTAATTTAAATAGAATCCGACCTCTTTATTTGACAAAGGGGGAGGATGAGGCTCAGAGAGGGAAAGCAACTACAAGAGTGGCCACCTAGAATCCTATCTTCCTCTCTAATGATGGAAAGATTTTTTTTCCTGCACAACACATGGAGTTACCTCAAGAATAAAGTGAGATTCCACACGTGTTGGGAATACATGGAGACCATCTCCATGGTTCTTTTCTTTCTTTCTAGAGGTGGAGGAACAGACATAGGACTGTAGTCCAGTTCTACTACAATGAGCATAGCCCCTCATGACAACAAAAAGAATAATTGCTCTTCAAATTTACAGAGCACTTTATCATTTATATAGCATGGCAACACTTGCCAAAATTTTTCACATCCATAATTTCATCAGATTCTCACAACACTGGGGGGGGGGGGTGGGCCAGACAAGGATAATTATTCCCATTTTACAGATGAGAACTCCAAGAGTCAGAGAAGGCTACCTGATCCACTTGAGTAAACTAGACCTTGAAACACATGTGAGTGGTTGAAGTGCAGGCCTACAGCCAAGAGTTACAATGTCAGTGCTCTTTACTGTTTGCAGTGCCCTACTTTCCTCCTGTGGTCTAGGTTAAGACCCACAGGGACTTTGCAAGGTAGGCCAAGTGAGTGTCTATCCCCATTTTACAGATGAGGAAGTAGAGACTTGGAGAGGTAGATGATGTGTTTAAGGTCACAGAGCCAGGTCATTTTGCTGATAAGCTGTCATCTTTCCACGACTCCATAGCCTTTTCTGTTATCATTCCCAATACAGGTATCTGACCTTGTGATGAGTAGGGCAGATATGGCCACCCTATGAAAGTAACATGTCACAGGGCAGAGAGAAGCCGAGTGACTTGACTGAGATGACGGTGCTCAAAGCAAAGATCCGAATCTGGGCTTCCTGACTCCCTGTCCATTGCTCCTCCTTCCTCCCTACTTCCACGGCCTTACTAATAAGGTGGTAATGGCTTATGTCACCTCTCCAAGGAATCATATTCCCGGGAATATGCTTGTCTTATCCACTGCTGTACCCTAGTTCCTGGAACAGTATCTGACTCAATAAATATTTGCTGAATGAACAAATGAATCTATGAATAATTCCAAGCAAATATTTATGGATGGCCTGATGGGCCTTGGAAAGAGGTGAAAGGGCAAACTCAGCAGTAACAAAACACATTTTGGAGTCCACCTTTTAGTTTTCACTGTCCCCACTGTTCTATGTCCTCATGGGCCCGTGTGATATCCTAGGCATGGCTCAGACCTGAGTTGCTCTGGGCAGCCCCAACTCTAGCCCTTGCGGGGCTTAGAATAGGCATGGCTGTCAAGGTAGCCTAGAAGTCTACTAACTCAGTTTATTTACTCATGCGTTCATTCATTCCATCCATTCATTCACTCACGCAGCAAGCAGACCTGGTCTTGGATCTGGGGGATGCTAAGAGTTTCTGCCCGTGAGCTGCTTACCATCGGTAGGGCCACAGGTAATGAGCAGATATCAAAACAGTGAGGTAAATGGCAGCTACAGGTGGCTACGTGTAAGGCACTGTGTCCTTACACGGTGCTCTAGGAGTATAGAGGAGGGGCAGCTAAGCCAGTCTGGGGTCCACGGAAGACATGACTACAGCTGCCATAATTGAGAGCTTCCCACAGGCCAAGTTCTGTGCCAAGCTCTTTACACTCATCAACCAGTTTACTTCGCAGAACGACTCCCTGAAGAAGGTGTCCACACTCCCATTTCACAGATGAGCAAACTGAGGTTCAGATACAGGAGGTGACTTTCCTGAAGTCACACAGCTCACTTGTGCGAGTGCCGAGGTTCAACTCTAACGTCTGGGCTCACCACTCTTCCGCATGCTTGCTGTGTAGACTACCTCCCTCTCGTGAGGTCACACTTGAGTCAGATTTTGAAGGGTATGTATGAGTCAGCCGCGCAAACTGGCTGTGGCAAGGCTGGTGGTTATAGGAGTCACAGAGTGTGAGGGTATGGTTTGGAGGATGGGCAAAGTCATTTCAGACAAAAGGGAACAGCACAGCAAAGATACGGAGGTTGAAAACAGCAGGCTGTGTCTAAGTGGGGAAAACAAAATGGGAGGTGGGTTGTCCCCACCCATCTTTAGGGAGAGTTTATACAGGGGATCTTCCTGCATATTGGAGTCAGGGATAGATTATCCCATGACCCTGACAGTTCCATAGGAATCGTAATCTTTGGGTGATTGGTTGAGTCATTAAACATCATCCAGGAAAGTCATGCTGGAAAGGAAGAAAACCATAACTGGGCTTTGTAAATTTTGTAGAGTTTTTGTCAAGGAGGACTAAGAAAATATCTGGACCTTGTTCTCAGAGGGGGAAGCAAGAATATGAGCCTGCCTGGCACTGAGTGGTTAGCAAGATTTGCTTGTTGAGTTACTGCTGTCGGGGAGGGGGACCTGTTTCTTTCTCTCCCCTTCTCATTTTTCTTCTTGCTTTTCCCACGTACCCCCTGAAAATCCACTGTGTGTCTGGCTTGGTGCCATAGTAGCTACATGGATGAATCACACACCTAGTTGCTGCCCTCAGAGTATCTAGTCCAGGAGGGGAGATGGGACACACTAGTGAATGATCCCAGGCGGGGCATCTGTTACAGAGTGTTTTTAGTTTGATAAACATTCCCAGGACCCCACGTGTGGCCAGGTGTGGGAAAGCGAAGATAAATAACCACAGAACCCCAGTTTCTGAGAAGCCACCGTTACAAGGAGAGAAACTTAAAGACTGAGTGTTAAGACGGAAGCAGGTGCAGGACGCCGTGAAGGACAGAAAGGGGGGAGAGTGAGGGGAGCCACAAATGTGAGCTGACACAGGAGCCAGGACTTCGCCCCAGCCAGGGCCAGTCGCATTCACGTTTCCTGCACGTGCTCTTTGAGGAAATGAATGTGTGCGTTATCTCAGAATCCTTCAAGACTCTGTGAAATCCCTCCCACAAGCTCTGTTTTTCTGTTGAAGCAACTGAGGTTCAGAGAAGTGAAGTAACCCGCCCAATATCACACAGCTGGCAAGTGGCAGAGCTGGGGGCACAGCTAGACTTTTTGGCTCGTGATTTTTTTCAAGACACACTGCTGCCTCTACCAATAACACAAGGGAGAGAGTGACAAGTGCCATGTGCCCATGTGCCATCTACTTTTAGTTTCTTCATTGGACGAAGGCCCAAAAAGTGTCCCATTGTGTCACATCTGTTCAAGGCTGCGGCTGATCTGTGGGCTCGGACTTAATCCAGTAGGAGGATTTAGTGACACAGGTTGCCTGGCCTCACAGTAGGAGAGCTGGTTACTCCTTCCAAACTCCCTGTTCCAGCTCCATCCTTCCGTCACACTGATGGGATGAGGCTCAGAACCCCATCTTGGAGTCTTTGAAATGTCAATGGCAGCCATCACTCTGAAGCGCTCCCTGCAGATGTGTGGAAGTTCAGGTCATAAGTGGGGAGTGGGGCAGAGCTGCCTTTTCCCGGGCAGTGAGGCAGGCAAAAGCGAATGGGGGGCTCTTTGAAGCCGTTGAAAGAAAAGGGGAGGAAAGGATGAGTTAGCACACTGGGCTAACTGTTTTGTATACATCTGAGAGGAAGAAGTTACTACTCAAAGCACTGAATGTTCTTGCAGCAAACTTTGAAGGCCAGTGTAGGTGATGTAGCCCCCACCTTGTCAGTTTTCCTGCTTGGGTAGCAATCGCTTTCGGATGACATAGGTAAAAGCATCCTGCCCTGCCCCATCTAGAGTCCTATTACTCCTGTTCTGCCGATGAGAGCAAAGTGACCCAGAGAAGTCAAGCAGGGTCACAGAGTGAGTCACTGGTGCAGCAGAGACTTAAATTTAGGTCTTGGACTCCAGGACAGCACGTGGGAAAAGGGGAACACTTCTAGGCAAGTCCAGCACCACTGAGCACCAAGGAGGAGGTTGGAGGTGTGACCTATCCATGGTCATATTTGCTGAATGCATAAAATCCAGAAGAGACGGCTGGGGAGCAAAGAGGCTGGTGTTCGGCCCTGAAAGCAGGCTCTCACAGACAGATGTCTGCAGCTCTGCTCTTCCCAGAGGAGCTAGTGAGATCCTAGCTCGGGAGGGCAAAGGCCATTCCTCTGAGAGAATGATCTCTTTCTCTCCCGAAGCTGCTCCTTTTAGAACTGCGGCTACCCAGCCCCAGACACTGAATGCAGCTGCACCAAGAAATCAATGGTTCTCACGGCCAGAGAGATGCTTCTACGCGGTTTAATTTGACATAATTATAAGTTTCCTCAATATGTTTTATGATGTGCATTGTTGTTTCAGCAAAAAATTGTTTGGACACAAAATTTTTTATCATTGAAAAGGAAAGGTAATTTTTTGCAAGTTCTTTACCATTCCTTCTGGCTGGTTCTCCCCTACATTCACATGCTTCCATGATAGGCTCAGTCTGGGGTTGCTTTTTCCCTTTCTCTCAGTTATGTTTTGGAGGGAGAGGGAAGCCTAAATTATATGGTATGATTCTAGAGGCTGTGAAGGCCAAGGGATGGCCGGGTCAATGGGGAAGGGGGGAAGGGTGCCTCCTGGAAATGGAGATGACCTCAGTCTCCCTGAGCCAGGCTGTCTGTGGCCCAGGAACCTGGCACACAGACCACCCTGCGGCCCCCCGGGAGCACTGGCTTGGGAGTCTGCTCATTCAGGACTCAAAGCCTGGATCTGTCACTTGCTATCTGTATGACATCAGACAAGTTGCTTAACCTTGCCCCTTCAATTCAGTTTGCTTCCCAAACTGAGGTTCAAATATTCCTGGAAAGAGCATGTCACTGTACTGGGGTGGGGAGTAAAATCACCCAACACAGAATTTCTTCATGAGCCACCGGTTTTTATCAAAATGGCAGTGTGTGTGTGTGTGTGTGTGTGTGTGTGTGTGTGTGTGTACTGCAGCAATAATAATATAATATTTATATAAAAACAAATACTGCTAAGTAGTGGAGGAGATATTCACATGCTCATGAATTTTAAGGCTGAACAGGGAACTTTGAAGATATTTAATATTTGTCTTGGCCGGCTTTTGTCTACCCATTCTCTCTTAGTTCTTACCCATTCTCTTTTTTGGCCTGTTTAAATATACCTCAGAGAAAAGTGTGACAGACGGCCATTTCTCCCGCAAAATAGATGTTATATTCCTTGCCTAAGAACAGTGGTGTCATGATTACCTAAGAGAACTGTTTAAAACCATTCAAGCCTTGGTGCTGAGTTTCTAGATACATCACCAAAGGCGTGGCCCATGAAAGAAAAAGCTGGTAAGTTGGACTTTATTAAAATTAAAAACTTCTGTTCTGTTCTGTTCTGTTCTTTTGACCATTAAGATAGTCAAAAGAGCCACAGAACGGGAGAAAATATTTTCTAAACGCATGTCTGACAAGAGATTTATATTCAAAATATACAAGAACACTTAAAACTCAACAATAAGAAGATGGGCGAAAGATCTAAATAGACTTCTCACCAAAGAAGATCTACAGAAGGTACATAATCACATGGAAAGCTGATGCGCATCATTTGTCATTAGGAAAGTGCAAGTTAAAACTACAATAAGGTATCAGTACACACCCACAAAAATGGCCCAGATTTGAAACACTGACACCACCAAATGCTGGTGCGGATGTGGAGCAACAGGAACTCTCGTTTATTGCTGGGGGGAATGTGAAATGGCATGACCACTTAAGGAGACAGGTGGGCAGTTTCGTACAAAGCTAACTATAGTCTCACCGCATGATTCAGCAATTGTACTGATAGACATTTCTCCAACTGATTTGAAAACTCATGTCCAAACAAACCCCTATACACCAGTGTTTAGAGAAGCTTTATTCATAATTGCCAAAACCCAGAAAGCCCCCACGCCCTCAAATACCCAAGATGTCCTTTGATAGATGGAGAAACTGTGGTACATATATGCAATGGAATATTATTCCACAATAAAAAATAGAGCTATTAAGCCATAGAAAGATATGGATGAATCTTAAATGCGTATTGCTAAGTGAAGGAAAGTAGTCTGAAAAGGCTGCATACTCTATGAGTCTAATTATATTCCATTTTAGAAAAGGTAAAACTATAGTGGAGGTAAAAAGACCAGTAGTTGCCAGAGGACTGGGGGGGAGGGTTGAATACGTGAAGCATAGGGGATTTTTTTAGGGTGGTGAAACTCTACTGTATGACACTGTAACTGTGGATATGTGACATTATGCATTTAGCAAAACACATAGAACTTTAGAGCAGAGTGAACCTTAATGTATGCAAATTAAACAAATCATGTAGGAGGTCAAAGGATCCCCGGATGGAATACAGAATGTGACCAAATAATCTAACTGTATTACAAATGTATGAGGCAACTTTAAGTGAAGGGAGTGGAGGAAAAGGTTGCTAACCTAAGTAACTTTGGAAATGAGTGGTGTTTGTAAAACTAAAGGCAAAAGAAACTGTATATGAGCACTGCACTCTAGTTAAAGGTTGCTTCCCATGGAATATGAGTTACCAATTCTGATACTGTTACACAAATATACTAGAGTTGAACAATTAATTAAATGGATGGTGGGAGCCAGCTTTCTTACTATTGGAGTGAGAGTACACAGTTGAGCAAGAGGAGGAAGCTAGAATGATCCAGGAGGTAATGGATCAGAATGGGAGACATCAGTAAGAACTATGTTTACCTTAATATAGATACAGATGATTACATCCATATATATATGGATATATATATCCATATATGTATATATCCATATATATCCATATATGTATATATCCATATATATCCATATATGTATATATCCACATATATATCTATATATATATACCCATATATGTATATATCCATATATGTATATATCCATATATATGTGTGTATATATATATATATGTGTGTGTATATATATATATATATATATATATATATATATACATGGATCATTGGTTACTATACATACATATATTTCCTTGCTCTGTCAGCTGATGGGTATGTCAAAGTGATTCAGGAACCAACTGAAAGAACTCCCAAAGGCCAAAGCTGGAACAATCTGAGCAACAAAATTAATAAGCTAATATTCAATTATAACACAAAATATAAAATAAATATCCATGAATTCATGCCGATATAAACAAATGGTTGAATAAATAAATCAACAAGGGAGAATATATAAGTTTCCCATCCAGCAGAACTCCAAATAATTTATGTAGGTACTCTGCCATCAAGGAGGTGAAGCATATGTCCCCACCCAGGTGTAGACTTCACATAGTGGTTTCCTCCCAAAGAGTGCAGTATGAAAAGGGAGAAAAAAAGAGTAACTCTGCAGTGGAGAAATCTGACAAATACTGCCTTGGCCAGGTGATCACGGTCAACGTCAACAATGTTAAGTCATCTTTGATATGCTAAGACCAAAATGGCACTTTACCTCTGTGGTCTTCCTTCCCAAACCTCAGTCTATCTAATCCTATGAAAAACATCCGACAAAGCATAACTGAGGGACAGTCTGCAAAATACCTGAGCAGTATTCCTCAAAACTGTCAAGGTCATCCAAAACAAGGAAAGTCTGAGAAACTGTCACAGCCAAGAGGAACTCAGGAAAAAAGATAACTAAATAGAATGTGCTACCCTGGATGGGATCCTGGAACAGAAAAAAAGGACATTAGGTAAAAATGAAAGATATCTGAATAAATATGGACTTCAGCTATAATACTGGCATGTTAATTATGAAAAACAGACCACATTTATGTACCATGTTGATAATGGGGCAATCTTGAGTGTGAGATACTTGGGAGCTCCGTACCATCTTTGCAATTTTCGTGTAGAGCTAAAACTAATCAAAAATATGAAGTCTATTGAAAAAAAATGCAATAATGCCATAAAAAGTCATTTGGTCAGTGGTTGCTATTAAATGGTAATAAATGATAATAAAACAGAAATTTTTATCTACTCAACGGCCTACAAGGAAAGCACTCAGAGGAATGCCCCCATAAGGGCTGTTCGTATAGAAACTGAAATTCCAAGGGCATGGATACTGGCTGACGCCAAGATTTCAGAGAAGGGGTACCATTATTCTTCATGAGACAAGGAAAGGTTTTTGTTTTTTTTCTTTCTGAAAGGGAGGAGGAAGCAGAAAAAAACAATAATGAACATTTATTTGGTACTGAACTATGTGCTATGTGCTTTATCTGTTCTAAATGCTTTATCTCATTGAATCTTGATGAGGTGGGTACCACTATTCCCCTGGATAGAGGGAAAAAGAAGAAAAACTGATGCCCAGAGAACCTGCCCTGCCCAATAACGTATGGTTAATAGGGGATAGAGCATATGAAGCAGGATTTGAACCCAGAAAGCTTGACTCCAGAGCCATCTCCATGAGGTTACTCGCCAGGAAATATGACCCTGTGACCACTCAAATCCACTGCAATGTTTCTAAATTCCTGGAACGTGCTGTGTGAGTGTATTTTCTGTAGAAACAAGAAAAGGACTGAATTTTCTATCTTGGATGACTTTGGACTGTCAAAGGCCAGTGAGAGTTTAGGTCAAGTTTACTTAGATCTCTGAGCATCAGGAAAAAGGGGTGTGGTGGGGGCATAGTACTTAGCTGACACTGGATAACACTATTATTATTACCACTGGTCATCCCCTTCCTGCCCTACTCCCTACTCACCCCTCGCTCCAATGCCCTAGAGGCTCCTTCAACCTGGGCCACTTCCTCAGGGGAAACAGGATGTCTTCTAGAGGCTTGGGCAAGGTCTCTGGTGTTCAGGGTGGGAAGAAGCTATCTAACTGTTTAACACAGAGCTAGGCACCAGAGAGGAAGCAATGTTTCCGGGAGCTGAGGAAGCTGCCGTTTCCTTCTCCAGCAGGAAGCGGCCTTGGCTATTCTCAGCACCCCGTGGCCGGGTGCAGCAATGGAAATCACAGCCTGACAGTGTCTCGGATTTGCCTCCTGCTGTTTAACAATCTCCCAGTCAAAATAAACTGGCTCCTTAAGTCTCCAGGGCATGGTTAAGGTAATAATTGAGAGAGAGAAGCCAGAGGTCTGGCTGTAGCACAAAGGCATGGAGAGACTTTTAAAATATCAGGCTGGTATTGGCTGCTTGTGCCTCATTAAAGCGGTTTAATTAAAGCATTGTGTAGACAAACAAGCCCAGAGATTCACTTATGGTTTCACAAGCAGCCAGTCTCCACCTCTTGAGAATCTGGACTAATGGGGATAGGGGAGATTGTCAATCCTTTAAGCATATATGTAGATAACTTTTCAACAGGAAAGCTGCATGATTCAGTAGAGAGGAAACTGGAACATGAATCAGAGAGAACTGGGTTCAGATTTGAACTTCACCAGACATGCTATTTTGAGACGATCATAATATGGCTGACCTATGCTTTCCTCATGTGGTAAAACCCACCCTGTTTACCTCACAAAGTTACTCTGAAATCAACCTGGATTCCTCTTTCCTTTATCTCCTCATGTCTACCAGTTCCAGAGCCTTGGAGATTCCATCCCCCATTCCTTCATTCCTTTCATAAAAGTTTACTGAGCACTTAATGTCTGGAAGTGGTCTCGCCTTTGGGGACTCAACAGGGAATGACATAGAGTTTACATTCATTTGAGGAAGCAGATAACAGATCAGTAAACACAAATACATGAGATAATTTTGTATTATGATCAGGGCCACGAAAGAAATGAGCATATGCCTTGACAGAAAGTGGTCTGGGTTTGCAAGGCAGAAATAGAGACACAGACGTAGAGACCGAATGTATGGACACCAAGCGGGGAAAGCGGGGGTGGGATGAACTGGGAGACTGGGATTGATGTATATACACTAATATGTATAAAATAGATAACTAACAAGAACCTGCTGTATAGCACAGGGAACTCCACTTCGCTGTACGGTAGAAACTAACACGACGGACGTTGTGAAACAACCATACCTGAATTAAAAAAAAAAAAACAAAAAAGAAAAAGAAAAAGAAAAATTACAGAGGAAAAAGAAAAAGAAAGTGGTGGTTTAGGGGGAGGGGTTACTCTACACGAGGGGGTTCACATTTGAGAGATGCCTCGTGAGGAGACTGAGCTGGCCCTTTAAGGGAGTGGGCCTCTGACTGGGTGGGGCAGGGCAACGATTCATTCATTTATTGTGTATTTACTGGGGGATTCTTGATACCAGAGATGTAGTGGTGAGCTAGCGGTCAAAGTCTGGTCTCATGGAGCTTATGTTTTAGAGAGGGGAACAGAGAAAAATAAAATCAGTTATTGGTAAACACTGCAGAGAATTAAGTCAAAGCTTGGTCACAGAGACAGTAAATGGGCGATCAGGCAGAGGAAACAGCAGGGCAGAGGGTCTGAGGCCAGAGGGGGCCTGCTGGTTAGATAAGCAAAAGGAATGGACTGTTCCTCTGACCCACACCTGGGCATTCCCCATGCCCCACTGGTCACATTCATCACTGCCCAGATCACAATGGCTCTGAGTCCCCGCCCAGTTTACTTGTGAGAATTCCAGCCTGTTCCAGAGGTTCTCCTTCTGGGGGAGTGCTTGCACAGTCTGCAGCTTGGGCATTTGCTCGCCCAGAACTGCCACGCTCTCCCTGGAGGTGATCTCCTTGATGACACTGATGGAGGAGCTGGATGTCTAGTAAAAGTGATGTCTAGCAAAATGCAGCCCACTGGCAGAGAGGTGGGTCCAGCATGTGATTCAGTGGGACCCCAGCAGGACTCCCTGCCTCTGGGAAGCATATAATGTACTAGAGAGAGATCTGGGTTTACTTGTTCAAAAAAAAAAAAAAATTAGGGTGCCTGCTGTGTGTTAGACTGATGGAGGGACTGGTAATACCAAGGAAAATGAAAGTCTAGCCCTTGCCCTCACCGCTTATTGATCTTAGAGGTTAGCAGGCCTTTAATACCAAGGTAGGGCATCTGGATGCCATTCAAAGTACGACGGGAGGTATCTGAATCACCCGGGAGACTTTCTGTGGCAAGTTCTAGAGAGCCTAACCCACGCTGGCATGGATAGTAAAGAGGCTTTTTTGGTTCACCATAACTGAAAGGTTGAAAGGTGCAGAGGTTTCAGATGTGGTCCTGCCAGGGCTCCAGCTCTGGATCCCTGTGATTCCCCTGGCTCCATTCTCCTCTCACAGGTCAGCACCTTTGTCACGCTGCTTTCCCTCCAGGTCACGAGATGGCTGTCAGCAGGCTCAGAGGCTGTGCTTTTTCATTCATCTTCTGGAAAGAGAGTGAGAGCAAGAATGATAGCAGAGTATTACTCCGCACTACCGCAAACAATATTCAATTCTGAGCTGATGACCTCTCCTTGTAGCCTGCCTAATGTCCGCAGCCCCATCTCTGTGGCCAAGAGAATGCAATGCCCAGATAACCAACTCCTGTGTCAGGGTCAATGGGACTCCCAGGATTGACCAAACCACAGGAAGATGGGTGGGCAGGACGGATGCTGGGAAATAGCAACAACACCTATCACCATGGAAAGATTTCAAGCAGATGGTTGGTATAAACCTGACTTACATTTTGAAAGATCACTCTGCATTGCAGGAGGGAAAAAAAAAAAAGGAAGCAGGGAGATCCATTCTGGTGCTTTTGCAAAGAGTGATGATGGTGGCCGGGCCCAGGGTGGGAGGCAGGGGAGACAGAGCAAAAAGAACAGGTTGGACTCCTGTCTCTGTCACGTAGCAGTTAAGTGGCCATGGCATGTGCCTTAACTTCCTGCCATCATTTTCCAAAATCATAATATGGTTGTATACATTTTTAGCTTTCAGGATTAGGGAGGTACATTAAACCAGTCTGCCACAATGAAGGTCCTCAATAAGTGGCAGTATTAGTATTAATGCCCAAACTCCTTAAGGTAACATACAAGGTCCTTCATGTTCTGGACTCAGATACATCCAGGTGGGACATCTCCTGGATTCCACTGACCCAGGTGCTCTTCCCATCACATGGTGGAACCTTCCATAATGGGAAAAAGTTATCCTATAACCAGTCATGAAGCTTCAGTTTTGTTCCCAGGGGATTTTGTCTCTAGTCCTATCAGTTAGTATCCACATCTTGACCAGTACAGAGGATGGTTTGTCATGGTTTTAGCCCATAAATACTGGCAAAAGAATGAGAGTTGGCTCAATACACTTTCATGAGTAAGAAACAAACCATCTTGCTCAAACTTCCAGGAATTTTTCTTCCGAACTGAGCTGCAGTGTGGTTTTTGCCGCTCCCCAAAGCCCGTGTCCTGAGCCCAGGAAAGCCCCCTGCTTACCACTGTCATTCCAGAATGTTTTCACCAGAATCAATGGGTTGAGTGTTTTCCCGGAGAACAATTATTTTGCAGAGTAAAACAGAGCCTCAGTCTGCAAGGGAGATATGAATTTCTGGCAGAAAGTGAGTCCACACATAATAGAGGGGCTGTAGCACACGTATGTTCGGGGTGGAATAGAGGGGGCCGGTGGGAGGGGATCTATTGGGTTGGAAGGGGGCCACGCTATCTGTTTTCAGCTCAGTTTCAACTGGGGTGGTGGGAACCCATGAGTCTGGGGATTAGACTGACCTGAGTTTTAATCTCATCTCTGTCATTCATTAGCTGTGAGATTATTCTTTCATTTAAAACAGTCCAGGTACTGGGGATAAAACCTACACAACTCACCCTAAGAAATGACTGTCTAACAATGGATACAGATTATAATGGAATATGGATGGAAAAAAAATGGAAGCAGAAGGTTATGAGAATGCGGAGAGGGGGCACCAAATCCGGTTTTGCAAAAGAATCACAGAAAAACAAAGCATTGGGAAGGAAGAGGTATCAGCTTGGAGATGGAGAAGGGCAGTGGAGAGGTGAGCAGGGGTCAAATAAGGAAGGCCCTGAGAGTTACTTTTGTTTCAACTCTATCTAAGGACAAGGGGGAGCTATTGGTGGGTTTGAAACAGGGGAAATGTGTGGGCACACATGCATTTTAAAGCATTTTTGGCTGCTGGGTGAAGAATGGACTGAAGGGGAACAAAACAGGAAGCAGGGACGAGAGTGCTAAGGGTGTCATGCAGCCGAGGTGAGAGATGATGGAGCCTGGATTAAGGTGGTGGGTTGGAGAGAGAGAGTAATATATGGAATTAAGGGATATTTGGGATGTGGTTACTTGATCTCAGAGAATGAATGGGATATTATGTGCCAGACACTCTAATTGCTTCATTCTAGTTCTTGTAATGTCCCTGGGAAGGAAGTATGGCTCCAAGAGGTTAAGTAACTTATCCACAATAGTGACTGCAGAGGTAGAATTCAAAGCCAGGTCTACCTCCCCCGAATCCCTCATTTTCCACCGCTAGATCAGGCTACTTCCTAAGTCAAATATAATGATGTATTGCTTATCGTGTTTTAATTGACGACCGTAGAAATTATACCAATTCTGAAGGATTTAAGCAGAGTGATATAAATACAGACTGAAGAAAGTTGATGACCCATATCTTTGGGGGTATCATGTGGACCATCACCAGCCACCTTCATCTGTCAAAAACCCCACCCACCATCTTCGCTGGGAGTTTATCTAGGTCAGTTGCCACCTTCACTCAGAAACCTGCCAGGGTGGACCCCGTTCCCCAGCAGAATTAATAGCACTCGTTACCTTCTCATCCTTGCCTGTTTGCAAGTCTGTTTTGCCCACTTGGCCTGGAAGCTCCTTGAGGGCACCGTGTTCTCATCACTGTGTTACTCCCAGCGCCCAGCTAAGGAGGGTAGACTCGTTCAAGATTGGATGAATGAATGATTGCAAGAAGATCATGGTCGCAATGATAGAATCTGTTTTGATAGAATGTGTGAGTGACGGCTCAGTTGGTGTCCATTACGCCAAATGATTTGCCCTTCTTTATGCCAAGTGTGGTTTCTTCTCTTGTCCTATAAACCATACTTTCTGTTTGTGTCCCCTCTTCCCCCTGTGGAGTCAAGACTGTGCTGCAGTGTCCCCTTTGTATGTATTCAGTGCAATTCTTCCTTAGCTGTTTTTCACTTGGTCTTTTGGGCAAATTACATTTTCTCCCAGCCTGGCTTTAATCATCACAACCCCGACTCCTTATCAAACTCTCTGCCCCATCTCAAACCAGTGCTTAAAGGATGCTCTTACCCTCAGAAGAAATGGTATAATTTTCATAAACACAGGTCATTCCCCCCTTGCATCAATGTCATATACCGAAAGCACCACTTAACAAGATGTAGCAGAAATGCCGAGTGTCTGAACAAAGTCTGTGGACAATAGTATTTTTTTTCTTTTTGTAGTTCTGTGAAATTGCTCTCCCAAAATATTCCTAATGTTTTATTTACTTCGGCTCTGGGTTTATTTTGGGAGGAACTTTCCTGAATCTGAGTCTTAGGATGTGATTCTTATCCTGGTCACATCCTGGGGAGTTGTTTTGTGACTGGTTTGAATGGGCTCTGGCTCTTTCAGGGAACCCCTGGCGCTGAGGAAGAGGCTGGAGGATGTCAACTCCTGAGGGCAGGACAGAGACAGAGACAGAGATGACAGACTCCCTGCTCAGGTAGAAGCAGTCCCCAGAGGGAGGTCCACGTCCTGCACACTAAGGACAACGGTGAGAGAGAACCCAGCTCAGACTTTATCAATCATCTATTCCGGAGACTGGTGTGTCTCATAGTTTCCAACATCTGAGTGATTTGTGAATATTAGGAATTCAGACACTGGATGATTAAAACCACCAGTGCCGGGAATTTTCTCATTTCAGGAAATTTTGGTGGTGAGGCATGCTGGAACCTCACCAGCAGGCCGACCGAAGGGAAGTCCAGACAGGGGGTGGGAATGGGACTGTGGGAACTGACGAGAAGGCAGTGCAAGGACTTGGCTTTCTCTCCAGACAGGTCTGTGTGGGCATCCTGCTTCCCTGAGCCTCAGTTTCTTCTCTGGCAGAACGGGGATGATAATATCTATCTCACGGGAGTGTTGTGAGAATTAAATTAGATACTGTCACGCTTGACACACAGTCAAGGCTCAGGACATGTGAGTTCCACTCAGTTTCTATAGGGGTGAGGTGGACAGAAGTGTCCACTCAGAAGTGACAGAAGTGAACAGGCATTAGAAGCTTTTTAAACTGCGCTGCGTGATGTGCTCGATCTAGCCTAGGGGAGGACATTGCCTAGAGGGGGAGGGACTGTCTGGGTCCAGGGGCAAGGCCTGGAGAGCTGGTGGACAGCACTGTCACCCAACAGCAGGTTCCCCTGCTGTTGGGCTTTCTTTTTCGGTTTTTAAGACCTGTGCAAGGACAGGTGGTGGTCAGCGGTCCATCTAAGCCAGAACCTGGGGTTCAAGGGACTGGATCTGACTCTCAGAGGTGGGGAGAGTGCTGGCCAAGGTCAAGCAGGTTGTCAGAATCACCAGGCTCAGGGCAGGGCTTTAATCCAAACTGATCCGCAAGGAAGCTCGAGGAGTTCCAGAGTATCAGCTAGTGCAGCAGTTCTCAAGGTGTGGTCCGAGTACCCCGCAGGAACCTGAGACACCGTCAGGGGTCCATGAGATCCAAATAATTTTTAGATAGCTACTGAGATTTTATTTCCCCTTTTCCTTGAGTTAGTGTTTGAACTGACGGTGCAAAAGCAACAGTGGGTGATACTGCTGGTGCTTTAGTGCGAATCAAGGTGATGGTACCAAACTTTAGTCCTAACCATTGATTATTCACCACCACACATACAGGTAAAAAAAAGAAAAAAAAAAAAAGCCAGTTTCACTTAAGAATGTCCTTGATAAAGCAGTATAAATAATCAGTTTATTAAATTTCTACCCTTGAGTACCTGTCTTTTGAATGTTTTGGGTGGTGGGATGGGAGGTACGCCTCAAGCGTTTCTGCTGCCCGCCAAAGCACAGTGGGACCCTTGAGGAAAAGCTCTGGTATTTGTTTGGGTTGGGAGCTGGACCAGCCATTTTTTCTCACGAAACACCATTTTCCCTCGAAAGAATGACTGATAAACATACTGTGGTTATTAAGACTTGGGTAGTCAGTAGTTGGGACGCGCAGGCTCAGCAGCCATGGCTCATGGGCCCAGCCGCTCCGCGGCATGTGGGATCTTCCCGGACCGGGACACGAACCCGTGTCCCCTGCATCGGCAGGCGGACTCTCAACCACTGCGCCACCAGGGAAGCCCGGTTTTTTTTTGTTTTTCTTTTTTAATGATGGAGTCAGGGCTGTCACTTCACAGAAGACAAATGATGATATTTGTTGCCAATGATAAAATTTGAGAGTTCAGATGAAAAATGAGAATTTTGAAAAATTTGTATGCTCTACTGCAGACTGTCAGATCCCACACTGCAGCTACCCTTTAAGAAATCACCCCTGTCAAGTTGTGGTGTAGCATCGAAGAAGAATCTCCACGATGACCCGAATAGGCTACTAAGATGGTCTTCCATTTTCCACGTCTGCGTGAGGCCAGATTTCTTCATATATATCAACTGTTAAGGTATTCAACAAGGAAGCCATCAGACTGAGATGATTCTAATGCCTTAGCAGCCTATTCAAGCAAACAAAAACCTAAGCTGTAAATGTCAAATTTAAGAAATCAAAACTCAAGGACAACCAATCACAAACAGCCAACTAGGCTTTCCCAAATGAGGCAACCACTTAAGCTGTTGCCAATTAGATGGTTTCCTTACTTTGCTTCTGCATCTTCCCTATAAAAGTCTTGTCCCTGGCTCCTGTCCGTGGAGCACTCCTAACCACTGCTATTTTGGTGCTGCCAGATTAGAATTGATTTTTGCTCAAATAAGCTCTTAAAATTTTTAATATGCCTCAGTTTCTCTTTTAATACACCCAAATAACACATCACAATAGACAGTGCAAAAGATATGAGAATACACTTTATGCTAATAAATCAGACATTAAAGAGACTTGCAAATGTGAAACAATGTCATTCTTCTCACCAATATTTATGTTGATTGTTTTCATTTAAAAATATGTTATTTAGATTCACATGTAATGGGTTTATTATTATTTTAAAGAATTAATAAATAAATGTTTTGAAAAGTTCTCAACTTAAATTTCGAATGCAGTAAATATCACTAGATCTGACCCACAGAAATGAAAGCTCTGTAGTGTCCTCAGTCAGTTTTAAGAGTGTAAAGAAGCTACAGTTCAATTCTTGATTCTGACATTTACCCACTGTGCTATCCTGGGCAAGTTACTTAACTTCTCTGTGCCTCATTTTCTTGTCTCTTCCCAAATTGATATAATTTTAACCTACCCCATAAAGGGAGGTTGTAAGGATTAAATGAGGCATAACATATAAAATGAGTAGAACAGCTCCTGGAATAGAACAAGTGCTATGTAAGTATTATAATAATAATAGTCACTATAACACAGCATTATAGTGTGATGGTCTGTGTTCCTACCAGTTTTCTTTTAGGCTGTGAGGCCCCCAGAGCGGCATATACCTCTGATTATCCCTATGTCCTAGCACAAAGCTTGGTATCAACTAGGTAGTCATAAAGCATGGAAAGTGAGTGAATGTGAAGCTAGGAGGAGGCAGGGTAGATCCCTGCTGGATTCTGGATAGAAAACCAAATTCATGAACCTGGAGGCTCAAGTTCCAAGTGGTACGAGTGAGACATGAACAGGACCTGGATTGTGGTGGGAGCAGGTTAGGGACGAGAGAGGAGGGTCCTAAGTATTTGCAGTGCATGGTGGTGGGATAGCCTTCCACCAGCTGCTGTCAGGTGCTGGCTGGTGGATGTAGCCGGCCGTATAAAGAAAGACACAGGGTGGAGACCGGCCCCACCTGCTGATGGGGCTGAGTAACACAGCCTGCCTCATTCCACCTGGACTGCAGGACAGACTTGCTAAAGGTGGGGATCTCTGTGTCTGCCTCTGCATGGGGAGATCAGAGTTCAAAGAATTAAGCCTGGAACATTAAATATGAGTCTCTCCTAATTTTTCATACCTACGTTTTACATGATTAGGTGCGTGTTTGACCATCTTGTCTTTGTGAATTGTTATTCTGAGGTATTTTTGGATATCCAGGAAGGAAGGGAAAAATGTCGTTCAGCGCGTACCCCATGCCAGGAGCTTTATTTGTGCTTCCTAATTTATTTCTCACAACTGCCTCGTGAGGAAGGTGTTGGTCTTGCCATTTTGGATATGAGGAAACTGAGGCTCAGGGAGTGAGTGATGTCTCCATGGTCACACTGCTCATCAGTGGGCTAGCTGGAAGTTGAACCCAAGTCTGTATGGATACCATGTCCATACCCTTTAAAAACACAAATTTCATTATATTTTCTATTACTTAAGTAATGCACGTTTATTGTCTGAAAGTGAGAAAATATGGATAAGTGAAAAATAAAAATCAGCCGTAAATCCTACCATTCAAATATGAGTTATTATCACATTTATATGTCATTTTAGACTTTCCCCCATGCATATATTTGTAACCTGCTTCCCGTTTAACAATATATTGTGAATGTCTTTCTGTCTATAACTGTTTCTATATCATTAAAAAGGCATATAGTATTTCACTATATGAATGTACCATTTATTTAACCAAACTTCTGTTGTTAAATATTTAGCTTACATCTAGTTTTTCACTAGTATTAAAAAAAGTTGCAATAAGCATCTTTGTAGCTTAATATTTGTGTATATCTTTACTTCCTTAGGATAAACTCCTAGGAATGGAATTGATGATTTAGAGTACATTTGGGTCTTAAAGATATTTCAATGTACTCTATTGCCAAATTATCCCCAGAGAAAGCTGTAAAAATTTGAATTCCCACCAGCAGTGGGTGAACATTCCTGTTTCCCTGCTCCCTCTAGAATCGAGTATGAAAAGATCTTTACCAAACACAAAATACCATATTCTTTTAATTCTACCTTCTTGCTTCGTGATCCAGTTCGAGGGATGCTCTGTACTATAATCTGTTGTTACCCAAGAAGACAATGTGCATTTCCTGTCTGAGCTGTGTGGGGTGGCAGTAGCCAGGGAGCCAAACGGGAGGGGAGGTACGGGTCTGAGTCTGGTTGAAGAGGAATTGGGTACTGGTAATTATTCTCACCCATAGGGTGTTGGCTGGTTGTTAGAGTCTGGGCCAACTGCGTGGGGGGAGGATGAGTCCTGCCAAGGTGTGCTCGCTCCCCAGGGACTGTGGTGGACAGTCCAGACTGAGGGCAGGTGGCAAGAAGTCCACCCAGGTGAGTGAGGTCTGCGGGGAGAGGGGTGGGCAGGCATCCCAATGGGGGCAGACAGAAGGGAGTACAGACATGCACTCCTGTGGGTGGCACAGGAGGAAGCGGAATTTCAAATATAGGAGAGAGTACTCTTCTTGGCAGCTGTATATCCTACCCAATGAGCCCAAATGGCTCGGCTGCCACAGGGTCTCACAATTAGTCATCCACTCCTTTGATGAACTCTCCATAATCCCGTGGGCTTTTAGATGTAGACACCTACATTTTGAGGTCTCTGGTAGCCTATTTGTGACTCAGGGGTAGACTCCGCTCATGAGATTGAAGGAGGTCTCAGAAGCCAAGTTGTTTTTTATGTAACTTGCTAAACCAAGGTTATAGGGATGGAATGCTCCCATTGGCGATAACAAGATCATGCTTTCCCTGAGAGCAGACCTACTGGGAAAACAAAACCCTATATGCAAGGTTGTGTGATAAGCATGAAATAGGAACGAGGAGAAATACATACATGAAATGTTTAATGACATCTTGATAAGACTTCTCAATCATTTATCACACAGTAGGGATGGTCCTTGCCACCTGGGCTGTGAAGACAAGTGGTTTGGTTCAGTCTTCTCCATAGGCAGGGACCCTTGGTTTGACTTTGTGACCTTCTCTTTTGTTCAATTCATATGCTTGGCTGGCTCTCCTGCAGTGTGACTCAGCTTCCTTTGGAAGTCATGGGGCTTTTCAGCCTCTCCTGCCTGGGAGCCCTTCCAGGTCCTTCAGGTGACTTTGCATATCTCTGTTCTCACCCACTGATGGGGCCACTCTGTGCTCCTCTCCTGCCCCAGCTGGAGGCCTTGGGGTTGACACAGGACTCTGGGCGCTAGGATGTGGTCTGACAAGAGCAGAGGCCTAGTACTGGAGGAACTTGGGGACTGGGCAGGAAATCTCAGCAGAGGGCAGGCCCAGGGACAGATGGGGCACCTACTGACCTGTGACCTGCCAGGAGCACCTTCACCGAAATTGGGGCCACCCTCCCAGTGGGCTCAGCAGGCTGGCCTGCTTGTTCCCCCAAACTCTGACTGCCCACATCAGGCTTCCTCAGTGCAGCCAATTCACCTACCTTCCTGAACCTATAGGCAGAGTGGGAGGGGACAGTTGGTCCATTGCAGGAATGAGAGGGCTTGAAATGCAGGGGCCTCACAAAACATGAGGATTGAAAGTAGTCATTAGCCAAGCAGTGTCTAAACTTGGCCTGTCTGCACTTAAGTAGGGGTGAGGTAGGGAACAGGCACGTGCTGTGAATTATTCCCTCATCCTCTACCTTGCCATAGAACACATGAAGGCAGCTTACTTACAAACATACACTCAAAATACCAAGATAAAGAACATTTCAAGACAAGTGGTGCAGCAAAGAAAAGATCCAGGTAAAAAAGAAGGAAGAAGCTGTGGGCAAGTGAGGTAAACGCACACTCCACAGATGTTGCGAAGTCCTTTATATATGTGATAGGAGAGCCACACACTTGGATCAGGTTTTCTAGTAGTCAAGGAAAAAGGGGAATCTCAAACCCATTTTTCAAAGCCAAGCCCCTGTGTCTCACCTCCTCCAAGAAATCTCTATTGACTATATACGGGTAGACGACACCTTCTTTTAGATGTCAACATAACTTCTCTCAAAGACCTGAGTTTGCTTAAAGCAAAGACCCCATATGTGTCTTATTTTACTTTGGAAGCATGAGACTTGGGAGATGTGATTTGAGAAGTAGACAGAACTGGGTTCCATCTGTGTTCTGGACATTAGCTGTGTGATGCTGGCAAGATGTTGAACCTCTCTGAGCTTTAGGGGGGGTGCTGAGAAGATTCAAGGGGGAGTAGTTTTGCTCTGGTTTTTATGGATGAAGAACCCAGCACTCAGAAAATCATCACTTCTCTGGTTCTCTAGTTGCCACACAGGTGGCAGATTCACACCTGCCTGATTTCATAGACTCTTGGCAAAGGAGGCTCAGGACATTTCAAACTTGTCAAAAATCTCACAGCCAGTTGCAAAGACCCAAACCTGGTCCTTCTGGTTTCACAATCCTTGCTCTTTCCATCGTACACATGCCTCTCCCCACCACCCTCGTTTCAGCTGCCTGCCAGAGAGGTTTCCTTTTACAAAGGGTCCCGAGTTAGCAGAAATGTCATCGGGTTGACAAAACAAGTGGCTGCTTGTCCTTGGGGGTGGTTCTGACCTTTGCTTCGTGCCTCCGTTTCTGGACTATTTTGAGCCTTGGAAATGTAAGGAGGGTCTACGATGGGAAGCTGTGCTACCAGTGCTTTAAACTGCTGAGATCCATTGAGAGAAGTCTTGACTTGAAGCCTGCTGAGTGCATAGAAGGATCCTGGCTTTGCTGGACAGCAGAGGGTCCCCTCTGGGGAGAAAACTTGAAAGTAGAAAACTTTTCCATGAGGCATTCTGGAATGAAGTCAAGTGAGAATAGGAGCTAGACTGGGCTCCAGGAGACCTCATTGTTGTGGAACGTGGAAGAGGAAGTGGGCGTCAGACGGCTGGGCTTTGGGGAGTAGACAGGGTGGGCTTGGTGCTGGGGTGGCGTCCATGGGGATTCAAGTTCCTGTGGAAGCGGACATTCCCTTGCCCTCGGGATCTCTCGGGGCTATCTGGGTGTGTGGGTTCAGACTAGAAAAACATCTCCTTGGCTGCAAGCTCCCAGTGGCTACTGGCTGTTTTCCACTTCTCCAACCAGGGCAGACTTGGTATTCAAGAACCTCAGCCTTGTAGACCATGACTGTGGAGGGAGGCCAGTCGCACAATTCCTCAGGATGCTTTGGCAAGGTACAGGGCCACTGAGGTTCTGCACCTGAAAACACAGTGAAGTCACCTAATTTTTCCCCTTACAGAAAGATGAGAAGTTACATAAACAGGATTAGATCCCAATTAGGAGCACTTTGTCCATGATATTAATCAATCAATAAGTGGATACAATCTACCAGGTGTGGGGTGTGACTCTTGGTGATGGGGATACAGCAACGAAGAAGACATAGGCCCTGCCGCAAGAGTCTTGTGATGCAAACAGATATCTAATCAGGCCTGGTCCTGCAGGGCCGTGTGTCCTGACGCAGGTCACGCTGTACTTCAGTGGTGGCATAGGAAACTGCTGATGGGTTCCCAGCAGGCAGGTGGCAATGTCTCTGGCTGCTTTCAAGGGTGAAATCGAGTGGCACAAGTCTGTAAGCAGGGAGACCCCCAGATTTCAGAAACATTCAGGAAATTCAGAAAGTATGCAGATACAGGCAACATAATCCCGGAAGCCTTAATAGACAATCGACTTTAACAAGAACCCGTATTGACTTTTCACTGGACATCTTATGAAATGTATTTACAGCTCTTTTGAGCCTCCTGAAACTCCCTTTTGGCATCACGGGGGTCTCCCCGTTAGTCTACTAGTATGGGATTCAGATTCTATTCCTGCGAGGTTTATAGTGCTTTCTCCCCAAGTGGGATCGGAGTGGGGGAGGTTTCTCCCCTCGTGAAGGAGGGGAACCTTGCTGTTGCTTCCACATCTCCCTGAGATTTCGCCTCAGCTCTCCTTACTCTTTTCCTGTTCGTGAGTTTGGGTGGCGTCACCTGCCTATAACACAAGGGGGTGAGGTCAATGACTGTGTGAGGCCCTCGGGGCACAGCCAAACCCATAAAGAACCCCAAATGGTTCAGGCTGGGAGAAGAGAATCAGAATGGTGTTAGCTGGGAGGTGATCTCAATATCTGTAGCTGGGACGGGGGGTGGGGGAGGGTCAAGTTCACCAGGCAAGGTGAAGATGTAAATGGAAAATGGGCCATGAAGTCGGAATGTCAGAGCACCATAGGAGCAAGGCACAGTGAGGTGGGAGGAAAAGCTAAGGAGAAATAGTCCAGGACTCAAGGCACCAAAACCAAGATCGTGCTGGGCGCCCCCTTTTGGTGGTTCTAGGTACTAAATGTTCCGACTCAACAGACCGATGAAGCCAAACAGCAATTTGAAAAGGAATCTAAGTCTAATAGTGTTGTAGACAAAGACAAAAGCAGCACAAGTAATCAAAGAAAAAGAGGTGTGTGGCAAAAAAGCAGGAAAAAAAGGCAGAAGCAGGGTTGACACCCACTTGTGGTAGTGAGCTCTAGCAGCTGAGAATACATGGCTCTTACATAATTTTAAACACCAAACCTCTGCTCAGATTATATAGACACAGTCATGGAAGGAACTGCAACTACAGGCCTAATACAGGAAAGGAGAGCTGGTGGGGATTTGGTGAAAATATGTAAATTCAAACCAGCCAGCTTGAAGCTTCTAAAAACTGTGGTTTTTTTAAGTATGTCAGTAGTTGCCAGTTAAGTATGTCAGTATGAGCATATTTGGGACTCTCTCCTCCGCCTACCTCCATGGCTTTCTGGATGGCAAGAGATCATTCTGGGTAACTGTTTTAACCTGGATGGGGGTGAGAGTTGGGGTGACCCTCCTTGCCTCTTGCTATCACCAAGGCTGATTGACATCGCCCTGAGGCCTCTATACTTGGCACAGATTTACCTTGCTCTTAAAGGATCCATTGTGACCCAGGGCCACCATGAAGGTAGTGAAGGTGTTCCCTGCGCAAGGATGCCTGGCTGAGGGGGAGAAATGCAGCCCATGCTCAGCTTGCTAAGCCATATGCTCTGACATAGAAGAAGGGATGCCTTTTTCTAATTTACATAAAAACACTGTACATGTAACCGGTGGCCTGGGCCTGACCTAATGTATGATATCTCAGCCAATCACATTTGCAATCTATAGCAACCTAGAGAATCAGAAGGACACGGATGGTTATGGTCGCCAGGATCAGATGAGAAGGAAGGGCGGAGAGCGTCACCGGCTGATTTGGGCTCGTCTCTCCGTTTGTTAGCGTCATGAGTTGAACCCGTTGAGGCTTCATCATAAACCCAACGCTCTTTCCACTGTACCTCTCACAAGCACCTTTTCCTCTTCAGATCCCCGTCACTGGAATCCCCAGCAAACAAACCTGGGACTCAGAGGGCCTGCCAGGACAGGGATCCTAGCTCAGCAGCACACAGCCTGCTGGAAATGCTTCTTTCTTGGACCCACGGTGCCAGGCCCCTATTGGTGCCTGCCGGGAAGGCCTCGCTGAGCATCTGACTCCATCTGCTTCAAATTCTGTGTCAACCTTTCTTTAGCAATTTTAGGCTTTTCCCTTGTAGGGTGAAGATAGGAAAGGGGTATAGCAGGGTGGGGATGGGGTGAGTTTGCAAAACATTAATGAATGTAATCTATGCCTTTTCCCTGACCCAGTTTCACCAGCTGCACTGGTCTGAAATTCCACATTCCATTGTTCTCCTTCTAGGAAAACAGAACTGGCTCTATTTAGCCCTAGGAATTGTCTATGTAGACTTGTTTAAGAGAATTTGCAAACCAGATGGGTTTACTGTTTACTGTCTCCTCTAGCTCAAGGGGAAAATATTTCTGAAGGCCACCAGCTACATGTTTCGAAAGTTTCCCCAATTATAGTTCGCATTCTGGTCGCTATGCTGGCTTTCTCACTTCTTACCTACCTGTAAGGTAAGAAATGCATACACATTTCTCGCACCCCAGCCATAGTGGTTATTTTATTTATTTATTTATTTATTTTGCGGTACGCGGGCTCTCGCTGTTGTGGCCTCTCCCGTTGCGGAGCATAGGCTCCGGACGCGCAGGCTCAGCGGCCATGGCTCACGGTCCCAGCCGCTCCGCGGTATGTGGGATCTTCCCGGACTGGGACACGAACCTGTGTTCCCTGCATCAGCAGGCAGACTCTCAACCACTGTGCCACCAGGGAAGCCCCATAGTGGTTATTTACTGCCCAGTTCCTTTCTGTGCAAACTACCCTTCTCTGTCAATCTACAGGACATGGTTACAGTGATGGGGCCCTGGTAGCCACTTTGTACAATGCCCCCCACATCACTGTCCTGGTCACAGATGACTAGACCAGGAATGTGTATCCCACTCAAACAAGTCTTTGGAATTTAGGTCTGGCACAGTGAGAGAGTCAGTCTTTCTCTGGGCTGCTGGCTCTTCATGGCATAACCTTGGAAGATGCTGCTAGCCTTGTGGTCTATCGCTGGACAGGAGGGCAGATTCAGAAGCAAGTATAAATAGGAGAAGAATAAAGCCAATTTCGAAGAGAAGCCAAGATGAAAGCTGGAGATAGAGGCCTGTCTCTGGTTCTAGACCCATTTGAGACCCAGTTATGTTCCTTCTCTTGGATGAAAGGACATGTCCCTCTATCTGTGTGATAAAATGCTCCTTTTTGTCTCAGATTACCTCCAGTTGGTTTCTACTAACTACAATTAAGAGTCCTTTCTGATACTCCAGCCAAATGTTTCTCAAAGTGTAATCCCCAGACCGGCATCAGTACCTTCACTGGGAGACTTGTTAGAAATATAGATTCTCAGGCCCTATGCCATTCTGACTGAAATTTGGAGGTGAAGCCCAGCAACCTAGGTTTTAACAATGCCTCCAGCCACTCTCAAGTTTGAGAACCACTGACTTAGTCATCTGTAGTAATGCGTGGGAAAAGCATGGACTTAGACTGGCCTGGATTTGAACCCTAGATCCATGAACTAGTGATGTGATTCTGGGCAGGTCAACTCACCTCTTGGAGACCCAGCTTTCTCAGTGGTAAAATGGAGGGTAATGATGTTTACATTATACAGCAACCGAAAGAAAAACACACACCTCTGAGCACTTGAAAACCATCAGTTCTCGTCTCTGTGGACTTTGTTCTGACATAAGAAGAGAAGTAGCAGTGACTCAGGTCATTCACTGTGGAGACACAATGTGAGCTTTTATAAAACAACCAACCCATCGCCTTAACAAACAGGTTGCTGTTCAGCGGTCACACCCCACCTGTGCACCCAGATCTTAGCACTGGGTCCAGGTTCTCCTAGGCTATCACTGGGCAGTTGGGAATTAAACCCAATAAACCTGAAACTCATATTGATTCCCCTGGTTTAATTGACCTGTTTCTCTGCTGTGTTGTGAAAATCATACAGTACGGGTCATCCTAGAATAAAACAAGGAAATCAACGAATTTATATTTGTGGAAGGAAAACACAGGCTTCTGTTTATTAATTATTAACTTACTTATTCATTCACTGACTCATTCATTCATCCACTTAACACTCAATGAGCTACTTCTAGATACCATGCTAGATGCTTGGGATTTATAGATAAGGGCCTTGTGTCCCCTCCCTCCCCTGCCGATTGTTGACAGATAACAGTAGGAGCAAAGATGGACATGGAGGTGGGAAATAGTCATGGCCCGAGGGGATTACAGTCAGCAGCTATATCATGCTGGAGCAAAAGATGGGTGTTAGGAAGTACTGAGGCATGAAGGTCAATGACGGTTAAAATGAAAAAGCTGGGAGTCAGAATCTGCTTTGGTTTCAATAGCGCACTGTTCTGTAATTAACAGAACAGATGTTTTGCAAGACCTTCCCAGTTCCCTGGGTCACATTTGAACTGATCCCGGATGGATGACCCTACAGTAGGTAGATGCGTCTACCAAATGCTGTTCATACTCTACAAGGGGTGGGCTGGTGAGCTCTCGTTAAAGAAGGATCCTAATGTCTGCTACTACTTGACAGCTGAATCAGTCTAACCCCAAGTGAACTCCTTCTGGTATCCAGAACGTCTGGCTACTTTCTGGATGACTCTCCACCCAATTCTTGGCTTTCATAGCACTGGAACTTCCAGCTATATACAAGATGGAGCAAAAACATCCAACCTCTCTCCAGACAGCTCTTCAGGAAATAACTCTGATTGGATGCTTCCTCAGATGTATCCTTTAGGGCTGTCTGGGACCAGTATTTCAGATGCAGAAGAGATGTGAATGGTCTGGGAGAGAAGACGGCTACTCAGTGTTAAATCCTGCATCATATTTGACAAATGGTTTTTCTATTTGTGTTGGTTACAATCTGGCCTAATGAGAGTCAAGTTGTATCCTTCTTATTCCCAGACTTTATAGAAAAAAACAGAAATAATGACTAGCGGGTCGCATGGGGTTGATAGCATCCTTGACTTCACTTGACCCTTGTCACTACCCTAGAGGAGGAGTTATTAGCATTTCATTTCCAGATGAGGAGGTAGGGTTTATTTCATCCAAGTGTCTGAGCTTTTTCTTAATCCCACTTTCTTGACTGTAGATCTGATGCTCCTTCCACTCTACCAGGCTGTTCTCAAGGAAAACCATTGTTGCCAGCACACAGGATTATAATGAACTTCCTGGGAGAACTCAGAAATATTGAAACAAGATAATCCTCTGAGAGTTAAACCTTCAGAGAGGCACAGAGGATTAGAGAGGAGACACGATGGCTCCCAGGGCTGTGAGAGTCAGCTGATCTTAATCAGACCACAGATCTCAAATATATCTGAAGAAGGAAGGAAAGCCGAGTCACAGAGGGAAGTTTTGGCACTCTGTCTAGGCTATCTTAATCGGGTGCTATTGGGTAGTTTATTCATCTAGTTTCTCTTGTGCTGGCACCCAGCCCATCCAGCAACCTTCGGAGTATGACGTGACATCCCAAGCAGCGTGGCCCACGGGCAGAGAAGGCACTGGTCGCGCTGAGGTGTGGATTCCACCTCCATGAGATGGTACCTCCTTGTTCTCTCTCTACAATAACACGTGAGCAACCTGGCTTCCAGGAGACTAGCTCTTGGTGTGCAGGAGAGAAGGATCAGCTCTTGGGGGCCCACAAGACCAGGTTTCAGAGCCTGTGGAACTGCAGGATAAATTCAAAACTTGGGCAAATTCAGTCAGGATATGAATAAAACGTTTCCGTCGAAGGCCTCTTGGAAGACTGAACCATCTGCCACCTTCCCTGGCCGTGCCTGTTCTCCAGCCTGAGTCAGGGGCTCACGCTGTGCCTGTAACCTTGGCCTTGTTCTTACTAGAGGCCCGTGGGGCTGACACATCCAGGCCTTACGTCAATTCCTGCCCCAAATCATCTGCTGAACATCCAATCAATTCGAGAACATCTCCTAGGGACTTGAAGGAAGGCAGGAGGAGTGAGGAGACACAACCCCTCCAATTCAAGTGCCTAATCTTGCAGGAGAGAGAGCTTTGTGGATAAGTAAGTTAATAATTTCAGTAGTTTTCTGTGTTCCTCAAATTCATCAGCCAATATACAAATATATATAGATTTTATTTATTTTTCACAAATAATCCATGAACAGATGCAAACATGCAGTCTCTAAAAGTGAAGTGGTTTGCTACATGTCACAGGGTTGGTACATGACAGAACACAGATTTGACCCCTGAGACACAAGCTGTAGGAAAGGCTATCATGGAGTTCCAAATAGAGGGGAGGAGAGAGCATGGGGCTGAAATTGTCCTCCTGCTAATTTTTCCTCACTTCCCTGGTTCTGTCCTGAGAGCTCATCAAAATCAGGGCCCAAAAAAAAAAAAAAAAAAATCAGGGCCCATCTTGAAGAGCACCGTCTTCATCAGTACGCAGATTTGGACAAATGGATCCCAATCAGGAGTTCGAATCTAATACGCATTGATAAAGAGGGTCTAAGAACCATTTTTGGTATCAAAAATTATAATGGAAATTGTATCTTTATCTTAGGTAATGCTGTGCATACTGACTAAGTTGTTTTGGCTGGAATTTTATCACCCCAGTCTAATTACACTGGGTATCCCATTACTCTTCTCAAGCTTGATGAGTACCACTGAACTTCGATAAACATGTCTTGACTTCTTACCTACAGTGGATAGGGCGCTGAACTGTGTCCTGGAGAGTCAGAGACAAAAAAGGCATTCTTCCTACTTCAAGAAACTTGCAGTCTAGGGAGGGAAGCGTATCTTAAAATATTTTCTTTCAAATTATTATGATAATATATTCTTATTGTATTGTATATTCTACAATTTGAACAGTAGAGAAGTATGTATTTTTTAGATGCTGGAGAGCCATTGAAGGATTTTACGAATAGAGTGAGATTGGCACTTGGAAAGATGCTTCTGGCTATCATGTGGAGGCTGGCCTAGAGCTGGGCCAGCCTGGAGGCAGGAGGTCTGGAAGACACCCAAAGAGGCCACGGAGCGATTGTACCTGGAGATGAGGGGCCTGACCCAGGGCAGAGGCTGCTGAGGTGGGTTTGAGAGATCACTGGTTGGAAATGTGTTGGGGGACTGAAGAATAGGGAAAGTAAAGCCACTTTGACTTAAGAAATGGACCTTGCTAGACAACGCTTTTCACAAGCTGCTTTCCTGGAAAGGGCCATGAAATCACAGCTAACCAAACAAGCGTCCCTCCTGGGCAAGGGCTCCCCACCAGGTGAATGGTCTGCCATATTTCCGATGCTGGAAACTGGCTGGAATAACGCTTATGCAATGGGAACACATGAGGCCCACGTCCCAGAGCCTGGCTGCTGGAGAACTTGGCAAGGCTGGGGTCCTCTGTGGAGTGGAAAGTTCTGCTGTCTGCCACGAGTGGACTTCCCCTGGGTGGCTGACTCGGGAAGTCAGAGCTGGCTGTGTGGAGGCTGCAGGGAAGGATGTTTGGGCCTGGAACCTCTGACAAGGCGGAGCTGGGGGCAGGCAGAGGGAGGTGGGTCACTCTGCACGGCCACTTCTATGGTGGAACAAGCAGAGGACAGCGGCGAGGTAGGAAGTGCTGCTGTCTCTCCCTTGCAGTGAGTAGAGTGAGGCCTTAGGAGCCCAAATAGCCTACTCTGTCACTTCAGCACCGTGGGACCCTGGGCAAGTCACTTAACCTCTTTGATCATCGGCGTCCTTGTGTGTGAGATGGGGATAAGCATAGCAGTCATCACCTAGGATTGTTGCAAGAATACGGAAAAATGGGTGATAACTGCTAGTACTATGCCCAGCACCTTGCTGAAAGTAAATAAATGATACTTACTTGTCGAAGGGTCATGACTCTACACAGAACTCCTAGGCGGTTTGGCGGGGAGGAGTTGGAGAGAGGCAGAAGGCCATCTGTCAAATCAGAGGACAAGTAAAGAATAAACTTATAATAATAAGGGCATTCTCTCTCTATGCATCTGGAATAACTAGGCTCCTGAATATTTCTTTGTAACCCAAACATATGTAAATCAAATCATTCTCAAATCCTCAAGGAGGTGTCTTACATACAGGTATCCTCGTGAGAGTCTTTGTAAAACTGCTACTGCTGGGCTTCCCTGGTGGCGCAGTGGTTAAGAATCCGCCTGCCAATGCAGGGGACACGGGTTCATGCCCCGGTCCGGGAAGATCCCACATGACGCGGAGCAACTAAGCCCGTGTGCCACAACTACTGAGCCGGCGCTCTAAAGCCTGCGAGCCACAACTACCGAGCCCACCTGCCACAACTACTGAAGCCCGCGTGCCTAGAGCCCGTGCTCCGCAACCAGAGAAGCCACTGCAATGAGAAGCCCACGCACCACAACGAAGAGTAGCCCCGGCTCTCTGCAACTAGAGGAAGCCCGTACACAGCAACGAAGACCCAATGCAGCCATAAATAAATTAATTAATTAAAATAAAAAAAAAACCAACAAACAAAAACTGCTACTGCGGCTGATTACAGTACAGGGCGGCTGCCTCGCCAGGAGCAGTTAGAGGAAAGAAACAATTTCTCTGTGTAACTTCAGCACCTCTTTGGTGCAGGACCTCTTGGTCCTTTCTCTTTTTTATTAAACCAAATTGTTTGTTGAGTCTCATATTTATTTAGTGTTCTTGTAGCAATCCAGAATTGTAGATTAAGGTTAGATTCAAGTCTCTGTTTTATTTATTTATTTATAAAAATTTTTAATTGAAGTATAATTGATCTACAATGTTGTGTTAGTTTCAGGTGTCCAGCAAAGTATTTCAGTGATAGATATATCTATTCATTTTCAGATTCTTTTCCACTGTAGGTTATTGTAAGATATTTGAGTATAGTTCCCTGTGCTATGCAGTAGAACCTTGTTGTTTAACTATTTTTTTGGGGGGGGTAGGAGTTTATTAATTAATTTCTTTATTTTTGCTGTGTTGGGTCTTCGTTTCTGTGCAAGGGCTTTCTCTAGTTGTGGCAAGCGGGGGCCACTCTTCATCGTGGTGTGCGGACCTCTCACTATCGCGGTCTCTCTTGTTGCGGAGCACAGGCTCCAGACGCGCAGGCTCGGTAGTTGTGGCTCACGGGCCTAGTTGTTCCGCGGCATGTGGGATCTTCCCGGACCAGGGCACGAACCTGTGTCCTCTGCAACGGCAGGCGGGCTCTCAACCACTGCGCCACCAGGGAAGCCCTGTTTAACTATTTTTTATATAGTAATGTGTATATGTTAATCCCCCTTTGGTAACCACATAGTTTGTTTTCTACATCTGTGAGTCTACTTCTGTTTTGTAAAGAAGTTCATTTGTATCATTTTTTAAGATTCCATATATAAGTGATACCACTTATTTGTCTTTCTCTGTCTGGCTTATCAAGTCTCTGTTTGACAGGTGAGGAAACAGAAGCTCAGAGGGATCCCACGGTTTCCCTAAATTCACTCATCTGGGAAGGGGTGGATTTAGAATCCAAACCCATGTCTTCTGGGTCTCAGGCCAGTGTTTATGCTTCTCGGCTATTAGCTCTTTCCAGGGATGTGAGGAGCCCTGCCTCTCCTGCACACGTGCAAAAGGCACGGCACAGAGGACCCCGAGGTCGGGGCGGGGGCGGGCGGGTGGGCGGGGGGATTTCACCAGGGAGCATGGATGTCTTGTGACTGAGGGCAAGTAGGTAGGAGAAATACTCACCCGGGCTGGGTGTGTGGGAGGGAATTCTGGGTCTCCAGCAGCACCACCACCATTAGAATATTGAGAACATGTTCTTCAGGGAACAGCCTAAAAGACCTCCCACCAAACCATTACCAAGTTCTTGGCTTTAGACAAAGAGTTCTAGTGAGGATTAGCCAGAAAATTTCTCACGAACCTCCTCCACTAGCCTCTCCCAGCCTGGACACCTCTGTATTAGTGAACTTCACTGTTGGGTAGGAGCATCCAGAAAACTCAGCTCCTGCCGCTGTTCCTCTCAGAAGCAGGATTCACTTTTACCCATCAAAGCAATACCCCATGTTAATGGTCATCAGAGGTGAGTGGTTTTCAGATTTCTGACAAGTGACTGGGAAATTCACTCGTATTTTGACCACAGGGGACTGAAAAGTAGTTTCCACATTCCCCCTCAGAAGAAGGATGATCTAGCTTTGATTCTGGCGCTCTTGTCTCAGGGAAGTGGGGCTACTTGATTGAGGGTAGACAGGCAGGGCTCTTGGAGAAGGCGGCATTTGAGCTGAGACCTGAGTGGGGAGAAGGAGCTGGCATGTAAATCGATGGGGAAGCACATTCCAGAAGGAGGGGAGAGTGGGTGTCCAGGAGGTGCCAGGGCCTTGAGGTGGGAGTGATTTTGGAGAGTTCAAGGAGCAGAAAGAAGGTTAGTGTAGCTGGAACCAAGCATGCACCTACCTCATGATGCATGGAGATTATCCAAAGAGGCAGGAGAGGCCAGTGTTGTAAGGCTTCAATGTTCTCATGCGCTAAGTGCAGTAACCTCTCTCCCACTAAGATACTAGTCAGGCGAGAGAACTTTGCAAACTGAGACACACTATTCCAAGTTTACGTCATATTCTCTTGATCCTATTTCTCCAAGGACTAGTGTGATACCCAAATACAAGACAGCTGTGGGCTGCAGTATTTTCCTGTCACCCGATAGGCAAGAGAGCAAATAGCAAGACCAGAAGCTTCTGGTTTGGCAGGAGCGCCCTTCTTGTGGCCATCTTATAATTAGTCTGTGGGCTTTGAGTGATGAGCACAGACGGGAATGCCATCCCTGCCATCTCCAGCACTATTATCTTAAAATTCAAAGAGTCAGAGGAAGGGGCTGAGAGCAGCCAACCCGAGACCCAAGACCCTTTTCCGAGTGCCCTCCTTTCCCTGCTGTCTTCAGATGGTTCGCCATTATTCTTTCAGCATTTTGTGACACAGCGCGTACTCTGGCCAATGTGAAGCTCACTTAGCTCTGTTCAATGTTTCAAAAACCCGTAGTGCTCTTTTTCTGACAATAGGTTCCAGGGAAGGTAGAGAGGAAGACCTAAACCTTATTTGCCTTGTAAGGCCGACAATGGACTGAACTGTCTCAGATGAAAAGTACCAGTGGAGTCAGGCAGTTATCTTTGAGCTTCAGTTCATAGGCTAGTGCACGTGGCACACTCAATAATTAAAGGCACATTTCAGAAACATGCTGTTTCCCCTGCAGTGTCACTGAGCCCAGTCATGTCCCAGGTGCTGCTTGAAGGGGAAACTCACTGTTTGCTTCCTTCTCGGGGAAAGCTTCTGAGACATGGTGTTAGGGCCCATTCTGTGCTCTTTTTCGTACTACATTTGGTCCATGCTGCTTTCAAGTCCATTGCTTCTGCTTTAATTACTGGACTCATCTTGCTGTTTGACCCTGATAATCGGCTTTATTTATTCCACCACCATTGGGGCTCCCTCTAAACTCTGAATTCTAATCCCCTAGGGTTTGATTTGTGCCTGGGAATGCAACAACTTGGTATTTTCCTCCAGTGGACAGTCCCACGGGGCCCCTGGGACCCCACAAGCTAGAAATAACATATGGAATTACCCAAAGGCTGCCTGGTCTGCCCCATGACCCATTCCATTCATGCTCCAGGGTGTGGTATCTTCCGCTAGCTCCAAGGGAATGTATTCACCCAGTAGCCACACTTACTTTCTAGCACTTATAGGGTATCCAGGACTGTGTTGGGTTAACATTATAAGGAAAGGCGGGGGGTTTGTTATAACAGAGAAGAAACAGACTTCAGGAGCTGCTGAATGAATGGCAGCTAGGTACAAACGCAGGCATGCCCACAGACGCACTGGCATATTTTGAAAAGAAAAAAAGTAAAGCATTAACCTCAAGTCTTGAGAAATTACCTAATGTTTCTCCCACTTCTTTTTCCCTGTTCCATCTTCTCCCTTCTCCCTACCTGCTAGCACATGACCAGGTGTGCTTCTCAAGTGAGGCAAATTAATGATAGTATTGTTAATGTATTTGTAAACAAGCTTCCTAAAATAGGGATGCAGTGTGCTGCCTTGTAAGTGCCACTACAAAGAGCACTGCGTGCATCCGTGGGTGTGTGTGCTTGTGTGTGTGTGTGTGACAAAACCAAGTGCGGTCTGTGTGCGATGCTATGCAGGGCCTTTCATATGTTCTCCTATTTGCACTTATTTTTAAAATTGTGGCAAAAATATTTGGTTGGCCAAAAAGTTCTTTTGGGTTTACAGAAAGACCCGAATGAACTTTTTGGCCAACCCAACAGAAAACAGAAAATTTACCATCTTAACCATTTCTAAGTGGGCAGTTCAGTTGTGTTAAATAGATTCACCTTGTTGTGTAACCCAAATCCAGAACTTTCTCACCTTGCAAAACTGAAACTCGGTAACCCATTAAATATCTCCCCATTTTCCCCTTCCTCCAACTTCTGGAAACCACCTTTCTACTTTCTGTCTCTATGAGTTTGACTACAGTGGGTACCTTATATAAGTGGAATCATACAGTATTTGTCTTTTTGACTGGCTTATGTATTCTCTTATTTAACCTTTAAAACCAGCCTGTGGGAAATGCTTTATTATTATTTCTACCAGATGGATGAGGAAGTAAATTCTCCAGGACATTAAAAAATTTGTTCAACGTCCAGATAACATGTGATCCAGGCAGGATTCAAACTCAGGTCTCTGTGGTCACATTGGACCCCCCAGGCACATATACATAAGAATGTACTGGAAAATAGTGCAGAGAAATAGATAAGTATGCTTTTATGTACACATTTAAAACTCTCCCTATATATAGTCATGGATTTATAAATATATACCTATATGTGGCATTATCTTAAAGAGGAAAGAACTGTTTGTCTCCACGTCTGTCTTATATGGTTGTTGTGAGACTTAGAAATAGGAATATAACATTGTCCTTGGAGACTGCTACGTTTTGAACTTTATTTTGGGAAACCTGTGTAGTTAATGGAAAGAGTTCAGGCTGGGGAGTAAGGAGAATGGGCTTCAACATTTACCAGCTGGGGAGCTCAGGTTGGTCAGTCCGCTTTCAGACGAGAATACCTACTCCCCAGGATGGTCTGGAGGGTCCACAGACGTGGTGTGTGTGAGGGTTCAGCTCTGGCTCTACACCATTCCCGCCTCCACAGCCCACCCATCTAGGGAAGCTCCTTCCTGCCTGTCTCTGTGCCCTGAGTTCTAACAAAGGTTTGTTTTTCCCCTTCTCCTCCCTCCCTCCCTTCCTCATTCTCTCCTTCCTTCCTTCCTCCCTCCCTCCTTTCCTTTTCTCTTCCATCTCTCCTTCTCTTCCAGATTGTCCCACCTCTAAAGGATCCTGCCCATGGAGGAATCCACTAAGAAACTAAATTCCATGTTCAGGCTGACTGCAGAACTCCCACTGCTGTCAGGGAGATTTCTGGGCCTTTAATGAGGGGAGAATTTGATCCTAAGACTCCTTGTTAAGATAAAGACCTGGCTGGTTTATTAACTCTATCCAGCTGGGGTACAGACTCAGAAATAATTAAACCCTCCCTGCCAAAGACTGGTCAGAGTCTCAGAGAAAACCTGGCCTGGATCTTGTGAGAAAGGGGGAATCCTTCACCCCTTTCAGGAATCATTTCACGAGAGCCTAAAGCTGGTGAGAATTCTCTTCCTCTCCCTTCCACATACCTGGACTTTATCTTAAAGTAGCAGAGTTTATTCATTCGACAAATGTTTATTGAATACCTACTACGTGCCAGACACTCTGCTGAGTTTGGGGTAAGAATGCGGGTACTTAGAGGACATTCAACTCATTAATACCATTTTATATAGAAAGAAATTGAGGCCCAGAAAGAAGTAACTTATCTAGGATAACAGATTCAGTCAGGACCTGATCCCACTCTCACTGACATAAAATACTTTCTCATGCCAAGCAGCTCTGACCCCTCCCTCCGCCTTTGGCCCTCCTTGATCTCTGCTAGGACTTTGATCCTCTTTGTAGTTGGCACCTCAGAGATTCAGCTGCTAGATGGTAAGCACCCCGTAGGTGGAACTACCCCGACTGCCTCTTGGCTGCCCCATAGCCAGTATCTCAGTACTCTGTTGACTGCAGGTAAACCATCTATTAAAATACACTGTAGATGGAAGTCAATGATGAAGGCATTTCTTTATTGTGAGAGGAAGTATTTAAATTGTCTTAGAAGAAGGAATAGTATTCAGGAGAGAGATGAAACATTAGATGGGGCATATGTGTGTGTATATGTGTGTGTGTGTGTGCATGTACTCACGTGTGTGGGGAATGGGTGTGTGTGGTTGTATAGGCCATTCTGGACCCAATAACCTAAGTGGGTCCTGTATGAAACATTGTATGTTTGCAGAATGGTAATTTTGAAGGCCTGCCCTGGAAGGTGTATTCATGAGGCAGGTATGTGGGGAGGAAAGCAGAAGGAGACAGGCCCTGGGTTGGGGTGTGTGTGTGTGTGGGGGGGGATGGAGCTCAGATCTCCATTCTATAACTTACTAACTCTGTGAGTTTGGGCAAGTCCCTTATCTCAGCTGGTTTCCTCTTCTGTGAAATGATCATGACACTGACTGCAGCAAGGTGATTGTAAGTATTAAGTGTAATCGGACATGTCAACAGCACGTGGCCCAGGGCCAGTTTGTTTTAGGTGTGCAGGATCAATTAGTACTGTCTTTCAACAGAGGAAAGGGCTGTTTTGTGGTTGGTGATGCAAGGGCTAGAAGGAAGCTTAGGGCTGATCATGAAGCACAGAATAACAGACTGAAGAGTTTGAATAGTGTCCTTGAGCCAGGAGACGTTGGAGGTTTGTGAGAAATGATGTAGACAAATCATCTTTTTGTTTACTTTTGTCTGTTTGTTTGTTTTTAAAAAATTGTGCTCAAGACAGGAACAGAGGAGTCTGGAGGCAGATGGAGTAGGGAGTTATTTAAAGGATCTAAGTGAGAAGAGAAATTCCCTAGAATAATGTGGTAAGAGAAGAATGGAGAGTCAAGGTAGGGACAAATTATCAAAGAACAACAACAAAAATAGCATGCATTGAGCACTTGCTATGTACCAGGTTTGTTCTAAGCACGTTAAAGACTTAGCTTATTTAATGTGTCAAATGTATTCACTTGTCCAATAGTCACAACATACTTGAGATGAAACTCTTCTTAACACTATTTAGAGGTAAGGAAACTGAGAAGTTAATGTGCAAAGAAGGCACTTCCACCCCAATTCATTTAGAATGGATTAAAAACAAATTCTTAAAGAAGCATGCCTACATTCTAGAAAATTCAAAAGCTTTTCATTTTCTACCCCTCTTTTGCATCCAATGTGAGTATGCTGGTATGTTTCCTTTGAGAATGTTTTAGCCTATTTTCTCCACGACTTACTTGGAACTGTAATAGTGGTGTGCCTTTATAGATACCACGAGCATATTGCCCCTGTCTTCATGATGGCCATGTTTAGTGGCGGTTTCATATTTTATTGAGTGGATATACCAGAGCTATTTTTTTCTGCTACTATGAGCATTTTGGGACATAAATCTTTGACAGTACCTCTTATTATGTTTTAAAGATCCATTTCCTCATGTCGAATTGCTGGATGAAACGGAGCAACCAGTGTCACGGCTCTTGCTTCATGTTGCCAATTTGCTTTTCTCACAGGGTTGAACATATTCACAACGTCCTCAACAATGTAGGAGGCTATCAATTTCACAGCACCCTTGCCAGCATTGGCATTATTATTACTGGTAAAGTTATTAGGAAAAATATGGTTAATGACTGTAATTCTAATTTGCATCTCTTTACCTAGTATTTGGGTTGACCATATCCTCTCCCATGGGACTGATATTTGCAGTTTCTCTTTAATTATTATTAGTTTTGTGAAGGCCAATTTTTCAAAGCAAAAACTTGTGTGTTAGAATGAGTGAAGCATACGCTAGGGTGAAGAGAAGGGTAAAGTTGGGGACCCAGGAGCTTTTGAGCCTAGTAAACTGGGAGAAAGTCCATGTCCTGACCTCCGCCAACACAGGAGAGGCCGGACTCACTGGTGGGCTGCTTGGAACCGGTGTCCGTGCTGTCTGGGAAGAGGTGAGGCTTGCTGTCTATCTTCTGGCTAATATCTTCTTTTTCCCTCTTATTACCCAAATGGAATATGTCTATTGCAGAAAAAAATAAAGGACAAAAGAGATAAAAATCACACATATATTCCCATTCTTCAGAGATAAGTCCTTTGACATTTTGTTATATATGCTTACAGAATCTCCCTCTCTTTATATACAAAACATTATATGATGTGTATACTACACACACTCTTCCATCTCTGTATAATAGTATCTATCCTGAGCTTTTTTCCTCCCAACCATGTGCTTCTAGCTCTTCCTACCGTCTCTTCTTCTTTTGCTCTCATCATTTCAATCCCTTTGATTTTACTGTTGTTTGTTCTTCCTGGTTCAGAATTGCTTAAGAGGCCTGAGACCTGGGGTCACATCTTCAAGGTCCTTGGGGAACCTCGTATCTGTAAGTCTGAACCTAATGACACAGTTGGCTGTGGTTATTTCTGTCTTTTTTTTGTGCATGTGTGACCTGAGTCTATTTGTTGCCATGTTCCTTCAACTGACAGAGGAGGAAGTAGAAACATGGGATAAATCTTACGTGTGTGCTCATGTACATAATCACTTTGGTGCAGCTCTGGTAGATTTTCTCCAAAGAAGTGTTGGAAAGGTTCATGCCTGGCTGACCTGGTTTACCTCTATGATGAAAGAATTAAAGTTTTAAGGGCGGATTTCTTCATAGGCCCAATTTATGGAAGAGGACACCACTCTGGGCTTACAGTTCTTTCTTGTCTTCTTAGCCTTTTGAAATCTGGTCTATAGGGATAGCTGGGTTCTAAGGAGGCTCAGAGGCTAGCAGGTCCTAAATTCCCAGTCAAAGGCAGAACTTTGGATGGAGGAGTCGTCACCCTGGTGTAACATACTTAATATATGGCAAGCTCTTTTATACACAGGTAATCTAAATTTTCTAACCTCTCCAGACCTCAGCTACCGCAGCTGTGAAACTAGAAATAATAAAAATATCTACTTTGTAGGTTTGCTTAAATGATATAAAAAAGGTAAAAGCTTAATACACAAATGGGAAGAAGTGAAAGGTCACTCTCTCTTTTTTTTTTTTTAGATGTTGAGGGTAGGAGTTTATTAATTAATTAATTTATTTTTGCTGTGTTGGATCTTCATTTCTGTGCATAGGGCTTTCTCTAGTTGTGGCAAGCAGGGGCCACTCTTGATCACGGTGCGCGAGCCTCTCACTATCGCGGCCTCTCTTGTTGCGGAGCACAGGCTCCAGACGCGTAGGCTCAGTAGTTGTGGCTCACGGGCCCAGTTGCTCCACGGCATGTGGGATCCTCCCAGACCAGGGCTTGAACCCATGTCTCCTGCATTAGCAGGCAGACTCTCAACCACTGGTCACTCTTATTGTATAAAGGGGCTGGAATGGTGTTTTTGCTCTGTCACTTACCATGACCTGCAGTCATGTTGGAAGCTCCACTGGGAGAAGGGTCACCTACAGACAATATGCAGGATGATTTACACACACCATCCCATTCAATCCCTCCATCATCCTAGTAGGTAAACTATTACCTCCATTGTATTCATTTATTCATTCAACAAATATTTATAAACACCTTCTATGGGCCAAGCACTATTCTAGATGCTGGGGACACAGTGGTGAACAGAGTAAAGTCCTTGCTCTCAGGAAACAAACAATTGAATGAATATTTTAGGTGGCAGTAATATGACAAGGGAGAATAAAGCAGAATATGGAGGATGATGGCTCAGGAAAGAATGAAGTTGCTGTCATACAGGAGGATAAGGGAAGGCCTCTCTGATAGTGTGACATTGAGCAGAAAAAAGGGAGAGAGCAAGTCACGTGGATAACCAGGGAAAGCACGTTCCAGGCAGAGGGAACAGCATCTGCAAGAGCCCTCATGTCCCCTGAGGTGGGAACGTGCTTGCTGGAGGACAGCAAGGGGAGCAGTGTGGGATGGATTAGGGTGGCTTGAATGACAGGGAGTGTGGTGGGAGGACGTGAGAGAAGTATGGGCTGTGGAAGAGAAGGAAATAGATATATATATATTTTAATTGAAGTATAGTTGACTTATAATGTGTTAATTACTGTTGTACAGCAAAGTAATTCGGTTATACATATATATTATACATACATACATATGTATATATGTATACATTCTCTTTTAATAGTCTTTTCCATTATGGTTTGTCATAGGATATTGAATATAGTTCCCTGTGCTGTACAGTAGGACCTTGTTGTTTATCCATTCTCTATATAAAAGCTTACATCTGCTAACCCCAACCTCCTAGCCCATCCGTCCCCCAACCCCCTCCCCCTTGGCAACCAACAGGCTTTTCTCTATGTCCGTGATTGTTTCTGTTTCATGGATAGGTTCATTTGTGTCATATTTTAGATTCCACATATAAGTGATATTATGTGGTATTTGTCTCTCTCTTTCTGACTTACTTCACTTAGTATGATAATCTCTAGTTCCATCCATGGTGCTGCAAATGGCATTATTTCATTCTTTTCTATGGCTGAGTAATATTCCTTTGAATGTATGTACCACATCTTCTTCATCCATTCATCTGTTGGTGGACATTTAGTTTGTTTCCATGTCTTGGCTATTGTGAATAGTGCTGCTATGAACGTAGGGGGTTCATGTATCTTTTTGAATTATAGTTTTGTCTGAATATATGCCCAGGAGTGGGATTGTTGGATCATATGATAGTTTTATTTTTAGTTTTCTGAGGCACTTCCATACTGATTTCCACAGTGGCTGCACCAACTTACATCCCCACCAACAGTGTAGGAGGGTTCCCTTTTTGAGGAGGAGATATTTTATAGAGTCTTGTAGGACATTAAGGATGTTAGCTTCTACTGAGTGAAATAGGAGGTTGTTGATTTAAGTAAAGAGGTGACACATGATCTGATTTTATAAAGTATCACTATGGCTGCTGAGGGAGAAAATCTATAAGGGGCAAGCGTGGAAGCTGGGAAATCTTCCAGGGAGGTGACTGCTGTAATAATCCAAGCAAGGGATAATTACCACTTGGATCTCAGTGGTAATGGGGTGGGTAATGAGAAGGAGTGGGATTGCAGAACGCAGACCAGGCAGGCTTTGCTGGTGGACCAGAAGTGGGGTGTGAAAGTCCAATGTGACTCGAACGTCTTATACCCAAGAACCTGCTAGAATGGAGTTGCCACTTACTAAACATAAGGAAGATAGGGTACAGCAGGAATCAAGAGGTTGGTTTGGGGCATATTAAGTTTGAGATGCTCATAACGTGGCCCAGCTGAAATGTTAGGTATGTAGATCATTATCTGGGCCTGGGGTTTTGATGAGAGGTCTGGGATAGAAAAACATTTAAGAGACTTTGGCATATACACGGTATTAAAAGGCAGGGGTAAGACCATCACGGAAATGAGTATAGCCGAACAAGAGAATCTGCCAGAGGACTGAGCCGTCCAGCATCTCAAAGTGGCGCAGGTGAGCGGAACCCATCGCACACGAGGAAATCAAAGTTTGGAGAGTCAAGTGAAGCAATTTGCTTCACGGTGAGAGGCAGAGACGGAAATCCAAGCTCATGGGTCTGACTCTGAAGTCTGTGTTATTAACCCCTTAGCAATGTTCCAAAGGCTGGAGCCAAAAAGTCTTTTCCTGGAGACATGAATCATGGGTGGCTTCCCCTCTAACTGCGCTGGGATGGCAAGCTGGGCCCTCAGGTTTGAGCAAATAAGACACTTCACTTTTGCTGGTAGAACCAGATGACACATCCATCAGCTACACCTGGTGTAGTACTCAAGGATCTCAAGGGAGCAAGAAAGGTCTGGTAATTAAGAAAGATTCATTTCCTGAGCTGCTGTGGGTCACAGTGACTGTCAGGGTTAAGAGATTGATGGCTTCATAAAGACCACCTGAAAAGGCAATTGACCAGCAAGGGAAAAAAAATCATTGCCACCCACTCACTACTGCAGCCTCTGCATTCAGAGACCCACCCTGAAAGCAGAGCTGCTTGGAACTGTCTGCACTAGATACCACTTGGCCCCATTTTATTGTTGTGAACAATCCCCAACAACCATAGGATGCATTTCTGCATTCACTGATCAACAGTACTATCTGCCCGGTTCCTTGACTGGATATGTAGATGAATAAGACTCAGTTCCCTTGCTCTCAGGAGTTCAGAGTATCATGGAGGCCATGACTGCACTCAAGATTCTCAACAAGCCTAGTATTCCATTCTATAACACTGCATGTATTGTATCTAAAAAATTCACTTCTCTAGTGGTGTGTGAATTAGAGCCCAGCATGTAGTAAATGCTCAATAAGTTATTCACAGAAGGGTGTGTGGAGTCTTAGAGAAAGGGCCCAGGATTGAGAATGAGGACCAACCTTGCAGTTACAGCTTTGCCCAAACAATAGCTTCATGCCTTCCGATAAGTCACTCTTCTCTGCATCTTAGCTTGTCCATCTGTCAAAAAGGGGGTTGGATGAAATTATCCTTGGAGATTTTTATTGATTGATTGATTGATTTTTTTTTTTGCGGTTCGTGGGCCTCTCACTGCTGTGGCCTCTCCCGTTGTGGAGCACAGTCTCCGGACGCGCAGGCTCAGCGGCCATGGCTCACAGGCCCAGCCGCTCCGTGACATGTGGGATCTTCCCGGACTGGGACATGAACCTGTGTCCCTTGCATCGTCGGACAGACTCTCAACCACTGCACCACCAGGGAAGCCCTGATCGATTGATTTTTAAATTGAAGTATAGTTGATATGCAATATTACATAAATTACAAGTGTACAATATAGTGATTCACAATTTTTAAAGGTTATACTCCATTTATAGTTATTATAGAATATTGGCTATATCCTTTGTGTTGTACAATATATCCTTGTAGCTTATTTTATACCTAATAGTTTGTACCTCTTACTCCCCTACCCCTATATTGCCCCTTCCCCTTCCCTCTCCCCACTGGTAACCACTAATTTGTTCTCTATACCTGTGAGTCTGTTTCCTTTTTTGTTATATTCACTAATTTGTTGTATTTTTTAGATTCCACATATAAGTGATCTCATACAGTATTTGTCTTTCTCTGTCTGACTTATTTCACTTAGCGTAATACCCTCCAAGCCCATCCATGTTGTTGCAAATGGTAAAAATTCCTTCTTTTTTATGGCTGAATAATTTTCCACTGTATATATGTACCACATCTTCTTTATCCATTCATGTGTTGATGGACACTTAAGTTGGCAATTGTATCTTGGCAATTGTAAATAACGCTGTTATTAACATTGGGGTGCATGTATCTTTTCAAACGAGTGTTTTTGTTTCTTTCTGATAAATACCCAGGAGTGGGATTGCTGGGTCATATGGTGGGTCTATTTTTAGTTTTTTTGAGAAACTTCCATACTGTTTTCTGCAGTGCCTGTACCAATTTACATTCCCACAAACAGTGTACAAAGGTTCCCTTGGAGATCTTTTAGATCGAAGACTAGGATTTATTAAAAAGTCTGAAAATCCCCAGCAAAAACTCCCTTCCTAAAATGCTGTTAGATGCCACGATCTGTCTTTCATAGGACAGGCGTTCTAGAGGGTTTAAGAAAAGGAAGCAGCTGCATACCTCCTATGTGCAATTGGCCTTTGTCTTTGTTGAGCCACCCCCTTTCCCAATATTCCTCAGATCCCAATTTCTCAGGAGTTCAGCCCAATGGGAGACTTGGCTGGGCAGGTTGTCATAGGGTAACTCAACAGTGGAAGGTGGAAAATATGTGAGTTACCTCTGCCTTTTTTTAGTGCCTGCCAGCATCAGTGCATGTGTTGACCAGGGATATGGCTACCATAGAGTTTCCTCATGTCTTGAGCCAAATGGCTCCCCAACCCAGAATTCAGGCAGATGGAAGGCATGTTGCAAAGCAGAAAGTCACTCTTTTATTTTTTAAAATTGAAGTATAATTGATTTACAATTTCATGTTATTTTCACGTATACTGCAAAGTGATTCAGTTATACGTACACATATCTATTTTTTTTAGATTCTTTTCCCTTATAGTTTATTACAAAATATTGGGTATACTTCCCTGTGCTATACAATAGATCCTGTTGGTTATCTATTGGGTTGGCCTAAAAGTGCCTTCAGTTTTTAAGTAAAAATAAAAGACACAGTTTTCAGTTTCACCAAGACCTTTATTGAACAATGTATTCACCCTTTTGTTCCACTACCTTCTGCCATTTTTTCAGGCAACTTCATAATTCCATCTTCCCAAAACTTTTAATCTTTTTGAACAAAGAACTGTTCCAGGTGCCTTTTACAGTCTTCCAGGGAACTGAAATTTTTTCCATTAAGAGAATTTTGTAAAGACCGAAATAAATGGAAATACGAAGGTGCAATATCTGGTGAATACTGCAGGTGAATCAGAGCTTCCCAGCCAAGCTGTAACAGTTTTTGCCCGGTCATCAAAGAAACATGCGGTCTTGCGTTATCCTGATGGGAGATTATGCGTTTTCTGTTGACTAATTCTGGACACTTTTCATCAAGTGCTGCTTTCAGTTGGTCTAACTGGGAACAGTACTTGTTGGAATTAATCGTTTGCTTTTCCAGAAGGAGCTCATAATAGAGGACTCCCTTCCAATCCCACCATATACACAACATAACCTACTTTTTTTTTTTTTTTTTTTTTTTTTCCGGTACGCGGGCCTCTCACTGTTGTGGCCTCTCCCATTGCAGAACACAGGCTCCGGACGCGCAGGCTCAGCGGCCATGGCTCACGGGCCCAGTCGCTCCGCGGCATGTGGGATCTTCCCGCACCGGGGCACGAAACCGTGTCCCCTGCATCGGCAGGTGGACTCTCAACCACTGCGCCACCAGGGAGGCCCGACATCACCTTCTTTGGATGAAGACCACCCTTTGGTGTGGTTGGTGGTAGTTCATTTCGCTTGCCCCACGATCTCTTCCGTTCCACATTGTTGTACAGCATCCACTTTTCGTCACCCGTCACAATTTGTTTTAAAAACGGAAAGTTTGCATTACATATAAGTAGAGAATCCCATGGGGAAATACGGTCATGAAGGTTTTTTTTGCTTAACCTATGTAGAACCCAAACATCAAAGCGATTCACATAACCAAGCTGGTGCAAATGATTTTCATCACTTGATTTGGCTGTTTTGAATATGTCGGCTATCTCCCGCATGGTATAACGTTGATTGTGCTCAGTTAATGTCTCGATTTTATCGCTATCAATTTCAAGTGGTCTACCCGACCATGGAGCATTGTCCAGTGAGAATTCTCCAGCATGAAACTTCGCAAACCACTTTTGACACAGCACCTTCTCCATACACTGCACAAATCTCTTTTTGCATTTCAGTTGCATTTTTACGTTTCTTGAAATAATAAAACATAATATGCTGAAAATGTTGCTTTTTTCTTCCATCTTCAGTATTAAAATGGCTACACAAAAATTCACCAATTTTGATAACTTTTTAAAAAATGCACGCTGATATGACAGCTGTCACATACAATCTAACTAAATGGTCTTGAATGAAGTTAAAGACAACTAAGTGCTACTAGAGCCATCTTACAGAAAAAACTGAACAGACCTATTGGCCAACCTACTTTTATATAGAGTAGTGTGTATATGTTAATGCCAAACTCCTATTTTATCCCTCACCACCTCCCCTTTGGTAACCATAAGTTTGTTTTCTATGTCTGTGGGTTTATTTCTGTGTTGTATCATTTTTAATTTTTTTAGATTCCACATATAAGCCATATCATATGATATTTGTCTTTGGCTTACTTCACTTAGAACGGTAATCTCTAGGTCCATCCATGTTGCTGCAAATGGCATTATTTTGTTCTTTTTTATGGCTGAGTAATATTCCATTGTATATATGTACCACATCTTCTTTATCCATTCATCTGTCAATGGACATTCAGGTTGCTTCCATGTCCTGGCTATTGTAAATAGTGCCGCTATGAACATTGGGGTGCATGTATCTTTTCAAATTATGGTTTTCTTTGGATATGTGCCCAGAAGTAAGATTGCAGGATTATATGGTAGCTCTATTTTTGGTTTTTTAAGGGATCTCCATACTGTTTTCCATGGTGGCTGCACCAATTTACATTCCCACCAACAGTGTAGGAGGGATTGGAAAGGTACTCTTTTCAATAAATAGGTCCTGAAAGAGAACTTGCTGTATATTCAGCTTAAGTAGAGGAAGCTGCTCTTTGGGGGCTCCTAGTATGGTGTTTTCCTAAGGGACCTTCTCTTGAGGCTGCTCCCTCCATCCTTATTGCCATCACATTAGTTCTGGCCTGGCTTCTTTTCTCAACAGAACAATTTCTGAGCCTCCAGGGAGGATCTGTCTCCAATCTCCTTCCAATCCATTTTTTAATTAAGGAAGCAGAGTCATCTATTTGGAAAAAAATAAAAGGGAAAAGAAAATACTCCAACCAAACTAGGTCACGCCAGCCTCCTGCTCTGGAGCCTCCAAAAGACTCCCCTGCACTTAGCATCAAGACAAACACCCACTGTGGCCTGCAGGACCCAGGCAGTGTGGCCTGTTTAGCCCTCCAATCTCTTCTTGTCAAATTATGTCACTGTCCTTTCACTCAGTAATTCCATCCACCTTGGGTTTCTTGAATTTGCCACATTACCTCCCTCCTCGGGGGTTTTGCCTAGTCTTCCCTCTCAGCTTGGGGTTCTCTCCTCTCTCCCCTTCTTTTCTTCCTTCTCGGATTAAGTTCACCTCCTTGGGGAGCCTTTCCCTATTCATTTTACCGGAAGTTTAAGCCCTCACTGTTTCTCTGGCTCAGCTAATTGTCTGTTATTGTGTGCAGATATTTTTTTCATTTGTTTGTTTGTGTTTTCCCCACTGCTCCTACTAAACTGTGAACTGTAAACTCCAGGGGAGCAGAAACCATTTCCGTGTTGTTTATGGTGGTCTGCATCTCCAGGGCCTGCCTCAGTGCCCAGCTGGCGCTCCATCGATGTTTGCCAAATGACCCGTTCAGGTCTGTTCATCTTCCTCGCGAGATCCTCCACTCCAACCCACTTCTCCTACCGTATCAGAGTACCATCCCCTAAGGGCGGTATTCTTCTGTCCTCTGTTCCTGTGCCTGCCCTGCACCTTCTGCCTGAAATACCCTTCTCCCCTATTTTCCTCCTGAAAAATGAACTCAGCCTTCCAGACTCAGCTCAAATATCATCTCCTCTTTGATGCCTGTCCCCATCCCTCCTGGCAAAATGGAAAGCATCTGCTCCATGGTTTGTGCACATCTGAATCACAGCTTTTGTCACTCTGTATTGTCCTCACACATTTGTGTATCTATTTTCCCCACTAGACGGACCTCTTGGGAGCAAGGAAGAGATCTAATTCATCTTACATTTCCACTTCTTAAAAATATTTGTCACATAGAAAGGGAACAATAAGTGCCTGTGGACGAGATTTACATTACATTATTTACGTTAATGAATAAAGGAACTTCCTTGGTGAAATTTCCCTGTGTGGAGTCTTCCTCTCTGAGAAGTCCCTATGTACCTACCTCCTGTTTGGATATTCCCTCTCAGAAGTTTTCTCCGGGGTTCCTGGTGCACGGAGAACATCTCTCTGTTTTTTGTCTTCTAGGATTAGGCAGCTGGTTTGGTTTAGAACACAGTGTTTGCTCTTGCCTGTTTTAAAAGGAACCTGGTGGTTAATACAGGTCTCGTGGCAGGTAGAATAATAAGAGGCCAATCCTCCCAAATATTTTGTTTATTACCTGACCTAGTCCAATAGGACTGGTCGTTAAGGATTCATTCACTTACTCTCTATCTGTTGTTCTGCTGTGTGCCAGGCACTGTTTTGGTGCTGTGTTCACAGCTATGCAAGAGGTCCTGTTCCCAAAGAATTTTTTTTTTTGGATGGGGTAGCACAGGCAGACAGACAGACAGACAGTATAGTGTGATCAGTGCTCTGATGTAGTGTGTGTTTGCAGAGTCATGTGGCAGGGCAAAAAAGGGCTTTCATCCACCTGGGGTGGGGATGGGAGGTATTAAGGAAGTCTTCCGAGTACAGAGGCTCTTTATGTGGACTTTTGATAGATAAGTAGAATTGTTTGATGGGACAGGGACATGAGAAAGGGAGGAAAAGAAAACTGGAGAAGGGAGAGGGAATGGCACTCACGAAGGCAAGCAAGAGGTAGTAGGTGTGCTTTGAAATCGTGAGGAGTTCACTGAAGTCCAGAACTTTGCTGCCCAGTTTGGTGTGTGGACCGGCAGTGCTGGCATCACCTGGGAACTTGCTAGAATAGCAGAATTTTGAGCTCCACCCTGGACCAACTAAATCAGAATCTACATTTTACCAAGATCCCCAGGTGGTTCTTGCCCACACTGAAGTTTAAGAGAAAGTAGGTAAAGAGGTATTTTTTCAAGTGATCGCCTGCATCAAAATCATCTGGGAGGTTTACTGAAAAACTGGATCTCTGGGTCTCACCTTAGAGTTTCTGAATTAGTAGCTCTGGGTGAGGCCTGAGAATTTTCATTTCTCAAAAGATCCTGGATGAGGCTGGTGTGGCTGGTTCAAGGATCACACTCTGGGAACCACTAGGGTGGAGTATAGTGGGAAGGGTAATTTCTGGGAAGTGAGCTTGGACAGGTAGCAGGATTCAAATCCCGAAGGGCCTTGATAGGGAGGAGTGGACTTTATCCTGGAGTGTTGCAGACATCTGCAGAGTTCTTAGGCAGGAGAGTGATGTGATCGGACTTTTCTGTGGGGAAGATCACTCCGGCAGCACGTGGCAGATGAGCTGGAGGGTGACAGGATGACACACTGTCACTATGTTCCAGGTGAGGCAGTGGAGATGCCTTCAAGATAAATTTGGGGGTCAGAGTTTTGGGGAGCCAGTGAGTGATTGAATGTAGGGGTGAGAATTACAAACCTCCCTCATACCTGGAACTTGGAGGCACATCAGAGCCTGTGGCTCTTTCCCTGCCTGTGGCTGTTGCCTTTTCATGCCCAGAAAGCTGCCATTTTATCTGCCTTCTCTTCACAAGCCTGCCTCTGGCCTCATCTGACAGGTTTCAGCCTGCAGTGTTTGCAGAAAGGGGTGCAGTGCAGTAAACTATTCAGAAATAGGATTTATTAATGGGAGGCATGTAATTACTGCCAGACGCAGCAATCTGAAGAGATTATGGCCTAAGCGTTTGGTGTCATTCGTTAAAACAAAGTGGGCTCTTGGCATGGACGCTGTCCCCCTGTGACCAGACCTGTCTGTTTCTGTGATAGCCCCTCCCCCACCCCTGCGTCTGCGGGTTGAGCCCGGCTAGAGAGGCAAAGACGGATAAATCACCAGGGCGGGGGCCTGGCTCTGTGGACGATGGCCCTCGCCTGGACCCCTTGGAGGGGCCAGTCCTGGTTCCAGAGCAGGGCTCCTGGAGGGGATTGTGGCCTGTCTGCTTTTTGTCTCCAGGCCTCCTGATTCCACAGTAATGTGTCAGCAGACCCTCTGTGAAGGGCAATCCTGTGCACTCATGTCTTCTTCAGAGCCTTGTTCCCACCCATTTCACATCTCAGCAGACCCTCGCAGAACCCTGGGATGAAGGCAGCAGGGCTTAGCATTGCCTTGTGACAAATGGAGGCCCAGAGGTTTGGTGAGTCTCCCAAAGTCCTCAGGCTGAGAGAACAAGCTTGTGCTGAGACCCCACAAAGCCATCCCACCTCTCCACCAGGCAGGCCGTGCTGTCCCGGCTCCAGGATGAGAGCACTGTTTTGTTTTGAGGACAGCAGGCTTGGCTGTCAGAGGCACTGGCTCCTGCTAGACTTGGGTGCAAGCCCAGGACTTCTCTTGCCTAGTCCTGTGTTCTTGGGAGAGATGCTCTAAGCCTCAGTTTCCTCAAATAGAAAACAAGAGAAGGGACGAGGTCAGCTCCTTTCCAGGGCCCTCTGAGGAGTAAATGGCCTTGCAGGGGTTGGCACTGGCCGGCCCCCTTTCCCCTGACTTGTCACCATCTCTGGGCCTCACAAAAGAAACCCTGTAACTACTTGAAACAGGGATGCTGAGCTCAGATGAGATAATAGAGGGAATATGCTTTGGAAAATTCAAGCACACCCTTCAAATGTGAGGTAATTATAGGAACAACAGATCTGCCAGAACCCTGCCAGAAAAACCAGCAACTTTTTTTTTTAACATCTGTATTGGAGTATAATTGCTTTACAATGGGGTGTTAGTTTCTGCTGTATAACGAAGTGAATCAGCTATACATATACATATATCCCCATATCTCCTTCTCCTTGCATCTCCCTCCCACCCTCCCTATCCCACCCCTCTAGGTGGTCACAAAGCACAGAGCTGATCTCCCTGTGCTATGCAGCTGCTTCCCACTAGCTATCTATTTTATATTTGAAAACCAGTAAATTTTGAGACAGAAAGTAGACCTGGATTCTAGAATCCTCATCATCATGATTGGTTTTGGACAGAGGGACTTTTCTGCCCTTTCGAACATCCATCTCAAAACGTTATTTTTATTTTGTGGCCTGGAGAGGATGTGCATAAAGCACAATCTGGGGGGTCGTAGCAGAGAATGCATAGCTGGCAGGTGTTTGTGCTAATTAGGAGGCTGCAGTGACCGGAGCTCTTCCATGGACCGACACCTTATATATCTGTGTATTCCCTAGGGCCCAGCGCAGGGTCTGGCATAGGTAGGTACTCAGCGATTATTTATTAAATGGAACCAAGTTGGATTCTGTCCTATTCCGTGGGTTCTTTGAAGGCAGGGCCTGTGTTTTACTCATTTCTCTCTTTCCAGAGCCAAACCTAGCGTCTGGCACAGAGTAGGTGCCTAGTCAGTTCAGGCTGGATCGAAATTAATCCCCGTGAAAAATAAGGCAGACATATCTAGTGTCTGCCCTGAACCACGGGGGAACCGGGAGCTCCAGGTAGGAAAGGAGTCTGGGATTTGCAGCCTGAGTAGGTACCGGTCAGATGACAGGCTCACTTCAAAGGCATGCGGTGGGGAGGAGAGAGGTGATGTGGTTTCTCCAGTGCCTCTGTGGCTGCGTGGGAGCCTCAGCTGGCGGCAGAGGTGGGGAGGGGAGGTTGGCAGCACAGTGGAGGCCTCAGCCGGGACTTCGGGGATGGAACGAATGAGCCAGAGGAGAGGAAGCAACTCAGATGTAGACGAAGAAACGCACTCAAAATCTCCCTCCCATCTGCTTCCGTGGGAACAGACGTGGCAGCAGCGCGCGCGCGCGTGTGTGTGTGTGTGTGTGTGTGTGTGTGTTGGAAGGAAAACAGGCTTTACAGCCAAATAAACCTGCGCACCGATCCCCTCAGTGCAAAGCCGGGATTGTGGGATTTTGAGCATGCTTTATTTTTTTCTGAGTCTCCATTTTCTCATCTTAAAAAATGGGATCAGTGATTCTTACTGTCCGGGGTGGCTGTGGCTATCCAGAGTGTTTTGTCAGCAATAAAACAGCCATTTATGAAGCACCTGCTCTCTGCTAGGCACTGAGCCTAGCAGCTGGATGGATTTAATCTGTAATCCCCTTAACCATCCTGCAAGGCGGTGATTATTATCTCCAGTCTCCACTTCAGAGCAGAGGAAACTGAAGTTAGAAGGCAAGGAGCAATTTGCTCAAGGGAGAGTGCTGGAAATTCAACTAGGTTCTCTTTGTAAAGATTACATTATGGAAACGTACAGGATGATTATATTTCGTGAATCTTAGTCAAGCCTAAAACTCTCCCACAGCGGCAGTCTCCCTTTATTGTCAGCGCTTTTCCTCCCTCCATTTCCCTTTGGTAAAAAAGCAAAACCTTTGGCTAACCTGGCTCTCTGTGGAAGAAGGGTGAGCTCTGCTCAATGATTTCAACGTGATTTGATTCTCTTTGTCTAGGTGCTTTTTGGTTTCCATGGGATGGAGATCAGGAAATTATTTCTAGGTGTTTATATGAGGGAAGAGGAAAAGCTGCTGAGACTTAAACTTCTGGACGATCCAACAACATCTGAAATATCAGAAACTACCCTTCCAAAAGAAAACTATCAACCCTTTTGACATTTTGAGGAGTCTTTCTCTGAAGCTTCAGCTGAATATGAGGTAAATGTGGAAGGTCAGGAAAGCCAATTCACTTGTATTACAATTTACGACGTGCCTATGTCTGGATGTTCCTCATGGTCACACTGTATAGCAGGTGTCGTTAGATCGTTTGCCACCTAGGGATGCTCAGAAAGGTAAACATTTGTCTGAGATCACACAGGCATGAAGCGTTAAAGCCAAGATTCAGAACTTAACCCAAAGCACAGGCTCTTTTTTCTGCTACTCCCTGCTTCTGAGTCTGCAAGTCTACTGATGGAAACTGCTGCTTCCTCTGAACTCCTTTTTTTTAGGAGGCTGTCCCTTTGCTCTGGATTGCCCCAGGCAGATCCGGAGAAAACTGCATACCTGCAGTTTCAGAAGAAAAAGTACTTTAGCTTTGAGACTGCAGGAGACCACCAAAAGTCGGCACCAGCCAACACAGATGATCCCAACTTTTGGAAGATGCTCTCTGTGAAATGGACACCAGTTGGATGTTTCTATTTTTGGCTGTGAACTCAGGCATCAGGAACTGGCTGTATCTTTTTTTTTTTTTTGGGGGCAGGGTGGGTTGGACTTCAGAGAGGAGGAAGAAAGAAGCAGGGAAGGGGAGGTCCCTGTAGTTCATCCAATTCAAAGCGAGTATCACAGATTTAAATCACATACTTGCTGATCCCATTATTGAGTGGTTTTACTTAGATCCAAGCCACTGTGGGTGGAAGGTGTCCTACCTGTCCCTCCTTATGTAATTTTTAATGAAAAAGAAATCTGGAAAAAAATCAAAACAAGCTACCAAACACTTGGTTTGCACACCATTCTCAGGGTTCTTTCTAGGGCAGTGGGAAGCTCACAGATTTTGGAGTTCACGAGATGTGGGTTCTACCTGCAGCCATGTCACTCATCTGCATGGCTTTGGGTAAGCCATCGAGCACCTCTGACCTCAGTTTCTTCATCTTTAAAATGAATATAATAATGCCTGCTTTAGAAGGTTGTCAGGAGGTAGAGTGCTTGGTACTTAGCAGACACTCATTAAATGTTAGTTCCTTTTTCCTCCCTGTATCACAAGGGCAAATTCTTCATCTATATTCTCTTAGGTAGAGAGGTGGGCATGAGTAATGACCTGTAATTTTTAGGACAACTCAGATCCACCCAGATTGTTGGCAGGGACCATCAGCCATGGTTTAAGACTTAAGCCAATGTCCATTATGTCATTATGGAGCCTGCAGAAGTGATTACTAATGTTACTTTTCCATTTCACTGTGGAGCAGAGGGGAGAGTCTTTCACACTGCTGGTGTTTTTTTGGAGCACGATGATACAAATCACAGATGGCTTCCTCGGCAGATGTAGCTCTGTAGAACCAAAGTGTGGGTTTACAAGGGGTTTAATGAAAACCTGGCACCCTTCCAGGCTTGAATCAGTCCTCCGGGGTTGTCAGCTCATGTACCTACAGGCCAATCTACAAATGTCCACTCTGTTGATGGTGTGGGGAATACTAGGGTGAAAAGTTTTTACCAGGGAAACAAAGCCAAACCTATCTGGCTGAGTTCACAGGCTTGGGGCCTGGGAGGTGGAACAGTGATGTGGAAGGGAAGTTGGTAGGAGGAGGGAGGCCTACATCTGGAAGATGTTCAGATGACTGCCGCCTGGCTGGGGCTGATCTGGGCCCAGGACAGAGCAATGGCTTTCCCAGCTGCTTGGGGCTCACGCTCTTTTCTTCTTCGCCAGGGGTTAGGCTAAATGGAGCGACCAGGAGCCACAAATGAGGGATATGGAATAAAAACGTTTCAATTTAGTAGACGATATAAATTGAAACTGGATTGGACTATCGTTGCCCCTGCTCGAAATGCGATCTTCAAATGGCCAGCTTGCTATTTTTCAACTGTTTTATTTTGGCTTCCATGTCGTCTCCTTGGAGAAGCCTTCTTTGATTGCCTCCCTGAAAGAGAACCTCCAAGCTCTTTGCCATATTCTATCTTAGCTGTGTATCTGTTTCCTATCAGAATTTATTTGCCTGTTTGCTTTCTGTTTTGGGCCCTTAGTAAAACATATCACTCCTTGAAAGAAAGACCTCTTGACCAACGTAGCTCAGTGCCCAGTGGAATACCTGGCACATAGTGGACATTCAATAAATATTGTTGGAAGAACGAATTCATTTCAGGACAAGAATAAGGTATATCAGTGTTTGCAGCTTAATGCCACCATTGATAAGCTGTGAAACTGTCCAAATGGCATAATCTGTGTCTGGGATACTTCATCTGCAAAAGGGAAAAAAATACAATAGAGGGTAGCTCTTTATGTAGTGTCTAATACATAAGAAATATTCAATAAATCAAAGCTATTATTATTCAGTCATTGAAGAATTAAGTTAACCACCAAGAAATATTTACCAGTATTTCTACTCAGCTAACATCTACTGAGATCTAGCACATGCCCTGCCACACACTCAGCACTTTTACATGCATTATCTTATGTGATTCGTGACAGCGACCGTGGGAGAGATCCTTTCCATTTAGAACAAAAGAAACAGAGACTCAGGGAGGTTAAGCGGCTTGACCAAGCTTACACAGCTATTGAGTGGCAGAGGCAGTATTAACTCCATTTCTATTTTTAAAGCCGTAATTTCCCCCCATAATTCCAGGCTGCTTCCTATTAACACTTGCTCTGGATAAATAAACATAAGGAAGCCACATTCTCTGTCCTCTGGGGGCTCTGGTTTAGGTGATAAGACATATGTAAGAGTAAAATGAGCACTAATAAAAACCAATGTTTTTTCATGCTGCTTTGAAGTTTACAAAGCATGTCCCAATATTTACAACACATTCAAGTTTTAGGATATATAAATAATTCAAACAAGTCAATGAGAAAAAGACGAACAACTCAATGGAAAAATCGACCGATTGTGAACAGGCCTTTCAAATGGCCAATAATCACATGAAAAGATGTTTGGCATTATTGGTCATGGGGAAATTCAAATGAGAACAATGATATACCATTTCCCACCCATTGGATTGGCAAAAATAACAGAGAATACCAAGGACTGATGAGGGTCAAGTTACATGGGAGCCATCGTAACATGCTAGCTGTGCTAGAAATTGGTAAAATCAGTTTGGGAAGCAACTGGACATACTTAACAGAGGTGACTATGAACATGCCCTTGGACCCAGGGCTGCCTCTAGGAAGCAAAAAATACTCTAGAGAAACCCTTGCCTATGTGCAGAAGGAGAGACACAAAAATGTTCAGTTTCAGCATTTTATATGATAGTGAAATATTGGCAACCATCTAAAAGTACATTAACAGGGGAATGGATAAACTGGTCGTTTGTGGATGAAATATGAAACAGCAGCTGAAGGAATAAATTAGAGCTCCACTTAGTGACAGGGATAAATCACAGATACATATTGTTAAATAAAAAACAGCAAGTTGCAGAAAGGCAGACAAGATGATATCCTTTATGTACATTAAACAAACAGGTAAAGCAACCCTGTATGTTTAAAATGAACTCTCTTTATGTACCATAAAGAGCTGGTCGGGAAAAATACACGCCACTCACAATAGTAATTACTTCTGGGGAGGAAGATAGGGACTGAGGTCAGGGAGGCTTGTAAACAGGGCTTCTTCTGAACCTTCAACTAAATGTTTTAATTAAAAAAAAAAAACATCGGAAGCAAATATGGCAAAATGTTAACATTGTTAGATCAGGTGGTGGGTTCAGCTGTTTGTTCTGCCAGTTTTTGAACTGTTCTGTGTGTACGGGATATTTTTTTTTTTTTTTGTGGTATGCGGGCCTCTCACTGCTGTGGCCTCTCCCGTTGCGGAGCACAGGCTCAGCGGCCATGGCCCACGGGCCCAGCCGCTCCGCGGCATGTGGGATCTTCCCGGACCGGGGCACGAACCCGTGTCCTCTGCATCGGCAGGCGGACTCTCAACCACTGCGCCACCAGGGAAGCCCGGGCTATCTTATAAAGCAAGCAAAAGACTCACTAATCCACACCTTGTTCCCTAACCTCCTCCAATGTGCCCCACATTAAGCTCTGGAGGCAGTGATGGAAGAGAAGATACCCATTCTGCAGAGTTCAGTCCTTCCTCTCCTAGCACCTGCATTTTTTATTTTATTTTATTTTTTGCATGGATGGGGGTAAAGTAAACTGCTGGGCAGGTGGAGAAGAGACTGACTGATTTTCTTTAGGAAGGGCCTGCAGCCCTGGTGGCGGCAGGGATGGGGGTCAGAAAAAACAGGGAGAGGACAAGGAGAGCAAGGGGTGCTGAGGTTTTGAGAAAAGCCTGGAGAAACTGAGGTTTAGAGATGGGAAGTAATTTATCCAAGGTCATTCAGAGGCAGAGCTGGAATCTGCCCCTGGTTACCTATCCCCACATTCAGACCACAGGCAAGTGTGTGCTGGGGGCAGGAGCCGGGACACTGGCGTCCACAGGTCTACGTCAAATCCCAGCTCTGCTATTTAGTAGCAGTGAAGCCTTGGGCACGCCACCTGACTCTCTGAGCTTAAGTCACTATTACCTTTCTTAGAATGACCTTGGGAGGAACTCATAATGTGTATAAAAGGGCTAGTGGGATAGTACTGTGTCTAACTCTTAGTATTCACTCCATAAACAGTTACTATCACCATCTGCATCATCATTCCAATTTGTTTCAACCATTCTTTAATAACTTCAATAACTATTACTCTCCCCCCACACCTTCCCCACTCCCCCGAATCAATATCAGAGCAGTTTCCTTGAGGGCAAATATCCAGTTTATCTGTGTCCAAGGATTGGTCTGTCAGCAATGAAGTCTGTCAAATATTCTCTTCCTCCTAGTAGCAACTATTCCTAAAAACAGCTCCCTCCCTGCCTCCATGCAACTTTTTATTTTGTTATTATCATGGTCTTACAGGTTTTTCTCTTTAATTGTTGTTGAGTGTGCTATAAATCATTACCAGCATTATTTGTTTTGATTTCTCAATTGATTTTTCCAGTGGGAATTCCTTTAAACCAGTGTCTGTCCTTTTGATATGTCTCCAATCATCTTTGAGTACTTCCTCATTCTCTGGCATAAGATGTTCCAGACTTACCTTGTACTTTCCTTGCTCTAGGGCCAGAATCAACTATTTCTCCAAGGAGTACTAGTTCTTTTTAGTGGAGAATGGTATTTAGAAACCAAGATTTGGACATTATATGTGCTCTGTATTACTGGGGTATTATTGCTTTGGGGCCCTTTCAGTACAGAGGTAAAATAAATAAATGGATATGTGTGTGTATCTGTTTCTATCTCTACCTCTGTTGAAGTCTGTGATGGTTAATTTAAACGTCAGCTTGGCTGGACACACATTATTATAGGTGTTTCTATGAGACTGTTTTTGAATGAGATTAACATTTAAATAAGTGGACTTTGAATAAAGCAGATTGCACTTGGTAATGTGGGTGGGCCTCACTGAATTAGTGGAAGTCCTGACTAGGAAAAAGAATGATTTCCTTCAAGCAAGAGGGAATTCTGCATCAGACAACCCTTTGATTTGAAACCCATATTCGCTCTCCTTTGCGTCTCCAGCATGCTGGCCCACCCTGCAGAGTTTGGATTTGCCAGCCTCCATAACTGTGTGAGCCAATTCCTTAAATCAATAACACTCCCCCCACCAACTACACACACTATTGGTTCTGTTTCTCTGGAGAACCCTAATACAAAGTTTGATATTCCTAGCTCAAATCCAATACCATTGGGTTCTTGTTCAGCTAACTCATTCATATTTGTATCTCCCATCTTTTACAGTGAGAATCCTGGTTTCCACAAAAAAATATTTACTCATTTGTTCTAACCCCAAAACACATAACAAGTCAACTACCATGGACTCTTCAAAAATGTCAATGCCACAAAAGAAAGAAAGAAAGAAAAAGAGTATAAGGAATATTGTATATTAGATAAACTAAAGAGACATGACATCCAAGTGCAGTGTGTGGTACATGTTTGGATTCCAGATTAGAAAAAAGAAAGAACAGCTTTCAAGGACCTTATTGGGAAACTTTGAATGTGGAATGTATGTTCGATAATATTTTATAAATATTAAATTTGGGAGGCATGATAATGATATCATATGAGAGAATACAACTGTAAGAGGATAGGAGATACAAGTTGAATTATTTAGAGGTGTAGTGTTTTGATGTTGGCAAGTTATGTTCAAATGGTTCACAAACTATATACGTATTTATATATGTATGTAAATATCTATATCTATCTATCTAAATATATGTATATATATATATAGAGAGAGAGATTGACTGATAGGGAGAGACAAAGAGAGAGAGAGAGAGAGAGAGAGAGAGAGAGAGAGAGAGAGTGTGTGTGTGTGTGTGTGTGTGAGAGAGAGAGAGAGAGACAGAGAGAGACAGAGAGAGACAGAGAAGGAAAGAGCAAATGTGGCAAAATATTGACAGTTGGTAAACTTGCATAGAAAAAAAAGAATTAATTGGACTATTAACTTTTCTGTTGAAATTTCTCTGAAACATTTCAAAATTAAAAGTTGGGTGAAATAGTATCAGGTATTACATATCAAGTATTGGTATTATATATCTATATCTACTAGCAAGAGTATTACAGATCAACTACCACATGCTAGTAGCAAGTATTATAAATCAGATACTACTTTGTGCTGGGCTTGTGTTAAGTGCTTTACATACATCATTAATTTATTTAATCCTTATCACAATCCTCTAAGATAGCTAACATTTTTTTTTTTTTTACAGTTGAGGTATCTGAGCCTCAGAGAGGCACAGAAACTTGCTTAAAGTCACTCAGCTAGCAGGGAAGGGAACTGAGGCTCCAAGAGAGGAGCGACCTCCCCAGACCATCAGCTGAATAGTGGTCCTGTTGGGGTTAGGACTGAGGTGTCTGATTCTTACTCTGGGGCTTGGTCTATTGTATCAAAAAAGTTATTCCTCCTTGTTTTCTTGCCCAGTGGGACTCCATTTAGAGAAAGATTTCTGCCGGCTCTATTAGACTCATTCCGAAGAAAAAAGATTCCGTTTTTCCATTCCACTTTGAAAAGATAAGACATCCAGCTTCCTGTCCTATGGCTCTTACCCAGACTTTTGTACTTGTTCTCAGCAATGCATGTTCTCCCTGGTTATTGGGTCACAACTTTATCAGATTTCAGAGATGGGAAAACCCAAGCAGGCAGCAGTGGCTTTGGACTAAGCGCAAGCAATCTCATTCATTAACAGAGGGACAGTGATTCTTTGTCTGCTTCTGACTATTCACACGCTATTCACTTTAAACACAGGCACAGAGTTAGTCTGGTACAGTGTTCTGCAAACTGAGGGTCATGACCTTTAGTGGGTCTTGAAATCAACTTAGATGGTGGCTGCCAGCATGTAGAAAGTGATTTTTAAGATAAACAACAAGGACCTACTGTATAGTCCAGGGAGCTATATTCAATATCTTGTAATAACTTATAATGGAAAAGAATCTGAAAAAGAATACATATCTATACATATATATCTGTATATATATATAACTGAATCACTTTGCTGTACATCTGCAACACTGTAAATCAACTGTATTTCAATAAAAAAGAAAGTGATTTTTAGAATCAAATTGGATAGAATAGAAAATATTGGTGTGTGCTCACTATGAAGGTAGGTATTATTTTGTGAATGTACACATACACACACATATGTTTGTTCTGGGTGATGGTGTAAATTTCATTTCTTATTATGAGTCACAGTTAAAACAATTCCAAAACTACTGGTTTGGGACAGGGGGTCAGCAAATGCCTGTTTTGGGGAACAAAGTTGATTGGAACACAGCCTAGCCACTAGCACACGCATTGTCTTTGGCTGCTATCGCAGTACAGTGGCTAAGTTGAGAAGTTGTGACACACGGAATGGCCTGCAAAGCCTAAAATATTTACTATTTGGCCCTTCATAGAAAAATCTGCTGGCCCCAATGGTCTAAGATATTGAAGCAAAAACTTCTAATTCAAATAAAGCTTCCATTGTATATAATCTCCAGAATTTCTCTCTCTAGTATTTCCCCCCCTCCACTGACTATCTAAGTTGTAGTATTCACATATAGATTCATGTAAATGCATATATAGCTATGGAAAAGTAGGCACAGCAAAAGCAATTATCGCCTAAACTCTGTGTTTCTAACATAATACCAGGAGTATTCAGAGGCAAGTTCCTGCTAGCACATGGCAAACAGGATGACCTTTCCATCCTAGGAAAACATGTCCATGTTTAACCTCATTGCACTCAACCAGACGTTTCCTTGCACAAATTTTCAGGTGAAATATTTCAATCCTGCATTCAGCTTGGGGGCCACATGTCTTATCCAAGTTAAATATTTCCAGAAAATAAATGTCTAGACACCGTCTCATATAAATTAAGCACCCGGTTTTTAAAAGATTTCTAGCAGACCTCCTTTTCGGTGTGTGGGTGAGTATAATTTGACTCCTGTGAAAAATTCTGGGCCACATCTGATGTGCCTAAGCCTGTGCACCTGCATGTGGTTAATGAGTGCTGTTGAGTCGTAGTGGGCAGTGCTGGGGGTGGGAGGGGAGGCGGGGTGGGAAGCTAGGACTCTGAAGGATATTCCATAGAAGAGCAAAGAGATCTCTTTTCTTGGAGGTCTTGGTTTCCAAGAATCTTGGATGAGGAAGTCCTTGTATGTTGAAATCTACCTTAGGGAGGCTTGCCATATTTGTTAATCCTGTCATCGGAGAATAAAGAACATGTGACTGTACATGAAGATAAAATTCTACTGTATCTCTTTGACTTTCCATTTCATTTATGTTTGAGGTTTTTCAAGTCATGGCTTTGTTTAATTCAAGTGAGCTATTTATAATGCTTTTGATATTTATAGCATTTTCTTGGATATACACTTCTGTGTCACAGTGTTATAAATTAGTTTTTTTCCACTATTTAGAAATGAAATCTTTAAGAAAGATCAGATACTTAAAAGAAAGCTTAAAGTGTTTTTTTAAGCTACTCATTATATTTTATAACATATATTTGTATTTTACATTTTACATAAATATTATAATATTTATATAGTAGAAATTTTATATTATATAAATGTTATAAAATGTTTTATAAATATGATAAATATATTCAATATATTTACATAAATATAAATATTTTATTTATAAATAAATTATACATTCTTATAATATATTTTTAGCTACACTTAAAAAAAAAATTCTATATGAGGGAATTTATAATGGAATATATGGAACCACCTGAAATTCTATGGGGAGGTAATTCAAGAAGTAGTTATTATATTTTGCTTTTCTAGATTTTTGCACAATTGTGCACAGCCCTCTTTTGTGCATCATATTCAATATTTTTTTTATAAAAAGGAGAAAATTTGGGAGTGGGTTCAGGAAGTGGAGAGATGAAAAGAAGGAAGTTTACATTTCGTTGAGATATATGTAAACATTCTTTATTCTCCTTACTCCAAATCCCTCAAACAAGAAAGAAAAAGATTTCTGGGTATGGCACCATTTTCCACTTCTTCATTCGATGACTGTTTGATGGATGTGTACTGTGTGCCAGGCACTGGGCTAGGTTTCAGAGAACAGAAAGAGCAAAGTCTAGGCTCTAATGACACTTACCATGCAGAAGCAGTGAGGCAGGGAGGAGACACAGAAAATAAACAAGTCAACAAAATAATTTCAGACATTAGGAAATACCAGATAATGTGTGGAAAGAGTGGGCACTTTAGCTTGGGTAATCTGGGAAGTTTTCTCCCAAAATGTGTTGATTGAACTGAGCCCTGAATGGAGAGAAAGTCATCCTTGTAAAGATCTGAGGGAAGAGTGTTGAAAGCAGAGAAAAGAGCTGGTACAAAAGTCCTGAAGAGGGACTTGGGAAAGATTTCATTTTGAGGTCACATCTTATATGAATAATCTCTGGATTACTATATTTAAAAGTAGGCTTGAGGGTTACCTGTCTCTGACGAATCTCAAGGACAATGGTTCGGTGGTCAAATGACTTTGGAAATTGGGTGGTGCTAATGATGATGCATTTTTGCTGAACTGGCTTTTTTTTTTCTTAGCCAACTCCATAGTGAGATGATTGGGTTCAACTGCTGGGAGTTCTCTGGATTCTGAATATGAGGTTCTGTGGCGGATTGCATTTTCCAACGATGGCCACAGCAATATCTCCCATCCCACATGCTCTTCTTACAATATAACCTTGATATTCACGATTTTAATTGTGGGAGTCTAGTTTCTTCCCCTTGAATCAGGATGGGCTTGTGACTATACTAGTAGTGACTCTATTTGACCTCAGAGACCAGGTCATAAAAGGTACATAGCTTCCATTTGGTTCTGTTAGGGAGGTAACTCTTGGACCCAGCTGCCATGCTGTGAGGAAGCACAGGCAGCCACGTGGAGAGGCTTCCTACAGGTGTTCTAGTTGACAGCCTCAGAGGCAGTTCTCACCAACAGTCAGCATCATCCCCAGACGTGTGAGTAAAGGAGTCTTCAGATGATCCCCGCTCCCACCTGTCAAGTCACTCCAGCCTAGAATCTTCCAGCTGGGTCCCTAGACATTGTAGTGCAGAGAACAGATGTACCTACCATGCCCTTTCCCAATTCCTGACTCACAGAATCTGGGATCACAATAAAATGATTGCTGCTTTACACTCTCAAGTTTGGGGTGGTTTATCTCACAGCAGTAGACAAGTGGACAGATCCTTAGTGCCTTTATTGTCCGCTGTGGACACTGGTGGTCTCTTCAGGCAAGAGGGGATGTTACTCAGGTTCTAGTGCCATTGTACTAAAAAGTCAACATTGTGGAATCCAGAGCTCAAATCCTTTACCCGCAAGATGCACCAGCCCGCTAGACTATTCAGGCAGGCCAAGCTGGGCCCAAAAGAGGTGATGCTCCACTCCTGTACATCCTTGCTGGTAGAAAGCCAGACACCATCTGAGTCCCTGCACCCTCTACCCACTGACTTTCATTCTGCCCTCCAGAATGACGCCACTCTTCCACATGACCTTTTCACAGAGCCAAAGACAAGCATCATCTTCTTATGGTCCAACCAAATTAAATCATTTGCCATTCTTTGAGGGTGGTCTACAAAGTTCCACCTCAAAGGATTTGTTCAAATATTCCTTTCCTGCCCTAGAGTCTGCATGCAAATACAGCCTCATCAGCTGGGAACAATTCTATTATTTACCTCCTTCACAGTTTATAGCATACGGTTTAATAAGACAGCCTCTGGAAGTATTCTGCCTGATTCAAGTCCTTGCTCTTAGTAGATCTTAGTAGATCATGAGCATGTTACTTAAAATGTCTAAGAGTCAGTTTCCTAATCTGTAAAATGTGGATGATGATAATAGGACAGGTTTCATGGAGATAGTGTGAGAATTAAATGAGTTAATTTATGAGACCATTTTTTTTTTTTTTTTGCGGTACACAGGCCTCTCACTGTTGTGGCCTCTCCCGTTGCGGAGCACAGGCTCCGGACGCGCAGGCTCAGCGGCCACGGCTCACGGGCCCAGCTGCTCTGCGGCATGTGGGATCCTCCCGGACCAGGGCATGAACCGATGTCCCCCGCATCGGCAGGCAGACTCTCAACCACTGCGCCACCAGGGAAGCCCTATGAGACCATTTTTAAAAGGGCCTGGCTCATAGTAAATATTATAGTAAATATATACATATAAAATATATACTCATACATATAGGAAGTATGTAGGCTATATATAGGATAGGTATACAAATGTATATATAATATATGCATATATAGTAGATACATCTATTTATTTAAAATATATGATGTATATACATATATATTCCTTAAAGTCCTTGCTACCTTCAACATTGTATTAATTATATCATGGTCATGTGGTTATACATATTCCTCACCTACGAACACTGCAAGCTCATTGATATGAGTGAAGGAGTCTTAGTCATGGTCGTTTCATCTTGGCACAATGCTGTGTCTTCTCCAGGGAAGGGTATATACCTTATTCACTTCTGTGACCTCAGAATCCAGCACAACCTCAACCGTTGTAAGAGCTCTATCAATGTTGCTTGAATTAATGAATGGCAAAGTGATCCATGCGGAATGTGTCAGTGGGAGGTGCAGCCTAACAGTATGATGTTGAAAAAAATCAGTGTCTTCTTCCAAGAGCTCTCTGACCATCCGTTGCCTCAAGTGGTGGAAGGTCTGAGACAAGTCCCAGTGATCTGACATGTCAGCCTCAGAGGGAGCCGAGGTCAGAGAAATCTGAGTCAGTCCTGAACCATGAAGGGAGGGCTAAAGCAACGAGAGCTTTTACTGTGCTGTGATATCATCTCCCATCCATTTATAAGGGTGAAAGGGGTTTACCAGTGGTTCAGCGAATTTAAAAAGAAAAAGCACCTCAACCTTCTCCCTACATTTAAGAATGTAAACGGCCCCAGGAAATGACTTGGGTGCTGAGGTAATTTCCTAGATGGGCTTGCAAAATTCATTTGTCATCAGTTTCAAGGCCAGTGCAAAGAAACTGGAAACACGGATGTGGATGGTTCTGGAAAGTGTGTGTTTTGGGGGGGCAGACACCATACTTACCACCCATGATCTGAGTAGGAACTTTTGAAACATGACACCCTAAGCCTAAAACCAGAGCAGGCTGCAATGATCAGACGTTTTAATGTGGAATATGGAAGGAGGAGGGGAAACCAAGTGGAGGACACACCAGCCCAGTACCATGAGGGAGTGTGGAGTTACGTGCATTTAAATATTTTTTAGTTGACAGTGCTAAGGACACAGATATCAATATGATCTTTGTCCTCACGAAATTGATGGTCTAACATGAAGGACCAGCATATAAGGAGATGTGTACTAAGTGTGGTGAGAGAGGGAAGCAGAGGAGATGTGGAAGCAGAGAGGAGGAACCCAGATACATCTGCCAACATGAGTAGGTACTACCAGTGGTGGAGGGAACCCTTGACTTATGATTCCCACATGCCTGCCAGGGTGAGCTTTCTAAACTGCTAATGTGACCATATTATTTCCTTCTTATAACACCTTTTTATAGTGGTAATTTCCACAGACTGAATCTTTTCGTCCCTCCCAAATTCACATCTTGAAGTCCTAATCCCCAGTGTGATGGTATTTGGAGACAGGACCTTTGGGAAGTAATTAAGTTTAGATGAGGTCTTGAGGGTGGATCCCCCATGATGGGATTAGTGCCTTTATAAGAAGAGACTAGAGAGCTGTCTCGCTGTCTCTGTCTCTCTCTGTCTTGTGAGCATATGGCAAGGAGGTGGCCATTTGTAAGCCAGAGAGACAGCTCTCACCAGAGCCTGACTGTGCTGGCACCCTTGATCTGAGACCTCCAGCCTCTCAGATTGTGACATGTAAATTTCTGTTGTTTATTTCACCCAGTCTATGGTATTTATTGTAACAGCCTGGACTAAGACAATAATTAAAAATAATAATAGCTAACATTTGCTAAGGACTTACTGTGTGTGAAGCTCTGTTCTGAGTGTTTTGTTTTTTTCCTCTAAATTTGTTCTGACATTACATCCACAGCTCTCTATTGTTTATAAGGGAAATCTCAGTTTCCTTGGCAAACCATTCAAGGCTCTCCACAATCTGTCCCGACCTTGGTTTTCTAGTTTTATTTTCTACTTCTCCCCCATCTGAACCTTGAAACACAGGCACGCTCAAATGCTTGCAGTGTCTTTCAAAGAAGGCTCATGCTTTGGCAACTGTTCTGGTGGTGCCTTTCTGCACCTTGTCCATGAGGTCTGTCCTAGTCATACTTCAAGTCTCAGTTGACTGGTTGCTTCCTCTGGGAAGATTTATTTCTCTCTCTCTCACAGCCCTGCCCTGTGGGCCTTTGCAGCTGCTGCTGCAGTGGCCTGGCATGCTCTTCTTCTGGTTATTAACTTATCTTTCAAAACCTATCTCTCTGATAATTACGTGATACAACAGAGGTGTTAGTTAATGCTAGGTGGTAATCATATTGTACTGTGTAAATGTATCAAAGGAACACATTGTACACCTTAAAGTTACACATTGTAATATGACAATTACATCTTAATTAAAAAAAATCGATCTCCAGAATCACCCCAGGTCTGAAGACTTCTAGAGATCACCTGAGAGAACTAGCTGTACCCTCCTGAGTATGCTCCCACTCAGCATCCTTCTGTTGTTCCACTTGTGACACTGGACTGTGAGCTCCTTGAACACAGGGACTGTGGTTCTGTCTCCAAATCTTCAACCTTTGGTAAATGTTTGGTAGATGAATGCATTCATCACATCTCATTGTAGTTAATCTGCCTATACTGTATGTCATGAGCCCCTTGAAGGCAGATTTTTCTTCCTCTCATCTATTCTATATTCTCTTGGTTCATTTTTCTTTCTCTAGCAATCTTATTTGCACTAAGTCGGAGGCAATGTTTGTTAGATGAGTGAGTGAAGACTGAGAAAACTCACCTGTCTCCATTTGGGTTATTTTTTAATCTTAAGCAAAGTAAAGTGACACAGTTACGAGTCTAGGGTGGAGTCGAAAGAACACCTTACAAGAAGCCCTAAGCTCTGGGTTCTGGACCTAGAATCTTTATGATGACCTTGACCAGTCACTTACTCAGTTTGAGTCTGTTTTCTGGGAATGATTTGTCAGCTAGAGTAATAATATCCAACACACAAAGTAGTTCTGAAGACCAAACAAGACAGTATACATAAAATGCCTGGCTCAACCAACGTTAATTTCCTCTCACTTGGTTAGTGTCACAGCATGGCTTAGATTCGGTTAGTTCCTTAAAAGCAAAATTCTGTAGGTCTTTGAGCATTATAGACTGTCTAATTATGTCCCTCGTCAGCTAGATGTCATATGGTGCCCTTGAAACCTGACACTGGACTTTGCCAGGAAGATATTAGCCTACTCCCAACTTATACTATTTTGAGATTTGATTGGCTTTGGAAAGAAGATAACAGCTGACTTTTACGCAGATAGAGGATGGCGGTGCTTTGGAAGAAAGTGCCAAAACCTCAACTAATGCCACTTGGAAAGAATTCAGCAAGCTCTGAAATTGGGCATTTAAAGGCTATTATTTCCATGCCAACATAAGGGTTTATTCAGCAAGTTGCAAGAAAATTTCAAACCTCATAGTAGTGAACTCCAAGGGAACTGGAAAATTCTCTAACTCTGCTGCTTATACATGTTCAACAGTCAGGAAGATGGGAAGAAGGGTACATTTGTCAGGATAGTCTTGTTTATGCTGTAGTTACAAATAACTTGAACATTTCAGTGACTTAAAACAGCAAAAAAGCAGGTTTTTAAAAATTAATGCCATTGATACATGTTGATTATGTGGAAGCAAGTTTCTGTTGTTCTCATTCCAGAATCAAGGCTGATGGACCCTCTACCAGATGTACTGTTGTCAGTCCTTGCGGCAGGGCTGTAGGTCATGGTGAATCATGCACTGAGTCTTACAACTTCTGCCTGGTGGTGACATATGTTACATCTGCACACATTTCATTGGCCAAGTAAGTCATAAGGCCTTACCAACGTCATGAAATGAGGAGGTGAGCCCTGAAAGAGGAGCACCAGAAATACCAGTGAATCACAAGGGAACAGAGCGAATAGATTCAAGACGTAATTGGGGAGTAGAATTAACAGGATTCAGATAAAGGATAAAAGGGAAAGGAAGAGGTTTAGGGTGATACTTTCATTTCTGGTTTAGATAACTGTGTAAAGATGGTGCAATTTACTGAAAAAGATATGCTAGTTTGGGACATGTTGCATTTGCTCTGGCTGAAGACAACCAGGAGATGGTAAATAGGGAGTTGAGTATGTGGATCTGGAGCTTAGGAGAAACATATCAGCTGGAGGTCAATGTCTGGTGGTCATCAGCTCAGAAGTGGTGATGAAGCTAAGGGAGAATGGATAGAGTAAAAAATAGCTTTGGAAAGTAAGACAATATCAGGTGTCGGTGAGGATGTCGAACAACCGGATTATTTATGCAATGGTGATGGAAGTGTAAGCTGATACAACCATTCTAAAAAACCATTTTTACCTAGGAAAAATGTGCAAGCCTTCTCATCCAGCAATACCAGTCCTGATTCTATAGCCTAGACAACTTCAGAGATGATATAGAAAAATAGTTCATAGCAGTATTGTTGTACTAGCAAAAAAACTAGGAAACAGCCCAAATATCCATCAGCAGGAGAAAGGCTGAATAAATCCTGGAGTATTCATACAATGGAATGATGAAGCAATAAAAAATAATGAAACAGAACCTCAGAAACATGGATGAACCTCAAGAACATAATGTTAAGTGGAAAAAAGAAAGTTACAGAAGAGAACATCCAGTATGGTTCTTTTTATGTAAAGCACAGATGCTTGCAAAACTAAACGATCGTGGAGAAACTTTAAAAATAAGTGAGGAAATGATAAACACAAAAATCAGGAAATGGTTGTCTCTGGGGGAAAAGGGTAGGGGATAGATCCCCAAAAGTGCACACCGGGGGTTTCAAAGATGATTGTAATATTCTATTTCTTCAGAAAGGTGGTAGGAACAGGGGTGTAAGTTGTCCTTATTTCCTTTTTAACTTACCTCTATTTCACAAATATTTTTTTGTTTCTACTCAATACTTTTTAATACTTTGTCTTTTAAAGTAGTAATCTAAAATGTAAAAACGAAAAACAAAATAAAGGAGGCTTGAGTCATGGGGCACAATACATCTCAAAGGATAGTTAGAAAAAAAGGAACCTTTAAGAGAGACTCACCTAATGGCCAGAGACAGCCAGGTGAAAATAACATCATAGAAATTAGAAGAAAGGTAGTAATCAAGGCTTTTATTTATGAAGTGCCAGATACTTACTTAAGCACCTTATGAATTTATTTCATTTACTCTTTCAACAATACTGTGAGGTTGATATTATCATGTTCTTTTAATAGATGAAGAAAATGAGACTCAAGGAAATCAAGTAATTAGTCCAAGTTCTTATATCTATATAAGTGGCAGAACTTGGATTAGAACAAGGTCTCTTTGACTAAAAGTCTGTCCTCTTAACCACAATGTTTTGTTTCCTCTCCAAGGGAATGCAGATTTGACAAGGAGGGAGGAGCCAGCAATATCAGATGCTGCAGAAAAATCAAAGAAAATTGAGCAGAAGTGCTTCCATTGAATTTGAGAATAAGGAGATTATTGGTATGTATCCACAGTATCAGCTATGGTAGTGGAATGGTGCTAGTGAAATTCAAATTGCATTAGATCAAAGCATGAATGGGAAGTGAGAAAGTAAAAACACAGAGTATAGAATATTCCTTAAAGGAGAAAAACAGCCTTCGGCAAAAGTTGCCTTAGTTTGGTGGTAACTGGCACTTTGGGTAAGTAGGAGAATTGTAAGTGGGTTGCAGAATCAGGGTCCTGATTTGAATCAGGAAAGAGAGGATGGGAATATGTGAGCAAGAGGGCCGGCAAGGAAAAGACCAGGGTAGGAGATTTCTACTTTCAACCAGGATGAAGTAACCATGAATGAACTTCACCTCCTCATAAACAATAAACAAGAAGACAAAATATCTGAAAGACCTGTTCTCCAATATTGGAAAACAGGCAGTGCATGACTGTGCTCCATGAAAAAAGGTAAACAAATAAGATGAGTCCAAATCTCTGAACCGTAGGCTCAGGAAGGAAGAACCTGAATGAGCTTGGAGACCTCACTAACTTGAGGACAAGAGCAAAGATGAGAAAGTTGTGGTATTAGGATCTTTTAGGGCAGAGTTACAGAAAGAAGGGAGCTATGCAGAAAAATATCTCCAAAAATCTGCATAGGGTCCCCTGGAATCTTTGCTGAGTAAAAGGTCACACATGTTTGGAGTGAAGAAAGGCCAGACAAAGAATGACCAGGAGTTGTAATCAGAACAATTCCCAGAACTCGTAAAACTCAGGGAAACATTCAAGCTCCAGAAAGTCAAATTCAAAAGCCTTGGTGATTACCTGGGGCATTCAGTGAAAACTCTGGAGGCATCATTCCTTATCATGAGTTGAACAATTCCTCTAGTAAAGCTTATTCTGGAACTGCCTTAGAAAAACTTAAAAACAGGTCTCCAAGGAGTCGAACGAATCCACAAGTAATTTAACTACCTGCAAAAACAGTTGTTTTCAGAAACACATTATGACTGGAGAAGAAAACTATCTCAGATCAAAACATTGTGTGCTTATTAATAAAATTAAGATAAAGATCACAGGATCATCTCAGTAGATGCAGAAAAGGCATTTGACAAAATACAACATCCTTTGAGGATAAAAACCCTTGACAGAATGGGTATACAAGGAATATACCTCAACATAATAAAGGCCATATACGACAAACCCACAGCTAACATTATACTCAATGGAGAAAAATTGAAAACTTTTCCTCTAAGATTGGGAGCAAGACAAGGATGCCCACTTTCCTCATTCTTATTCCACATGGTACTGGAAGTCTAGCCACAGCAATCAGGCAAGACAAAGAAATAAAAAGGCATCCAAATTGAAAAGAAAGACATAAAAATGTTGCTATTTGAAGATGATATGATTTTGTTCATAGAAAATCCCAAACACTCAACCAAAAAACTGTTGGAAGTAATCAATGATTTCAGTAAAGTTGCAGGATACAAAATCAACTTACAGAAACGAGTTGCATTTCTACACACTAATGATCTGGCTTCTTAGATCCTTCATGATCCAACCCTTGCCATTCTGTCCAGTCTCATCCCTCACCACTTCTCTCACCAGGCTTTAAACTTGTGGTCTTCCATTCCTGGAACTCTTGTCAACCTATGCCTAGTTTCCACTGTTCCTACTCCCTGGAATATCCTTTCTTCATGTATTAACTAGGCTAAGCCATACTTGACTTTCAAGACTTAAGTTACCTGAGAACTCTTCCTAGAAGACTTTCTGACTTTCCCCTCCCTGTACTCCTTCACCCCATGGCTGTGCTATGCTATATAAGGTTTGTCTGAGTTCCCATACAGCCTACATAGACCTTGATCAAATAGATATTTGATCATATGGAGCGACTTCCTTCTAACCTTTCATCTTGAGGGCATGGATTGTTCATCTCTCTCTCTCTTCTCTCTTTCTCTTTTTTTTTCCACACCCAGAGCATTGGTTGGTATCTAGTGGGTATCACTAAATATTTGTTGAATGGGCAGACCTGAGAATCACACAATTCATAGTGTATGAAAAGAAACTCTTCTTCAATAGAATGAGATATGCCTCTAAACCCTCACCTCCAATGCTTAGTGCAGAGCCTTGAACAAAGAAGGGATTTAATCAATGTTGACACCTTTTTTGAAATGTGCTTTTAAGAGAGGCTGCCTTTAATACTTCCTTTTATCTTAAAATCAAAGACTCTAGTTCTAGTTTAGTTCAAGTTTTGTTTACCTTGTGAACTTGGATATTCACTTTTTCTTCTCTTGGCTTAACTTTCTGCATCTAAATAATGAGAATGATAATAAAACTTACCACATAGGATTATTCTGAGAATTAAGAGAGATGTCATCTAGATCAAGAACTCTTTGCTGCATTTGAAATTATCAAGTAGGGTTTTCCCAAAGGGTGATAACCACAGTTATCCAGAGGGATTCAAGTCTGGATAACCTGGGAACACTATTTCAGAAAAGTTTCATAGGATATAAAACAGTTTTGAGGCTGATAAATAATCTTGAAATACAGCATGGATTGTGGCTTAGCAAGGAGAGACCATATCTTTTTTCCCCTCTTTCTTCTTTCTGTCACATCTGGCTCAGGTCATCAGGTAAAATTAATTTGTTAGTTTCACCCTGCTGACATCTGTCTCTGTCAGTGCAAGCCCTAGGCAGCTTGGGTGCAAATCAGCACAAGTGTTAGCCTTCTCCCCGGAGAAGCTCAGAGATTACGCCTGGATCAGGAAGGAGATTTGGGGATGAGGGAAAAGCAATTTCATGATATTGTCTGGGAATATTTTGGGTGCGCTAAATGAAAAAACTTGAGCAAGGACCACCTCTGGGTTTTATAATAGGTTTTAAATCTCTCTCTTACAAATAGTAACACAGCAACAGCAAAACAAAAACAACTGCTTTGGTTCCTTTCTTGTTCAAAGTAGAAAAGGTTGGCTAAGAAAATATCAATGATAATAAGTATTGTATTTTAAAGCACACAGTATTTTTCTCTGTGAAATAACTATTCATGATTCATTTGAACCTCACAGCAACTTCTTGGGGTAGATAGGGCAGGTATTACTACCCTATTTTATAGCCAAGGAAAGAAAGATTCAAGTCCCAAAGGTTAAGTGATCTGTCCAAGGTCATCAGCTAAGGAGCAGGAGGCTTGACTTGAGCTCTAGTCTTAGATTCCAAATCCTCTTTGAAGGCACAGGGTTCTCTCTTCCGTGCTTTGGCTCATCTTTTCCCCTCTGCCTGAAGCAACATAAAGGGAAGGAAGAGCTTTCAAATGGCCACATTTTCCAAAGAAGGAGTGAAGTAATGAGCTCCTCATTGCTGGAGAAGAGTAAGCGGGGTGTTGTAGGTGAGATTCAAGTACTGAATGGAAGATTGGGCTTGACAGCCAGAAGGTCCTTTCCAAACTACGATTCCATATCATTAATCTGAAAGCACTAAAACTGGCAATATAATCCTTGGACCTGGAAGCCAGGCTGGGAGAGCAGAAGTGTGGATATGGACTCTAAACCAGAAGAGAACCTTCAGTTCACAGAATCCCAGAGCATCGTAACCAGAGGGGCCCTCGGCCCAGCTCCCTGCCCCAACTATAAAACTCTCTTTCCCCCTCTACTACCTGCTAATTAGGAAAGCCCCAGCAATTTGAAAAAGAAGAACCTCAAGGTCTGTTCTGGCTCTGAGAATCCAGGAAAAGGCACATCTTGGTGGGTCCTGGAGTGGACAAGACCTGGAGCAGATCCTAGGAAGGACTCTCACAGCTTCCACCTGGACTAGCTCTCCTCATGACAGGACCAAAGACAATTGTTCTGAAGATTTAGCCTGGTAATTTAACAGGACGCCAGGTGAAATGCATGGAGAGAAATAATTGACTTCAAAAATTAACCAGTGAAAAATATATACATATTACCAACAGGTAAATAATGGGCCAAACCAACTCCAGTTACTGATTCCTGGAGCAGAGTTCAAGTGGATGAGGCATGGATGGATACACTTTAGAGTTGAAGTAGAAATTCTGGTTTTGTCATTGAGTAGAAATTCTAGTTTTGAGTAGAAATTCTGGTTTTGTCACTGACTTGAGGTGACCCGGCAAGTCAGTCACCTGTCTTTCCCTGTATCCTTACCTATAACTTGGGAAATATTCACGCCCACTTCTCCGAGGATTAAAATGACCGATGGACGTGGCACATAGTAAGTGTTCAATAAATTCCAATACCTTTTCCCCTTCCCAGAAGTAACAAAATGTCCAATTATTGAAAAGCAAACTGTTGTATGACATCAAGAATACATCAAAATACTACGGAAGAAATTTAGGAAATTGTCACTGCTTTTCTTAGACGATTTGAGTGAGGACAAAGGGCTAATGTTTACAATCCATCATTTAGTGCAATTTGAAGCAAAAATGGGAAACTGTGGGTCATTAATCTGGCTTAAGGGGTTCACCCTGCTCAAGGCCAGACCAGTTGTTCTTCACAGCTTTGTCCTACGCTGGGTTTTCCCCTGGGAGCCCTTCCCCCACCCCTCGTCCCCTGTCAGCATGACTGATGAATTCAATATCCCCCTCTCCCCAGCTGACAGCCCAGAGAGCTGACTCCAATCATCAGGCCACCTGGCTGCCTGACTCAGGCCTCCCCAGTCAGAGGCAGGGTCTGCCGTGGACAGACAGACAGGTCTGGAGAGGCTGGTAAGTGAGAACTCCCCGAGGGCCTCCACCAAGAACCCATTTGATGAAGCTGCCATTCACCCTGTCAGGCTGAGCGTGGGATTCATCAGGACCCAGCCAGGCTCCCCTTCACCCCCCATCAATGTGACCTAAAAGATTGTTCCTTAGGCTTGATTGCTCCGAGGGCATTGGCAAATCCACCAGTTTGTGATCCATCCATGCCTGACAGTCTGTTATTCTAGAAGCACTTATGCTTTGAACCAGGAGAGTAGGAAAAGGCTTCTTGGTTCCATCATGAGGCAGAGATTCACTGGTTTATGGATGCATCCCACAAATATTTACTCAGCCAGCTGTTTAACTATGGAGATTAACTAATGGGGGGATGTTTGCTGGTGGGCCTCCCTGTAAAGAAATCCCACTCAATGTAATGGAACCCAGAAATTTAGACTGAAGGACTATGAGTATTGAGTTACTATTGAACATATGTGTCAGGCATGTTGCATATATCACTGAATTGACGCTGTAGTGTCCCTGTATGTAATACTACTACTGTATCTCATTTTATAGGTGAGTAAACTGAGACTCAGAGGCACTCGGTGACTTATTTGAGTCCCATAGACAGAAAGAGTTAGAAATGGGGTCCAAGCCTGTCTGGCTCCAAATCCCATGATCTTACCCATTTTTGCGACATTGCCTGTTCCCACTTCTTTTCTTAGCTGTTGGTAGGATAAAAGGAAGACAAAGCTGTTTATGGAAGCACTTCGAAAAAATATAAATCTCTCCGCTGTAAGAGAATAATATTCTTTTGGAGGCATCTCGAATTGCGCTGGGTGTCTCTCAGTGGACAACGGAATGTTTGGGTCGACTGACCTCTCCTCCAAGTTCAAGAGGCCTCTCAGGTTACAGCCATCAAGGCTGCTTTGGAGCCCTGGGATTCTGAACTATTTCCTGGTGTGCTGCTCCCGAGCTGAGGCTCCCGAGTGTGGCCTGAACCTGGTGGCACTCTGCTGCCCACAGAGAGATGAGGTCGGCTGGGACGTTGCCCTGGGGTTTTTATCCAAATAACCACTGGAATAGGCTATGTTCAACCTGGTGAAAATGTTTATTTCTTATACTGATTTGAAGTAAGCTTCCTTTCCTAAATCTCCCCACTAAAACAGGAAGTAAAGAGGGCTTTTCTATGTTCAGAGAGATTTCTCTTGCATTTCTTAGCTACTTGCTGTAGAGGTTGAGTCCTTCGGTCCAGAAGGCATGGAGATAGAGTGTTAAGAGACAATGTGGCATAGCAGAAAAGGCACTGAGCTAAGGGTCAGAGTCCCATGTCCTGCATGATTCACTCACTGTATACCTTTGGGCAAGTTGCTTAACTTCTCTGTTTCCATTTCTCCATCTACAAATTGGGGGTGATCATACTTTTTCATCTTACATAGATTGTGCAGGACGAATGTGACAATAATTTCATTTATCCATTCTCATTCATTCACTAACTGCTAGAAAAGAGATATAGTGATAAATTAGACAGTCATGGCCTATGCCTATGGTCTAGTGGGAGAGATAGGCATAAATCAAAATTAATAGAGATTATTTTTGAATGAAACATTGAGGGAAGTGTTAGGAGAAAGGAATTTAGGGTGCTGTGAGGGCCTGTGGCTGAAGGTGTCACTTGAGGTGAGCCCTGAAGGATGAATAATGGGCGGTTGAGTGAAGAGGGTGCGGAAGGGCATTTTGGCGAAGTAAATCAGCATGCATAAAGTTGCAAAGGAGTTTGGCACAAACCAAGAATGGAGAGGAGAGAAGACCAATGTGTAGGGTGACCATATGCCCCTGTTTGCTGGGGACAGTCCCTTTTAAGGCTCAGGGTACTCCTTAATAGAGCCTTCTTGCCCTCTCCAAAGCATCTCTGTTTGGATGAGAAATTATACAGCCATCTCACTAATGTGGCTGCTGGGTAGTAAGCAAAGTAGAGTTTTAGGCTAGATGGGTACAGAGCCAGGCTCAGGTTCTGTGGTCACATTAAAGAGTTTGGTCTTTACCTCAAGGGCAGTAGGTACGAATTGGAGGGTAAAAAGTTGTTAATAAAAATGAACATTTATTTAGAATGTCTAAGAGCCTGAATGATACTCTAAGCCTTAGAAGACGTAGGTAGATATGCTTTCTAACCCCATGTTATACACGAGGAAACTGAACCTTATAGAGATCAAGGAATTGCCCAGGGCCACGTGGCTGGTTAGTGGCAGAGTGCAGATTTGAAGCCAGGCCTCATTCCAAAGGCTGGGTCTTTAACCACTCTGACAATGCCTCCCAAAAAAGAGAGTCTTTGGCTATAAATGTATTCTGTTCAAGAGCTTCTGGTTTTCTGCACACCTAGTTGACTTTAGTACGTATATGTTGGAATGAACTGAAGTCTCGACAGCAACACCTCTTTACCTTATGGGATGAATGGTAGAACTGAGTGTTAGCATGACATCAAAACAGTAGCAGTACTCTCCACTGTGGCATTGAGATTCAGGATGAAGGCCCTGGTCTGCCAGCTGTGAGCTGAGCAAAGCCCAGTCACAGAGCCAGTTACTTCTCAGAGCCCAGTCTTCAACTCTCCAACAGGACACAGCCTGCTCCTTCACCAAGCTGTGTCCAAGGACACGGCAAATGTGAAAGGGTTCTGTAGGCTGAAAAACACAACAGTGAGAACAAAACCAAACACATGGCCAGCAATTGTTGTGAGCTTCCTTATTACCAAAGAACTGGGTTAAATAATTTATGTAACTTTTTTTTCTTTTACTCCTCAAAATTACCCTCTGACGTAGATACTATTATTATTACCATTTAGCACATGAGTAAGTTGAGACCCAGAGACTTAAGTAACTTGTTCAAAGTCACAAGGCTGGTACTCAAAGTCGGCCAAGTGGCCTACAAGCCAGGGCTCTTAGCCATTATGTAAACCATTAAAAAATGGTATCCACTCCAAAGAGGACAACGTACCATAAATGGCACTGAACCATTTTTCCTGGAGGCTCAAGAACCCCAAGATAAGGTGAGGATATTTAAGAGGAAATGAAGTGGAAGGTGGGAGGTCACTGGCTTGTGGGGCTTCGTCCAGGAAGAGACAAATGCACTCAGGTCAACGCTCCCACACAAGTCTTTGAGGGGGTTATGAGATGGCCAGACAGGGCTGGAGAAGCATCAGTGATGAGACCTGAATTTGTTAGGATGCAAATGGTGGGTTTTGTTTTGAAAATAGGTCTCTCTCTTGGTCCCAGTGGCATGGTGAGTGAGAACACGACTGCCATCCGGGGAGTTCTCAGGTGGAGTATATTAAAGCTGTCACATGCTTTGTTTCCATCATGTCAGTCAACAAACATTGCATAAGCCAAGACCCAACTAACATGATAACTCTTATATCTGAGACTTGATTACACATCAACCATTATTCCATATTCCTTATGCACATTCCTCAAATTAGTCTTCACATCAGGCTTTACTATTCCTGTTTTGCAGATGAGGAAACCGAGCACAGAGAGATGAAATCCTAAGCCCAACTCCCCTTAGCTGGCATGTGGGTTTGAATCGTTTGCTGTGACTACAGAATTTGTGCTCTCAATCACCAGGCAAGGTGGCCTCCACTGACACAACACCACAAAGAGTTGTCTCAACTCATATTTATAGAATACCTGCTCTATGCCGGGTGAGTTATTTAACCCTCCTGGGCTTCCCCTTCTGTAAAATGGGAATATTAATAGTGCTTACCTCAGAGGGCTGATGTGGGGAATAGATGAACTAGAGAATACAAAGCACTCAATATAGAATCTGATGAGGATCAAATAAGCAGTCAAAAAGTGTTTGCTAAATGAATAATCTCCACAACTTTCTTGTTAGGTACTTACTTTATTTCATTGTTCCTATTTTAGCTTGGGATTGGATGCCTTGAAGAAGTTAGCCTTTGCCTCTGGGGTGATGTAGGGGAGCTACTTTTAGCATCATAGCCACGTTTCTTCTCTTTTTCTTCCTCCTACTTCTTCTTCACATACAATAAGCTGCACATATTTCAAGTGTACAATTTGGTAAGTGTATGTACCTACCTATGAAACCATCAACCTAATCAAAATAGTTAATACATCCATCACCCCCCATCACCCCCATGTATTTCCTCCTGCCCTTCAGAATCCTTTCTTCCTGCCCTTACCTGCCACCCTCCCCAGCCCCCTCTCCAGGCAATCATGGATCTGCTTTTTGTTACCACAGAGTAGTATATATATAGTAGTATATATAAGCAGAATCATATAGTATATAAACTATATAAACAGAATCATAAAGTATTCTTTAAAAATTTCCCTTCTTTTACTCAGCGTCATTATTTTGAGGCTTACCATGTTATTCCCTGCATGCACAACTATTCCTTTTTATTGCCAAGTCCATTGTAAATAGGTACCATAATTTATCCCTTCACCTGTTGATGAACATTTGGTTTATTTCCAGGTTTGACTATTAGAGAGAAAGCCGCCAAAAACATTAGTCTTATTAAACTCTTAGAAGTAAAATGATTGAGTCACATGATAGATGTGTGTTTAACTTTTCAAAAAGCTGCCAAACTGTTTTCCAATATGGTTGCAACATTTACATTTCCACTGGGAATGTATGAGAGTTCCACTTGCTCTGTGTCCTCACCGACACTTGGTATACCGGTCTTTTAGAATTTTAGACATTCCAATAGGTGAGTAATGTATTTTATTGTGGTTTTAATTTGCATTTCTCTAATAACCAGTGATGTTGAACATCTTTTCATGTGCTTATTTGCCATCCATATATCTTTTTTGGTAGAATGTCTGTTCAAATCTTTTGTCTATTTTTTTAATTGAGTTTTTTTTTAATATCTTTATTGGAGTATAATTGCTTTATAGTGTTGTGTTAGTTTCTGCTGTACGACAAAGTGAATCAGCTATACGTATACATATATCCCCATATCTCCTGCCTCTTGAGCCTCCCTTCCACCCTCCCTAGCCCATCCCTCTAGGTCGTCACAAAGCATCGAGCTGATCTCCCTGTGCTATGCAGCAGCTTCCATTTTACATTTGGTAGTGTATATATATCAATGCTACTCTCTCACTTCGTCCCAGTTTCCCCTTCCTTGCCCCGCGTCCTCAAGTCCATTCTCTACGTTTGTGTCTTTATTCCTGCCCGGCCACTAGGTTCATCAGTACCATTTTTTTAGATTCCATATATGTGCATTAGCATATGGTATTTGTTTTCCTCTTTCTGTGTTTTTTTTTCTTATTGCTGAGTTTTGAGAATTCTTTATACGTTCTGGATACCAGTCCTTTATCAAATATATGATTAGAAAATAACTTCTCCCAGTGTGTGGTTTGTCTTCACATTTTCTAAGTAAGGTCCTCCCTAAGATCACATATCTCTTCATTGCTTTTTCCAGTCTTTTTCCCTTTCTGTAGACAGCCTTCATGCTCACTATTTTCTGCAATGTCAAATCTGCCATTAATCCCATCCAATTCAATTTTTATCTCAGATATTATATAATTCAGTTTGGGTCTTTCTTACTTCTTTCACATCTCTACTTAACATGTTCGATCCTCTAGCTTCTTGAACGTACGGAATACCATTATAATAATGTTTCAATGTCCTTGTCTACTAATTATATCATCATATCTCTCTATCTAGTATACTGTCATCTTGGTCTCCCCAGACTCTTAGTTTTGTCTCTGCAAATCAAGAAGTCCACTGACCTCCACGTGGGTTCTCCATCCTGTGCTGTGACCTAGAAACTCACTTAAGAATGTAAAGGGGCAATTATAAGACTCACCTCACTTGTTCCTGGCCCTCAGGGATCATGGTCCTTCATTACCTAAACATCCAATGTCTTGAGAACCATTGATTTTTTTGTTTGTTTTTAATTGTTTCGGGTGGGAGAGTAAATCTGGTCCCTATTATTCCATCTTGGCCAGAAGTAGGAATCTTCATAGTTTCTTTAGGCATAAAGAACCCTTATTGTCTATTGTCAAACTTCTCATATTACAGATTAGGAAACTGAGAAACTGCACACATATTACCTATAGAAGGTAGTTTGGGGGTTAAAAGTTATAATGTGCAGTATTTGGTGTGGGGTTGAGGAGATGAATGCTGTTAAGGCTGAAGGGGTAGGCAGAGCTAGATTGTAAAGGATGCTGAATTCCATGCAAGGGCAAGGGAGTACCTTGTGGTTGGTGAAGGGGAAATTGAACAATTGCTTTAAGTTTAGGAACCCCGTAGTCAGGCTTGATAGCCTAATTAATATTTACACATCTCTCTCTTTTTCTTAAGCACAGTTGAATTATATTCACCTTTAATTCTGGAAAGGGGGTTTGTAGAGATGAGTAGATGAGCTTGCTGAGCTCTGGACCACATTCTTTTTTTTTTTTTTTTTTTTTTTTTTTTCAGTACGCAGGCCTCTCACTGCTGTGGTCTCTCCCACTGCGGAGCACAGGCTCCAGACGTGCAGGCTCAGCGGCCATGGCTCATGGGCTCAGCCACTCCGCGGCATGTGGGATCTTCCCAGACCGGGGCACGAACCCGTGTCCCCTGCATCGGCAGGCGGACTCTCAACCACTGCGCCACCAGGGAAGCCCTGGACCACATTCTGATCCTATCTGTATGACTCTGGACAAATCAGTTCATTACTCTTGGGCCTCAGTTTCCACAGCTTTAAAATGGGAATCCTAACACCTATATCCTCATCCACTGATTGTAGTGAGGATTAGATGAGATAACATGTGCTTGACAATAGACTATCAGTGCCCAGAACAGTAGCTGGCATATAATAAGCCCTCGATAAAGATGAACAATTATTAATTGAGAAAACAGGCTCAATAAGGCTGTTCTAATTGTGGTATCGGAACAAGTGAAGGGCAGTGCAAAGCTTCCAAAGCAGCTCTCTGACAGTTTTCCATGCCTATGATCCTTGAAAGCAGGATTTAATCCAAAGGAAGTAATAACAATTGGTTGAGGCAAATACCAAAAGGGCCACAAAGATATACATAGTGGTGGTAGAAGAGTCTTCCCTGCCCAAGGGCACTCTCTGACCCAGAAGTTAGAGCCCAACCTGAAATGATTTTCTGAGCAGTGAATGTTGGAAGCGGTTGGATTTCAGCCACACAGAGGGTTACATTTCACCAGCTAGAATAAAGAATCAGAGCTAGACTGTGGTATGCAATGGTTTGTGGTCATGTGTTTTAATATAATGTTTTGGGCAAAATTAAACTGTAGGAGGCTCAATCATGAAACGAAAGCTTTTATTTATGTATGTTCTCTCATGTTGCCAAACATTTGTACAGGCTGTTCTCATGACCTAAGATGCAGTGTCTTGCATATTCAATATTCCGTACGTGTCTGATTGCAGAAGAGTCCTCTTCCTTCAGCTCTCAGCTCAAATACTATTAAGCCTTCCCTGACGTCCCCAGGCAGATGGTATATTCGTTCTCTTTTGATTCCTCTGCATTTTGCAAATACTGTCATTTTCATGATTGCCTTGTTTCATTTAACCTCTCTCTTTGTTTGTGTCTCCAACTAGACTGGGACCCCCTTTGTGTCTCTGGAACCTCGGACAATGCCTAGAACTGTTAGTGTTCAATAAATATTTCTAGAAAAATGAATGAATAAATGGACACTGGGAATATAAGGTAAAGTCATGTACATAAAGATTCTTACACATAGTGAGAGCTCCATTTTTTTCGTTTTCCTCCGTTGTATTAGCCTGAGCTTTAGGGGCATATGTGATGTCTTGCTTACCCCTCTATATACCTTTATTTACTGTCACAGAACATAGAAGAGGCTCAACAAATGTTATATGAGTGAACAAATAAGTCTTGAGCCTTAGTTGCTTTATCTGTTGCATGAAATGGTTGGATGAGATAGTATAGTCATTCAACCAATATTTCCTGTACATCTACCATGTGCCAGGCACAGCATCAGTCATGATCAATGTTCTTAAGAAGCCTGTAGACCAATAGAATTGAGCCAGGGACTATAATGCAAGGTGGAGAGTGAGAGGTCACATCTTGGAATGTAGATGAGACTGATGGGGAGTGAATGAGACTTCAACCCAGAGCTGTCCTGTAGGATGGGGCAGGGTCTCAGGGGTTGACTGGGCCATGGGGTGCCCTGACATTTGGTCAAACATTATTCTGGGTGTGTCTGTTAGGGTTTTCTGGGATGAGGTTTATATTTTTGAATTGCTAGACTGAGTGAAGAAGATTGCCCTCCCTAACATGGGTGGACCTCATCCAGTCAATTGAGCAAAAAAGCTGAGTAAGAGGGAACTCCTCCTGCCTGACTACTGAGCTGAAGCCTCAGTCGTTGCCTGTCTTCAGACACAAACTGAAAAATCAGTTTTTCTTGGATCTTAAGCCTGCTGGCTTTTTGTCTGGACCTATGCAATCAGCTCTTCTGGTTCTCAGGCCTTTAGACTTGGACTGGAACCACACCAGGGTCTCTTCTGGGTCTCCAGCTTACCAACTGCAAGTCTTGGGACTTCTAGCCTCCATAATTGCCTGAGCCAATTCCTTACAATCAATCCCTTTATCATCTATCTATCTATCTGTCATCTATCTCATATTGGTTCTGTTTTACTGGAGAACCTTGAGTAATACAAGAGAGTTGGAAGGAAACTACTCTTTCTTGAGCCTGTAGATGCTCTATATCCATTACCTCATTCCTTGCACATAACACCCCTCTGAGGATGGATGCAATTTCCAGTTTACAGATGGCAACACTGAAGCTCAGAGAGGTGAAGTAACAGAACTAGGTCACATAACAAGCAAATGACAAAATTGGGCTAAAAATCTCATTCCCTTTAGCTCTATAGCCTGTGCTATTTCTCCTCCACTCAACCCCATCCTTCTCTGCATGTTTTGTCTCTCTGAGATACTAAGCTCTTTGTGAGCAGAGACCAGGTCTTATCATTTTTCTGCTACTCCTTGAAATCCTAGGCCTGGTGCACTATCTGGTCCATGGTCGTGAGGGTGGGGTGGGGGGTGGCTTCTGGTCACTTGGGTCATGGGACTTCTCTGTAGCGGAGGACTTTGGAGACCACTTAGCCTTACCCATCCCTCCTTCTACCCTTGTTTCTAGTCCAATTCCCTTCTTCTACCTGCTGTTGTTAATGACTATATGGCCATATATTCCCCATGGGAATTCCAGGGTGTCCTGAAGTTTAGTCACCTAAAGCCGAGGAGCACAACTCATGGGGAAGGGCTTCCCCGGGCCCCTTTTGGAACTCTGACTCAGTTGTGCCACCTGGCCTGGAGCCAGGTCTGCAGCTGGGCTGGAGCAGGGAGGGGGGAGTGTGTGCTGGAGAGGACCCTGACAGGCCTGCTGGGCCCCTGCTGGTTGAACTCCGGCTATAAATAGAAGGAATACTAAGCAGAATGTCTTTTTAATATGCACATGGAATTCATTTGTTTAATGAAGAATTTTCCTGGAAGAAAGCTGAGCTGTCAGAGCTGGGCTATTTTTTAGTAGGATGTGAAAGAAAAACTCGAGAGAATGATATGCTTTTTTGATTTTTGCTATTAGAAGAGGTCACAATAAAAATCAACACTATAGGGTCAGAAATAGGATCAGTGTTTGCTGGGGGACTACAGGTGAGGGCAAGGGATTGCCTGGAAAGGGGCACGATGGAACGTTTTGGAGTTCCATCCACAATAGCTTATTGTGGTAATAGTTACCTGGCAGCATGTATTTGTCAAAGCTCATAGAACTCTTCACCTCAAATGAATGAATTTTACCGTATGTAAGTTACACCTCAATTGCAATCATTGTTGCTTTTGTTGTGGTCATCCATTTACAATGTTTGGTGTCTGTTTATTTATCTCTTGTAAAAATAAAATACAGTGTGTGTGTGTGTGTGTGTGTGTGTGTGTGTGTGTGTGTGTGTGTGAAAAAGATAAATAAATTATACCTCAGCAACCTTGACTTACAAACAAGTCACAATGTTCCTTTTGACGGAGAAGAGGAAGCAGTGGGGAACAAACATTTTCAAACACCTACTTTGGATAGGGTTCTCTGTAGTTTCTTTAGATAAACTTACCTAGTTTAATACTTGCAAAACCACAACGAGTTAGAGATTATTATCCACATTTCACACTCAAGGTTGAAATGCCCAAGGTTGGGAGAGCCTACATTAGTTACCCAAGGTCACACTAAGCTCCTCCTGGGCTTCATGAAGAGGTTTCAGAATTCCATAGTAACCTCTCTCCACCTACCTGGATGTTCAGGAAGATGAAGCCTAGAGTCTTTGGGAATAGGCAGAACTGAGCTTTCGCTCCTTATGTAAAACGCATCAGGTAGCTCCATGCTTTCTCTCCAGACCTTTCCTCCATTCTGTATTCATTGGCTGTTTCTGGCTGCATCTGGCAAAAGGTCTTAAAAGGTGCTCATGGTCTTCAAGAGCTTTATTTAGTACCCCTGGACCTCCCTTTTTATCAAGTGTGCTTGATTTGGGGCAGACTTTGATATCTGAAAGGGGGGGAGATACACTCTGTAGGGCCTGCCATCATTCCTGGATCCTGTCCCTGTAGTTGAGGCCATTCATCAATTACGATACTCTATGAACCGTGACTTGTTCTTACATTCCTTCAGAACGCAGTCCTCTGGACAGTAATCACTAACTGCTGTCAGTTGGCACTCAAAATCAGAAAATTATTTGCCATTCTACCGGTGTTGGTAGACTTCATTTAGGTGCATTTATAAATTGAGGGTGAATGCTTAGCCTTTTCTCTCCTGGAACCTGGAAGCCTGAGAAAAGTTGATGTCTGGATCTAGAGGCAAAAGTAGGGGGAAAGTGGATTAGACAATTAGAGTCAGATTTTGATATCAGCTCTGTACCACTTCCCTCCATCTCACCTACAACACTCATTTTTCCCTCTGTGGAATGGAGATAATAATACTAACAGCTATCCAAACGTGTTATGGTGAAGCTTAAGTCAAATGGCATAGCACATAGGAAACAAAACTCACTATGTCCGAGGCTCTGTGCTAAGGACTTTTACATGCATTATCCTGTTCAACCCTTACAAGAAAGTGTTGCATAAGAAGAAAAGGTTTTAATCTACATTTTATAGACAATACGTGATTTGTTCAAGTCACACAGTAAAGGGTGAGGACTCCAAATCTCATATTGTTCACCCAAGCTACACTGCCTCTCTTTTCAGGCATGGGCCAGACAGTATTTGGAATGATGCATCCTTTATTGCAGGACTGAGTGGATTGGCTGTTCCATTAGACTTGTACAGGCACTGAAGAGAGGAAGAAGTCATCCCGGGTAGGGAAATCCGGGAGTGGAGACAAGTACCACTACCCTTTTCAGGATCCTGCTGGTCTATATGGTACCTTTGCTCAAATTAGAAAAAAGTGCCCCCTCTGGGCAGATGAATCACAAAAGTCTCTTCCTTTGGGAAGACACAGGATGCAAAGCTTAGAGTGTTTGGATGAAAAAAATGGAGCCCCTTCCTCTGGGCAGAGGATTAGTATGGGGTGGAATCTCAGCAAATGTTCCATCTCTTGACTGGTGTCTTTGTGCAGTCCACAACCTGTACAACAATGCAAAGTGGTCTGTACCTTGACAGGTGGCAAAGGCACAGTGTCAGGGGACTTGGGAACAGGTGAAAGGTGAATGTCTAGATAAATAATTTTGTCAGGCAGATCATATCATTGGCCTGAGTGAGTGTTAGAATCCAGCTCCGGATGAATCCAAAGCCAGTGTCACTGATCGTAAGAATCACTCGGGGATGGGGTTAGGAGTGGACTCTCGGTAAAAAAGCAGATTACTAGGCCCTTCCCCAGATCACTCCAACTCAATAAATCTAGAGTGGGTAATTCCTATAATTAGAACAATTTAGGAAATACTGCTATCTCCCCTGCTCATCACACTGTATTGTCTCTATTATCAGCCGTGGCAACCATCTGGCTTACTGGACAGACTCTTGAGGGCAGGGCCACATTTGATTCAAGTCAACATCCATAGCACATAGAGCAAGGTGTGGTACACACAATGAAAAAAAAGAGTCAACAGAGAAACAATCCATCTATTGAATGGTTTCACAGAACATCAAAAACTCTGGCTTACTCCTCATGCTATTACTCTCTGTGCCAAGGTAACTGCAACTATGCGTATTCCTTCCTTGCTTCCTCCCTTCCTATTCTCCTTATCACTACCTGTTCCTCAACCTTCCCCCACAGGACAGGCCCCACCATTCTGGGAGCTCCTTTTAGACTTATCTAGATAGTGGCATGTTTCCTGATATCTACACCTACTTTTGGGTCTGGGCTGTGCTTCCAACTCATTGTCTGTGGTTGTGCGTCTTTAGGCCTTATTTCTTTCTCTATAAAATGGAATGGCTTTATAATGTGACTTCTGAGGTCTCTTCCAACTCTGACATGCTAGAATTCTCTGACTGGAATCTACAATTTCTGGTAAATCTTGTAAGATGAGATGGCCTTATTTGAGGCCTACATGTTGGCATCGTATAACCTGTTGGTTGGAGCCTGGGCGATGAGCAGCTGTAATCAGGGATTTTCCTGAGGTCTGCTTTGCTAGTGGGAGGTTTTCTTTAATGGGCATACTCCAGCAGGCTCTGGTCACCTCCACGGGCAACTCAATAAATACTGGCTGCCTGATGGATCTGTTGGATTGGAAGGTAACTGGAAGAGGGTTATGTGAGGAGCTCTGGAAAACATAGCAGTTCAAAGGCAGAGGGCTGTGCTGAGTAGGCTTCCAAATGCACTCACTCTCCCAGGCTTTGAATGCAAGTTCCATTGGAAAAACACGAGTGTCTGATTCCAAGGGAATGGCTTCTAGTAAAAATAATAATAAAAAGGGGCTTTGAAGGCTTCTTGGAAATCAGCTTCTATAAAATAGTGTTTGAGAAATTGAATGCAAGTCAAGCAGAAACATGGACTGAAATATTCCCTTTGCATACTCATTCTTTTAAAATATTTTATTTTTAAATATGAAAATAATGTGTGCATATGGTTAAAGAATCCAAACGGTACAGAAAAATACAAAGCAAAAATCTCCCGTCCTCCCTCTCTTCTCATTTCCTGTCCCATGAGGTAACGATTTATTTCTTTTTTTGTCTGTGATTACTATGTGAGTTTATAAAAATTTAAAAAAAATATTGTGGTAAAATATGCCTAACATAAAATTAACTAGTTTTAACCATTTTTTAAGTGTATAGTTCAGTGGCATTAAGCAATTCACTTTGTTGTGCAGCCATCATCACGTTCTATCTCCTTTTTTAATTGAAATATAGTTGATTTACAATATTATATTGGTTTCAAGTGTACAACATACTGATTCAATATTTTTATAGATTATACTCCATTTAAAGTTATTACAAAATAATGGCTATATCCAACTTCCCTGTGCTGTACAATATATCCTTGTTGCTTATTTGTTTTATATATAATAGTTTGTGTCTTTTAACCCCATACCCCTATTTTGCCCCTCCCCCATTCCCTCTCCCCGCTGGTAACCACTAGTTTGTTCTCTATATCTGTGAGTCTGTTTCTGGTTTGTTATATATGTTCATTTGTTTTATTTTTTAGATTACACATGTAAGTGATAACAGAGTATTTGTTTTTCTCTGTTTGATTTATTTCACTTGATATTCTCTAGGTCTGTCCATACTGTTGCAAATGGCAGAATTTCATCCTTTTTTATGGCTGAATAGTACTCTATTGTGTGTGTATATATATATATATATCCACAGACACAACACATCTTCTTTATCCATTCATCTGTTGATGGGCACTTATGTTGATTCCATATCTTGGCTGTCATAAATAATGCTACTATGAGCATTGAGGTGCATGTATCTTTTCGAATTAGTGTTTTCATTTTCTGTGGCTATATTCCCAGGAGTGGAATTTCTGGATCATATGGTAGTTCTATTTTTAGATTTTTGAGGAAGCTCCATACTGTTTTCCATAGTGACTGTACCAATTTACAGTCCCACCAATAGTGTACTAGCGTCCCCTTTTCTCCACATCTTCACCAAACGTTGTTATTTGTAGACTTTTTGATGATAGACATTTGGACAGGTGTGAGGTAATATCTCATTGTGGTTTTGATTTGCATTTCTCTGATGATTAGCAATGTTGAGCATTTTTTTACATTTGCCTGTTGGCCATCTGTATACCTTCTTTGGAAAAATATCTAGTCAGGTCTTCTGCCATTTTTTTTTGGATATTGAGTTGTATGAACTGTTTATATATTTTGTAGATTAACCCCTTCCACCTTCTATCTTTACAACTTTTTTCATCTTCCCAAAGTGAAACTCTGTACCCACTAAACAGTAACTCCCCATCCCCCCTCCTCTCAGCCCCTAACAGACACTCTTCTTTCTACCTCTATGAATTTGACTACTCTGCTACTTTGAGGTTCCTCATGTAAGTGGAATCATACAATCTTTGTCCTTTTGTGACTGGCTTATTTCACTTAGTATAAACAATTTCTTTTTTACTATTTTTAATCTTAGGTAGGTTACTTTTATAACTCTAATTTATATACTTATATGATATTATTTAATCTTTCAAATTTAAACAGTACTTTTTGATTCCTTGCAATGAAAGATTTAACATCCTTGCTCCACTTCCAAAATCCCTTCACACTTTCCATCTCTCATGTTACTATTTTTATTTCTTTAAGTTATTTTTAGTTCTTCAAGTTATTTTCAGTTCTTCAAGTAGGTGGTTCTCTTTACTGAACTCTAGACTCATTCTCAAGTGTCTACTTGATCTCTCCACTTGGATGTCTAACAAACACCTCAAATTTAAAATATCCCAAACTAAATTCATGGTCTTTGGCCCCGCCCCATTCTGACCCCCTCCCCCCCACCCCAGTTTCCTTACTCAGTAAAGGCCAACTTCATCTTTGTAGTTGTTTGGACCCCAAATCTTGTAACCATACTCCATTCCTTTTTGTCCCCCTCATGCCTCACAACCAAAGTGAGAGAAAATCCTTTTGACTTTACCTCAAAATATATATCCAGACCCTGACCACTTCTCATTACCTTCCCTTGTCCAAATCATTGCCATCTCTCACTTGAATTATTAAAGTATTCTAACTTGTCTCCCTGCTTTCTCCCTTGTGCTCCTGTAGTCTAATTACAAAATAGTAGGCAAGAAGTTGTTTTTTTTTTTTTGAAGTATGGTTGCTTTACAATATTTTGTTAGTTTCAGCCAAGAAGTTTTTTTTTTTAACGAATATCAGATCAAGTTACTCCTCTGCTCAAAATCAGCCAATGGCTTTCTCTCTCATTCTGAATAGAAGCCAAAGTCCTTGTGATGGCCAAGGAGGATCCTCACCAGTGCTTTTCAAACCATAATGTGCATATTATCCATCTGGGGTCTTGCTAAAGTGCAGACTATGATCCTAGGTGATTTGATGCTGTTGGTTCATGGACCACACTTTTATTACAACACTTCATGATCTCCACAACCTGCGTATGCATCCTCTCTTGCCTCTTGGGCTGGTCTCTTACTACCTTCCTCCTCCCTCTTCTTGCTCCAGCCTCATGCATGCTCCCACCTCAGGCTTTATACTTGCTGTTCTCTCTGCCTAGAACACTTTTCTCCCAGATGTTTGTAAGGCTCATTCTCTTCCCCTCCTGTAGGTTGTTTCCCAAATAACAGTTTCTTCTGAAGCCTTCTCTCATCTCCTTATTCAAAATGGCCACCCTTCTCTCTATGTTTCTCCCTAAGCCTTGTCCCTGCTCAATTTTTCTTTATAGCAAGGGTGTACAAATTATGTCCTATGGGTCATGGTTCAAATCTGGCTCTCTGCTTGCTTTGGAAATAAAGTTTTATTAGAACAAAGCCACATGATGTGTTTATGTATTGTTCATGGCTGCTTTCCTGATATAACAGTAGAGTTAAGACCTTAGGGTCTGCAAAACCTAAAATATTTACTATCTGGCTCCTTATGGAAAAAGTTTGCTGGCTTCTGCTTTGTAGCATTGATCACCATCTGACTTACTAGATGTGTCACTCATTTATTTGCTTATGATCCATCTTGTCTCATTAGAATGTAAACTCTGTAATGAAAAGAGCTTTATCTATTTTGTCCATTGTTACATTCCTAATACCTAGAAAGGTGCCTACCATAAAGAGTCATTCAATGAATATCTGTGAAATGAACAATTGATTATCTTTAAGCTAAAATATATTGTACTTAAACTTCTATTTTGTCAGCCATTTAGACAGCCTCTACTGACTTCCTACCATGTGAAATGATGACACTGTTTGACCTGACTCCTGATGGCTAGCATTATTTTCATATTAGATTTTGTACTACAATTATAACTAGACCTTACTTGCTTTGTTTATAGGTTGATTCTAAAAATGCTCGACCAACAAAATAGCATTTCAAATATATATTGTAAATGGGTAAACTACAGAATCTAGAAGTATTATTGAACTCATGGAGAAAATAATGGTAATTCTAAGCCATTAGTGCCTGAAGAGAAATGTTCCTGCTATCAAGGGTTAGTGAATGATCTTTTCTAATTCTCTGTCAATTGCTTAAAGTCATGTGTGTTTGGATCATAACTTACATATACAACTTCTGATTTTTCACAAAGCTCTTAATTAACCTCTGTTTTAAAAATTCATAGAATATACAAAAGTTTTCATCATATATTTAAGATCATTGGGCTTCTTCGTCTTATAATTTTGCAATGGAAGTCGTTTTCTCCTTTAAGATTTTTTTCCACAAAACCTTCTGGCTTCCTACTCTAATTTTCATAGAATACTTCCTGGATTTCTTGCATAGCTGTAAATCTGGTCTGTTTACATTTTACTTCTGAAATAGTTCCATTGTTTCTTCCATCACGTATATTTCTCTTTCTTCGCTTCCTTTTCCATTTTGCTATAGTACACCCTCAAGTACTTTTCAGAAGAGAAAAGTGAGAGGTAACATAAAGTTTCCTGCTGCTACTGTAACATATCACCACAAACTTAGTGACATAAAATAGTACAGATGTGTTACTTTAACGGTCCTGTAGGCTAGATGTGCCACATGGGTATCACGAGGGTAAAATCAAAATATCAGCAGGGCTGGATTCCTTTCTGTAGATACTCAGGGAAATCTGTTTCTTTGCCGTTTCCAGCTTCTAGGAGTCACTTGCATTCTTTGGCTCATGGCTCTGTTCCTCCCTCTTCAAAGTCAGCACTGTGACATCTCTCTGACCATTCTTCTGTGGTCACATCTCCCACTGACCACGAAGGAAAAGGTTTTCCACTTTTAACGATCCATGTCAAGCTCTTTATTATTTTATTTCATTTTTTAAACATCTTTATTGGAGTATAATTGCTTTACAATGCTGTGTTAGTTTCTGCTTTATAACAAAGTGAATCAGCTATACATATACATATATCCCCATATCTCCTCCCTCTTGCGTTTCCCTCCCACCCTCCCTATCCCACCCCTCTACATGGTCACAAACACCCAGTGATCTCCCTGTGCTATGCAGCTGCTTCCCACTAGCTATCTATTTTACATTTGGTAGTATATATATGTCCATGCCACTCTCTCACTTCGTCCCAGCTTACCCTTCCCCCTCCCCACGTCCTCAAGTCCATTCTCTACGTCTGTGTCTTTATTCCTGTCCTGCCCCTAGGTTCTTCAGAACCATTTTTTTTTTTTTTTTTTAGATTCCATATGTATGTGTTAGCATATAGTATTTGTTTTTCTCTTTCTGACTTACTTCACTCTGTGACAGCCTCTAGGTCCATCCACCTCATTACAAGTAGCTCAATTTCATTTCCTTTTATGGTTGAGTAATATTCCAATATATATATGTGCCACATCTTCTTTATCCATTCATCTGTCGATGGACACTTAAGTTGCCTCTGCTATTGTAAATAGAGGTGCCATGAACATTATGGTACATGACTCTTTTTGAATTATTGTTTTCTCAGGGTATATGCCCAGTAGTGGGATTGCTGGGTCATATGGTAGTTCTACTTTTAGTTTTCTAAGGAACCTCTATACTGTTCTCCATAGTGCCTGTATCAATTTACATTCCCACAAACAGTGCAAGAGGGTTCCATTTTCTCCACACTCTCTCCAGCATTTATTGTTTGTAGATATTTTGATGATGGCCATTCTGACTCGTGTGAGGTGATACCTCATTGTAGTTTTGATTTGCATTTCTCTACTGATTAGTGATGTTGAGCATCCTTTCATGTTTTTGTTGACTTCTGTATATCTACTATGAAGAAATGTCTATTTCGGTCTTCTGCCCATTTTTGGATGGGTTGTTTGTTTTTTTGTTATTGAGCTGCATGAGCTGCTTGTAAATTTTGGAGATTAATCCTTTGTCAGTTGCTTCATTTGCAAATATTTTCTCCCATTCTGAGGGTTGTCTTTTGGTCTTGTTTATGGTTTCCTTTGCTGTGCAAAAGCTTTTAAGTTTCATTAGGTCCCATTTGTTTATTTTTGTTTTTATTTCCATTACTCTAGGAGGTGGGTCAAAAAGGATCTTACTGTGATTTATGCCATAGAGTGTTCTGCCTATGTCTTCCCCTAAGAGTTTTATAGTGTCTGGCCTTACATTTAGGTTTTTAATCCATTTTGAGTTTATTTTTGTGTATGGTGTTAGGGAGTGTTCTAATTTCATTCTTTTACATATAGCTGTCCAGTTTTCACAGCACCACTTATTGAAGAGACTGCCTTTTCTTCATTGTATATTCTTGCCTCCTTTAAAAAAAATCAGGTGACCATATGTGTGTGGGTTTATCTCTGGACTTTCTATCCTGTTCCATTGATCTATCTTTCTGTTTCTGCACCAGTACCATGCTGTCTTGATTACTGTAGCTTTGTAGTATAGTCTGAAGTCAGGGAGCCTGATTCCTGCAGCTCCGTTTTTCTTTCTCAAGATTGCTTTGGCTATTCGGGGTCTTTTCTGTTTCCATACAAATTGTGAAATATTTTGTTCCAGTTCTGTGAAAAATGGCATTGGTAATTTGATACAGATTGCATTGAATCTGTAGATTGCTTAGGGTATTAGCGTCATTTTCACAGTGTTGATTCTTCCAATCCAAGAACATGGTATATCTCTCCATCTGTTTGTATCATCTTTAATTTCTTTCATCAGTATCTTATAGTTTTCTGCATACAGGTCTTTTGTCTCCTTAGGTTAGTTTATTCCTAGGTATTTTATTCTTTTTGTTGCCATGGTAAATGGGAGTGTTTTGTTAATTTCTCTTTCAGATTTTTCATCATTAGTGTATAGGAATGCCAGAGATTTCTGTGCATTAATTTAGTATCCTGCTACTTTACCAAGTTCATTGATTAGCTCTAGTAGTTTTCTGGTTGCATCTTTAGGATTCTTTATGTATAGTATCATGTTATCTGCAAACAGTGACAGCTTTACTTCTTCTTTTCTGATTTGGATTTCTTTTATTTCTTTTTCTTCTCTGATTGCTGTGGCTAAAAATTCCAAAACTATGTTGAATAATAGTGGTGAAAGTGGACAACCTTGTCATGTTCCTGATCTTAGAGGAAATGGTCTCAGTTTTTCACCATTGAGAACAATGTTGGCTGTGGGTTTGTCATACATGGCCTTTATTATGTTGAGCTAACTGCCCTCTATGCCTACTTTCTGGAGGGTTTTTATCATAAATGGTGTTGAATTTTGTTGAAAGCTTTTTCTGCATCTATTGAGATGATCATATGGTTTTTCTCCTTCAATTTGTTAATATGGTTTATAACATTGATCAAGCTGTTTAATTTGGTTACATTTTCAAGTCTCTTTTGTCATGTAAGGTAACATATTCATAGGTTTCTGGAATTAGGATGTGGACACCTTTGGGAGGAGGTCATTCTTTTGCTTATCACATAAACTTTTAGTGTCTTCCCAAATCCTGAAATTTCTTAAGTTAGCTTCACACTGCTTATAGAGTTATAGTTTCAAAAATACATGTCTTCATAACTATGGAGACATTCTTCCACATCATCTGGAGTCAGTGATTATTGACACAAGATCTGAATATCTTCTGATTCTTTGTTTTTTTAAGGCATATTTACTGCCACATGCATTGGCATCTTTTAGTATTTTTCTCCTTGAAACTTCACCAGATAATGACTGGGAGTGGATTTTTGTTTTGTTTGTTTGTTTGCTTTGTTTATATCCACAAGATTTACACTGAAATGATCCTTTCAACTTGAAAACTTGAATCTCTATTTAAAGACAAGAAATTTTTTTCTCTGTGCTTTCTTCAATATCTGCACCCTCCCCCTCTTCACTAATATCTGCAACATTAATATCTGCAACATTCTCTCCATGTCTGAATTCCCCATTAGAAGAATGTTGAGCCTTCTGGATGTATTCTCCCTTTAGTTTAACTTTTAATTTTCTCCTATTTTTCTTCTCCCCAGTTTTGCTACATGTTTCATGAGTTTTCCTTGACTTCATCTTCCAGATTACTAATATGGACTTTAACCATGACCAATCCACAGCATTTTTAAAATGTGGACAAAATAGTTCACATTTTACTAATATGGACTTTAACCATGACCAATCCACAGCATTTTTAAAATGTGGACAAAATAGTTCACATTTCCAGGAAACTTGGCTGCCTATCTCTCATAGTAACAATAACTTTTCAAATTTCTCTGAGTTTCCTGACTGAGTTTATTTTGAAAATCTTCTTCTATTTCTTGCTATTCCTTTTAGTGTTGCTGTTTGCATTTTTTAATCTTGAGCTTTCTCTGTCTCATCAGTTTTCCTCAAATGTTGACTGAATTGCTTTACTTTTATTTGTTAGTCCCTTGTCTGGCAGCATAGGTAGCTGGCATAGTTTCCCTCAGTAATCCAACAGGTCCCTTTACCCCAAAGGCCTCTTTCTCCACACGGGAGGGTAGAGGGAGAGCTCTGTGTGGATGAGCAGGTCTTGATGAATGGCAGGCTTGTCTTTATTGTGCATAAAGACCAGTTTGCTTGAACCTCTATAATTTCTACAGTGAAAATGAGTTCACTGAAGCACATTTTTCTCCTCCTGAATGGAAGCATTTTTCCTCCTTTTCTTCTGGTCAAGGGGGAAATGTGGGTTTACCTTGAACTCTTCTCTGACTCCATCTCCAGCCTCCACTCAGACTATGGGCCTCCCCAGGCTAGTCGTGATTCCCTCATGATGGCCATCCCATAGCCCTCTCTGCCTCCCCAAACCTGCTCCATCAGGTTACATCAGGTCACACACTCACTGCAGTCTTCTCTCTGGGTTTTGTACTGACCTCTTATGCTCTAGCTTATGCTTCAGTGATCCCATTTGCTTTCTACTAATCAGAGATTTGTGTGTAGATAGCACTCTCTCTTTAAAAAAAATCCAAACCAACAAAAATATGTATTCTATCCTGTACATCCTTGTTATCTGTTCAGTGAGGTCTTATCTAGGAGGGATGCCCACTGTCATCTTGTACCATAAAACTGCAATTCTAAAAGTCTAAACACAGTTCAAATTTAAAGTAAATATGTTGTGCCATCTTTTAGAATCATTTTTCTCCCTCACCCTTTCCTCTCCACACCCCAGATTGTTCAGAGCCTCTCTCTGGGACTCCAAGAAGAGTATATTGTGCTTCCTTCTACCGTGTCACATTGTATTATTATTTGCCTCTATGTATTGTTTATGCCTTCAGGCTGTAGGGTCTTTGAGTGTAGGATACACATTCATCCCTAGGTTCCCAGTGATACACACATAGTAGATGTTCAGGTGGTATCAAAGCTTTCCAGAAACAAAAGAGAAGTCCAAAGTCACTTATGGCTGGTTACAGAGTATAAAGAGGGCAGTGGCGGAGAAAGGAATCTGAAAAGATAGGCAGTGGCCAGAATGTGCTGTCAGTGACCAAACTAAGCATTTTGTACCGAGCCCCTGGAAGATTTTAAGCACACGGCAGTAGTATGCACCTATTGACATATTATAAAGATTTTGACTGCGATATGGAGGATGGACTGGCAGAGTCCTGATGATTTGAGGCATGATTGCGATAGTCTAGGTGAGAAGTGATGAGGACTTGACTGGGGGAATAGAAGCTGGGCTAAAGTTAAAGAGACAGGTTTGGGAAATGGCAAGAGGATAGAACTGGTGGGATTTGGTGACTGTCGCATGTGAGGGGCTGATGGAGATGGAAGAGGCAAGATTTTCGAGGGCCCTTCCAGTGCTGGGGTTCCAGTATCCAATGATTGCAGGGAAGGACATGAGCTCTTTTGTTTTTTGGTAAATCTCAAGAGAGAGGCAAAAAGGCTGTGAAAGGAGTAATTTATGAGATTCAACTGAGCTCTTTAAATCCTTTCTGAAACTGCAGATTCCAGCTGAAATGGGGAAAAGATGTGTCATTAGTTCTGTTTTGGACAGCCAGGCTACCCTTTTCCCTCCCAGGAAATCAAGTGAGAGCAGGATGTTCTGGTAAGATACATGAGATCAGCTTCTTTTCAAGTTTGGATTAATTTAAAAAAATTGGATTAGCATCTAACTGAAATGGATGTCAACTGCTTGGAATGCATTTTTGGATCTGAGTGATTTTGATATGAACCAAATGTGATTGCCTAGTAAAGTTTTTATTTATGGAGAACCATCTTGATGTCTCAACTACATCCCAAGTTTAACTCTTAGGGACCCTTCAAAGGAAGGAATAGGTTTCACCTGTTTTGCCCTTAGGCCTTTTTACTTTTAAAAAATAAATCAGGCTCCTTACCTGCTCTTAATCATGACAGCACAACTCAGAAACATTCAGGAAAAGGAAGGGAGTAGGTTTTACCACATACCAAGAACCTTCTCTGTGTTAGGCATGTCCAATGATGCAATAATGCATAGACCTTAACAACCACATTGAATATAAGAATTATTATCCCCATTTGACAGATGTGGAAGTTAGACCTTAAAGAGATCTCTAAGTTAGTAAAAGGGAGAGGGGATTCAAATGCAGACCCATCTGATGTATCAAGTACCTATCATGGCCTGACATACTTGCATTACTCCATTTAAGCCTCAGAACAATGCAAAAGTATAGAGACTTAGAGAGACTTAATAAAAAGAGGCTTAGCAAGATTAAATAACCCCTGCAAGGTCACTCATCAGAGAGACCTGAGATTTTGTTTTCCTTCTTTATTTGCAGGCCAAAAGTACACATTATATACCTAAGGGTGTTAAGAAGTGTATGGGCGATATTATATGTCATTGCTAGGAAAACTTTCCACGATGCTATTCAGATAGAAATCTCTTTGGAAAGCTCTGTTTGCCTGATGGCCATTCCCAAAGCCTTTAGAAAGGGGGAGGGGAGTGACTGATTCCTAGTCCTGCACTGGAATGCGCCATATGCCACACCTAATTCTAATACTCCAAATAACACTTTGGTGGTGGCGTAATGATTGCTGTTTCCCAGATGAAGAAACTGAAGTTCAAAAAGTTTAAGTAAAGGTTAAATAACTTGCCCAAGGTTCATACCCATGTCCGGCTGACCCCTAAACCACAGGTGTTCAGGATAATGCTAACCCACTTTGAGGGCAGATATTTACAGAAATACGTAAGAAGGAAGAGGGCGATCAGAACGTGAGCTCTGCTGTTGGTATGGCCCACGAAGTTTCCCTGGGTAGGTGGTGGGTGGATAAACGCCCTTTGATGAAATTTGCAGATGACTCTAGATCGGGCCCTCGGTAAACACGAGCAATACAAAAAAGCGACACATGTGATCCCAAATGAGGGAGGTTAGAAGTGCAGGCAGGAAATAACAAGATGAGACTGATTACCACATGGGAAATTCTGAATTAAAACATCTGGGCAGGCTGACGTGACTAACATAAGCACCTTTCAGTAGCTCAGAACTCTGCAATTGGAAGGGCGTGAGTGGTCACTGTATCCAGTTCCTTCATCTACAGATGATGAAGCTCAGACTCAGACAGGAGAAGGAAATTATCCAAGGTCACAGTCAAACTAATGGCAGAGCTGGGATAAACCCCAGGTCTCCTGTCTCAAAATGGACTTTACCTTCCATTACGGCTATGGGTTTTGGAATCAAAGTTATTTAAGTCTAACTGTACCGTTTATACGCTGTGTGTCTTCAGGCATGTTACTTAATCTGATTGAAACTCAGTTTTCTTATCTGGAAAAGTGGTAAAGTAATAAATATTCCTTAGGGTTATTTTGGAAAATAAGTGAAAATAAGGATTGGTACTTGATATATAGGGGTTCAAGAAAGATTAATTCCCTCTTTTATTTATAGCAGAGAAATGCTTTAAGGGCAATAGCTATGGTGCAGGGTATGTTGTATCCATGATGCCATGCTTGAATGGGTGCTGAAGGCTCTTTTAGGAGGATTAGCAATGGATACAGTGGGAATAGGTAATGTGATACAGCTGCAGTTCATGGTATCTTCAGATACATCCATCACAGATCAATTACAGAGGGCCTTGGACATGCAAGGTAGACTTTGTGCCACATTGTGGCTCTGACAGCAAGAGACGTCACCATCTGCTGAGGCCGTTGAGGAATACAGCCTGAGAGATGTGGGACTAGAGCTGGAAATAATCCTTTTCAGAGGAAAGGTTCCACCTAAGGGCTAATTTGGGAATGAGTTCTACATTGTACAGGCTAATGTGAAAATTGGGACATACTTAATGTGTGTATGGTAGGCTATTCAGGGGAAATTGGCCATGGTGCCAAGGTACCTTAAAAGCTGCATTCACCTGGTGTGGAATTTACAAAGGAGAGAGCCCCAAATTGAGTCTGTGGCTCTTGGATTCTACATCCACATTGAGGACATAAAATATTGGAGATAAATCAAGAAATTGAAGCTTAAAAGAGGGTTTGAGAGGAAACTGTCTTTGACATGAGCTGTGTTTTGAATCCCACATCCCCAGGGAAGGGATGGGGTAAGGGCACATCCCCCTTCCTTCAAAACAAGAGTGAGTGCCTCCACAGGGCCACTTGGAGAGTCTGGTAAGGGTCCTCTGAAGTTGGGGTGACTCAGTGGGCTGGCTCTGCCTTCTGCCCAAGAGAGCTGGCAGCAGAAGCAGCCTGGTGAGCTGCCGATGGCTGGAAGGAGGGAGAGGCCGAAGCACTGGATTAGCCTGCCTCCCAGAGTCTGTCAGGTCAAAGATTTGTATATTTCCTGAAGACCAGACATGGACCATGTGGGAGAAAGCAGGCCTAGAGGCACTGAAATTCTACCCAAGAAACGTACTGGGGAGGGATAACTAAATAGAGAGCTATGTGAACCAGACTGCTGGGAAAAAGGGGACTGGGCATGGGAAGGGGACAGCTAGCTTAAGGGAGACCCATCACCCACTCCCTGGTAGCGTCATTAAATGCTTTCAGTGAGGAATTTGCAAAGGCCACAAATCCTGTCCCCTCTTCCACCCTTAATCATCTTTTTATTATTTTTAAATTGAAGTATAGTTGATGTACAATATTATATAAGTTACAGGTGTACAGCATGGTGATTCGCAATTTTTAAAGTTTATACTCCGTTTATAATTATTATAAAATATTGGCTATATTCTCCATGTTGTATAATATATCCTGTAGCTTATCTTATACCTAACAGTTTGTACCTCTTAATCCCCTACCCCTGTATTTCCCCTCCCACCTTCCCTCTCCCCACTGGTGACTACTAGTTTGTGCTCTATTATATCTGTGAGTCAGTTTCTTTTTGTTACATTCATTAGTTTGTTGTATTTTTTAGATTCCACATATAAGTGATATCATACAGTATTTGTCTTTTTTTGTCTGACTTACTTCACTTAGCAAAATACCCTCCAAATCCATCCATGTTGTTGCAAATCATAATATTTCATTCTTCTTCATGGTTGAGTAATACTGGGTTTTATACACACACACACACACACACACACACACACACACACACACACACCCCACATATTCTTCATCCATTGATGGACACTTAGGTTGTTTCCATATCTTGGCTATTGTAAATAATGCTGCTATGAACATTGGGACGCATGTACATTTTTGAATTAATCCTCTTTAATCAGGTGCCAGGACCAGAGTAGCCAGTGCTAGTTTATGATGATACATGTGAAGTAAAAGCTCTCCCACTCTGCCCATTACCATTTTCTCTTCTCTCTTTGTCCCTCTACCAGTCCAATTCCAGGATGTTCTCACAGACCAGAGTCAACCAGTAGTGGGAGGAAGAACTTGGATATTAAAGGAAGAAGACACTGTCTATAACCCTCCCCTGGACTACAATAGGCCAGAGGTGGAGGAGAAAGAAGTACTCATCCTAAATGAGCTTGGAGGTTTTGGTTATTATATTGACTCTACTGAACTGAGACTCTATTTAAGTATTTTAAATGACTACCAAACTTTTGATTACCTAAGAGTAAATAAGGAAGTTAGGGGGCCTACCTCAACTTTCATCCAGGAGTATAGGAAGGACTACCCCCATCAAGCAGGTTAGAAGGGCAGTGAGAGACACATAAATTGCAGCTCATGTGTCCCACATGAGCAGTGGTTCAATTTGCATATTTCATTGGAATGTACTCTTTATGTTAGCTTGTTTGGATTCCTACTTTGTGCTGAGTTTTTTGATGCAGTCAGGTTTATGGTTGCAAACCTTGTGACAAGCACACAATACGTGCTGTGGACTGAGATGCATAGAGGAAAAGTTACATGTATGATTAGCAGGGCAGAGACTACCCTCCAGATGCTGGCCTTTCCACTTGGTCTTCCAGGTTTCATCCCAGCCCTTTCATCCATTCAATGAGCACTTATTGAATGCCTATTATGTCATTCCCCAAATAATCTTTTCTCTGGGTCACAAGTGAGTGAGTATGACACCATTCTAACCAACTCAGCTTTGGGACTCATTTTGAATGGACTTATATATTCTCATCTTCTACCGTTATTTGTCTTTGTATGGCTGTCTCAGGGTCAGGACAGCATCGTACATATCTCTGATTCCCAAGCACAGTGTCCGACACATAGAAACTGCTCAATAATTATGGACAAAGTGTTGAATGCACAAATCTAAAATCCCAATGAAACTCTGGACATCAGGCCTACTGAACCAGAAAGAAAGATAACTCCAATACTGTCCTGATATTTTTTGAATATAGTTTATGCAAGGATTAAGGTTATGAGCCATGGGGGCTTCCCTGGTGGTGCAGTAGTTAAGAATCCGCTTGCCAGTGCAGGAGACACGGGTTCGAGCCCTGGTCCGGGAATATCCCACATGCCGTGAACAACTAAGCCCGTGTGCCGCAACTACTGAGCCTGTGCTCTAGAGACTGCGAGCCACAACTACTGAGCCTGTGTGCCACAACTACTGAGCCCGTGCCCTAGAGCCCGTGAGCCACAACTACTGAAGCCCGCACACCTAGAGCCTGTGCTCCCAACAAGAGAAGCCACCACAATGAGAAGCCTGCACACCACAACAAAGAGTAGGCCCTGCTCACTGCAACTAGAGAAAGCCTGCGCGCAGCAACAAAGACCCAACACAGCCAAAAAAAAAAAGATTAGGAGCCATGACTCAGAAGGATGGACTGAATCCCAGATCCACCAGTTGCCTAGGAAATGTATACTTTTTTTGTAAGCCTTAGTTTTGTGCATAATAATGAGGGCAATTATACTCACAGTTAAGTGAGGCATGAACGTCTAGTAAAAGCATCTCTAGTTTGGTGCCTGGTAAATGACAGGTTTTCTCTCTGTCCCTGTCTCTCTCTGTCTCTGTCTCTGTTTCTCTGTGTCTCTGTCTCTCTGTCTCTGTCTGTCTGTCTCTCTATATATAAATTTATATACATATAATTTTTAACATCCTCTTCCTCCTTATCCTCTGTACTTGAAAACCAAGCAGCATCTGGGGGTGGGAGTCATAGAAAAAGTTAGTATAATAGTAACGGTCAAGATTGAAGATATGATCATGCTGGAGGACAGTTGAATAAAACAGCATTATCTGATAACATGGTATAAAGAACATGGGAATTGGAGGGAGAAGATTTGGGTTTGGGGTGGAGCCCTGTCCCTGTCACATACATTGTGACATTGGCAAGTCAATGAATTTTCTGAGCCTCTTTTCATTCACTGTTAAATAAGGTCAACAAGATGCCTCTGTGCTTCTTGAGGGCAGAATCTGTGTCTTATTCATCTGTGTCCTTAGCACCTACCAAAGCATCTGGCATACGATAATAGTAACAATATAAATCAAAGTAAAGACTCTTTTCTAAATATTTGAATGCACTCATTCTTACAGCAACACAATGAGGTCAATGTTCTTAAATTTTAGTGAATACCCAAGGAATGAAATTTCATTAATTTATCAGTAAATTAAATCTAAAGCAACAATGTCAAGCAAAAATAACATGTTAGCTTCAAGTGCTGTAAAAATATGAGATAGCATTTTCGTTCTTCTATTTCTCTACTTTGATCTAGGAGACATGCTGCTGGGATTATCGTAAAAAAGGGAGGGGCATCGTTTATAGAGATTTTACGAACGGTGCCCTTTATATATGCTATTCCATTAAATCTTTGCTTCAGCTCTTTGAGGAAGATATAATTATAGATTTGGAAACTGAAGCTCAAGTAAATTAAGTAACTTAGTTAGAGACTTGCTCAACAGCTACCCTATTCATTGGCAGAGTTATGATCCAAATCGAAGTTGACCGTCTCCAAAGCCCGGGCACTTCTAGCGATGGCTATAGGGAAGGGAAGTGTTGGCGGAGAGGAGGCTGTAGATGAGTTTGCAGTGGGTTAAACCAGAGGTTAAAAACATCAAAGGAAGAACTGAAGCCTAGCAACCCCCCTGCCTCCAGCCCACTTCAAATGTTTTTCTTATTCTGATGGTCAGAAGTAGGTGTCCCCATGTACCTCTGCTCCCAGGGAAAGGCCAAAGATAACTCTGTTGGGAATTGCAAAGGACAAGGAGACACTGTTATTTCCAGAGAAATCGGAGAGGGCAGGAGGAGGTTGGACGGTGGAGATGTGTGTCTGTGGGCTCTTTCACATGTGAACATGATTGTTCTGGTTGGGTTATGCTTTTAACTCTTTCCCCAAGTGCTGGGGAGGCAGCCCAGGGTGGGTAAAGGGTGGGGAGGGGGAAGAACGCTGGGCTAGAACTTAAATGAGAGCCCCGGGTCACAACCTTGCTGCAACGTGCTTTGGGTCCTTCCCCTGCAGCTCATTTTCCACAACTGAGTAAGCGTGGGCTGGGACAGCTAACATTAAAGGCCCTTCCTGTTCTGTATTCTGTGGTCTGAATTTACTATTTTTTATTCTAACTTCCCACACCCTCGGGAGGGTGATGCAGGCCTAACTTTGGGAGAGGAGAGACATTACAGCCTAATATTTCTAAAGTATAAATGAAATCATGTCACCTGTACACTTAGCCCTGTAGTAAGGTCCTTTTGCAGATTTCCCAGCTAAGGAACCCACTTGTTCTAGGCACTGTTTTAAATACATCAGACACTTATATGTTATTTAATGAGGTGGTGTGCACGTGCCTGTTTGTGTGTGTGGGTGTGTGTTTACCTAAAAGGTAGAGCCCCTGTTTGTAATCCCAAGTCCACCCAGAACTAACTATGAAATCTTAAACAAGGCATCAACCTTTCTAGGTTTCTGTTTCATCCTCTGTAAGGAGAGCAATAATAGCAGCTACCTGGTTGGGTTGTTAGGAGGGGTAAGTCCATTTTTTTTTTTTTTTTTTTGCGGTACGCGGGCCTCTCACTGTTGTGGCCTCTCCCGTTGCGGAGCACAGGCTCCGGACGCGCAGGCTCAGCGGCCACGGCTCATGGGTCCAGCCGCTCCGCGGCATGTGGGATCTTCCCGGACCTGGGCACAAACCCGCTTCCCCTGCATCGGCAGGCGGACTCTCAAGCACTGCGCCACCAGGGAAGCCCTATTTCTGTAAAGCACTGAGGAGAGTGCCTGACTCACAGAGAACACTTGTGATATCGGTTATTTTTATGAAGTCTCACTAACTCTTAACTCTTATTTTACACATGAGAAAATGGACCCTAAGAAAGTTTAAGCGACTTGCTCAAGGTTCTACGATATGCTAGGAAGAAGAGTGAGAACTTTAGGATGTTATAACTGTATTTCAACGTGGGACCCAGAAACACCTGGAATGAGCCCAGCTGCTCACTGCCCCTTCCTAACCGTGGTCAGTTTCCGCCCTGAGGGAGGTGGGCAAAGAAGGAAGCAAGGCACACATGTGCAGGCCCTGAAGATACAGCTCCCAACGCAAGAGCAACATGCTCCATGACTAACCTGAGACCTGACCTCAGACGAATGATTCTGCCCAGGATCCAGGAAACTGGGGAGCAGACAAGTGGAAGCATGGGAAGAGGTGGGCAGGGGGGCTTTCCTCAACAGCACTTATGATATAACTGCATCTTAGTTGTGTTCAAGGCCATTGACAAACTGTCCCCATTCTCACCTTTCAAGCTCATCTCCACACTGTTTTGTTTCAGCTTCATTTGGATACCCTGTATCCCGGGTCCTCTACACACTAGCCTGTTCCAGGAAACAGGGTGTCTTGACATCCTCCCGCCATCCTAATCCTTCCTGCTGTGACAAACAAAGACCTGATTAAAAATTTCTATCTTATTGTTAATTTGGATTAAGCCTGACCAAAGCATCACTATGTGTTGGTTTCATCTGAAACTGCAAAATCTTTCCTGGGGCACATTGAACTTAGATGAAGCAATCACCACAAAATAAAATCGACAATAACTCAACTGCATATGCTGATCTCTGTTATCAAACCCAGAAAGAAAAAAAAGTGATGAAAGAATCAAAGTTTCTTGTCAAAATTGGATCTGTATTCTTTGATGTGAGAAATAAGATTTGATTGAAATAATAACCAGAAAGTAAAATATGCAATGACAGAAGCTACAATTAATAAAATAAGGTAAAGACAGTGAAATGAATCAGTGAATCAAATCTATGTATGATTGAAATGAAGATTTCATTTTGAAGAACATAAAAGTTAAAATAGAGAAATTAAGCACAGTTTTACTTTAATTAGTAATGATTTAAGTGTCCTCTTCTATAAGTAATGTACATCCTTGGGATAAGTAGGGTCAGAATATCTGATGAATCAAAAGTCAACATCTGAAGGGTCAAAATAAATTCCATTTTTCCCAGCACAGTGGTTTGTATGAAATATTAGATGACACATTTCTCTAGAAGCTAATACGATCCTGGCTGGATGTTCCATTTTACATCCTCGTGAAGTGGTCATGCAGCCCTTAATGAATTTACCCTCTGCTGGATGGGATGACCTGTATTTACCTGAAATGATAAGGTCTTTTTCAGTGCTGTGAGCACAAGTGAATAGAATGCAAACACAAAGTGAGCACAGGCTCTTCTGCGTGCTCCAACTCCCAAAGTGTGTGGGCCAAGTCATTCTTCCTGGCACTTTTGCTTTAGAGGCCAAAGGAAGTAGCTTTAACTACTAAAGGTGCTAAAAGTACCTAAATCTCATATATATAAAATCGGCCCATAAAACTTCCTTCTAGAAAACACCTCCTTGTGTGTGTGTGTGTGTGTTTGTATGTGTGCGTGTTGTCTTTTCACGTTCTTTTTTATTTTAGTTTAGTTTATATGGGAGTATAGTTGATTAACAATGTTGTGTTAGTTTCAGGTGTACAGCAAAGTGATTCAGTTATTCATATACATGTATCTATTCTTTTTCAAATTCTTTTCCCATTTAGGTCATTACAGAGTATTGAGCAGAGTTCCCTGTGCTATACAGTAGATCCTTGTTGGTTATCTATTTTAAATATAGTAGTGTGTATATGTCAGTCCCAATCTATCCCTCCCCCACACCCTTCACCCCTGGTAACCATAAGTTCATTCTCTAAGTCTGTGAATCTGAAAACACCTCCTTTGAATGTCCTTTGGTGACTGTAATCATTCGCCAATCATTGACTAAGTAGGACACTGGAGGTTAGATGTGATTCATGCCTCCAAAGAAGACAAGACGCAGTCATTCACACACATATAGTGCCATGTGCTAAGTTTAATAATAATCTCTACCTAATATGCAGAGGCTGTGGTAATCATCTTTGCCAGAAAAGTGTCAGAAGGGGGTGATACTTAAGCAAAATTGTCAGTCAAAGGGATGAATGCATCCGATATGTTGAATAGCATGGACTGCGTGGAGAGGAAATGACTTTGAGTAGCTGGGGGGTTGGCAGATGGAGAACAGGGTCTGGAGATGAGGGCTTGTGGAAATTATGGTGGTGACCATGACCTCTCCTTCCCAGATCACAGTGAGCTCATGTGCCCCAGTCCAGCCCTGAGGCCCAGGCAGGGGTGCTCTCACAGGTTGGGTACCCACTGGTTCCCTGAGGGCTAATGAGTGTTTTGAGATGTTGCAGAACTCTCTGAATAGCCTCTCAGGGTCGCCAAGTGATTTGGAATTTGAACTTGAGGCACAAGTGGGCATAGATCACATTCTCTCCGTGACTGTCTCGACAGCTGGTGGTCAAATGTCCAGGCTCAGGAAGGCATGGCCTTAACTCAGACCTCAGGCTGGTGGTCTTCAATCTGAGGTTTATACGCCCTTGGAGGTACCTACAGACTTCTCAAGAGATGTGCAGGCATAGATAGTTCTAGAGGAATCAATATCTAGCACTGCAATTTCCATGTGTGTTCTTTCCCAGCATTGATCTTCCCAAGGGCATCCGTACTGGCAAAGATTCTCCCCACTTTCCTAACTCCCTTTTCATAATCTCCATTCTCAACCCCCATTTAAACACCTGTTGCCTTATGGTTTCAGGAAACTAAATCAACTAAAAAAATTACACACACACACTTGACAGAAGTACTGGATGGTTGATAAAAGACTAGATTCTAGCATAAGAATCTAATACATTGGGATAAAATTCTGTGGGAGAAGTGAAATAGAAGGAAACAGGAGTTTGAATTTTTCATAAAGAAACAAAGAGTAATGTAAAATTTCCAACTGTTAAAGGAAAGCATGTTTATACATTTTTAGATGGATTGTGGTGGGTTTGAAGTCACTATGGTATTTAGACTAAACTGGGTACATGCAAAAAGCATAATGTAAGAGTTTTATTTTAAAATGTCAATATTTATAGCATGTTGTTTAAAGTTTTGATGAAAAATTTCAGATGTCAACTTAAAATGTGTGAGGGGGTACAGAACTTTTATAAAATTGTTTTAAGGGTACAGGAGGAAAAAGTTTGCAGACCACTGCTCTACCGAGCCTGCCTGGCAAGGCATTCCTGGCCTGGGGACTGGACTTCGTTCTGTGGGCTAGCGGTGTTCCACTCATTCTCCATTACCCTCAGGAGTAGGATCAGGAAGCTGGGATCCAGAGCCTCATTCAGGGTCCCTTCCCCCGTCTCCTTCCTGGGGATTGGTTCCCACATTCTCAGGAAACTTCACACACAAAAGCCTTCATTCTGCATGTTTTCTCCCATTATCATGTTCAAAGCCCATTAGAGAGATTAGTGGTTCCTTTGACTAGATCCCAAATTCTTAGCAGCAAAGCTTTAGGTAGAGAAAGCTACATCTTTATGTCTTTAGGAATAAAACATAACAGTGGCCTTGATTATCGCTTTGAAGAGAGAAAAAATGCTTTTATTTCTTTAAGAAGTGTTACCCTGATTCCTCCCCACAAGGGTTGGATATACTGTTCTAACTAAGTGCAAATAGCAGATGCAATAAGAAGGTCCCTGCAGGCCACTGCTGGGTAGAGAAAGAGAGTACTCTGTGATGTCACCCACCACTTCAGGGCTGTGTGATCTCAGGCAGCTGTCTTAACCTTTCTGAGTCACAGTTTCACATCTGTAAGGTGAGATCATAATGTGATCCTCTTATGATTTTTGTAAACGTTACCTGAGATATTTATGAAAGGTGTGAAATGTAGTAGGTGGCTAATAATGATTTTGAGGTTTGAAGTGCTCTTCCTTATACTGCATGTGGGGAAACAAAGCGGAAGAGGATAAGAGCACATTCTCAAGAAATTTGTGATCTAGTGAGTCACGCAAGCCTAGCAGGCAGTTAGAGCAGAGCAGTGGCGCTTACAGGGGCAGAGGCACACGGGGGCTTTGGTGGCAGAATATGAAGAGGATTGCAGATCTGGCATTCGGGTAGGAGATGGCTTCTTAGAGATCCTGATGTCTAAGTGAGGAACTGAAGGGCAAGAAGGAGCTGGCTAGGCACAGAAGGAGAAGGGCCAGTGTGGGCACAGGGGAGTCCCGAGCAAAGGCCTGGAGGCAGAGACTTTGGTGTGGGTTGGGATGGGGTGTGGCGATCAGGCTGGAGAGGCTGCTGAGAAGGGGCCAATTGCCATGACAAGGTTCTAAGACTTACTTTCTCTTCCTAAGAAGGAGCCATTGCAAGGTTTAATCTGGCCTGATTTGTGGTTTACAAACCTCCCGCTTTAGGGAGGAGTAGGTAACTGGGTGTCAGTCTGGAGATCAGGGAGACTGGGAATTCTTCTCGTCCACAAGCCTTTCAAGCGCACAGAGAATGTTTTCCATACCTTTGTAAATTCAGGGCCCAGGACAGTTCCTGTCATGGAGTAAGAGTTTGATGAAATGCTTGTTGAATGAACTAGTCAATGATTCTGTGAACTAATGTCCCCAGTTTTATATTAACTAGGCCAAAAAGTACTGCTGAATATAGTTTCTCATCAATGTCCACTTTGATTGTCCCCTCAATGCTCTCAGCACATTCAGGCCTGTAAACATGACAGCAGATAAAAGTGATCAAACTGCCTGCTAGTTAGCTCAGAAATTGCCCTAAGCATCCCATACCCACTCGAACATTGAACCGCCACTGACCTCTGGTCTCTGTCTTCTTCGTCCTCGTAATTTCTTTGCTGAGCTCTATTTAGATTGATGGCCACCTTCCATGGTCTGATTTACCTGCCTCCATTCTGGTACTTGCGGAATGTGCCTTCCTCTTCTTGCAAGGCCATTCCCACTTACCCAAGGAAGGTGATCAGACCAACAGCACACAGTTTGTAACATGAACAGGACAGACTGATAAAACGCCAGCCAAAATGGAGACAACAAAAATCCCTTTTCATTTCATTTAGTGTGGCGACCCTATTATGGGTACAATGTGATTTCTTTGAAGCTTTGTGCAATTTTGAGAGTTAGGACCCCCTGAGCTACTCCACTTTGGGGAATTTTATCTCGGACTTCCTTCAAAAGTCTAGACTTCAGGGCTTGTAATTATACTGCAGGACAGTGGGAAAGCAGTTGAGGAGGAGAAACCAATGAAAAGGATTCTTATCATAAGCTCCTTCTCTAATTTGGGGAAACAGAAATCTCTGCATGTTTTCTCAATAAGCACTCCATCAGAAGCCTTCTTATCCTGACAGGCTTCACTCTTTCATAAACACAACAAGAATAACCCCTGCACGCTGGCCTATCATAGTCAAGTATGAAAATGTGAATTCCACGGGTCACTGTTTTTGCAACCGCCAGATGTGGATGAAAGGAGAAGGGTGTTTTATTGTGTTTTCTCAAGAAACAGAGAAAGGTCTGTCCTGAGATGGGTCTGCTTTCCTCCCACACAAGTGGCCACCATGTGGCCAGAGGACAGCTAGCTAATTTGCAAGATTAAGCTTTTCCAAATATTTGGAATTGGTCTATTCTGTCTTCAGCTAATAAAATGGATTTCTGCTCCAAAATGGATTTAGGAAGCAGACACAAGAACTTCTAAGGGCTTGTTGGCAAGTTACCTGTTAACAGGGTCCATATGTCAAGTGGATGTACAATGGGTAGGCCTTATATGGATCGTCTCCTACTTGCCCTCCCAAGGATGCCTACCTTCATGCAGAGGTTCTACTGAGGGCAACTGGAAGCCAGTGCCGGCTGATGTTGAGAGATGCTCAGGACATAAGCTTCTGCCCTCTGTCACACACCCACCCTAGAAGTGCATAAAGAACAAGTATACATTAAAAAAACCAAACACCTACCCACCAAATGAGAAATCTAAATTAACTGCAAATATCTTTATTTGATTCTATGATTCATTCTTTCATTTAATATTGAGTGTCTACAGTGTGCCAGAGATTCTGTTAGGTTCTAAGGAAATAGATGAAGTAAGACTGTGTCTTACTGCCTTAAGGGAGGTGGTAGTTTAAGGTGATAAACATCTATAATATAAAGTACTATAAAATATAAGCTGTTAAAGGAGTTTTTGGAGAAGGAGGTCGAGAGTTTTTGAGAGAGGCAGGGAAATTCACTGTGTAAGTAGCCCTTACTTACACAGTGTTTAACACAGAGTTTGTGTTAAAGAATGAGGAGGAGGTTTCCAGCTGGGGAAGTGTGTTCAAGGCAAGAGGATAACCTCTTTAGAAAGAATGCTGTGTTTGGGGAGTGACATGTTCACGTGGTGGATTGTGAAGTAGGAGGAAAGTGAGAGGTGGTCCTGAGGAAGTGAGAAAGGCCAGAGCCCTGTCACCAGGAATATTAGTCATGCTTATGCATTTATAGTTGGCTCTGCAGGCAATGGGGCGGGGGCACGGTGGGACACTGAGGAGTGCTGAGTAGGAGAGCACGATGGCCATTTCATAGGGTAGAATTGGTTTGGAACTGAGTTAGATAATATGTATTCAGTCCAGGGAATGAAGCATACCTGCTGACAGTGAGCTGTAATAAAGGATAATGAACTTTCATATGGTAAGATGGGGTTCTTCCCTTTGCCTCTCATATCTACTCTGCATCCTTCTCCTCCATACTCTGTGCCCCAAGGCGCTGACCTATATAGACCATATCAGTGGTTTCCTAGCCCTCTGGTTCTAGCTGGGTTCTGCTAATGCAAGCCCAGGCAAGATGTGGAAAGGAGAGAGTAGAGTGAAGTCAAGCGGACTTATTCTCCTGGCTCCCTCTCTTTGGGGTTACCTTGGGCTGATTTGTCCCTTGATGGAAGTCACAGTTTCTCTCCACGTGACCCTTTCCTATCAAGATCCGGTAATCTCTCTGTGTCCTCACTCCTTCAGGTGTATGGATGTTAAAAGCCTGTTGGCCCTTGGGTATGTGTTAGTCTTTATAGTTTCTCCACAACCTGCCCACACCTTCCTAAATAATTCCTTCATTAATTTCTCCTTGAATTACCCAAAATTGAGTGAGTCATCAGTTTTGTCGTGGGACTCTGACTGCTACTGTACTAGGTAGCACAACAGTAGAAGGGACAGAACAGTTAGCTCTGTCCAGGGCAGGGAAAAGGGAACCAAGAAGGCTTCAGAGAAGAGGTAGGATTTGAGCCCTGTCTTGAAAGAGGAGCTTGAGTTTCCCAGGTGTCAAGAGTGTGAAAGACATCTGGACTGAAAAAATAGAATAAACAAATGAGTGGCCGAATGAAAGAGCAGGGTGTACAAAGGGAACCATGGTTGATTGGAGGGGAAGGTGCCTGGAAAGTGAGGTGAGATGCAGCAGATGAGGAGGCGAAGATAAAGTGGGTCAGAGAGGATGAACTTTGAATGCTAGCTTAGAAGTGTATGCTTTGATCCCAGAGAAAAGGGACAAGAATGGTGGTAGCACTGGGAATTGAATTAGATGAAGAGTGATAGAAGGACCTGAGAGTGTTTAGTTTGGAGAAAAGACTAGGGAGTGTGATTATTGTCTTCAAATATGTGAAGGATCTGGATAAAAATATGCCAATATGAATCATGGGTTTGTATATTTTTGGCCCAGTAATTCTATGTCTAGGGATTTAGCCGAAGGAAAGAATCCAAAGTTTTGCTGTATTATTTATAATAATCAAGAATTGAAAACAAACTAAATGATAAGTAAAAAGAGGGTTGTTAAATAAATTATGGCAGATCTTTACAATAGAATAACATGTGATTGCTAAAGTGTCTAAAAAATTTAAAAGCATGGGAACATACCTTTAACATCATGTTAAGTAGAAACGTAGGGTATGAAATATTTATACAGAATGATCTCAGGGACATAAAAATATATGAACAAAATGAAGATGTAAAAATCTTACCCATAGTTATTGCTGTTGATGAGTTTGTGGATGACAGATATTCTCAGGTGTTCCAAAGATCATATCTAAATAGGATTTGGATGTTGGTAGTAACACTGAGATATATACATAGCCTCTAGAGTGAAAAACATTGAATGGGACCCTCATTTAAACACACATGTTATGCTGACTGTTCACTACTACCTCCATCTAATTTATTGAGCATGTAATGTGTACTAGGCATGTTTTCCTTCTACATCATGTCTCTTCATCCTCTCAGCTCTGTAAGGTAGGCTTTATTTTAACTCACATTAATCAAATGAGGAAACCAGCTGAGGGATAAGGTCAAGCAACTTCTCTAGGGTCAATTGGCAAGTATGTTTCCGAGTTGGGATTTGAACCCAGGCTCCCTGACTCCCAACTGTTATGCTATCCTGCTGGTCCATTACTTTCACATAGTCCTATCACTATATGTAGTCATATATCATTGGCCAGAAGGTGTTTTTGCAATAATGATCTACAATGCTCACAATGGTACATCTTCTTGCTAATGCCTTATAAGTGTTGACTGCATTTAAAGGAGTTAACCCAAAGGGATAAAGTCCCATAGGAAGAGAAGGGGTCAGAGTAAATGCAGTAAAAACTTGTTTAATAAAAATGTATAGCTAATATTCATTGAGACCTTATCTTGTGCCAAGCAATGTTCTAAGCGTTTTACATGTATTAAGTCATTTAATCCTTATAAACACCCTATGAGTTCAGTAGTATTATAATCTTCATTCTGCATACGAGGACACCAAGTTTAAATAACTTGCCAAGGCCACACAGCTAGACAAGATATACAGCAACAAGACAGGATATATAGCCCACTATGTTCCTTACTACTGTGCAATACTGCCTCTGTATATGTGTGTAATGAAGTAAATTAAAACAAAAAAATCTTAATGTCCATCACCAGAATTCCTCTCAGGGAGATAACTGTCTTTCTTATGAAACTATCTTGATAAACTACTTGGGAATAAAGGTGTTATGAGGAACTTAAGCAAGAAAAGAATAGGCAATCTTCTCCACCTCAGAAAGTAAGAGGTATTTGTTTTGCTCTAGAAAAAGAGAAGGGAGGGGGAGGTGCAGAGATTCAGTTCCCTTTATCTTTTCCACTTTGCATTGCTATGAATATTGATACTCAGTGAGACATAGCACCTTTCCATATCTTAATGACAATTTGTCTCTTCCTTCATAACTTGCCCTTTCATTCCTTTCCCTTTTGATTTTGGATTTGATTCTTATTTAAATGTAAAATAGAGTTCTCTCATGGCCATGAAGAGAGGTGATTATCCAAATATCTTAGCATCTCACCTATATAATAACTGTCTTTGGCTCCCCCATCTAAAAAGATAGGGAGAAAGTGAGTGAGAGAAATCATGACAGACAGTAGTGTTTGCCAAATTGTTTTCTGGAAAAATAATTCTAGGGGAAGTTAATGGATGGAGTAAAGGGCTCAAATGAGTTGGAAAATGCTGCATTAAATAAAAAAATAATGGTTTCTAAATTGCATCTAAGCTACAGGACTTTTTATAGCATTTTTGGTGTTAATAGGGAATTAAAACTTCTCTAGAAAGGGGAAGAGGGAGTTAGATAACGTTTCCCAAATACCTGGGACCCCATGCCCTTTGGACAACCCTGGTGGGGAGAAAGGAATATAGGCCAGGATGGCTAGAGGCGTGCTCTCTTAGTTTGCCACTAATGTGTTTTATGACCTTGGGTAAATTCCAGCCATTCAACCATTGGTAAAATAAACAAGGATATGTTTGAGATGGGGGTTGAAGGGTGCCTAAGATTTTGATAGGAGCAAAGACTTTCCAGGTTGAGGTAATTGAATGGGCAAAGTACAAGGCACTTTCCTACCCAGTGATAGGAAACCAAATAATTCTGGCCCTGTTTTGTAACAACTCTACCATGTGAGGAGGAAAGGCGACAGACGTATTTACTTCTGAGAAATGGACTTTCAACAAGTTCTTTTTATTTCTGTTTCAAAGCCCCAAAACCCACCTGCCTTTTCCTAAGTGATCCTGCCCACATAGGTAGACCACATCATAAAAATTCACATATGAAATAAGAAACCTCACTACTTCAGTCACTTTGACAGCCAGACTTTGGGCTTATGGAGAAATTACAGATGAATGTCTTTAAAATCCAGTGAAGGAATTTTATGATCCGTTACTTGAATGGCAGGTCTAGAGTTTTCATACATGGCTTATTTTAATTATATAATACATCCAGGAAAGCTTATTAGAAAAGAATTTGTTTTATTAAGAAAAACTTGTATGAATCAGAACATTATTTAGATTGCTAATTGTAAAATAAGTTACTCACTTACAAAAATATCTTGAATTTGCAGCCAATTTACATTTCAACTAACTCCAGTTTCCTCTCGTTTGTATCTGGAGCAGCGTCAGGGCTGCAGAAGTGGGTAATGAAGTCCTTGTGCTATCAAGGCGCTCACAGTTTATGTGGAGACAGACTAGAACATAGCTCAAGATACTAACACAGTGCCCCCAAAGCTCCTTTAGTGTCCCATAACAAAAAAACTGCAGATCCCAAAGGAAAGAATGTCTTGCTTGGCCAAGATGCAGATGACTTCACAGAGATATCTGAGCTGCCTTGTAAAGCTGAATGGGACTTTGTCCTTAAAAGGAAGGACATAAAGGCATTACTAAGTCCAAGAGCCTTCCCTGACCTCCATAACTAAATCAATTTCTTCTACTATGACTCTCATAAACAATATTCTGCCCCACTGTAGCATGTACAACCTCTGACATTTCCATTTTGTGTACCACTTTTTAGTTAATGTCTACCTAGCTAATCTAGTTAATCTTAGACTACATGCCTACAAAGGCAGGGACCACGTCTTTCCTTTTTTCACTGTTCAGAACCCAGGCCTGAGAGGCTCCTGTTCAGTAAATGTTTTTCTTTTTAATGTCTTTATTGGAGTATAATTGTTTTACAATGTTCTGTTAGTTTCTGCTGTAAAACAAAATTAATCAGTTATATGTATACATATATCCCCATATCCCATATCCTCTCCCTCTTGCACCTCCCTCCCACCCTCCCTATCCCACCCCTCTAGGTGGTCACAAAGCACTGAGCTGACCTTCTGCTATGCAGCTGCTTCCCACTAGCTATCTATTTTACATTTGGTAGTGTATGTATGTTAATGCTACTCTCTCACTTCGTCCCAGCTTACCCTTCTCCCACCCCATGTCCTCAAGTCTGTTCTTTATATCTGCATCTTTATTCCTGTCCTGCCCCTAGGTTCATCAGAACCTTTTTTTTTTTTTTTAGATTCCATATGTATGGGTTAGTATATGGTGTTTGTTTTTCTCTTTCTGACTTACTTCACTCTGTATGACAGACTCTATGTCCATTCACCTCACTACAAATAGCTCAATTTCATTTCTTTTTATGGCTGAGTAATGTTCCATTGTATATATGTGCCACATCTTCTTTATCCATTCCTTCTTGGATTGGAAGAATCAATGTTGTGAAAATGACTACACTACCCAAAGCAATCTACAGATTCCATGCAATCCCTATCAAACTACCAATGGCACTTTTCACAGAACTAGAACAAAAAATTTTACAATTTGTATGGGAACACAAAAGACCCAGAATAGCCAAGGCAATCTTGAGAAAGAAAAACAGAGCTGGAGGGGTCAGGTTCCCTGACTTCAGGCTATACTACAAAGCTATAGTAATCAATACAGTATGGTACTGGAACAAAAACAGAAATATAGATCAATGGAACAGGATAGAAAGCCCAGAGATAAACTCACACACATATGGTCACCTTATCTTTGATAAAGGAGGCAAGAATATACAATGGAGAAAAGACAGTCTCTTCAATAAGTGGTACTGGGAAAACTGGACAGCTACATGTAAAAGAATGAAATTAGAACACTTCCTAACACCATACACAAAAATAAACTCAAAGTGGATTAAAGACCTAAATGTAAGGCCAGACACTATCAAACTCTTAGAGGAAAACATAGGCAGAACACTCTATGGCATAAATCACAGTAAGATCCTTTTTGACCCACCTCCTAGAGAAATGTAAATAAAAACAAAAATTAACAAATGGGACCTAGTAAATGTTTGTTAAATGAATGAACAACATGAACAAAGACAAAGAAATAGAAGATGAGGGCATTTTAGGAGACTGAAGAGTGGTTCATTTAGCATGGCTGGAGTAGGATGCAGAGTGGGACAGGAGAGTGGAAAAAACTTCAGCAAAAATTTATGAGTTCTTAGCTACCAGTTTGGAACTAAAGTAACCAGGTGAAAGTGAAAGTTATCCAACCAGCATTTCTTAATACCCAGTAGGATTCTTTCCCCTCCAACTCCTCCCCCAACTCCCCATTAATCTATTGTTCTGTATGTCCTTTGTTTAAAAGTCATTGTTTACTCTAAAGACAGGTGAGCAGGCATCTGAGCCTTTTTTGGATTTTTTAAAACTCCTTTTGGGTCAAAGACATCTCATTTGGTGGTCTACTCATTCAAAGTAAAAAGGAGCTTTGGGGTAACAAAATCCTTTTTAACCTTCAAGGTGAAGTTCATATACTGCCTCAATAGCATCCTTGAACCTTAGGGCTCTAAAAGGGACATGAGCTGAAGAAATTGAGGCTCAGGTTGAGGAAGTGATTTGTCAGGGGCCACATAGTCAGGAAGGAGCCACGCTGAGACTGGAACCCAGATGTGTCTGACTCGACTTCATCTCATCAGCCCCTACTTTTCTGAAGCCACTTGTCTTTCATTCAGCAAACTTCTGCACTTCCAGTCTTCCTGCCCCAGAAGAGTTTCCTGTTTCACCTCCAAAGCTATCAGCAGCCCTTAGGGCCCTGCCAAACATCTGGCACTTGACAGGGATGTTCCCTGCTTCCCCCTCTCTGCAGGGTGCTGAAGGGGGTGGGTCATGAATTATGCCTTGATTCTCTCCAGCCACGCAGAGTGTAAATAAACAGGAGCGGGGAAAGCACATGTGTAGATGGATGGTGAACCTTATGTGTCCCTCTCTGAGCGGCTATCTGCAGGAGAGCCCGGGCAGCTTTTCTCTGTAGGAGCCTCAGACATTGCCTCTCTCCTTGGTGGGGATTCCTTGAGCCTCTGCCACACTCTGTGCCCTCAGTTTCTACCCCTCATAAACCTTGTCTTAACCCTCCTATGATATGGAACTGCTTATGCATCCCATAACATGCCTGTCATGTTATGACATGACATGTTCTGTCATATGCCACGTTTTCCTTTCTGCTATGTCCCTTGTTGGGAATTTTCTCTTTTGATTTGTGGGCCTTTAAGAAAGCTCAGTTTAAGAGAAACTTCCTCTGTGAAGTGTCCTTGATTCCTTCAAACTTAAGGGCTCCTTTGCTTGTTCTCATTCTGCCCTTTCAACCAGTTTATACTTCTATTATAGCATTTATCTTATTGGATTATACCTGTCCATCTCCCCCACGAGGAATAGAATAGCTAAATTACAATTTGTTAAGCACTGACAGTGTGCTAGGAACTGTGTTAAAAATTTCACTCATGTTGCCACAGTTAGTCTTTGGAATAACCTTGTGAATTTGGTACTCTAATTTGGGTTCCACTCAAAGTGAAGCCTGATACGAGGATCTGGGGACTGGTACAGGTATCCCAAGAAGAAAGAGTGAGGGAACAGGGAGAGGGAGACAGGGAAGGAGGAAAAGGCAAAATGAGTGTGTGTGTGTTCTTTTTGTTTTTTGTTTTTTTTTTTTGCAATACGCAGGCCTCTCTCTGTTGTGGCCTCTCCTGTTGCAGAGCACAGGCTCTGGAAGCACAGGCTCAGCGGCCATGGCTCATGGGCCCAGCCGCTCCGCGGCATGTGGGATCTTCCTGGACCGGGGCACGAACCCATGTCCCCTGCATCGGCAGGTGGACTCTCAACCACTACGCCACCAGGGAAGCCCGAGTGTGTGTTTTGAGGTCATGCCTGTAGGCATTGGGGGTTCAATTCTGTCTCCTAGAAAAGTGGGAGGTTGGGACATTTACCCACCAGCCACCATGCCTTGTGGATTGGGAGCAGTCCTAGAATCCGGGGGGTCATAGGTGCTCCTACACTCTGGGCTGAGTTTACCTACACAGGTAAGTAAATTAAGGCAATATTAGAGAAAGCTCTGGGGGAGGATGCTGAAAGATGGGAAATACTTGCTTGAGGTAGGAAGCTGACAGTACAAGATGATTCTGAGCTTGCATGGAAATACCCATTACAGTTGCAACTGAAATTAGGGGTAGATCAACAGAACATGATGAAAGTACTAGAGACATCTGTTATAGCCTATAGTCACATTTTACAAATGAGAGAACCAAGGCCCCTGACTCTGAAGCTTGGGCTCTTCACTGGTATACCAAACTCTGAGTGCCCTCAGGGTATGGAGTATGTCTCTTTAATCTCTGCAGCTTCGATGCCTAGCAAAGTCCTGGCACCCTCTGGAGGCTTAGTACATGATAGCTGAATAAATAATGCATTGCCTGGGTAGTAATTTTGGGATTTGTAGAGTTGGTTCTTACCTCAAACATTCATCCAACTTATGGTAAGCAACTCAAGGATCATATAGCCAGTTAGGAAAGGCAGACAGTAAACAAGTGTTTTTCAAAAATCTAATGAGTGTCTTAAAAGTAGAACTAGGTGTTATGGGAGCATAGAGAAGGGGTTCCCCTAGTTTATGGGTCAGGAAGGCCTTTGGGAGGAAATGAAGTCTAAGCTAATACTCTAAGAATAGAGAAGTTATGGGGGAGGTGGGTGGGAGGAGGAAGAACATGCAAAGAAAGTTCGAGAAGCATGGAGGGATTGAGGAACCAAGAGAAGACAATATGGCTGTAGTTGTAATAACCAAGCCTGGAGAAGTCAGTGGGGTCAAATTGTGGGGGACTACTTTTTAAGTAAAATTAGGAAAGACCATTCTGTTTATGATAGGAAAAAGTGATTGGAGGAAAGCAAGACTGGAAGTGGGAAGACCAGGTATGGGGCTGTTGCAAATTTCAAGAGGAAAGATGAGAGTAACTTGGTTTTGTGCCACAGGCATGGCAGGGTTGGCAAAGGGGATGGATTTTGGAGATATGTACAGTCAACCCTCAGTATCTGTGACGGCTTGGTTCCAGGAGCTCCCTGAATATCAAAATCTGCAGATGCTCCAGTCCCTTACATAAAATGGCATAGTACAATGAGTGCAGTAGGTCCTCTGTATGTGGGGGTTTTGCATCTGTGGTTGTGGAGGGCTGACTAAACAAAGTTGAATAGTTAGGACTTGGTAATTGTCTAGAGGGAGGTGAAGACAGGGTGACACCAAAGATGATTCCCAAGAATGTTTCTTGAGCACCTAGATAGGTGGTAGGTGGTAGTGTCATAGGGAGAGTTGAAGGACAAGGTTGGGAAGTGGTAGGTGACAGGATCTATCTTAACCATGCTTGAACTTAAGCAGCCTAAGAAATATCCTGGTAGATAAATGGCCAGTACACAGGCTTGAAGGTCAGGGGTCAGGACTAGAGTTAGGAAGCAAAATTTAAGGATGCATTCACTCTCAGGGTCCGACTAGTGCAGGGTCAGTACTTGAGAATGAGTGTTTCCTTAGATTTTTCAGAAAATTAAAAATTTCCTGGGCTTCTTGCTTGCGTCACTCTGGTCCTATCCCTGTCTGAGTCAAAGGAGAGAGGTTTGGGCTGGAATTATGAGTTTGAATGATATAAGTATATAGGTGATGGAGTGGACATTTACCATTGTTTAGCTTCCCAGCATTGATTTCCACTTCCTCACAGGACTTAATTTCATTTTGGGGAATTAGTTTCCTCCTTCGTGTATCTTGGACTTTGTGGGAAACAGGTATTTGTCTCCCACAGTAGAAACCCAAGAGAGCTCTGAGGGAGCATGGTCTGAATATTAGAGCTGGATTCTAAAATCCACAGTACTTGGTGTAAATCCTAAGCTAATGGCTCTAGCTAAACAGTTAAGCAAGATGTGCAAAGGAGAAAATGAGTGAGTGTCGTCCTTTTAAGTTTATTAGCTTATCTGTCTGTCCTTTAGTGTCCCTCTTGCCAATTCATGATACTAACAGTAGAAAATATTCCTCTTCTCTACAGTGTGTTGTGTGAGGATTTGAGGTCAGTACTGGCTGCAGAAATTTTTGTTAGTATCAGGGAAGTCCCTGGAGCTGTTTTAGGGCTGGGGGTCTAGGGATCAATTATGGGAGGGGGTCAGGCAGAGTCTGAGAATAAGACAGACACCATTGGAAGCAGAACAGAGACAATGAAAGAAACCAGGTTCTTGGTGACATTGTTGGAAACTGCTGAATCAAGTCTCACCTGAGATTAATTGTGTTAGTAAGTTGGAGGCTAGGCTGCTATTTATATACTCTCCAGCAAAAGGATTTAAACAATATAGAAGTTTATTTCTCTCTCACATAACAGCCCAGAGGTAAGTGGTCTAGGGCTGCCAGAGTAGCTCTGCCATTCTCAACATGTGGCTTCCATTTCTAGGTCCCAAGTGATTGCTTCAGGTGACCCATTTCTTAACCCAGAGGAAGAGCAGAAGATACGTAGAGTGATCAGCTTCATTTTCAAGGAAGTGACCTGAGGACTGTACTCATCTCCTTCATTTACATTCCACTGCACGGTCAGCCTCTGGAGTGTGTGTGGGACAGACGGTCACAACCTTTCCGGCACGGGACACAGGGAGTTCTATTACTAAAGAGAAGGATGGGAGAATAGATCTTGGGAGTATTGATCAGTTTCGCCAAAGCAATTAACTCTTTTTTTCCCCCCCTGAAGCCAATTTGAGTTGGGATTTCTGTTCTTTGCAATAAAAATATATATTTTATGAGATAGGATCTGTCTCTGAACCTTTGTCCTCCCCATCATACTGTTTCTCTGTGCCCTTGAAGGGACATTCCGGTACTGTGCTTCTTTGAATGCAATTGGGTTTAATTTGTTAAGGGAGGCAGAGGAAAGGAAATCACCTGGAATTACACTCTGTGTGAGCTACTGTTCTTGGTTATTTACATACTTTATATACTTTAGTCCTTTCATTTTCTTTCTTTTTTTTTTTTTTTTTTTTTGCAGTATGCGGGCCTCTCACTGTCGTGGCCTCTCCCGTTGCGGAGCACAGGCTCCGGACGCGCAGGCTCAGCGGCCATGGCTCACGGGCCCAGCCGCTCCGCGGCACGTGGGATCTTCCCGGACCGGGGCACGAACCCGTGTCCCCTGCATCGGTAGGTGGACTCTCAACCACTGCGCCACCAGGGAAGCCCCCTTTCATTTTCTTTATCTCCAGGTTGCTGGTGCAGAAACTGAGGCTGAGGGAGGTATATACACCGTACAAACAATACATAGGTACTAGTGTTGCAATATAGCCTCTGTCTGTAGGATTTGAAAGCCCCTGTTCTTGCCACTCCATCCCACTGTGTCCCGTGGTGTTGAGGTGCATGACGGTATCAGAATTAGTGGGGACATGAGGGGTCAGGAAAGCTTGGCAGTGGGGAGTGACAATGGGGTGAGTACAGGGAATAAGAGGACCAGTGCTGTGTGTGCGCGCATGCGTGCCTTCATCTACAGAGATGGGGAAACAGTCAGGAGGGAGGTAAGTGTTGAAAGGACTGTGAGAGATCAGTCCCAAACAGCCCTCACTTTCCCAAGACCCCGTCCTTGCCAACCACACTCCTGATTCCTCTTTGACATGGCGACGCTTGCTTGTCAACTGGGCATTTATTTGAGTGGGGTGTCTTGCAGACCCAGAGCCTTCCTTTCTCTGACAAGCTTGGGGAGGCTGGTGGAAACACGGTTGCATCAAATAAGGAGTCTGGAATTTAATGGAGAAAGTCGCTTATGCCCATCCTGACTGCAAGGGCTGGTGGGAGGCTGCTGCGTTAGCAGAGGAATGGGGGCTGGAAGTGCAGGGCTGCCAGAAGGGGTGGGATGAGGGTGGGGAGGCAATTCGCTAATAAGCTGGACTTCCAGGAAGGAAAGCCCACCCTCCAACCCCCCACCCCCACCCCGCCAGGCTGAATTAAGGTTGCCTTGGGACGACTCATGCCTGAGAAATCTCTCTCAAAAGAATTCTATTGTCTGCCCTTCCAGAGGAAACTTGTTCCTTAGAGAGCACAATGAGGACACGGCCGCCAAGGACACAGGGAGGAAGCAGGGAGTCCTTGAGTTCTCTAAGAACCTGCTGTAGACTGCCTTTTGGCAAGTGTTCAGTGGGTGGCTGGACACTTGACCCTGGTGGAGCAACCTGGGCCTTGGGAACGGTGGTGACATGGAGGAGTTAGCTTTCTGAGGGCTCTGCCCAGGCCAGTCCCTCTGCAGCCTAAGGTCACCGTGACACTGTAATGGGGAATGTGCAGCCTCACTTCTGTGACTCCCCCGTGTGTTCTCTTCTTGGCCAGTCAAACTGCTCACTACTCCTGAATAAACATCCCACACTTTCCTCTTCCCAGGTTCACTCTAGTGTCCTTCTTTTCCCACCTATATCTGTTCATCCTTCAGGGCCTGATCAAACGCCACCTCTTCGGGGAAGCCTTCCTGGATTGCCCCAGGCAGTCATTCATTCCTACTTTCTGCAAGCCTGTATTATTTTCACCTGCATATCTTTACACCTAGCTTATTGTCTTACATTTTGTAGGCGTTCAATAAGTATATGTTGGTAAATAAATAGCCCTAACTTTAATGTTGTTATTACTGATAAAGGTTATACATGAAATAATTAAACGATTGTACATGTACATGTTCATGGATGACATTCAAAAGATCTCTTTTTTTTGTCAGTGTCTGTGAGTCTGTTTCTGTTTTGTAAATAAGTTGATTTGTGTCATATTTTAGATTCTACATATAAATGTTATCATGTGGTATTTTTCTTTCTCTGTCTGACTTCACTTAGTGTGATAATCTCTACGTCCATCCATGTTGCTGCAAATGGCATTATTTCATTCTTTTTTATGACTGAGTAGTATTCCATTGTGTATATATATACCACATCTTTATCCATTCATCTGTTGATGGACATTTAGGTGGTTTCCATGTCTTGGCTGTTGTGAATAATGCTACTATGAATATAAGAGTGCATGTATCTTTTTGAATTATAGTTTCGTCTGGATATATACCCATGAGTGGGATTGCTGCATCATATGGAGACTCTATTTTTAGTGTTTTGAGGAACCTCCAAACTGTTCTCCACAGTGGCTGCACTAATTTACGCTCCCACCAACAGTGTAGGAGGGTTTCCTTTTCTCCACACCCTCTGTGGCAGTTGTTATCTGTAGACTTTCTAATGATGGCCATTCTGACTGGTGTGAGGCAGTATCTCATTGGAGTGTTAATTTGCATTTCTCTAACAATTACCAATGTTCAGGATCTCTTCATATACCTATTGGCTATCTGTATGTCTTCTTTGGAGAGAGGTCTGTTTAGGTCTTCTGCCCATTTTCTGATTGGGTTGTTTTTTTTTTGTTATTGAGTTGTATGGGCTGTTTGTATATTTCAGAAATTAGTCCTTTGTCGGTCATATCATTTGCAAATATTTTCTCCCAGTCTTTTTGTTTTGCTTATGGTTTCCTTTGCTGTGCAAAAGCTTCTAAGTTTGATTAGGTCCCATTTGTTTATGTTTGCTTTTAATTCTATTGCCTTGGGAGACTGACCTAAGAAGACATTGGTACGATTTATGTCAGAGAATGTTTTGCCTATGTTCTCTTCTGGAAGTTTTGTGGTGTTGTATCTTCTATTTAAGTCCTTAAGCAATTTTGAGTTTATTTTTGTGTATGGTGCACTGCTCACAATCTTTCTATGTCTCCCTTGTGTCAAGAAGATAAAGCCAAAGCTTTTTTTAAAATTTTATTTTACATCTTTATTGGAGTATAATTGCTTTACAATGGTGTGTTAGTTTCTGCTTTATAACAAAGTGAATCAGTTATACATATACCTATGTTCCCATATGTCTCCCTCCCTCCCACCCTCCCTATCCCACCCCTCCAGGCGGTCACAAAGCACCGAGCTGATCTCCCTGTGCTATGCCGCTGCTTCCCACTAGCTATCTATTTTACATTTGGTAGTGTATATATGTCCATGCCTCTCTCTCGCTTTGTCACAGCTTACCCTTCTCCCTCCCCATATCCTCAAGTCCATTCTCTAATAGGTCTGTGTCTTTATTCCTGTCTTACCCCTAGGTTCTTCATGACATTAATTTTTTCTTAAATTCCATATATATGTGTTAGCATACGGTATTTGTCTTTCTCTTTCTGACTTACTTTACTCCGTATGACAGACTCTAGGTCCATCCACTTCACTATAAGTAACTCAATTTCGTTTCTTTTTATGGCTGAGTAATATTCCATTGTATATATGTGCCATATCTTCTTTATCCATTCATCCAGTGATGGACACTTAGGTTGTTTCCATCTCCAGGCTATTGTAAATAGAGCTGCAATGAACATTTTGGTACATGACTCTTTTTGAATTATGGTTTTCTCAGGGTATATGCCCAGTAGTGGGATTGCTGGGTCATATGGTAGTTCTATTTGTAGTTTTTTAAGGAACCTCCATACTGTTCTCCATAGTGGCTGTACCAATTCACATTCCCACCAGCAGTGCAAGAGTGTCCCCTTTTCTCCACAACCACTCCAGCATTTATTGTTTGTAGATTTTTTGATGATAGCCAATCTGATTGCTGTGAGATGATACCTCATTGTAGTTTTGATTTGCATTTCTCTAATGATTAATGATGTTGAGCATTCTTTCATGTGTTTGTTAGCAGTCTGTATCTCTTCTTTGGAGAAATGTCTATTTAGGTTTTCTGCCCATTTTTGGATTGGGTTGTTTGTTTTTTTGTTATTGAGCTGCATGAGCTGCTTGTAAATTTTGGAGATTAATCCTTTGTCAGTTGCTTCATTTGCAAATATTTTCTCCCATTCTGAGGGTTGCCTTTTGGTTTTCTTTATGGTTCCCTTTGCTGTGCAAAAGCTTTTAAGTTTCATAAGGTCCCATTTGTTTATTTTTGTTTTTATTTCCATTTCTCTAGGAGGTGGGTCAAAAAGGATCTTGCTGTGATTTATATAATAGAGTGTTCTGCCTATGTTTTCCTCTAAGAGTTTGATAGTTTCTGGCCTTACATTTAGGTCTTTAATCCATTTTGAGCTTATTTTTGTGTATGGTGTTAGGGAGTGATCTAATCTCATACTTTTACATGTACCTGTCCAGTTTTCCCAGCACCATTTATTGAAGAGGCTGTCCTTTCTCCACTGTACATTTCTGCCTCCTTTATCAAAGATAAGGTGACCATATGTGCGTAGGTTTATCTCTGGGCTTTCTATCCTGTTCCATTGATCTATATTTCTGTTTTTGTGCCAGTACCATACTGTCTTGATTACTGTAGCTTTGTAGTATAGTCTGAAGTCAGGGAGCCTGATTCCTCCAACTCCTTTTTTCGTTCTCATGATTGCTTTTGCTATTCAGGGTCTTTTCTGTTTCCATACAAATTGTGAAGTTTTTTGTTCCAGTTCTGTGAAAAATGCCAGTGGTAGTTTTATAGGGATTGCATTGAATCTGTAAAATGCTTTAGGTAGTAGAATGATTTTCACAATGTTGATTCTTCCATTCCAAGAACATGGTATATCTCTCCATCTGTTTGTATCCTCTTTAATTACTTTCATCAGTGTCTTATAGTTTTCTGCATAGAGGTCTCTTGTCTCCTTAGGTAGGTTTATTCCTAGATATTTTATTCTTTTTGTTGCAATGGTAAATGGGAGTGTTTTCTTGATTTCACTTTCAGATATTTCATCATTAGTGTATAGGAACGCCAGAGATTTCTGTGCATTAATTTTGTATCCTGCTACTTTACCAAATTCATTGATTAGCTCTAGTAGTTTTCTGGTAGCATCTTTAGGATTCTCTATGTATAGTATCATGTCATCTGCAAACAGTGACAGCTTTACTTCTTCTTTTCCAATTTGGATTCCTTTTATTTCCTTTCCTTCTCTGACTGCTGTGGCTAAAACTTCCAAAACTATGTTGAATAAGAGTGGTGAGAGTGGGCAACCTTGTCTTGTTCCTGACCTTAGTGGAAATGCTTTCAGTTTTTCACCATTGAGGATGATGTTGGCTGTGGGTTTGTCATATATGGCCTTTATTACGTTGAGGAAAGTTCCCTCTATGCCTACTTTCTGCAGGGTTTTTATCATAAATGGGTGTTGAATTTTGTTGAAAGCTTTCTCTGCATCTATTGAGATGATCATATGGTTTTTCTCCTTCAATTTGTTAATATGGTGTATCACGTTGATTGATTTGCATATATTGAAGTATCCTTGCATTCCTGGGATAAACCCACTTGAGCATAGTGTATGATCCTTTTAATGTGCTCTTGGATTCTCTTTGCTAGTATTTTTTTGAGGATTTTTGCATCTATGTTCATCAGTGATATTGGCCTGTAGTTTTCTTTCTTTGTGACATCCTTGTCTGGTTTTGGTATCAGGGTGATGGTGGCCTCGTAGAATGAGTTTGGGAGTGTTCCTCCCTCTGGTCTGTTTTGGAAGAGTTTGAGAAGGGTAGGTGTTAGCTCTTTTCTAAATGTTTGGTAGAATTCGCCTGTGAAGCCATCTGATCTTGGGCTTTTGTTTGTTGGAAGATTTTTAATCACGGTTTCAATTTCAGTGCTTGTGATTGGTCTGTTCATATTTTCTATTTCTTCCTGGATCAATCTTGACAGGTTGTGCATTTCTAAGAATTTGTCCATTTCTTCCAGGTTGTCCATTTTATTGGCATGGAGTTGCTTGTAGTAAGCTCTCATGATCTTTTGTATTTCTGCAGTGTCAGTTGTTACTTCTCCTTTTTCATTTCTAATTCTATTGATTTGAGCCTTCTCCCTTTTTTTCTTGATGAGTCTGGCTAATGGTTTATCAATTTTGTTTATCTTCTCAAAGAACCAGCTTTTAGTTTTATTGATCTTTGCTATCATTTCCTTCATTTCTTTTTCATTTATTTCTGATCAGATTTTTCTGATTTCTTTCCTTCTGCTAACTTTGGGTTTTTTTTTTTGTTCTTCTTTCTCTAATTGCTCTAGGTGCAAGTTTAGGTTGTTTATTTGAGATGTTTCCTCTATCTTAAGGTAGGATTGTATTGCTATAAACTTCCCCCTTAGAACTGCTTTTGCTGCATCCCATAGGTTTTGGGTCGTCGTGTCTCCATTGTCATTTGTTTCTAGGTATTTTTTTATTTCCTCTTTGATTTCTTCAGTGATCACTTCGTTATTAAGTAGTGTATTGTTTAGCCTCCATGTGTTTGTATTTTTTACAGATCTTTTCCTGTAATTGATATCTAGTCTCATGGCACTGTGGCCAGAAAAGATACTTGATACAATTTCAATTTTCTTAAATTTACCAAGGCTTGATTTGTGACCCAAGATATGATCTATCCTGGAGAATGTTCCATGAGCACTTGAGAAAAATGTGTATTCTGTTGTTTTTGGATGGAGTGTCCTATAAATATCAATTAAGTCCATCTTGTTTAATGTATCATTTAAAGCTTGTGTTTCCTTATTTATTTTCATTTTGGATGATCTGTCCATGGGCGAAAGTGGGGTGTTAAAGTCCCCTACTATGAATGTGTTACTGTCGATTTCCCCTTTTATGGCTGTTAGTATTTGCCTTATGTATTGAGATGCTCCTATGTCGGGTGCATAAATGTTTACAATTGTTAAATCTTCTTCTTGGATCGATCCCTTGATCATTATGTAGTGTCCTTCTTTGTCTCTTCTAATAGTCTTTATTTTAAAGTCTATTTTGTCTGATATGAGAATTACTACTCCAGCTTTCTTTTGGTTTCCATTTGCATGGAATATCTTTTTCCATCCCCTTACTTTCAGTCTGTATGTGTCTCTAGGTCTGAAGTGGGTCTCTCGTAGACAGCATATATATGGGTCTTGTTTTTGTATCCATTCAGCCAATCTGTGTCTTTTGGTGGGAGCATTTAGTCCATTTACATTTAAGGTAATTGTCGATATGTATGTTCCTATTCCCATTTTCTAAATTGTTTTGGGATTGTTATTGTAGGTCTTTTCCTTCTCTTGTGTTTCTTTTCTAGAGAAGTTCCTTTAGCATTTGTTGTAAAGCTGGTTTGGTGGTGCTGAACTCTCTCAGCTTTTGCTTGTCTGTAAAGGTTTTAATTTCTCTGTCAAACGTGAATGAGAACCTATGCTGGCTAGAGTAATCTTGGTTGCAGGTTTTTTTCCTTCATCACTTTAAATATGTCCTGCCAGTCCCATCTGGCTTGCAGAGTTTCTGCTGAAAGATCAGCTGTTAACCTTATGGGGATTCCCTTGTGTGTTATTTGTTGTTTTTCCCTTGCTGCTTTTCATATGTTTTCTTTGTATTTAATTTTTGATAGTTTGATTAATATGTGTCTTGGCATATTTCTCCTTGGATTTATCCTGTACGGGACTCTCTGTGCTTCCTGGACTTGATTAACTATTTTTTTCCCATATTAGGGAAGTTTTCAACTATAATCTCTTCAAATATTTTCTCAGTCCCTTTCTTTTTCTCTTCTTTTTCTGGAACCCCTATAATTTGAATGTTGGTGCATTTAATGTGGTCCCAGTGGTCTCTGAGATTGTCCTTAGTTCTTTTCATTCTTTTTTCTTTATTCTGCTCTGCAGTAGTTATTTCCCCTATTTTATCTTCCAGGTCACTTATCTGTTCTTCTGCCTCAGTTATTCTGCTATTGATCCCATCTAGAGTATTTTTAATTTCATTTATTGTGTTGTTCATCATTGCTTGTTTCATCTTTAGTTCTTCTCGGTCCTTGTTAAATGTTTCTTGCATTTTGTCTATTCTATTTCCAAGATTTTGGATCATCTTTACTATCATTATTCTGAATTCTTTTTCAGATAGACTGCCTATTTCCTCTTCATTTGTTAGGTCTGGTGGGTTTTTATCTTGCTCCTTCATCTGCTGTGTGTTTTTCTGTCTTCTCATTTTGCTTATCTTACTGTGTTTGGGGTCTCCTTTTTGCAGGTTGCAGGTTTGTATTTCCCGTTGTTTTTGGTGTCTGTCCCCAGTGGCTAAAGTTGGTTCAGTGGGTTGTGTAGGCTTCCTGGTGGAGGGGACTAGTGCCTATGTTCTGGTGGATGAGGCTGGATCTTGTCTTTCTGGTGGGCAGGTCCAAGTCTGGTGGTGTGTTTTGGGGTGTCTGTGGACTTATTATGATTTTAGGCAGCCTCTCTGCTAATGAGTGGTGTTGTGTTCCTGTCTTTCTGGTTGTTTGGCATAGGGTGTCCAGCACTGTAGCTTGCTGGTCATTGAGTGAAGCTGGGTGCTGGTGTTGGGATGGAGATCTCTGGGAGATTTTTGCCATTTGATATAATGTGGAGCTGGGAGGTCTCTTGTGGACCAGTGTCCTGAAGTTGGCTCTCCCACCTCAGAGGCACAGCACTGACTCCTGGCTGCAGCACCAAGAGCCTCTCATCCACACGGCTCCTCAATTTGGGATGATTCATTTTCTATTCATGTATTCCACAGATGCAGGATACATCAAGTTGATTGTGGAGCTTTAATCCGCTGCTTCTGAGGTTGCTGAAATTTCCCTTTCTCTTCTTTGTTCTCACAGCTCCCGGGGCTCAGCTTTGGATTTGGCCCTGCCTCAGTGTAGGTCGCCGGAGGGTGTTTGTTCTTCACTCAGACAGGACAGCGTTAAAGGAGCCAGTGATTCAGGGACTCTGGCTCACTCAGGCCCGGGTGAGGGAGGGGTACGGAGTGAGGGGCGAGCCTGCAGTGGCAGAGGCCAGCGTGACGTTGCACCAGCCTGAGGCGTGCTGTGCGTTCTCCCGGGGAAGTTGTCCCTGGATCGCGGGATCCTGGCAGTGGCGGGCTGCACAGGCTCCCCGGAAGCGGGGTGTGGATAGTGACCTGTGCTCGCACAGAGGCTTCTTGGTGGCAGCAGCAGCAGCCTTAGCATCTTATGCCTGTCTCTGGGGTCCACGCTTTTAGCCACAGCTTGCGCCCGTCTCTGGAGCTCCTTCAAGCAGCGCTCTTAATCCCCTCTCCTCAAGCACCAGGAAACAAAGAGGGAAGAAAAAGTCTCTTGCCTCTTTGGCAGGTCCAGACTTTTCCCCGGACTCCCTCCCGGCTAGCCGTGGTGCACTAACTTCCTGCAGACTGTGTTCACGCCGCCAACCCCAGTCCTCTCCCTGGGATCTAAGCTCCGATGCCAGAGCCTCAGCTCCCAGTCCCGCCCGCCCCGGCGGGTGAGCAAACAAGCCTCATGGGCTGGTGAGTGCTGGTCAGCCCTGATCCTCTGTGCGGGAATCTCTCCACTTTGCCTTCTGCACCCCTGTTGCTGTGCTCTCCTCCGCGGCTCTGAAGCTTTCCCCCTCTGCCACCAGCAGTCTCCGCCCGTGAAGGGGCTCGCTAGTGTGTGGAAACCTTTCCTCCTTCACAGTTCCCTCCCACTGGTGCAAGTCCCGTCCCTATCCTTTTGTCTTTGTTTATTTTATCTTTTGCCCTCCCCAGGTACGTGGGGGAGTTTCTTGCCTTTGGGGAGGTCTGAGGTCTTCTGCCAGCGTTCAGTAGGTGTTCTGTAGGAGTTGTGCCACATGTAGATGTATTTCTGGTGTATCTGTGGGGAGGAAGGTGATCTCCAAGTCTTACTCTTCCGCCATCTTCACCTCGTCCCCAAAAGATTTTTTGTTGAAACTTGTATTTTAATTTCTCAGTTCACGCTGTGTGGTTACTGGCCCTCCTTCTCCAAACCTGCATTCAAGTGACAGGTGACTTCCTAGATGAATGACGTGTTGCTTGTCTTTGACTGCGTACTCTTCACTAAGTCACCTCTCTGTCTGATTCCCATCTCTAAAATACGGGTTTGGCAGATGGAGAGATATACCATGTTCTTGGATTGGAAGCATAAGCATTGTGAAAATGACTATACTACCCAAAACAATCCACAGATTCAATGCAATCCCTATCAAACTACCAATGGCACTTTTCACAGAACTAGAACAAACAATTTCACGATTTGTATGGAAACACAAAAGACCCTGAATAGCCAAAGCAATCTTGAGAAAGAAAAATGGAGCTGGAGGAATCAGGCACCCTGACTTCAGACTATACTACAAAGCTACAGTAATCAAGACAATATGGTACTGGCACAAAAACAGAAATATAGATCAATGGAACAGGCTACAAAGCCCAGAGATAAAGCCACACACATATGGTCACCTTAGTTTTGATCAAGGAGGCAAGAATATACAATGGAGAAAAGACAGCCTCTTCTATAAGTGGTGCTTGGAAAACTGGACAGCTACATGTAAAAGAATAAAATTAGAACACTCTCTAACACTATACACAAAAATAAACTCAAAATTGATTAAAGACCTAAATGTAAGGCCAGACACTATCAAACTCTTAGAGGAAAACATAGGCAGAACATTCTATGACATAAATCACAGCAAGGTCATTTTTGACCCACCTCCTAGAGTAATGGAAATAAAAACAAAAATAAACAAATGAGACCTAATGAAACTTAAAAGCTTTTGCACAGTAAAGGAAACCATAAACAAGATGAAAAGATAACCCTCAGAATGGGAGAAAATATTTGCAAATGAAACAACTGACAAAGGATTAATCTCAAAATTTACATGCAGCTCAATATCAAGAAAAAACAAACCCAATCCAAAAATGGGCAGAAGACCTAAACAGACATTTCTCCAAAGAAAATACACAGATAGCCAACAAACACATGAAAGAATGCTCAACATCACTAATCATTAGAGAAATGCAAATCAAAACTACAATGAGGTATCACATGTCAGCAGTCAGAATGGTCATCATCCAAAAATCTACGAAGAATAAGTGCTGGAGAGGGTGTGGAGAAAAGGGAACCCTCTTGCACTGCTGGTGGGAATGTAAATTGATACGGGCACTATGGAGAACAGTATGGAGGTTCCTTAGAAAACTACAAATAGAACTACTATATGACCTAGCAATCCCACTACTGGGCCTATACCCTGAGAAAACCATAATTCAAAAAGAGTCATGTACCACAATGTTCACTGCAGCTCTATTTACAATAGCCAGGACATGGAAGCAACCTAAGTGTCTATCAACAGATGAATGGATAAAGAAGATGTGGCACGTATATACAATAGAATATTACTCAGCCATAAAGAGAAACAAAATTGAGTTATTTGTAGTGAGGTGGATGGAACTATAATCTGTCATACAGAGTGAAGTAAGTCAGAAAGAAAAACAAATACCTTATGCTAACACATACGTATGGAATCTAAGAAAAAAAATAGTTATGAAGAACCTAGGGGCAGGACAGGAATAAAGACACAGATGTAGAGAATGGACTTGAGGACACGGGGAGGGGGAAGGTAAGCTGGGACAAAGTGAGAAAGTGGCATGGACATATAAACACTACCAAATGTAAAATAGATAGCTAGTGGGAAGCAGCGGCATAGCACAGGGAGATCAGCTGGGTGTTTGTGACCACGTAGATGGGTGGGATAGGGAGGGTGGGAGGAGACGCAAGAGGGAGGAGATATGGGGATATATGTATATATATAGCTGATTCACTTTGTTATAAAGCAGAAACTAACACAGCATTGTAAAGCAATTATACTCCAATAAAGATTTAAAAAAAAAATACGGGTTTGGGAGCATTTGATACTGAAGCTCCTTCAAGCTGAACAATGCTATGGTTCTAGACCTGAAATATTTAAAATGTGACCTCCCAGGAATGTTTGTATTTTAAAGGAGTTACTTAACTAGGAACAAAATCCCTTAGTGGTCGGACTTCACTGGAGGATGAAATAGCATAGTTCCAAAGGCAAATATTAGCAGAACTTTCTATAGAATGACAAGGTAAAGACTCTTTATTCAGCTTCCTTTGAGTATTGTCATTCAACTTCGTATGAATATACCCACCATTTATAAAAACTTAATCAGGGAAAAGACATGGAGAAAATTTAAATGCATTTTGCTAAGTGAAAGAAGCCAATTTGAAAAGGCTATGTATTGTATGGTTCCAATAATATGACATTCTAGAAGAGGTAAAATTATGGAGATAATAAAAAAAAATCAGTGGTTGCCAGGGAATAGGGAGTTGGGATTGGGGGAAGGGAAGAGATAGAACACAGATTTTTTGGGGCAGTGGAAGTATTCTGTGTGATTCTGTAATGGCTGATACCTGACATACATTTGTCAAAACCCATAGAATGTACAACACAGAGTGAACCCTAGTGTAAACTGTGGATTTTAGTTAATAATAACGTGTCAGTATCAGTTCATCAATTGTAACAAATGTACCATACTAATGCAAGATGCCAACAGTAGGGGAAATTGTGTGTGGAAGGGAGGGGTATATGGGAATTCTGTGTACTTTCTGCTCAGCTTTTCTATAAACCTAAACCTGCTTTAAAATAAAGACTATTAATTTAAAAAAAAACTTAACCACACATCTCCTTAATCATAGCTAACATTTATGTAGCACTTACCAGGTGCCATTCTCAGCACTTTGCATATATTGATGCTTTCAAATTTTTCACATCAAATTTATGAGCTATTATTATTCTCATTTTACAGATGAGGAAATTGAGGCACAGTGAGGTTAGGGGAAGTTGCCCAGGATTGCACAGCTAGTAAATGGCAGAGTCCTCTTTGACCCCAGGCAGTCTGGCTGTATTGTTTGTACCATGCTGTACTACCTGCTTCTGCTTCTACCCTATACCCTACCGTGTGTCAGATGTGTGCTTTATTTGCTCAGGTGGCCCTCTCTCAGGGTGCCTTTCAGACCTGCCACAGGCTGGGGTAGGTGACTCTGTTCCATGTTCTCATACGCCCTGCAGACACACCACATTTAGCGTACATTTGTTGAATGTATCTTAAGGGATTGCCAAGGAAGTGTTTGGCACGTGTTTTGTTGAATCCCAGAGAAACTATGGACTTGCGTTAAACTGCCAACTCGTATCTGTCCACAAAAAGGCAGCCAGCTGAGTGAGCTTGCTCTCCTGGTCACCACTGCTTCCTTCTCTGATGTCCTGGGGCCTCCTCCTTGATCACCTGTCTTCATCCTGGCTGGGTCTCGGTGTCAAGGCCACCATTGACATTTCCTGTGTCTACTTTTTTCTCATTGTTGAAAATAAAAATGTTGGTCACACGCCTATCCTTCAACTCTGCTCTTGGTCTTCGTGTTTCCTTAAAGTTTTATCTGCAGAAACTCTCATTTCTGGGACAGAGTTTAATCCAAGCCAGGAGATGAGAACTCATTTAAGGAGACAAAGAGTTCACTTCCAGTGCCCGACTCTCCTTAAGATAATTTCCTTGCCAGCGAAGACAAAGAAAAGGAGCGAGGAAACAGCTCGCCATGTCAGAAACACTGCACCATGGGTCCCACTCGGTGGACCACCTGCGCCTCCCCACTCTGACTATTTCTTCTAATTATGGGAATCTGACCCTGGAGACATGAGTGGAGGTGGTCTGGATTCCCCTCCCTGACAAGTGGCCCCTGGGAAGCTGGAGCTCTCCTGGGACTCTGGGGGCTGTGCTGTCACTGAAGATAGGCCTCAGAGCCAAGGTTACAGGCTAGAAACCACCCTAATGACGGCAGCAGAAATAGTCTGTGTGTTCATTACCTTCGGTGCCCCATTAATGTGTGTTTAATAAATGAAAGAATATTGATTTCACTGTGTTTGGAGGTTGGAACTTCCCATCCCCAAGCTAAGCAGGTTGCAAAGCTTGGAGCTGAAGCAGGTCTGGAGACGTCATGCAGCTGGAAAGCTGGAGTGAGTGGGACAGGCAGCCCTCCCCTGCAACTGCTTGCTCTGCATCAGCCACGCCTCACCCCTTCCACTCCCTACTCCCTCCAGCCCAGGGACAGTGGCTTTCCTTTGTTCCCCTTATTTCCTGCTCCCCCTTCCCTGGGCTAACTCTTAGCCTTCTGTCCAGGCCCAGCTGAAATGTCAGCTTCTCCAAAGATCCTCTTAAATTCCCCTTCCTTTCTCCTCTTACAGAGGGCCTGTTCTATGTTCTCAGAGGACCCTGCACTTCCCCTGGCATTACACTTGTGCCACTTAATTGTAATGAATAAAGTCATGGTTTGACTTTCCAGTTAGTCAATAAACTGTGTAAGGGGAGAGAATGGCTCTGTCTTGTTGGCCATTTTATCCCTCACTATGGTGTCTGGAAGAAGGGGAGCACACATTAAGTATTTGTCAGATAAAGGAATGAACTCTAAAGTATGAGGGCAAAGACATGGGCCTTAGAGCCAAGGTCATGGGCCAAAAACCACCCTAAGGAGGGCAACAGAAATAGCCTGTGTGTTAATTATATTCTGTGCCCCATTAATGTGTGTTTAATAAATGAAAGAATATTGATTTCACTATTTGTGGAGGTTGGGACCCCTCGCCTTCCAACTAAGTAAGTCTTGAATGGAGCAAACACCTTTTCCACCAAGAATCAGAATAGCCCATGCTAATATTCTGGGAGAGTTTTGGACCACAGATTATAAAAAAGAGAGAGATTTCCCTCCCTTCCAAACCACTTCCTTGAGGATGCACTGAATCACAGTGAATGGCCAATTGAGGTTCCAGTAGGCCCATTAGAAAGTGGGTTGTCATTAGAAAATGGGTTGTCTCATATTACGTAGGATTAACATTAGGCTTCTCTGTCTCAACCCAGTGAAAGGCCTCAAGTGTCCTTGGAATTTCAGTGACCTTTCCCCATCAATGTTGACATTGTTCTCCCACCCGATGGCTTAATTCACAGGAAATACAACCTACTCCTCAACATCGCTGCCCACCACATCTGGGATGGGGGCCGAGGGCCTGGGAGCGCTGAGCTCCAGGTACTGAGATGTTATATTTCCTTGCACCAAACCTCCCGGGCTACAGGGCCTCCTGAGATTTGTTTCCTGTATCTTTCTGCAATCTTTTTGATGGTCTTAGCTGATAATTAGGAGGCAATGGCACAGGCTCTAGGAGCCTAGCAGGTCTTAAACCTGTCATCAGCGGAGCTCCTCTGATTCAATAGCAATAGGGTGAAGCTGCTGATCAGAAACCTAGAACTCAGGCAATGGTGTGGGATCCAAAGCCCAGGCAGACCATGTTCATTTAGGGGAAGGCACAAGGGAATAATGGCTGTTGACATGTTTGTTTTTGAATCCTCTCTATGGCCTAAAGACTTTGTTGTTTTGCTATCTCCATTGTCCTGATGAGGGGCTGTGGCTCAGAGCACACAGCAATTGGATGGAGTATCTATTGAACACCTACTTGTGTTACATGGTATACTAGGGTTTTAAATTCTTTCCCTCCTCTATTTCTCATTGCAGCCTTGCGATGTAGAAACTGAAGCCAAGGCAGAGTTGGCTAATTCTTTTCTGGTGCAATTCAGCCTCGTTAGGCAAACTTCTCCAGCAGCTTGGCAGCCAAAGCAGAGAAGATGAGTGATTAAGTGGCGCAGAATGAAGCATCCATAGGATGGTGAGAGGAGAGTTTGGGCAGGGAAGGAGGTGAGGCTGGTGGGAAAGCAAGGATGGGTCTTATTCAAGGTGAATCCCTCCTGCTGGGAGCATGATTGGCACTCAGAACATGTCTTCTGAACAGATGTGTGAATGCTAACAGGGGACTGATGGGCAGGTGAACCAAGCTCCTGGAGGGTCCAGGGAGGCCTTAGAGCAGTAGGTATACAAGTGAGCTGCTAGGAGTTGGGAATACTAGTGGGGGAATACTAGGCGGGGGGTGGGGGGGAATACTAGTGACCTTTCAGATTCTCAGAAGAGGAGCCATTTGGAGGGATGAAGTGATGGCAAGGGCCACCGTGGGACCATTACTGGGCAGCTGCAGAAGCATGTGGCAATGGCCACTGGCACTGAGGAACAAGAGGCCAATGAGAAACAGCCTGGAGTGACTCCTTCCATGCATCCCCTGGGTTTTTCACACTATTCTGTGTGGGGATTGGATGGATGCACGTCTCTAACAACTTTGAAGAGTCAAGTGTCAGGCTTCTCCAAAGCTCTACTTCCAAGGGGGAGAAAAGACTATAAACAAAGACTGTAAACGTCTCTATATCAAGGTCCACTTTGCCCTTGTGACGTGAATGTCAACTGTAGTGTGTAACCAGGAAGCTCAGATGTGGGCTGTGGTGCCTCCCAGTGTGTCTATGGATTTGGTCGGTGGAAGGCAAAGACAGTGCTGATCTATGAATACATTTTCTTTTTCATTCAGGCACTGCCTTTACTCAGTCAGCCCTGGCTTCCTGCAGCAGAGGTCTGGGCTGTAATAGAGCTGGTCTTATTTTTTATTAAGTTCATGAACTTTGAAGGAAGGAACTTGGAAAAAAAGGTCTCATTACCTCGGGAATGAAGACTCATGCTTCTTTTAAAGCCAGACATTGGTGTGGCCTTGCTTGTTAAAGACACAAATAATCTGGGTGTAAAATTGCAATGGAGTGGTAAGGAGAAAACAGGATGGCTTCTTGGGGTGAAGCAGGTGGGGTGGGGGAGGAAAGGTCAGTGAAAGGTCAACCTAAAATGGAGAGGTCCTGAGGAAAGGCATGCAGACTTCAACTGTGGCTAGACATTTGTATAGATTGACTTTGTGAAGATAGAATCTGCCCTAGACCCTTGCAGAATCTGGGATAATGGGAAGAACATGGTCTCTGGATTCAGATGAATTTGGCTTTAAATTTCAACTTGGCTACTTACTATAAGCTTCATGACCTACAATTTCCCAAACCTCTTGAGTTTCAGTTTCCAAATCTGTACAATGTAAAAGAATATCTACCTGGCAGGAGTGTTGAGGGGATTGAATGAGACAGTGCAGGAAAAGTGTCAGACACTGAGTTTATAAAGGGCAATGTGGTACAAGGCTTCCAAATTCACATTACTATTATTGTTAGTATTTTTTGCTGCAAAAAGCTTTATTGTTTCCATTTGGTCCAAGGCTTGGGAGAGGACTCCAGGACAGTTAAAAAGCTGTTCAGTGACTGCAGAGAGAGGCTTCAGGCAGAAGCACTGACACCAGAGGGGCTTCTCAAAGGCCGCTGGGCTCCAGAGGCTCCTAGTCATGCTTGAGGGTGGACCTTTTGAGGAAATACTTGCCCAGCCCCACCTGGGGACCAGCCAGCCTGCAGACGTTGGTCAGGTGGTCACCATCTTCTTGATGAGTTTCACCTGCTCATACAGGAAGCGGCTCTCCAGGAAGTCTGAGAGCTGGGGGTCTGTGTGGGCAGAACCCAGGGCATGCAGAGTGAAAAGCGCCTGGTTCAGGTTCTTCTCCATGAACAGGGTGGCTTCCACAGCATCCTGGGCTTTACCCCACTCATATTGAGATGGCTTCTGCAGGTCCTGGAAGAGGGCATGGCCGCAGCGCTCGTTTTGCATCTTCAAGAGATGTTCGGTGCCCTTGTGCTTCTCCTCAGCCAATTCATGGAAAAAGTCACCCACGCCCTCCAGAGCCACATCATCGTGGTGGAAATAGAAGCCCAGAGAGAGAGGTAGGTGTAGGAGGCCTGCAGATACAGGTTTACCAGGCGGTGGATGGCGGGCTCCACCTGGGTAGAATAATACTGAAAAATCCAGGAGCTCATGGTTGATCAGCAATAAGGAGCTAAGCTCAAAAAAATGGTGTTGGCTGGTCCCAGAGGCGGAGGATAGCTGACTGGTTGGTTCTGAAAGTTTTTGCTGGAAAAATGGTTGGCAGGTTGTCAGAGGCTAGAGAAAGGGGTGTCCCTGGGTCAGTTCTGCCCAAACACTGTTGAAGCAAGAGACACCGAGCACACTGCTCATGGTCACCTTCTTTAATGAAACATATCTTCGAGTTATCCAGTGCAGTGGTTCACACGATTTAATTATTAACTGACCAGGAGGCTGACTGCTGCACTGGAGTTTTCCTCCTCTGCAAAGTGTCGTCAGAGGAGTGCTAGTCATCAGGGCCCAGGCTAGCCTAGTGTTCATCAAACTTCTCTGTTGATGGGAATTTCCTGGGGGTACTTGTTAGACATTACAAGTTTCTGACTTCATCCCAGACCCATTGAATGAGGAGTTCCAGGGACCCAGGAGGCTGTGTATTTAACAAGAACCCCAGACAAGTCTTGTCATCAGAGAATTTGGGGAAACACCAGCAATCCTAGCTGTACCATTGACTGATTAGTGATAACAAGCTAGTTTTAAAATACATTTTAAAAATGTAAAGTAAAAATTTACTATAAAGATGATCTCTAAGATCCAGAGTTATTTATAAAACACCCTTTGACTGATATTTGGGGGAAAAGTGTATCATTATGCTTTTAGGAGAAAGATGCTCTTTCATTCCTCCCTGCCTTTGCTGTTACTGTTCTGTCTGAAATTCCCTATCTACCTTGTCTACCTGGCAAATCCTGCTTCTTCTTCAAGGGTCAGTTCAACAATCACATCCTTTGAAATGCTCCCATGATTCTCTCAGGTAAATCAGCAGCTTCTTCCTCTCTGTGACCTTTGTGCCTTTGTGTTATGTCTTTTGTAAGATGAATCACATCATATTATATGTTTGTTTTTATGTTTCTCCCCACATTAGTTTTTGCATATAAAGGTCAAGAGCGTGGGTTCTGGAATCAAAGTGCCTAGATTTGAATCTCTCTCTCTGAAGAGATCAGAGCAGACAAAACAGAAGAGATCACCTTGAATTGGGTGTTGGAGGATGAGCAAGAATTGTCCAGATGGAGAAAGGAGATTTCCAGTGAACAGCAGGTGCAAAAGTGTGGAGGTCACAGAAAAATACACTTTTCCCATCTTGAACCATTTTTAATGAGAAACTCATTTTTTGCAATAATATCTTTTAAGATCTTGAAAATTTTCCATTAAGTTACTTTTGGTTCTTTTCATTAGACTTTATTTACAAAGGCCATAAAAGGGCCTATTGTAAAACAATGTTTTAAATGGTTAAACCAAAGGGAGTCTGGGTTAGTCCTCAGATTCCCCTGTATGATTTTGCAAAGCATATGACCCTGCGTGTGAACGGCTTTGGTTGCAAACATGCCTGGTTCAAAGCATGCCTCTTCCATGTATCACTGGGTGGCTTTGATCAAGTTACTTAGCTTCTCTGAGCTTCTCATGTGTAAAATAGAAAATTAACACCCTTTCCCTCTACTCTCTCCGAGTTGAACGGGGCACTTAAAAAATAGATAACAGTTAGAAAGATTTTAAAATAATCTTGATAGACCAGGGCACTAGGCTAATACTATTTACAAGAAATCTTAAAAAGATAAATGTCAAGTCCAGAATTTAAGATTACACATAAAATGGAACTACTGGCTTGAGAAAAATGAGTAAGGTAGCAGCTCATGTCAGAAACACCAGAAAAAATTGTTAGAAATCAAGTTCAATTGACTCCAATGGGGTACTGGAACACTAAATATGTGCTTTTTACTTTGGCATCATAACTAGGTTGGCAAACATTTTTTAGCTGCGTAATGCCAAGTGTTGTCAGGGAAGAGTGCATTGGGATCCCTCATGCACTGCTGGTGGGAGTGTAGACTTATGCAGTCACTCTGTAGAATGATCTGGCACTACTTGAGCACATTAAGCTTGTATATGCCTGTGATCTGTCAGTCCCACTCTTTGTTTGTGGCAAATTCTGTAGATAGATTGGTTCAGCCAACTTCCTTCTACCTCACTTAGAACGTGATTTCCTGCACCCTAGGCGATGGAAAGGTAAAATCTATATTTTCCAGATGCCCTTATTGTTCAGGTTCCATTAATGACCTAGCTTCCTCCAAGCAATGTGTGTATGTGGTATTTGGAAGGTGGAAGTGATTATCGTGAGGCAGAGGTCTTGTTTCTGATGTGTCTGTTATTTTTGTTGGTACATGTGGTCACAAAGACTTTTAGGTAGCTGAAATTTATTTTTCAGAAGATGTAGTAGAGGGCCCGATATCTGGTCCTAACATGGTGAGTATCAAGAAGCTGGGAAATGGGCCTCCCTGCTTTCAAAGAGGTGGTGTTGGTTTCTAGGTCCTCTGGCCCATTGCTCCCTGGTGGGTCAGTTCTGCTGAACTACACCCTGGTGGGTGTAGTTCCAGGTGTCATTCCTGGAAACTTGGCCTAAATCCTGCTTTCTTCCAACCATTTAAAACTAAGAATTCACAGAAAAAAAAAAAAAAGAATTCTCTCTATTATATATATATATATATATATGTGTGTGTGTGTGTGTGTGTGTGTGTGTGTGTGTGTTTTGTTTTGTTTTTTGCTAAGCTAGCTCAAGGAGATTCTGGCAACTAAAACTGATCCAAGAGAATTTCTCATAAATGGGACGTGAGTGAGGATGCTCATCACAATATTATATGTAGCAGCTGGGAGAAGGAGGTCACCTCTTTACCGTCATTGAGGGGGTGGATTTAGAAAATGAGCTGGATGTACACTCAGGAATACTATGCAGAAATTATAGTCAAGGAAATGATTGTCCACATGGTGATGTGGACAGATCTTAATAGCCTTTAGTTATGTAGTTTATAGCATAATACCATTTATGCAAATTGAAATATACATGCATAAAAAACAACTACATGATTGACACTGACATAAACCCTCATCTAATCTTTCTCACATTAGACTGAGTGCCTAATCAGGAGGGAGAACTAAAAGTCAGGAATGCAGACAATGAGGAATAAAGAAACAAGGGGGCCTTGTACACAGCGACCCATGATCTTTGCACCTGAGATGGGGAAAAGAAAAGAAGAACCAATGTCATATATCACAGGAGAAAATCTTCCACCTCTATCCTGCAGCATAAATGTTTCTGTGCTATACACTAAGAGGGGCATTGACAAAAAACTAATGGCTATAAGGAGGGAAAGAGGATGATGAGGGGACTACACATGGGTCACAAGAGCAATGATTGAAGATCATGGGGTTGTTCAGCCTGGAGGAGAACAGAGAGGGAGATAGGGTGACCAACCATCTTGGTTTACCTGGAATTTTCCCAATTTTAGCACTGAAAGTCCTATGTCCCAGGAAACCCCTTAGTCCTGGGCAAACCAGGATGGTTGGTCACCCTAGGGAGACATTGCTGGTGTCTGCAACTATCTGAAGCACTTTCCTAGAGAGAGGAAGTAAAGATATGTGACTCTGTGTACCTTCAGAGGGCAGACTTTAGACCACTGGAAAGAACAAAGCTAGAGGAAGGAAATTTCTGGTTCAATTCGTTGAGGACTTTCTAACAACCAGCTGTGAAACAGTGAGCAGTTACTACTCTTGACCACTACCATTTAGTGAGTTCCTGCTGTTACCATGTCCAAACTCATTCTCCTCACTGCACGACAGGCCGGTAAATCGGGAGACCGAGGTGTTAGGGCAAGGAATAATGACTTTATTCGGAAAGCCAGGAGTCTGAGAAGATGGTGAACTAATGTCCTAGAGAACCATCTTACCCAAGTCAGAATTCAGGCTTCTTTTATACTAAAAGGAGAGGGAGTGTGGTTGACTGTTGCAAACTTCTTGGTGTTGGAATCCTTTGTTCTTACAGTTGTCCACATAGATCAGGTCATGATGTTCCTGTAAACCTCCAAGAAGACCAATGTTATTCTCTGTTCTGCAACTTTTTATTTCTATGTGAATGGAAATTGTTAAACCCTTAAAGGGCAGAGCCTTGAGAATGGGCTATCCTGTATATTTCAGGCTATAGGCTACATTCTTAACTCCAAGCAAAAGCAAAAGAATACAAAGGTAAAAGAAACAGATCCAATATGGAGTCAGATCTCTTCTTCCCTGTTACACTGCAAGGTACATAATAATCTCATTCAGTCTTCACAGTACTGTGTTGAACTTATGAAGAAACAAAATAACATTCCCAAGGTCAGACAATTAGGGGTTTGAACATAGGACTGTTTGACTCCAAGAAGCCCAGTCTCTTAACTAACACCTTTTAAGCTAATCTTAAGTGTTCTTTCTACTCCGAGATGGTAAAATTAAGTGCTACATTACATGTTACAGACTAACAATGCTTAGAAGTTCAGAGGTGAGGAATTTCTATGAAAGCCGGTCTAGTCAGGGATTAATTGTGACTTGATTTTGAAAACACTTGATTGTCCTAAGAAGTCTAGCAGCGGACACCATACTGAGAGTCTGCCTCTGGCTGGAACTCTCAATGGCACTTGATAAGGAAAGAGCTCTGAAGAGGTTTACAATGTGCTAACTACAGTAGCTCAGCACAGACCCACCTATTGTGGAGCATAAAAAAGCAGGTGCAGTTTCTGTTTCTAGATGCAGGATGGATAACCAGGATCATTACAAATGGGCTTAATAGTAATAATAGCTACCATTTTATTTTGGTACATATACTGTGTGCTAAGCATGGTGCAAAGTGCTTTAGACATAACCAGAGCCTAACATTGGAATATGGTAGTCAATAAATATTTGATAAGCAGATAATCTCATGTAATTTTCTCCTGCACAACTATACCTGGAGACTCTACACAAGCCTTCTTGGCCAGTCCTATTATTATGCCCATTAGATAGATGAGGACACTGAGGCTCAAGAAATCATATTGCTATGGTCATACTCTTTTATCTACTACTGTAGTAAAGATAGTAAGTTGGAGATATGTGGATTTACCTGCCTTTAACAGATCTAGCAAACCAGATCACATGCATTATTTTGTTGTATAATAGGTAAAGCCCAGTTTTTGCATATTTTAACATTACTAATCATTACATTTCTCCTTTTAGGTTTCAACCCATTGTTCTTGCCAGTGGAGGTATTTTAAAGTTTTGCTCTCATTTTTTCCCTTGATTTTATGTATTCATTGTTGGATAGATATACTTTAAACTTGATTGTGTCATCTACAATCGTTTCCCAGATCTTGTCTGATTACAAGTATTACCTGGGGCTCTTATTAACAACTGTGATTTCTAGGTCAGCCTCCTGAGATTCTGCTTCATTATCTGTGATAGCATCTGTTACATTATAGTATAATTAGCTATTTACTATGCAATGAGCTTCTCAAGGGAAAGCACAAAGCAAGGGCTCAACAGTTGCTTATTGAATGGATGAATGTATTTAATGGGCTTATCTTATGAATCTTTATCAAGTAATTTATACAGTTGTTAAACGGCAAAGGCAAAGAAGTGATGACAGTATTCTCCCTCCAGACTAATCTTCATACATTCATTAATACATAAATTTTACCAACCACAAATTTGTCTCAATGACATTGTCTTCCTGCTAATGTTTTTCTCTTTTCACATGGACATTATACAAGATTTGTCAAATGCTCGAATGGGAGAGAGAGTTTGGGAGGATTTATGATTTGAAAGACTATGTAAATCCCAATCATCACTTCTTTGCTTTTAAAATGCTCCTACATTTTACTAGTAATCAGTTACAAGTTAATCTGCTCATGGTCTTAAATTCACCTTTAGCTGCTTTTTGAAAAACTAACACTAGTATCCATCTCCTATCTGTGGCATTTCTCTAATTCTCCAATATTTTAGAAATTCCTCAAAATGTTTCTACTATTTCAATTCAGGGGCATACTTGAACTGGATTGGTTGAGTAACTTAGATGTGTTGGTTAGGCATTCATTATTCATTCAGTTTTACTGCCTTTGTTGAGTATCTACGGTCTGCCAGGTTTGTGCAAGATACCTGGGATATGGCACTGAATGGATATGGTTCTCACAGTCGAGGCAGGGCTAACAAAATTTAATCGTCAATTATATTATAATGGGGACTTCCCTGGTGGTCCAGTGGTTAAGACTCTGTGCTCCCAATGCAGGGGGCCTGGGTTCGAAGCCTGGTCAGGGAACTAGATCTTGCATGTCACAACTAAAGATCCCTCATACAGCAACTAAGACCCAGAGCAGCCAAAATAAATAAATAAAACTAAATAAAATAAATATTAAAAAGATTATATAGTGATGGAGGTAAATTCAGATTACTTAGAACAGAGAAGAGCTTTGACATCAGCGTGGAGTCAGAGGAATTTTCCCGGAAGAGCTAATCCTTGGGCTGGGGTTCGATGGACCTGGTGAAGCAGAGATGTGGGGGAGGAACATTTTAGGCAAAGGCAGAGCATTTGCCAAGCTTGGAGACCGGGAGGAATAAGGGGGCAACTGAGGAAGGGAATTGGCAGGAATCTTGGGCCTTCTCTCCAAGACCCAATGTAGGATCTTTTAGATCACATAATCATTCAATGATCATCCCTCTGTCCTCTAGTTGAACTCCAGGGGTGGGCAATTCTAGGCTCAAGAGGAAACTACCCACCACTAACAATATATTGGCATGGAATGGGAATTGTGTAGAAACAATATTACTCCAACCAGTGAGCTGGCAGATTCAAACAGATGCCTATGGGGCTGATGGGAGAGAATGAGAAATTTTATAAATTCAACTCTGAGGAAGCCCATATTCGTTTAAGTCTTATTACAAGCACATGCCTTATATAATCACACTAGTTAGTGCCGTGTGCTCCTTATCCATTTCACAAAGCTGTCTGGAAAGCTAAGATTTATATTTATCCATGGCTGCTCTGTCTGTAATCGAGAAGCTTTGCTTTTGACTCCCGCAGAAGTTTCCATTTAAATAAAAATAAAATTGAAATCAAATGCTGCATTAGAAGCTCCTCTGCTCCCTCTGCATTTGCTAATCACCCCTTCCCATTATTTAACCTCAGAAATCAGAGCCTCTGAAACTGATGAGTATAACTGCATACATGCCATCCATTTGTTTATTGACTCTGCTTATTCCCAAGCCCCCCTGTGAAACTGTCCCACGTGACTGTTTAATAGAGAAAAAAGTGTTTCTCAGGGTGTGGGCTTCAAACACTGTGCATAGGAATCACTGGGAAACTTACTAAAAATGAAGATTCCTCAGACCCCACACAGACTTTCTGCTTCAGAAGTTCTAGAGTTAATGTCAAGGGATCAGCATTTTAAATCGTCTCTGGTTGATTCCCATTCCCATTCACCTATTATGTGAATATACTGTGAGCACTGGCTGTGTACCAGTGCTGGGATTCAAAGTTGAATAAGACACCATTCCTGCTCCCAAGCCACAGTCTGGTGGGTGACAGATGAGCACCCCCATTTCATTCAGACTGATTAGTTCAAGGATGGAGCACACGCAGCATGAGTGGTGACACAACGGGATGTCTTGCCTTGGTGGTGGGTGATGGAACAGGGAAATTTTGCTATTAGTGAAAAAAATCAAAGGTTGCAAATATTTCTTAACAAAATGTGTATTAAGTCTGATTCTGGATCTTCCCATGTTATTTTAAAATATTGGTATTATAAACACATTCATATATACACAAAAATGGTGGGAATATAATAATAATAATGGTATAATAATAATAATGGTTCAATAATAGTACAATAATAATATAGTATAGCATAATACAGTTCAAGAGTATAATAAACTCCATATAACCAGTATGCATGTGTGGTATGTATGTGTGTGTGTGTGTGTGTGTATGTATGTATATATATATATATATCAAATTATATATATATATATATATATATATATATAAGTGACTTTGCCTCTCTTGCTTCATCACCTGCCCCCCACCCCAACTCCACCCAATTGTTTGTTTGTTCAAATCCAAGATCTCGTATCATTTCACTTGTGAATAGTCCAGGATATGTCTTATAGGGATATGGACATTTTCTGAGCTAACCATAGGGTTATCATCATACCTAAAGCAATTCACTATAAGCCCTCAGTGTAGTATTCAGATTTCTCCAATTATCTCAAGAATGTGATGTAACAGTGTTCACATCGAGATCTAAATAAACTCCACACATGCTGCATTCAGTTGTGTTTCTTAAGTCTCTTGTAGTCTAGAACAGCCCTTCTTTCCTAGGCCCTTTCCCTGATCCCTCCTCTTTTACGCCATTTTTCCTATGGAAGAAATCAGGTCTTAGTAGAAAATCCCACACTCTGAATGTGTCTATTTGTTTCATTGTGGTGTCATTTAACTGATTTACCTACTCTTTCTATTTACAGTAAACTAGAAGCTAGTTCTAAAGTCTTTGCTGAGAGTCGAGTTCAAGATTTTTTCCAAGAGCATTTCATTGCTGGTGCTATGTACTTCACACTGCATCACATTAGAAGGTGCAGAAAGTCTGATTGTACCATTTTAATGATGCTAATTTGATCAAGGGTTTCAGATGGTGGCAGTCTGATATCTCCATTCTAAATTTTCCTTTAAACTTTCATCTAATGGTGTCATCTACAGACAACCTTTGCTTGAATCAATTATTTTGTTAGGGGTTGAAAATGGGCACTTTTTCTAATTCTGTCATCCTTTCCCATGTCTTGGCTGGAATTCTTCTCTAAGGACACATTATGCTGATAAACTATGAGTATCTGTTTTCTCCGAAATATTTTCCATTGAGGAAAGGCAAGACAAATGGTTCTGTCCCTTTAACGACTGCTGTTAAGTTGAGTTGGTACCTAGTTACCACTGATGGTGAACACTGTGAGTGCTGAGCTTATTTATTTATTTTTCTATTGGGTATCCTTTTGAACATATGGGTTTTTATATGCAGCGTATTTCAAGACACTTGCCATGAGTCCTTTTATCACATCCTCAGTACTGTTTGATAGCTTCCCTACATTCTGGTACGAGTCTCTGGAAATTCTTTGCCCCAGATCTTAATCATCATCCACTTTTCAGAGGAGTCCCTGTTTCTTGTGGAAGGGAATGGTCTTTATAAGCCACAATTCACGTGCTAGGGATGCTCACTGCCATGAGGCTGTGATTGCTTCTAGACCTTTTTAGTGGGCAGAGCTAGAAAATACCTATTTAAAAAAATTATATTCAAGCTAATCATGGACAATCCAAATATAGTAATATAAAATTTAACTTAATTGGATTTACACTTGTTTCTCTTTTCTCATACACTAAAAATCTTGGTTCTTGATAAAATTAGCATAAATACTTCTTTGCTATATCTAGAATATATTCCTTTGTGGTTGGAGAAAACGTTTGATATGATTTCAATCTTCTCAAATTTATTAAGACTTGTTTTCTCTTTCAACTCTCACTTACTTGCATTCCAATATAATCTCTTGAGCGAGAGTTGAAGCAGTGAAGTTTCAGTTGGCAGCATGCTAGCTACCGTTTGTTGGGTGCTTATTATGTGGTGGGAAAATTTTAAATGGCTTATGTTTAAATGATTAACTCATTTAATCCTTATGCCAACTCTATGAGATGGGTACTATTATTATTCCCATGTTACAATTGGCGAAGCCAAGGAACCAAGACATTTAATAAGTTCCTCAAGTTCACACAAATGGTGAATGGCAGAGCTGGACTTTGAATTGATGCAGTTGGGCTGCAGAGTCCCTACTCGTAGCCATGAGAAACCCTGCCTCTCTGAAGCCAACTGCCCTAGGTCAGAGTAAACGAAGAGCTTGGGAAATCTAATCCCCACGGTTCTCCAGTCCCTACCCACCGCTTCTTTCTCCTTCAGTAACTCAGTTTCTGTTTCACTGACTAACTCTAGACCATTCTGTGCTCTCTGCTCACTATTGAAGATAGTAGGCGTTTCATAAACACTTTCAGATCTGCTTCTGGTCATTCATTCAGCAAACCAGTAACTCTGAAGCACAATCTGATTCATATGTAAACAGGAAAGAAAATCTATTTCTGTTGTGATTTTTAGGAAACTAGAGTATTCCAGCTTGACTGTAAGTTTTGTGTTTTTTTTTTTTTTTTTTGAGAACAAGTACACATTTCAGCACAAAAATATTCTTGTGCCCTACAAATCCCCTTCGGCCTTATTAAACCTTAGAATTAAGGCTGGGTGGTACAATGGAAAGTGCCTGGAAGACTTGAGTTCTCATCAGTCTTTTTTTTTTTTTTTTTGCGGTACGCGGGCCTCTCCCGTTGCGGAGCACAGGCTCCGGACGCGCAGGCCCAGCGGCCATGGCTCACGGGCCCAGCCGCTCCGCGGCATGTGGGATCTTCGCGGACTGGGGCACGAACCTGCGTCCCCTGCATCGGCAGGTGGACTCCCAACCACTGCGCCTCCAAGGAAGCCCCTCATCAGTTTGATCTTCACATAAAAGAAGCTGGGTGGAGGGCTTCCTTGGTGGCACAGTGGTTGAGAGTCTGCCTGCCGGTGCAGGGGACACGGGTTCGTGCCCTGGTCTGGGAAATCCCACATGCCGCAGGGAAGATCCCACATGCCGCAGAGCGGCTAGGCCCGTGAGCCATGGCTGCTGAGCCTGCGCGTCCGGAGCCTGTGCTCCGCAACAGGAGAGGCCACAACAGTGAGAGGCCCACGTACCGCAAAAAAAAAAAAAAGAAGAAGTTGGGTGGAACCCATCAGAGGCACTGACCACAAGGAATGCTTTGCGGCTGGAGGATTCTGGGCCCAAGTTGTAGAGGGAGAGTGTGTTCTCAGCACAACTTTACATGGCATAGCTTAAGTGATAGTGAGGGTAGCCAAAATCTTAACCAGGAAGGAAGGAAGAGCGGAACATTAAGAATCATATTAGGGCAAAGACAGCATGGGCAATGGTGAGAAAATAATAGGCAAAGTCAGTAAAAGTTAAATAGCAGGAGAGAGTCAGGTGCAAGTGATGGGCAAAGGGAACCATTCTGGACTAAGATGGTGGATGAAAGAGGACACATGCTGAAGTCTCATTTACATGGCACTTAGTGTAGATTTCCAAGGTGGCTCTGGCCGTTTAAAGGCTTGCTATACAAAATGTAATCCACAGATCCCCATCTCTGTCTCAGCTCAGACCTACTGGGTCAGAATCTCCTTTCAAACAAAATTGCCAGCTAGATTGAGGAGCCCAGTTCGGAGGGACTTTGACAATGGCACCTATGCAACTTAGAGAAGACCATTTCCCTCTCTGGGGCTCCAATTCCTCATTTCTGAAACAGACAGGTCACATTTAAGCTTTCAAAGTATCTTTTAAAAATTGGAATCTCCCTCCTGCTCTGTGCCACTGATGCCACCTCCTCCCCTGCCCAAGGGTAGAGCACAGCATGAAGGGGCTGGAGTGTTCTGGTGCCACCGTGGTGATGGAGATCCCTGAGTTGTCAAGGACTGCAAGGCCCGGGCCTGTCTGGTCCGCATGGCCCACAGGTTCAGCTGGACCACACGGAGGTGGTCCACAGCTTTCCACTGGGAGAGATGAACTGTTTCCTGATCAGCTATTGAGGGGCCACATGATACGACTCAGAGATGTGGGGAATTAGCTCCCCATGGGGTAAACCTTCATCAGTGGGAAAGGGAGACCAGGAGAAGCAAGGCAGATACATTTCTCTCTTTCCTCCCTTCTGGGGAGTGCTGAGTTGCAGTGTCTGTTTGAAAAGCCTCTGGAAATTGATAGTGGCTGAAGGAATGAACGTGCCTTTGCAGGATGAGCATCTCTTTGCAGCTCACCCTGAAGAGCGGTATCATAGCAACGTACAAATCACATTAGCTTACATATTTCTTTCATTCACTTCTGCTTTTCTTCTTCACCTTGACCTCCCTTGGCTTTCACCTCCAACTGGAAGTACCATCACTTTAATCCTTGCCTCAGACTGCTTTCTTGGGGATGAAGACAAAACTGAATGTCAAATACATCGTGCGGTTTAATCTCATGATGTATTTGACATCCCATTTTATAGAATATGTAGACAAATGATGTGCGTGAGTTGTCCAAGGCCATACAATTATGGAGTGCCAGAGCTGGATCTTTATCCTAAGTCTATTGGCCCCAAGTCCATGTACTTCTTTACTCATTTAAAAAAACTGAGATTTATGGAACATCAGTTGACATGCCGGTTTTTCCACTCAATCCTCACAACCACCCTGGGTGGTAGGGATCATTGCCCTCAATTTACAGATGGGAAAACCAAGGCTTAGAAAGTTATTGGATTTGCCTGAGGTCAAACAGCCAGTAAGTGGGAGAATTCAGACTTAGTCTGAGTTCTGCTTCATTACACAGCAGTTAACAAATAATCCCTGATGCCTATGTGCCTGTATAAGGGCTTTGCATCCACATTACTCTGACAGCTAAGGCTGATTAAATACTATGAAAATCACTGTGACAGACATCCTTCTGTACAAAAATCTCAGTGAAATGGCTTAAAGTGGTTTTTAAACAAATCTGTCTCATGGCTATGACTCTCATTTCACCAAAATGTTTCCTAAAGAGTTCTTTGTGGTAATGCAGGATCAAAGTGTGTCCCTTGACCCCTGCTTAAAAAGATAAACAACTGGAATTCTCAAAATACAATAATTCAGATCTATGGAATGGATTTTGATGTGTTGACTTCTAATCAACACCAATCTATTTGCATGGCCTTCTTTATTCAGCCCAGTCCCTGGTTCCCTTTCTGTGGATGGTACAGAATTATCCAAACAATCACTGTTGTTTTTCTCTTTATCTCTTCTTCATGACATGTCATTTGTAGGGAAAAAAGTACAGGGGGAAAAAATCCCCACCCCAGCTGGAGTGCTTTGAAAAGCTGGAGGTTTTGAGGTCTGCCCTGGGCTAGAAGAAAAATAAGAAAAAATGACCTTGACATGTGAAAATGACCTTGAAACAGATCCATAATCCTTTTCATCAGGGCAAAGCCTTCTACCATGATGGATATGTGGAATCATTCCTCACAGCCAACAGCTACAAGATGAAACTGAAGCCACAGCAGAATGTAACAGGTCAGGCTGATGGTTCCCTTACTGGCTGGGCCAAGAAGCTCCCCTTTTACACGGAGTCGAACAAGCTGCGCCATTTGTTGGTAGATGGGGGATGGCGTGTGTGCCTTTCTATATGAGCTTTCATCTGTCCCAGTAGCAGGCCTTATTGCTTGGATGTTGCACCAGCCCCCTATTTACTTTCCCTGCCTCCTGTAAATCTGAATGGTGTCAGGAAAATTCGAATGTCTAAGTACCTCATAAAAGGCCTTTCGTTAACTGACTCCTGTCTCACTTTCCAGTCTCCTTTGGTTTTGCTTTATACTCTTAACAACATGAGGCTTGTGCTGGTTAGCTTAAGTTATGTCGCAATAACAAACGAAATCTCAGAAACAAGGGCTCGTGTCTTGATTACGCTACATGTTCATTGAGTGTTCGCTGGGCCCTTGCCCTTTGTCTCTCACTCGCCAGCTGAGGGTCATGGAGGCTCTGCCAGTCACCCTAGCGCTGTCCAATATAGCAGCTATCAGCACATGTGGCTACTGAGCATTTGAAAACAGCCTAGCCCAAACTGAGATGTTCTGTAAGTGTAAAATTCACACGTAGCACAAAGCAAACATGTAGTATGAAAAATAATATAAAATATCTCAATACGTTTTGTTAGATGACACAGTGAATGATAACATTTTGAATATATTAGGTTAAAATATTTAATGTATTATTAAAATTAATTTTATCTATTTGTCTTTACCCTTTGCTTTTTTTGTGTGTGTGGCTAATATGACTACTAGAAAGTTTTAAATTGCATCTGTGGCTTACAGAAATGACAGCAGTCACTTCTGTTCACATTTCATAGGCCAACACCAGTCCCAGACCCCACCTAACTTCCAAGAGGCAGGGCAGTGCTGCCCTAACGTGTGCTTGAAAGGAGAGGAAGAGGAGATACTGGTGACCATCCTTAGTGACCACACGGAGGCCTTCTACACAAGACACAGATGCCTTTGAAAGGTTGTTCCTTTGGCTGAAAGGTCCTCCCTTCCCACAAACACTTGGCCAACTCGTAATTATTCAGAAAGTGGCTCAAATGTAACCTTTACTGGGAAGCCTTCCTGTACCCTTACCCACCCACTCACCCAACATACATACACCGTGTGGGGTTGATCACACTATTCTCTTGGTCTAACTTGACCTTGAGCACATCTCATCTGGTTTTACGATAAAATGTTCCTGCACATGTTGCCATGGCAAGGCGGGGGGACCTTTAGGACAGGCTCAGTCTCTCTCACTGCTGCACCCCCAGCCCCTCTCACACTGCCTGCTACAGGGTAAGCACTCAGTAAATGTTAATGACCAAATGGTTGAATGGATTGTGGAGCGTAGTTTACCAACCACTTTTATGTCTCCGCATCCCATGTGAGCCCCATGGCACCCATGATGGTAAGATTGTACTGGGTTTAGCATTTCCGCTTTACAGACAAGAAAACTGCGGTTCAGAGCCGTGCAGAGACTGGTCTAAGTCACACAGAATATAAATTGGAAAACCAGGAACAAAATACAAGCTTCCTAGTCCAGTGCTTTTTCCTCAAATTGCCAAATTGCCTTTTATTTCTAAGGATATTAAAAAAAATTTTTTTTCTTCCAGTTTTATTGAGATATAATTGTCATAGAGCACTGTATAAGTTTAACGTGTACAGCATAATGATTTGATTTACATACATCATAAAGTGACTATAACAAAAAATTTAGTGAACATCTGTCATCTCATACAGGTACAAAATTAAAGAAATAAAAATAATTAATTTTCTTGTGATGCAAGCTCTTAGGATTTACTCTCTTAACAATTTTCGTATATAACATACAGCAGTGTTAATTCTATTTATCACGTTGTACATTGCATCCCTAGTACTTATTTACCTTCTAACTGGAAGTTTGTACCTTTTGACGGTCTCAGGCTATTCTTGAAATGGCAGATTTGGATCTGCTTAATGTAACACAAGTGACAATTCTTTCTATGTCCTCGACATCTTCACACTCAATATTTCTTTCCACTCATCTATCTGTCCCTCCATCCATTGATTTCACAGATATTTATTGAGTACCTACTATGCCCCAGGGACTGCTTTCATGAATAAAGGCTCTGGAATCAGACTGGATCAAGTAGCTCTGCCACTTACTACTTGTGTAACCTTGGATGTGTTTAACTATCTTTGCCTCAGTTACTCATCAGCAAAATGGGAGTTAAAATGACTCTTTCTTCACAGGGCTGTGTTGAGGATTTTCTATTGCTGAAGATTTCATACCTTAAAAATCGTCCCTATTTATTATTTCAAAGGTGCACCTCCTGGCTCAGTTGGTTCTCTGCTCCGGGCTTCACATGGCTGAAATCAAGGGGTCAGTAGCGCTGTCTTCCTTCCTGGAGGACATGGGAGAGAAATCTATTTCCAAGCTCTTTCAAGTTGCTGACAGAATTTAGTTCCTTGTGGTAGTAGGACTGAGGTTGCCATTTCCTTTCTGACTGTTGGCCAGAAGTCGTTCTCAGCTTCTAGGGGCCACTTGCACTCCTTGTGTCACTGCCCTCTTCCTCTATTTTCAAAACATCAACATGTCAAGTCCTTACACTTCAAGACCTCTCCTTATGCCTCATTTCTCCTGCCTCCAGCTGGAAAAACTCTCTGCTTTTAAGGTCTTATGTGATTAGATTGAGCCTATCCAGATAATCCAGAATAATCTCCCCATCTCAAAATTCTTAACTTAATCGCATCTGCAAAGCCCCTTTTGCCATGTAAGGTAATATTCACAGGTTCTAGGGATCAGGGCATGGACATCTCTGGGGGACATTCTTCATACCACAGAGAGCAAATGAAAAAAGGCATCTAATACACTTAATAACATGCCTGGCCATATGGTAATCACTCAATAAGTGTTAGGTATTATAATTACAGTTGTGTTACTAATTTTGTCTTTAGCCCTATGAGTTAAGTCAGGGAAGAGAGTGTTACCCTATATTATGGACAAGGAAATAGATACACAGAGATGTGAGCTCTCATGGTAGGGAGCATCACTGTTTTTCATCTTTGCATCCCTAGTGCCTAGCATAGCATCTGGTAAACAATAAAAATCACTACTTTTTGAGGACTTGCTGTATTTCAGATGCCTTGCAAAAGTGTTTCACATTCCCATAACAGGCCTGTAAGATGGGTATTGTTAACCCATTTTATAGGGGGGAAATGGAGGGTCAGAGGAATTAAGTGAGATCTCAAGGTCCCAGAGCTTGCAGGTAGTGAAGCTGAGTCTTGAACCCGACTCTTTAATTGTAACTCTTTCTGCCCCTGCGTGCTGGCCCACTTGTTTGCTTTACTTCAAGGGACCTGGCTAGTCGCAGGCCCTGTCCCACCAGCATTGTTATTTTAATCTTTTAATGATGGACTGAAATTCAGAGAGTTTAAAATGACTCACCCAAGGCCACCCAATGGCAGGGGTGGGAATCAAACCCAGGTTGAGCCTAATGCTTAGGTCCTTGCTCCTCCCACCACTGTGCTAGCAGGGCAGGGGCTCAGCGCACTTGTGTTGAATGAAGGAAGCTGTCTGTTCCAGGCCCGCCTCCATCTCCTTATTTCCTATGAAGGACAGTCAAGGGGTGCAGTGGACCTCATGAAATGGGAGGGCAGCTGGTCTCTGGAATGTTAAAAATGATGGATATTTTCCTCTGGGAATGAGAATTCTGTGAAAGGACCAGGATGCAGTGGTCTGGGCCTCTGTTTTCTCTTCCGGGATTTGACTGTGGGCCATCGTGGAGTTGCCCATCATGCTGGTAGGATGATTACTAGATGATTCTTCATTGTTTGGGTTTCTTTTTAAAAGGACAATTAAAGGCCCAAGAAAAGGTATTTGGGAGGCTGTGAGGCCCTGATGTTGCTTAACGGCTTTGTGAGCTTTTCTGTCTCATTTCTGTCCATGAAAATGCAGTCAGGCTAAAGACTCTGGTACCTCCATTCAGAGAAATGGTTTCAGGAGGTTTTAGTGATCAAGAAGGCAAAAGCAACATTGTGTCGGTTGTTACTGATTGACGTAAAACAGGCTGAAGGTTGTTAACCTCTGAAATCTCAGTAAGGTGTGTGGGGCACTGACTGTTTATTGGTTAAGGTCACAGTTATGGAAGTCATCAGACTCTGGTTTGAATTCTGGCTCTGTTATTTACCATGTGTCCTTAGATGACTCACTTTACCCCTCTGATCCTCAGTTTCCTTATCCCTAAATAAGGATAATAACATCTAACTGGTAGGTCCATTTGGGAATTGCATGATAAAATGTAAGAACAGTGACTAACTCTGTGTCTGGCGCAGAGATGCTTGGTAAAGGCCACTCTTCTCCTTTTCCCGGAGGGCAGGGTCCACAGAAAAACAGTAGCAGAGCAGACTGGCTCTTACGCCAGAGGCTTTAACCCAGATCCTAACTGACTGAAAACTTGAATCCTCTCCTCCAAGCCTCTGCCCCATTCATCATCCTCACTTATTCCCACTTCTCAACCCAGTGGAGACATTTTCTGAACTGTAACCATGAAGTAGGTTGCATGAGGCAGACCCATCTCCTGGCATCTGTCTCCATTGCCATGGCCCAGTTTAGATCGGTAGCCTTGACCTAGGTAATTACAAACCATTCTTAACTGCTTTCCCTGTTGTCTTAGCCATACACCACTGCTGGAGCTGCATGCCTAAAAATAATATTACCTTTTTAAAGGTTCTTTACCCAACACCCAAGGCTGAACTCACTCCCCGCTCACAGTGGGAATAGGGTCTCTATTTCGCTTATCCCACTTTTACCTCCTAGCACTGAGTGAGGGGTGTGATCTTCCCCCCATATCTTCGGAATGTAAACAGTCCATCCACCCCTCTGGATGCTCTGGGTTCTCTTCTGGAATCAGCTGGGAATCAGAAGGTCTGAGGACTGCATGGTCAGGACACCTTGTGGAATCAAGCTGTGTTATTTCCTCCCTGCTCTGCTTCAGGGATGCTGTTATGGCGTGAATTGTGTCTCCCCCAATTTATACATTGAAGTCCTAACCCCCAGTGCCTGTATTTGGAAATAAGGCCTTTAAAGAGGTCAATTAAGGTAAAATGAGATCATATGGGTGGGTTCTAATTCTGTATGACTGGTGTTTTTATAAGAAGAGGAGATTAGGACACAGCCATGCACAGGAAAGACAATGTGAAGACAAGGTAGAAGAAAGCCAGTTAAAAGCCAAGGAGAGAGGCTTCAAAAAACAACCCTGCCAACACCTTGATCTTTGACTTCTAGCTTCCAGAGCTGTGAGAAAATAAATTTCAAATAAATTTCTGTTGTTTAAGCCACCCAGTCTATGATATTCTCTTATGGCAGCTCTGACAGACCAATCCAGACCCCACGGTGAATATGTTCACTACATCATGTCTTGCCTCCTGTGTGAAACTGGTGGAAGAAATTCTTTTGGAACTGTCCTGGGGAAGTAATTACAAGTTGGTTCTCCTTTTTGCTTTGGCTGCCAGGAAACTGGACGTGAAACTTGAAGCTAATCCAACATAGCCACGTGAGACTTTATGGTCTGGGTTTCTCTGTTCTTTCCCCCCATATTAATCAATGATTCTTATGTATATTTTCTCTCATTCTCACTCTTGATGCACAGTTTCCCAGTCATGGAAAGAATTGCAATTAAAAATAAAGTGGCTGGATTGTAGAAGTTGATGCTGCAGGTAATTATCATAATAATGATAATAAGTAACACTTACTGAATAATTGCTATGGGTGAGGCATTGTTCTTTGTTCTTTATTTGTATTATCTCATTTAATTCTCACACAAACCCTATGTGGCAGGTGCTATTATTGACCCCTTTTACAGATGAGGAAACTGAGACTTGAGAAGATAAATTATTTGCCCAAAGTCACATAGCAAGGAAGCAGCCATGACAGCCTTGGAAGATGGGCCAGTCTGACTCCAGAACCCAAGGCCTGAACTATTACACACTCAGCAAAAGGAAAAAGACAGGACCTGTTCAAGCTTTGAGCAGCTCATCTTTGCTTATGAGGGAAGAGAGATGTGGTTTAGGTAGGAGGTTGCTGAGGCCTGGTTTATGTATTGGAGCAGCGAGGGGAGCCGATGGATCTGAGCGAGGCAGAAGGCTCTTCAAGGCTCCAGAAGCCTCCCTGATGTCTCACTGTGCCCTGCAATGAGGGCACACGAGCAGAGCCAAGGAAGTTATTTTAGCTCTGGGAGCTTCTTCGTACACATCCCACTCTCCCCTGCAACTTGAAGCTTCAGCCAGGCCAATTATTTGCAGCCCCATTACACTGCCAACTCATGCACCCTCCCATCCCTGGGTGTGAATATCCTTCTTGTCGTTCACCCCCAAGCTTCACCTGGGAGACTCCAGTCCATTTTTCAGGAAACAGCTCAGAAGTTCCTGCCTCTGGGGGCACTTTCCTGGGTTAAGTACCTCTGTCACATTCCCCAAACTTGCAACTTGCTGTCTTTCTTTCACTTTCCTGTTGTGCTGAGCACATTCTTAAAGTGGCCTCTTTATTACTCTACCATCTATTCTAGACTGAGATTCTGGGGGTAGGGACTGTGCTTTACTCACGTTTACATACTGCACTCAGTTTGATCCAGTGCAGGGGCTTCATAAGGGCTTGTTGAGTGAATGATTTTATGAATGTGAGATCGGCGCATGCAGAGTCTTCCTCCGTGAAGACTTGTCAAGCAGAGAATTCAATCTCTTCGGCACCGGTATTCAGATGACTGTACAGCGTTATTTCACTGCGTGTGGTCTCATGCAAAGCCTCATTGTGAAACGAAATAGAGTATAAAGAAACAAGCAAGCAAATAAGCAAGTATATGTAACTCACATTTGCATAATGCTTTACAGTCGAGGAAATCCTTTCTGGTAGATTATCTCAGTGGGTATAGCATCCTCATTTTATAGACAAGAAAAGAGAGAATGACTTTGCTCAGCGTTGCCCAGCCCTGAGGTGGTTTGGGTGGGCTTCAATCCAGAACCGGGACCTATGGATCAGACAGGTCCTGGGCATTAAGCTTATCTTAATCACTTATGAACCTCATTGAAATTCAATTTCCTCATTCCTACAATGGCAATAATAATAGAAGCTAGGGTAGTTGTGCAGATCAAGGGAGTTACGTTAGGTACAAAGTATCCATAAATGCTTGATGAGTTAGTTAATATACAAATTGACTCTGTAGAATGTTTTGCAACTAAACGTCAGGCTGTAAGAAAGCATTGGAATTCCTTATGTGTTCCTGACCAAGCTTATTCTTCCCTCTAACTTTCTGCTCATTTACTTTCCTCTAGATCTTGCAGTTGCTAAGATCCTTAGTTCTTGCCACGTGGACTTTATTTCATGATTCTTGGCCTTGCTTTGGACTCCCACTCTCCCCGAGCTCTTTCTCTCCAAGACTTGTTCTTTTGCTGATTTGGAAAACTTTTTTTTCTCCTCTTGCACAACTTCTCGATTCCACAGCTGTGACACCCCCACCCGGCAGGGAGCTCTGCTGCAGAGACAGAACTGGCTTGGGGGCCTCAGCCAGGAACACAGAGACCTCACTGCCTTGGCCCAGCGGAGAACACCTTCCTCTGATTCTAGGCAATGCACAAGAGAGGACCTGCATCATTCCAAAGCCAACATTTTTCAGGCATTGGACAATTTGATGGTGGAGTTCTTCCCCCACTCCCATCTGGCCTTGTTCATTGGGATCTGTCAAATGGCCTTGGGGCCAGAAGGACTGCCAGATTGGGTAATTTTCTCAGAAAAGAGCTATAAAGATGAGGGCTTCCAATGTGCTTTCAGCATGAATCATAAGTCACGGGCACCGGGGCCAATGTGAAGCACATGTCCACCAGTGGGTGTGGGGCAAAGCAAGGACAGGGTTAGGTGGGACCTCCTTGGGGCTGTCAGATTTCAAAGGAGAGTTCTGCACGTGTGAATTGTTAGCACTCATTTTAGGTATTTCTACCAGCACTTTAGATTGAATTCATAATAGTGTTAAGTCAACAAAGAATTATTGAGCCTTGAAACAGATAGATATGGTCTTGGCAGTCTAGTTGGAAAGATAGACACGTAAAGTGACAATTACAATGCAGTGAGAGATGTATGGACACCAAGGGGGGAAAGTGGCAGGGGGATGGGGGTGGTGGTGTGATGAATTGGGCGATTGGGATTGACATATATATACTAGTATGTATAAAATAGATAACTAATAAGAACGTGCTGTATAAAAAATAAATAAAATAAAATTCAAAAAACAAACAAACAAAACAATACAGTGAGAGAGGGGCCATGGTGAGGGAAGTACAGGGTGGTACAGGATGCTGCAGGAAACGCCCTCAATCCGGCCTTAGTGGGGTTGGTGAAGTAGAGGGTGACAGGTGTTGGGAAAAGCTTGTCAGAGGAATTTTTCATGTAGCTGAGATCTCAGGGATGAGTAGAAATTGAAGAAGGGAGATGAAGTGTAATCCAGGAGGAGGACACAATATATGCTAAACCCTGGAGGTGAGAGAACATGGCTTATTTGAGGAATGAATGTAATTTCCCCCATGGGCCTGGGGTAAAGATGAAGTGAGCACAAGTGAGAGGTGAGGAATCTCACTCCCCACTTTTCCTCTCTTCTCTGTATTCCAACTCATGTCCAGGTGAGGTTTGCATGAGGAAAATGTGCACAAGGATATGTCAAATGGGAAATTCCTTACCATCATAGATTCATACACTCTTTTTAAAAAATTATATTGGAGGGCCTCCCTGGTGGCGCAGTGGTTTAGGGTCCGCCTGCCGATGCAGGGGACACGGGTTCGTGCCCCGGTCCGGGAAGATCCCACATGCCGGGAGTGGCTGGGCTCGTGAGCCATGGCCTCTGAGCCTGCGCGTCCGGAGCCTGTGCTCCACAATGGGAGAGGCCACAACAGTGAGAGGCCCGCGTAACGCAAAAAAAAAAATTGTATTGGAGTATTGTTGATTTACAATGTTGTGTTAGTTTCAGGTGTACAACAAAGTGAATCAGTTATACATATAGATGTATCCACTCTTTTTTAGATTCTTTTCCCATATAGGTCATTACAGAGTATTGTGTAGAGTTCCCTGTGCTGTATAGTAAGTGCTTATTAGTTACCAGTTTTATATATAGTAGTGTATATATGTCAATCCCAATCTCCCAACTTATCCCCCCCTCATTTTCCCCCTGGTAACATTCTTAAATTTATGAGGGGATTTTAAAAGCCACCCATCCAAGCCCATGTTGTAGGTCCTGTCACTTCTTCATTGTTTATGTCTCTGTTGACCACAGAGGTCTGAGCCCATTCATTCATTTCTCATGTGCGATACAACTCTTGAGTACTCACATGACTCTGAATGACATTTTAAGAAATTTAAACTTTAAATTTAAACTTTAATTCAATAAAGTGACATCAGAAGTTTTCAAAGGAAGAACAGAGAGGAATAAGTTGGTAATATGAGAGAAAATGGACTGGATGCGGTGAGTCCAGAGTCAGAGAAACTATCTGGAGAGCAACGTCAGTAGTCCAAGGTAGAGAAAATGACCACATGAACCAGAGCATTGACCAGGGGATGGGCAGGGAGGAAGATTCTGAAGAGATGGCTGAAGAGGGGGGGTTATATAATAATCTCCATCAGACTCACCTGCTTGCTTCTTCATTAACCAGGGCAGTGGTCCCCACCCCTGGTTACACATTAGAACCTCCTGGCTGCATCTCAGATCAATGGAATTAACATTGTTGAGGGTAGTGCCCTGGTCCCCTTTGTGTGGACACAAGGATCATCTTGAGAATGATTACCTTAGGGAGAGTTCTCCAGGCCTTTGCTCTCTGGATTGGGAGATGTGACTCTTATTTACATCAGGAAAGTTAGAAAGTTAGAAAGGGGAAAATGCACTGTTATATGGATGAATGGGTACAGTGTGTTAATAGCCACTATACTTAGGATTGTTATATAATTTATTATCCAGACTGGAACACTTTTAACTGGATGTACCACTGGTCTGCACGTGCAGACTGGGACTGCCACAGGCAAACAAAGGCACATGGCAACCCTGTCTATATTCTGTCACCAGTTCCACTCCTCCCATTTGCTTTAGAACCTTCCCCTCAATCAAGCTTACACACCATTATTCACAAAACCTTGTCCAGATCACTGATTTCTACATTGTTAAAACTGATAGTCAATTGTCCACATTTTATTTGGCCCAACAATTGGCGTAATTGATCCCTTCATCACTTGGTTATACACCACACCCCCTTGGTTTTTCTCCTAGCTTGCTGGCTGGTCTTTCTTTGTGTTGGTTCCTCATAAATTCTTGACCTCCTTAATATCAGGTTCAGCCTCAGGCCCTCTTTTCTTATCTGTCTTTACTAACCCCAACTTTGATTAGGTCATTGTGGGTTGAAATGTTATCATGAGGTTGACACATCCCAAATTTATGTTTCTAGCTCTGGCTCCTTCAGTGAACTGCAGACTTTTCTTTCTAATTGCCAACTTGACATCTCACCTGGATGATAAAAATATCTCAGACTTCAGTTTCCCACAACAGAACTCCCGAATCCCCCTTGTTCTCCCACAAGATCTATTTTTCTCATAGTCTTCCACAGTGAGATATCACCTCACACTCATTAGGATGGCTACTATCAAAAAAACAGATAACAACAAGTGTTGGCAAGGATGCTGAGAAAAGGGAACATTTGTACATTGTTGGTGGCAATGAAAATTGGTATAGATGCTACAGAAAACAGTATGGAATTTCCTCAAAAAATTAAGACTGGAACTAACGTGTGATCCAGCAATCCTTCTTCTGGATATAAATCCAAAGGAAATGAAATGGATCTTGAAGAGATATCTGTACGTCCGTGTTGGCTGGAACATTATTCAAGATATAGAAACAACCCAAATGTCCACCTACAGATGAATGGATGAAGAAGCTGTGCTATATACATAGTGGAATATTAGTCAGCCATGAGAAAGAAGGAAATCCTGCCACTTGTGACAGTATGGATGGACCTTGAGGGAATTATGCTAAGTGGTTGCAGGGGGTGGTGTGTGGAATGGGAAGATGTTGGTCAAAGGATACAAAGTTCCAGTTATAAGATGAATAAGTTCTGGGGATCCAAAGTATGTCATGGCGACTATAGTTAACAGTACTGTATTATATACTTGAAAGTTGCTAAGACTGTAGATCTTAAATGTTTTTGCCAGACACAAAAATGGGTAATTATGTGAGATGACGGAGGTGTTAAGTAACCCTATTGTGGTAATCATTTCTCAGTAGATAATGGGTATCAAATCATCATGTTGTACACCTTAAACTTACATACTGTTATATGTCAGTTATATCTCAATAAAGCTGGGGACACAGCTTTCTCCACAACAAACCCTTCCATCTAGTTGCTCAGACTAAAAAACTTACCACCTTTCCTGTGTCCTCTCTTTTTCTTATACCCACAGTTCATATGTCAGCAAGTGCTTTCAAAATAAATTCAGACTTTGTCCACCTCTTAGCCCACATCAGCCAGCACTCTGTCCTGAGCCTCCATCATTCCTCGACTAGATTATTGCACAAATTGGTCTCTGTCTGCTTCTGTTCTTGCTCCCCTACTGTGTCTCCCCAACACCATGACTATTTTACGTTTTTAAAATACATGTCAGTTGATCTCATTTTGCTGTTCAGAACCTTCCAACAGCTTCCTATGTCACAGACAGGGAAGGTCTAAGTCCTTACTATGACCTTTCAGGCTCTACACACTTTCACACCCCATGTCCCGCCATGTCTGCTACCACTCTGCCCCTTCACTTACGCTCTTCTACCCACACTGGCCTCAGACTTGATCCTCAGACATGACACCCTGGGGCAGATGGTCATTTCCTTTAACTTGGATTATTGGCATTGCTGCCACCTTGGGGCCTTGGTACTAGATATTCCCACTGCCTGGAGTGCCTTACACTCATATCTGCCTACTCTTTTATTTCCTTTGAGTCTTGCTCCAAAGTCACCTTTTATTAGAGTCTGTATCAGAACACTCCTTAAAATATCCCCTTACCTCCAGGAGGCAATGTATTCTGTATCCCCCTTTGCACTTTATATTTCTCCATAGTATCAATATTTTTCACCACCTGATGCACTTCATATTATACTGAGTCTCCTGCTCACTTAAATATAAATGCTGTGAGGGCAGAAATATTTTATTTTCTATTGTTTTGTATCCCCAGTGCCTAGAAAAGTGTCTAAAATATGATAGGTATTCAATAAACATCTGATGAATAAGTCAATCATCAGATTTGGGGGGAAGGCTGTAGTCTGGTTTTCAAGAGGACAGTATCTTAATGCTCTCCTAGTGACCCACCACAGGAAGTGAGGAACAATATAAAGGGATCTCCTGGGTGGATATATCAGGACATTTAGTCCAGCAAACATCTATCGAGTGCTTACCTTCTGTCGGGAACAGTTTCAGAGCTGCTTCTGACCTAGAGGAATTCACCAGCTACTGAAAGATATGTCGATAGAAACTGTGGCGTGAAGAAGAATGACTTATGTGCACAAAAAGAACGTATAAGCATGTGGAGTGGCTGCAGGAAGGGAGGAGAGATTCCTTCAGAGGAGGAGGGTACCTTACCACGGAAGTTTCCATAGAGAAGATGGCATTTGAGTTACAATTGAATCAGATGAGAACTTCAGCAGAGGGAGAATGGAGGACAGGGCAGAGCAAGGAAATAAGAAAGGGCAGGACCTGTGTCTGGTCAGTGGGGAATGGCCTCTTCGATGCATGACTGCGTCAAAAAGTAAATGGGCAGATTTACCGGGAAATAAGTACAGACAGATGGCTGAAAGCCAGATCACTTCGGGGAGGGGGTGGTACCTGCTGAAGAATTTGGCTATTTTTCAGTAGGGAGCCCACTGCATTTTAGAGACATTAAGTGATGTAACTGACTTTGTAACATAATAACTCTTAGCCTGAAAAACTAAAGAGACCAGAAATTTTGAGACAAGTTGGGAGACTGTTTCCCAGATAAGAGATCATGGAATGGAGAAGAGGCTTCTGCTTGCCCGTTTTCTTCACCTTTCACCTACCTAAATCCTTACCACCCTGAAGGCCTAACGATTCTTCTAGGAGACCTTTCCACCCCGCTTCTCTCCATCCATTTATGTGCCCTTTATCTGCTCATTTGTTCATTCAGTTAGCTTACAAATGTTGATTAAGCATCTGCTCCTTTCTGGAACTGTGCCAAGTGTGCTGAGACTGTAATGAGAAATAAAATGGTCCTAGATTTCGTTAAGGGCTGGGAAGGAAAAGAATAGAGGGACACAAGGCAATAAATAATGGGGGAACGTCATTCAGTTTGTGGTAGGCAAGTTTTCCCTGAGGAAGTCACATCTGGGTTCTTTGAATGAAGAGTAGAAGTTGGCCAGGTGAAGAGAGGAGGGGAAGGCTGCCCCAGGAAGAAGGGACATGTGTGCGCTGGCACTGCAGCGGGAGGAATTTCATTGGGCTTTCCTGACAGAATGTGAGCCCTGAATCTTAATACCCAGCAGAGCACCTGGGGCATAATAAGTGGTTAGTAAGTATTAGTTTAATGAATGGGTGAAGGCATGAGCCAAATAGAACTATGACTGGCTATTTAATAGACACCCCAGAATTTGTTTAAGTCCAATGTGGCTTCATTCCAATGTAGCTTGTTGAATTATTGATCTGGGCAATAACATTTTTCACTCCTGTTCTCAGGTACAATCTGGTATTAAATGGGAAAAAAAATCTTGTTCAGGCTGTTTGATCGCTGAATCATTCTTCTTGGAAAGCAGAGAATAAGAGGGGCTGAGAGCTAAAACAGGTTTTGTAGATTGGCTCCCCAAAAGCTTCATTATACACTGAGACCTAAAGAGATGCAGTATCTCACCTGTGGTTGCTGAGTGGTTACGTAACAATGGTGGAGCAGGCTGTTGGAGGCAAGAGGAACTTTTCAGGGTCTGAACAGTAGTTCCTCAAGTCTCAAAAGGCAGAAAAAGAGCCCTAAGGGGCTGGAGGAGGGCTGGTGGTGGCAAATGCTAAAACAGAACAAAACAAAACAAAAAAGCAAGTTCTGGATTTGGGTCTTAAATAAAAGGAACTAAAGAGGATCTGTTTTTTCAGATATGGCCAACAACAAAGGTTGTTGTTTGTTTGCACAATTTGTTGAAAAGACTAGTCTTCTTGACAGAATAGCCTTTGCACTTGTATGAACAATCGTATATGTATGTATAGATAGATAGATATATTCATCTCCTTGTATCTTTGGACTCCATTCTATACCATTGGTCTATTTGTCTATCTTTATGCCACTACCACTGCTTTGATTAATGTAATGTATAATAAGTCTTGAAATCAGCTAGAGGAAGTTGTCCAACTTTCTTCTTTTTAAAAGTTGTTTTGGTTTATCTAGATCCTTTGTGTTTTCATGTGAATTGTTTGTTTAAACATCTTTATTGGAGTATAATTGCTTTACAATTTTGTGTTAGTTTCTGCTGTATAACTAAGTGAATCAGCTATATGTATACATATATCCCCATATCCCCTCCCTCTTGTGTCATATGAATTTTTGAATCAGTTTATCAATTTACTTAAAAAATTCTACTGGAATTTTGATTGGGATAGCTTTGAATCTGTCCATCAATTTGGGGAGAATTAACATCTTAATACTGAGTCATCCAACATATGATTACAGTAATCTCTTTGTTTATTCAGGTTTTCTTTAACATCTCTCAGCAATGTTTTACCATTTTCTGTGTATAGATATTACACAGCTTTTTCAGATTCATACCTAAATATTTCATGTTTTTATGCTATTGACAATGATATATTTTTAAAATTTTAAATTTCTGATATTTTATTGATAGTATATAGATATATAATTGATCATTGTACGATTGATCTTGTACCCTTCAGACTTACTAGTTTCACTCAGTTCTAATAGCTTTTTTTTTTTGTAGATTCTGTTAGATTTTCTATATAGATGATCATGTCATCTGTGACTAAAGTCAATTTCACTTCTTCCTATCCAATCTGGATATCTTTTATTCCGCCCCCCCCTTTTTTTTTTTTTTGGTTAGGAATCTCTCAATTGAGGCAGGAAACTGAGGCAATTGTGAGACTCAACTTGTTTGTTTCCTATATCTCAGTGACCATTATCCTTTTTGGCCTGATACTCAGTTCCTTGGAAAGCATTCTTTCATACATATATGAAACTATATGTAAATAACATATTTATATAGTGTGTTTCTCGGTTGTATCCAGCGGGAGGGTAAATACAGTCCCTGTTGCTCCATCTTGTCCAGAAGCAGAAATTCTTCCCACTTGGATTTAAGATAAAGACAAAAGATAAGATTTAAAAAATAATATTCAGACCCTTTGTCAAGCTCATAACCACTGCCCAATGAGCTTTCTGAGCCCACTGTGCTTAATTTCTCATGAGAGCAGACCAAGGATGAAGAGACACTGTTACTAAAGAGAAGGCAAGGCCCAAAATATCTAAATTATTTTCAAGGCAATAATTAGTAGCAAAAACAGTTCAGAGAATGTGTGTAGGCTTTCATGGTTTATAAGATGCTTTTACCTTTATGGACTCATCTGGCCCTCAGAGCATCATTGGAAAATAATGGGAGGAGATTATCCCTACATTGTTTGTAAGGAAATGAAAGCTCAGAGAAGTGAAATGAATTTCCCTAGAACATATGGCTAAGGAGAGGAGACATGGGGCTGCTACTTGAACTCAGGACTATCTGACTTATTGTCCAACTCTTTATAAAAATGTGTTATGGAGAATTTCAAGCATATGCTAAAGTAGCCAGGACTGAATAATGAATGCCCATGTACTCATCACCTAGGTTGGACAGTTATCAACTCATGGATGTTCTTGCTTCATCTGTACTATCCCCATCCACTTATTCCCACTCTGTTTAAATAAATCTCAGCTATAATATCAATTCACAGGTATTTGAATATGTACCCTAAGAGCTAAGGAGTTTTTTAAAAAAATACATAAATATAATATGTTCAATTCACACCTAAAATTAGCTTTAATTTCTTAATTTCAGTATCCTGTCAGTTTACAAATTTTCAATATGACAAAAATGTCATAATTTTTAAAGTAGTTTATTTGAATCAGGATCCAAATAAGTTCCACGTTTGTTATTGGTCTCTTTCAATGCACATGCTTCTTCCCCACCTCTTCTTTTCCTTTGTAATTTAGGTATTGAAAAAACCAGGTCATTTTCCTGTAGTGGTTTCCTAGTCTGGATTTGCTGATTGTACTTCTGTGGTATGGTTTTACATGTTCCTTTGTCTTCTATATTTCCTGAAAATTGGTAGTTGTAACTAAAAGCTTGATCAGATTAAGTTTCAATTTTTTTATTTTAGCAAGACCGCTTCATAGGTGATGTGCTCCTCCTCAACAGACACATATGATCTAGTTGTCTTATTTTTTGTGATGTTAGCAGTCATTGATGCTTGAGGTCTGCATCCACTAATTCATGATGGACTGCAGAATGATGATATTCTAATTCTATAACCTGTCTGGGACTCTTCTCTTTATATTCTCATAAACTTTTCTTAACTAACAGGGAATCAAAATCTGAAAACAATCCAAATCTTCTTGAAATAAGTTAAATAATATGAATACAAATATTAGGACAAAAATTGAGTGCTCTTCCATCTGTATGACGTAAGACTTTATTCTTTACAAAGTGTCTCTAATTATATTAGCTTAGATGTTTTTAAATAGCCGTGGAGGCAGGATAGATGTGTGTTAGATTGATACAAAAAGCTCTCCCGCATCCCCCATGCCACGAATCCCCATGAATCATGCCTCCCTGTGACAATGTCCCTTTTTGTAATTTGACTTTGCCTTTCTCCCGTCGAAGGGTCTAGTCTGTTTCCCCAACCCCTGAGGCTGGGCTGGCCATGTAATTTGCTTTGACCAATAGGATACGGAGGGAAAGACACTGTGTGAGGCTATGCCTTAAGAAGCCATACAATTCCACATTCTCTCTCCTAGAACAGCATTGCCATGTGAGGAGGCCTAGGCTAGCACCTTAAGTGTGAAAGACCCTATACAGAAAAAGAGGCTCAGAGTCCTAGCTGTGTCCATTGGGCCCAAGTCCTAGTTGACTCACCAGCTGGACGCTGCTCTATGAGTGGGCCCAGAAAGATGAGCAGAACTTCCTAACTAGCCCACAGAATTGTCAGAAACAAACTCTTGCTCTTTTACGTCACTAAGTTTTGGGGTGATTTGCTATATGGCAAAGGTTAATGAAATGGGTGGAGATTATCCACATTTTACTGAGAAAAGTCAGGCCCAGGTAGGGAAGATGTTCAAACTAGAAGGCTGTAGAGCTAGTCAGAATTTAGGATTTCTGACTCCTGGTCCAGTGTTCTTACCATCTATATGGTTCTTTCTTTCTTTTTTTTTTTGCAATTTACTGACCATCTTAATCTAAACTCCCTATTATCCTAAAGTAACCTCTGAGGTTGAGCTTCCTGATACCTTGAGAAACCCTATGAATTAAGCTGCATTTAATAACTCAGCTATGAACCAGGGCTCTAGAAACTCCCCTAAGGGAAGTAGAAACTGTAATCTTTAGTGAAGTTTCAGCCTTAGCTATATTTTAAATTCCTATTTTTACTCAGTCTTTGGGAAAATAAACTTGAACATTCTCAAATTGGGCGTGAATTTGGAGAGAAGACTTGGAATATCCATGGGGTTAAGGGCTTAAAAAATACCCAAGCATAACAACTGCTTTCTGTGTAAGTCAAGTAGGTGTTGACTGATTCTATCAATTTGTAAGTCCAAACAACTTCCAGATGGTTCTAATAACAGTAAAAGTATCTTATATTTGATTAGTGCCTTTCAGCTTACAAAGCAGTTTCACATCTGTGTCCTTATTCCAACCTCATGATGGAGCTTGTGAAGAAATAGGCCAGAGATTATTGGTTCTATTTTCTAGATGAAAAAACTGAGTCCTAGAAGGGGAAGTGACTTGCACAAAACCAATGTCTAAACAAGTAGCAGAGCCAAGATTTAAACCAAATCTGATTTCATGGTCAATGAATTTTCTACCCCACTGCCTTTAGTCTTGTCCACAGTTCCCTTAAGATCCTCCATCTATTTCCATTGTAATATCAACAATGAAAGGGGCAGCTATTATGTAGTACGTCTAGGAAATAGGGACACAAAAAGAAGGGGTGCACAGTCAGGCAGAGAGATGGATATAGAGACAAATAATTACAAAAATAGTAATGGTAATAATAACAAACAGTAATGGAGTACTATAGGTCTAATCCTATTCTAAAAGACTTCCATGTCTTATTTAATTCTCAAAACAATCCTATCTGGTCTATACTGCTGTTATCTTCATTTAGTAAATGAGGCAACTGAAGCATAAAAGAGGTTTTATGTAACATCTTGAAGAAACACAGCTTGTAAGTGATGGACCTGGGACTGTAAGTTCTAAGGGGAGGCTTGCAGAAGGTGAAGGAGGTCAGAAAGACATCCTAGTCTTCCAGGAAAAATCCAGGAAGGCTTCATTGAAGAGAATTCCATGAACCAGGCCATGAAGGATCTTGGGTTTGTCAGGAGACATAGTGATGTGATGAGTAAGTGGTGTTAGGGAATGGCATGGTCATGGACCCATGTGTAGTTCAATGCAGTGAAGCTTAATATGACGGTGTTACCACACAGAGATGTACATACACAGACAACTACATGGACCACTGCAAGCCAAATGCTCATATAACAATAGGTGGTTTGGGTGTTTATCAGTCCCTTTTTCCTCAGCACAGCAGCACTCTCAGCCAGGAAGAGCATGGCTCATCTGCTTGTCTTGTTCATCAACCTGCTTCCAGGTCCTTTTGCTAACTCTCACTGTGTTATTTACACCCCAGTTTCATGCTAGTCCACGTCCCATGGACCACTTCTCGGTATCAGGGCTAATTATCATTATTACTGAGAGTTTTAATTAGTGTAATTACCATCAGCCTGCATTTTGATTAATATCCATTAATAGTCATTTTTAAGAATCATTATTATAGCTGAGATTTAATTATTTAATTAATGTAACAATTAATAATAACTTACATTTATATGGGGCTTAATAGTTTGCAAAGTGGTTCCAAATATAAAGTCCCATTTGATCCTCCCTGAAACTCCAGGTGGTAGGTAGGGTTATTATCCCTATTTTATAGACATATAAAGGCTTAGCTGACAGAGCTGTGGAGACTCATCCAGTTTCCTGGTTTCCAGTCTGATTCTATTTCTTTCTTTATCTCTCCATCTGCAATTGCTCAGAGTTTCACCCCAAGGTGATATTTGAGACAAATCTTAGGGTATGAGTAGCAGTCAGCCAGCCAGTCAGAGAAAGGGAAGATGTATTAAAGGCAGAGGGAAGAGCAATTGCAAAGACGATGGTAGGTGGGCTTCCCTGGTGGCGCAGCGGTTGAGAGTCCGCCTGCCGATGCAGGGGACACAGGTTCGTGCCCCGGTCCAGGAGGATCCCACATGCTGTGGAGCGGCTGGGCCCGTGAGCCATGGCCGCTGAGCCTGTGCTCCACAGTGGGAGAGGCCACAACAGTGAGAGGCCCGTGTACCGCAAAGATGATGGTAGGGTATAGAGGGCATGGCTCATTCAGAGAACTGCCAGTATATCCTAATGTCCATGTGACAGAGTAGAAAGAGTTTGGGAGTCAGACGGACATGGGTTTGGGTCTCGACTCTGTCACCTGTGAGATCAGCTGTGTGATCCTGGGCAGTTTCCTTAACTTTCTGAATCTGTGTATAATAAAGGTATAAAATATCTCGTAGGATGTTTCTGAGAATTTGTGAAAAAGTGTTCTACAGACTCAGATATGCAGTAAAAGATAGCAATGTTAGTAAGTATCATTGTCATGATGATAGAGTAAGATGGATCCTGATGGTGTGGTAGGCCAGGGTGGCAATGTGATGATGCTACAAGGATGTGCAGAGGTCAAGTGAAGGGGGACACCAGTAAGTAATTTGGCCTTTATTGTCTAGCAAATAGGGAGCCACAGAAAGGTGACCAGCAGAGTTGACCTGGCAAATAGGCAGCCACAGAAAGGTGACCAGCAGGGCTGACCTGGTCAGAATCTATGTTTTTCGAAGATCACCCTGGCACCAGTGTAGAGATGAATTACTGGTTAGGAGGCTATTTAAATAGTCTCAGGGTGGCAGCGTGAAGGCCTGGGCTGAGGCTGTGACACAGAGTGGAAGGGGACAGAGAATGGAGGTGTTCTGGGGAAGTCCATCACCCAGCCTAGTTCCTGATTCCATGCATGGGTTTAGGCGTGGGAGGGTTATGCCACACAGTTCCTAGTTTGAGCAAATTTGTAGCTGATGGGCCATAAACAGAATGTCAGCTGACAAAGGCTTTCATCAGAACCTTGTGGTTGTTTCCTAAGCATGGAAATTATTCCACAGAACCTTAGTTCCTTAAAGGACTGCCATCTGAGGTATTGTAGTGAGGCAGAACTTGTTGACCAAATGAAAGAAAGATTTCATTTTCTTTGTTAATCAGTACATCACAGCATGAGAAAGTTCAGCAGAAACCAATTATAATTCAATGTCACCGAAGTGAGTGAAATGAAAAAATAAGCAGAAACCAGGTGGTTATCAGCACAGAAGGAATCCAGAGGAACAATGCTAATGTCTGTTTTGAAAAAAACCAAGAGGAGCCTAACATTTGGGTCCAGGATAAATTAACTCTATTTCTGTTTCCTCTGTTAAATTCTGTCAATCTGGAGTTATTAAAAAAAAAAAAAAAACATAGCCTAAAACATTCAGATCTGTCTATTGGCTCTTCACAAACATACTCTTATTTCAAAGAACAGGTTTTGCTTTATAGGAAGTTTCAAAATCATGGCATATTGGAATTAGGAGACATAAATTGATGATAGAGCCTCACCTTTGTTAGCATGGAGTTCTTTTCTAAGCACTTTCACTCAGTCTCACTAATCTGATGACTATAAAAGTAGGCGAGCAGGAATTATTATTTTCATTTTGCACACAATAAAATTGGGGCATGGAGAGCTTAGGGGGTCTTGTCCAAGGTCACACAGTGGCAGAGGTGGATCCCAGGACTCCTGGATTATAACCACCCTTGCTTCAATTCCCAAGGAAGCCGAAGTAGGGGTAGTTAAGCGTGAGAGGTAAGGGCATGGCTTTGGAGTCAGTCCAGGATTCAAATCCTACTCCTGCCCCTTACGAGTGTGGGACCTTGAACAAATTGATAGGCCCCTCTGAGCCTCCGTTCCCTTATATATAAATTAGAGATCCCTACTTCTCATGGTTGTTGGGAGAATCAAATAATGTTAACAAAGAACAATGTGCTTTCTCAGTTCAGAGCCTGCTATGTCTTAAATATCCCATGAATGATAAATATTCTTATAAATTTCTTAGATAATCTTTGGAGTGGCTTCTTGACTCACCAAGGGTTTTGAAGAATGATCCCCAATCCACAGGGATGAACCCTTGGTAGCCATGTTTGTGTTCCTAGTTGTAGCTGATTGATTCATGGGTGGACACCACCCTCACTGGGCCAATCAGAGATCTTTCCTTGAACTTAAAAACTAAAACAGACAGCATGTCTCTCTGTAGTGGAAAGCCCCAGAACTATGGGTAACCAAGCTCCTACTACATGGCAGAAGGACATGGTTGGTACTAAGAGAGAATAAATCTTATGGGTAGAGAGTGACACAGGAGAGACAGAGGGCCCTAGTGAGTTCAATTGTTCCTGAGACCCAGGTGAATTCCTGCCCCTCTTATGCCCTAGTGCTAAACATTTCCTAATTATTTCCTTAATTCAGGCATATCTGCTATGTATCATTTACCTAAGCTAGTTGAATTTACAGATAAGAGTCCTGACTAATGACAATCTTAATCACCCACTTGGGTAGTATTCTGGTGGGATGAGAAAGCCCTTGGAAATAGAGGCACAAGACAGTCCCAGAAGTCAGTGAGGAAGAATGAAACATGAATGTGCCCTCAGCCAGATTGTTTCACCTTCTGGTGCCTCAGTTTCTTCATCCATAGAATGGAGCGCTACCTGACAGTATCTGGCACCTAGTAGGTGCTCAATTAATATTAGTTCCTTTTCTAACTCCTTTTCTCTTTCCCACCTCTCTCCCCTCTCATGATGCTGGCATCTGCCTTGATAATATCCACATGAGGACACATCTCCTGCTCTGACTGTGAGTTTGCCAACAGAATACTGTTCTTCAGTACTGTTATTATTTAGCACCAGTGTCGCTCCCTTTAGCATCCCTACCCTCATCCTGGGCCTGCCTTTGTTCTCTTAGTCCCCACAACATCTACAAGCACTTGCAGTTCCCCAAACACGTCACACACTCTCTTGTCTCTGGATCTGTGTGTGTTCTGTTTCCTCCAAACAGTTCCTCCTCTGTTGGATTCTTGTGCATCCTCAGTTCTCAGCTTAGATATCACTACCTCCTGAAGGTGCTCTACAGCCACCCCCGCCCTCGGGCAGTTAAGCTCCCCTTCCTCTCTGTTTCCAGGCATGGTGGTTTACCCGAACATAACACTGAATCGCTCTCCTATAGTTGCCTGCTTTACTCATCCCTCTTCTTCCTGGTTTTCATCAGTTCCCCAGTTTATCTCCCCCACCTGTACTGTTACCCTGTCTTGCCCAGGGACTTCTTCGGGGATGACTCTGACTTTAATGACAGCACCAAGTCCTCTCCCCCACCCATTTTGCCCACTCATGGCTCCTTGTACCACTTCTTCATGGCACCCACTACAGTGTGAGGGTGTTTTCATGCAGGTCTGCTTCTGCCTTTTGCTCACCCTTTTAGCATCAGCACCTTGCTCGTAACTGACCCTTGAACGTGTTCAGTGACGAACTAACCTATAGAATGAAGCAATCTCTAAATTATCTGGACCTAGTATAGCACCTGGGAGACAGAAGGTACTTGCTTGCCAAAGCATCAGCATATGTGCTAACCAATGGGCATCTGTGGAACCCAGAACAAAATAGTGACAAAAATTATGATAATTCCAACCAGCCACTAGATTGATGATTTTGGGGTGATGTGAAAAAGTGGAGGTTTGGGGATCAAAGAGTCCTGGGTAGGAATACTCTATATCATTGGCAGGCAACTGAACCTTTCTGAGACTAACTTTCTTCATCTGTACTATGGCAAAGAAGGATTGTGAAGAGGATAAGAATCTGTATATAAAGAAGGCCTGCAGAGCAAGCACTTAATGTTGGCTCTTATAACCTGGATAACTTCTACTGCAACGTGGCTACTTTGGCCTTGACATCTGGATAACTTTCTTTATTTTTCACTCTGTTTGGCATGGACTGGTGTAGCCTCCTCATGGGCAGGCACTTTTTCCATCAAGCTCCACCATGGATTTTCCATGAAAGGCTTTTTTACTGAACTGGCACCACTTTGGCTCTAAGCACCAAGGGTCAACATGTCCCTGTGAAAAGAAGCTGAGATGGAAATTAATTCTACTGTGAGTGTCCAGAATGAAGGGAGACCCAAATGTTGAGAGCCTCCAGAAACCCACGGGCTGTAAAAGCGAGTTGTAAGAGAGAAAGTGGTTCACAGTGGATTTTAGTATTCTGACTTCCATGGAGGATGCAGGGGCTTTATCCAGGCCACCAAATGTGTGTGGATTTTTATTATTGGGTAAGCGTCAGATTGTCTCAGTATGGCCAGAGCCAGGTTGTTAAGGAGTCAGAATAAACAGTGAGGCTTACTTATCCCTAGACAAGGCTGTGGGAGATTGGTAGTGCCACTAAGCACTGATAGGTACCAGATGGAGCATGTGATGTTCCTCTGGGCCTTTGCCTGGGCTGGCTTTTTTTTCCTGACCAGAACACTATCCTCAACTTACCTACGTGCTAGACTCTTGCACTTATTTATAGAAGGCAGTATACCAATAGTCAATAAAGAGCTGGGTGTAGGAATTAGATTGACCTGGGTTTGAATCCTAAGTCTGCCATCTACTAGCTGTGTGGGAAAGTGACTAACCTCTCTAGGCCTGTTTCTTCATCTTAAAAACAGTGGCTAGTAATGGTACCCACATAAGAGGGCTCTTGTGAAGATTAAATGAGATGATGCATAGAAAGTGTTAAGCACATTGTCGTACATAAATGCTGCATAAATGACAGCAACTTTTACTCATTCTTTAAGTCTCAGCTCAAGCTCTATCTCTTTGTAACTGGTAGCTTCAGGTATCCCCCTTTCATATTCTCACTGCTTCTTGTCCAACTTTCCCTCTGAGTACTTACCACACTCTACTGTGACAGTCACCATTGTACAACGCAAGCCTTATTCAACAGGAGCGTAAGATATATATATATATATATATATTTTTTTTTTTTTTTTTTTTTTTGCGGTACGCGGGCCTCTCACTGTCGTGGCCTCTCCCGTTGCAGAGCACAGGCTCCGGACGCGCAGGCTCAGTGGCCATGGCTCACGGGCCCAGCTGCTCCGCGGCATGTGGGATCTTCCCGGACCGGGGCACGAACCCGTGTCCCCTGCGTCGGTAGGTGGACTCTCAACCACTGCGCCACCAGGGAAGCCCTAGGATATTTTTTGACACCATCCTTCTCACTCTATGACTTTAACCCATCTTCCCCCACTCCCTTCTCATGATCTATTTCCCAATTTATAAAATAAGACTGTTGGGCTATTCTTTATGATCTCTTACAGTTTTAAGCCTTCTAAAACCTTGACCCAAATGACAACGGGATATCAACAACCTCTTTTCCCAAATCACAAAAATATCTTTCCTCCTGGAGCATTTATTAGTTATACATCACTGAGCCTAGACTGGCCATTTCTCAAGGGCAGCACTAAGTGAATTCTCCATCGCAGGAAACAAATGAGCAATTGAAAGAGATTTCATGCCTGAATGCTCTCATTCTGCTCACGTTTGGACATCATGGCAGCTACCTCTCTGTACATTATCAAGGGAACTGGGGTTTGTCACTTGCACCAGACCCTGGCCTCTCCCAGCAAACCTCCAGAGAAGGCCTCAGTGGTTACCGTAGAAACGTCTTCCTTCCTGGATGCAGACCCATGAAGGCTCAGGCAGCCACGACCCAAGAGGGGCCTTGTTTAAACAGGAAAGAGCAGACAGTTTAATGGGTAGCTTTGCAACTCAGATTCCTACACAGTTTACAGTAGTTGGAGTAATAAAATTCATAATGAATGTTTCTTTATTTTACAGCTAACTTTTTTTTGTTTTTTTTTTCTTTTCTTTTGTTTTTTATTTTCCTGAATACTAACTGATGGTAGGCAGGGAGAGTTTTAATTTTCTTTCATTTTTAATGACCACGGAAATAATATTGAAAATAATTGTTCTGTATGTACATTTATCTCATTCATTCTTCATGATATTTCTATGACATATATAATTATTATGTTGGGAAAACTAAGAGTCAAAGAACATAGGTTACCAGCTTAGGGACACAAGGCTATTTGTAAGAAATGCAATTTTCAAATGGATAACCAGGAAGAAACATTCTGTTTTCATTAATAAGTTATGAATTAAATGTGGAATTTCCCATAGATACATAGCATTTGTAATCTGATGCACAAGGAAGTGTAACATTTAGCTTGTAGGAACATTAATGAGTTACTAGTTCAAGGAAGTAGACAAAGAAGCCAATTATTACACTCTCTTTTGGTGAATTCTTCCTTTGGTTGTCTTTGGAGACTTGAGACCTCACAATTTTTCAAGAAGCACACACTGCATGGTTGAAGCCAAAGAAGGGCTAGAATAGTCACTACACACCTATTGTATTTCAGGGTCTTTACCCATGCTATCTTATTTAATGCTAGTAATAACCCTATTGGGAAGGCCCTACTATCTCCATTTCACTGATGCAATAAATAGAGTCTCAGAAAGGTAAAATCATTCAAAAATGAAAGTCAGTTCTCTTTGATTACCAAGCTCAGTGCTTTGCTGGCACTTCATACTGTGTCTCCTCAAAGGAAATTCTCACAAGAAAAGACATCTAATGTCTCAAAATAGATGGCATTTCTTTCAATCTCACAGACAGGTAATGTACGAAGAGCTGGGCCTGAGTTACAAGAAGTGCTTCTGTAATTATGAAAAGAGCCGGGATACTGCAGTATCCAGTGGGCACGGTGGATAGAGACTAACCTCTCTCCCATTTGTGGAGCAAAGCACAACTTTCTGAAGGACAGCTATTACTGTGGGAAGGTCCCAGGGAAGAGCAGTGGACACTTATAAATGTGAGAACTGCCCAGAGCCAGGAGGGCAGGTAGTTTTAAAAGCCAGAGGAGAGTTTTATCAGGCCAGGGGGGAGTTTTGATTGCTGGAGTCTGCCTTACACTCAGGACAATTACTGTCCTCTACTGTGCTCATTAAGCCAAGAGGAAGAAATTACTGAGTGTGTGTGTACATGAGGATGTGTGTGTGTGTGCATGCATGAGAGAGAGAGAGAGAGAGAGGGGATGAGTAGAGCCTTGGAGGCAAGGTGGGTAGAAAGGACCCGTTGATGTATCCCACATACCCAGAACCCAATGTAAATGCTAATCAATATTTGTCAAATGACTGAATGAATTAATAAATAAACAAGAGTAGGACGGAAAGTGACAGGTCCCAAGCTTTGGGAACACCATAAGCCTCCCGCTCTGTGCTCGGTTACCAAGTGAGGCATATTAGCAAGTCTCCAAGCTCCCTACACTGTCCCAGGCCTCCATGCCTGTGCACAAGCCTTGTCCTGTGTCTGGGATGTCCTCTACAATCCTCCTCCCCAGACCTTAGTCACATGGTAGATGCCTGCTTTACCTTCTGTCTCTTACCTCTCTTTTCTCCTACTTTGTTGTACATACCTCCCTGAGAGCAGAATCAGATTGTGTTCTGTTTGTGTGTTTATATATCTTAAATCACACTAGAGTGTAAGCTCCTGGGAGAGACCAGAGCTTTTATGTCTTTAGCACTTAGTGTATTTTTTTGCACACAGGTGGATTTGCAAATGAATGAATCAATCAGTCAATGAATGGATGCACTAGGCAAACCGTCTTACTTCAATTTGTGGCCCAGGCTGAAAACAGAAAAGCCCTGTGGTTACAGAGAGAATATTGGTGTGAGGCCCAGGGAACTGGGTTCAGGTCTCACATTTGCTCCCAGCTTACTGGCTGACTTTGGGAAAGTCAGTTGCCATCTCTGAACCTCACACCCATTGGAATAGATAACAGTCAATGCCTTCTCACCTCCTGGGTTCTAGAACTTAAGGTTTTAGCAAGAGTTTCTGTGGATTAGAAGCCATCTCTGTATCTGAGTTAATACAGATACAGAGGCCACATCTTTGAAGCTGTGTTTTGTGGAGCGCCAATCCTACAAAATGTTATTAGGTCTTCTGCAAAAAGGGAATGGTAGTCAGAGCTTGAAAATGGTGGAGAAAACGAAGTTAACAACATAAGTTTACTGCAAGCCATTTCAGCTCATTTGATATGAAAATGGGCATTGGGACACCTCGATGGAGACATACTATACCTGGGATTGCACTAGTTCATACCCTGTGGAACAAGTGATCCGTAAAACTCATTTTGGAAAAGTTCTGTGCTGGGTGTTTAAGAAGGTCCTTCCACTGCCAAGATTCTAGGAATTCCAGGTTTTGACCCAGACTGGGTTACACTCTCTTTGTAAAGGAAGCTGTTTGTAATGAAGTAGGTTAGGATTTCTGTGTGGTATCAGAGGGGTCAGGAAGGCAGAATTAGGACTCTGGGCTGGTTGCACTGGGGACCCGACTCTGAGCTATTATTCTCTGTAGTGATCCAGTCAACAGGGGTTGGAGATCAGGATTTGACCTTGTGAGCCTAGAAACCCTTCACTTGCAGGTCGAGTGAGAGGTGCAGGGAATATGGTGAGAAGTGAAGAAGGAGGACTAATAATTATTGAACACCTCATTTAATTCTCACAAGTCTAAGAGACAGGTGTTTCTCTACCTACCACTTTACAGTTGAAGTGAATGAGGCTCAGAGAAGTTCAACACAAGCCTAAGGTCACACAAACAATAGATGGCGGACCTACAGTTTGAACCTGGGTCTTTTGGGCTCCAAAGCTTGAATTCTTCCCATACAACATGGTTGTCATAGCAGGGCACTTGTTTTATTTATTTATTTATTTAATTTATACAGAAACCTTTTTTTATTAATAAATTTTCCAATTCACAAATTTAAACCTAGCTTCTGGGTTTTTTTGTTTGTTTGTTTGTTTCATTTTGGTCGTGATTTCTTGGGTCATTGCTTATCTGTCCTACTCTTTTGTTTGTGAGCCTCCTTACTTCTTACACGTAAAATGGGAATAATACTTTCTCTGTTTCATCAAAATTGTCATGGGGGTAAAATGAAAACATTTTTTTCCTTCCTCATACTTTTCTTTCTCACTTAGTTTTTTTTTTTTTTTTTTTTTTTAAGAGACTTTTTTTTTTTTTTTTTGCGGTACGCGGGCCTCTCACTGTTGTGGCCTCTCCCGTTGTGGAGCACAAGCTCCGGATGCGCAGGCTCAGGGGCCACGGCTCACAGACCCAGCCGCTCCGCGGCATGTGGGATCTTCCTGGACCGGGGCACGAACCCGTGTCCCCTGCATCAGCAGGCGGACTCTGAACCACTGCGCCACCAGGGAAGCCCCTCTCACTTAGTTCTTTAAACAGAGGCTCAGGGAAAAAAAAAAAGTTGAATATGTCAGTTGTTTTTATGTAATGGTGTCAATCCTAAGCAAGTTAGTGTAAGTGTAATTTATAGTTCCCATGACCTCCCATGAATATTGGGGGAATATATACACATTACTGGTTTTATTAAACTATATAAGTCAAGCAGATGGTAATCAAAAGTAAAAATCACCCCCACTCTGTCCTTGAATGTGTTATAAGTGCAAGTAACAAACCTTGTCTTTTTATTTGTGTTGTAAATAAAATTTATGAGAAAAAACAGCTCAAAGGGACTAATACTGTCTATGTTTGTTTTTGGCTGTCCCTAACTGGTAAAGCTTGTGAATGGGAGAAATTCCTGAGCACAGCACTCAGGGTGGACATAGCCTCATGATTCGTTCAGGTAAAATAACTCTTGCATTTCCTGAGCAAAACCCTCAGAAATCCAACTGCCGTAGCATTTTCTGGTTTTGCTTTTAGCTGGGCAAACTTGGTGGTAGGACTTTACCTGACCTTGGAGTTCAGGTAATTGTTGGGGGTTTAGAGTACTGTCTTGCCATGGAAGTGAAGAAGCTAACAGAAAGGGAACAGAAGTGAAAGTTCTTTATGTTCTGGCAGGACAGCAGGGCACGTTATTGTTCACGTCTACCATTGTTTAAGGCAGAATTGAGGTAGGCTGGATATCATGGCATGACCTGAACCCCATTTCAAGATCCCCCTCATTCTTTGTGCAGTCCCATGACTGTCCCCTCCTTTATGAAGTAGTCCCTGATTAACTTTCCCCATATTTTTTCCAGCCTCAGGAGGATTTTGTGTCCCAATTATGGATTCTCACATAACATAATTCATTCTACAGCCACAGAATGTCTTTCTCGTGTAGACACGCCTTCCATAATTCTTAATAGAATTCCTCATGGGCAAGAGCCAACACGCTTGATCTTCCTCTGTGTGTCCAGGTTGTGGTACAGTATATGTTAATGTTGGAAGGAATAACAACCAACATTTCCCGAATGCTTAAAAGTGCCAGGCACCCTTCTAAGCACTTAACAGAGATGAACTCATTTGTTCTTTACAACACCTCTATGAGGTAGGCACTACTCTAATTTCCATTTTGTAGATGAAGAAACCAAGAAAACATTCCACTGAGTGATTCATTTGAAGGAGCCCAGAGAGCAGAGGTCGGAATTCAGACCTAGGCAGTGTGGCTTAGAGTCCATATTCTTGGGCACTGTACTGTTGCAGGTTGGGTTCTCTGGAGGCAGACAGGGAGATAGAGTTCAGGATGTGGCATGTTTACTAAAGATCAGTCCCTGTAAGGAAGCAGGATGGGGCAGAGGGAGAAGTCAACTTGGGCAGAGCTGGTGAAGAATGCTGGAATGTATTGCTTATTAAAGTTGATCTGACTTGGGCTCGGATGGCTGGACCTCTGTATCCCTGCCTTGCCTTGTCTCCAGATATGGGCTGCCTTGGGGAAGGTGTGACTATGGGCAAAACAGCTTCTTCCAACTAATGTAGACCCTGAGGTTGCTGGTAGCTGGAGGCTGTTCATCACACAGTCCACAGCTGGTCAGAAAGTCCTTCTGTGAAGGCAGTCTGGATGGCCCCATCCATGTCAACCATATATACAAGTTTGCCTTTCAGGGGAAACATGATAAACATTTGCCAAATTAACATAATTTTCATTAATGATAATAACTATAATAATGGCTATCACTTTTTAAAAAATTTTTGACTGTGTTGGGTCTTCATTGCTGCTTGTGGACCTTCTCCAGTTGCGGCAAGCAGGGGCTACTCTTTGTTGCAGTGCGCAGGCTTCTCATTGTGGTGGCTTCTCTTGTTGTGGAGTACGGGCTGTAGGCGTGCGGGCTTCAGTAGTTGTGGCTCACGGGCTCTTGAGTACGGGCTCAGTATTTGTGGCACACAGGCTTAGTTGCTCCACGGCATGTGGGATCTTCCCAGACCAGGGATCGAACCCTTGTCCCCTGTGTTGGCAGGCGGATTCTTAACCACTGCACCACCAGGGAAGTCCCAGCTATCACTTCTTAATCGGTAATTATGTACCATATAAAGATAGTTACAATTTATTGAGCCATTAATCATCATTAGAGTACACTGAGGTTAATGCTATATTACATAACCTTATTTTACTAATGATGACATAAAAATATACTGACATTAAATAACTTGTCCAGTATTATATAATTAGTAAGTGGGAGAGCTAGGTCTCTTGCAGGTCCTTCGGACACTGGAGTCCATACTCCTGACCTCTAGGTTAGTGTTTGTATCTTCCCAACTTGATTGCTGTGAGCTTCTCTACAGCAGATGCCATGACTGTTTCAATTTTGTGGCTCTCATCACATAGCAATGCCTGACACACAGCATACATTGATACACATTTGTTAAATGAATAAGTTGGTCTTCCATAATCATGGTTCTGATAGAAACTAGAAAAATAATTTAATAACTTTGATTAGAATCAACTGAGTGTTTAATAAGGCATACTGAAGCCACGAATCTGTGTTTATTTAACAAGTCTTGTCAAAGCTAAGAGTTGTTAGTGGAAACAACAGGAAGAACACACACATGAAACGTGCACAAGTGGCTGTCATGTCGAGTAAATCACTCAGAATGAATGAGAGACCATGCACTGTCATGGCAAGAGCACTGCCTAGAACTGAGGAGGTTTTACTTGCAGACATTTCACTAATGTGCAGTTTGTTGTTGACAAGTTGCTTCAATACTCCCATCTGAAACGAGGAAATTGTAGAAGATGATCCTTGAGTTTCATTTAATAATTCTATGCTATGATTCTGTAAAAATGACATAAAAACAACCCCTGACATTCTGTGAAGGAACACAGAGCAGAACCAGATTGGTGGGTTGTAGACACTCTAGGTAGATTTTAGCTGAATATAATAAAGGAGAGAGGAAGTATTCCTCCTTCATTACAAGTGTTCAGGCAGAGACTGACCATAGTCAAGGGTGCTCTGGGTGGGCCTCTCTGTGTGGAGTCAAAGGCTGGATGAGGTGACTACAAAGACCAACTAAATCTAAGAGCCTGAGAACATAAAAGGCAAGGATTAAATCGCAGAATTTACAGAAGTGTCAGAGAGTAGAGTAATAAATTGTACTGAACAGTGCCTAGAATATAGTAGTTGCTCAGGGAATATTTATTGAATAAATGAATATTTGAATCCAGTTAATAATGATCAACGCTTAAAATTAAAGTCGAATGTAACTGATACATACAATCTTGGATAGTTTGAGGTTAAAATGAGATCATCAATGTGAAGGTGTTTGGCAAATTTTTAGGGTTATTGTTTGGGTTCCCTAGAAAAACAGAGCCTGAGACAAGGAATTAGCTGCAGATAATACAGTTGCATCCCCAGTAATTAGAAAAGAGTGAATAAAAATTGTTGAGTACATGTAATAGGTCCTAAGTAGGTGGTAGCCATGGCAACTGTCTCTACTAAAGAATGAGGATTTTCCTGAGCATAAAGGGGCTCAGGCAGAGGAAAGAGTATTTCAAAAGGACTGAATGGGACAGAGCTGAGTATTCTCTGGGAAGGGAAAATGGTTTTGTTTGTGATTGGGAACAGGAATTGAATGAAAGGCAGGCAAATGCCCGATCATGAAGGCCTTGTGAGCCAGACGTAAGGTGTTTGGACAAGTTTAAATATATTGAACAAATGCAAAGCATCCCTAAAACTAAGTACAAAAGGTAACAAAGTTGAACTCAATAAAGGACCAAGAGAATGAAAAGATCCAAATGATGAAAGGGACCATGAAGAACACAGACTCAGACATGAAGATCCAGGAAAAGCTAATCCAAAAAGAACTGTGCCTTTTCTTTTCTTCTTTCTCTTTTTTCCCCTCTTTTCCTTTCTTCTTTCTCTTCCTCCTTTCTCCTACCCTCTTCCCAATCTCTCTCTCTCAACATCAAACACGTTTGAGGGGCCACAGATGATAGATTTTAACCTGACCCTCTATTTCCTATTGGAGATTTCTTGCCAGGAAGTACATTTGCAGTTTATACAACAGAAACACTTGTAGTTAAAGCTGAAGTTCAGAGGCAGGTTGATATGCATGTAGTGCATTCTGAAATAAACATCTTGGAAAGGATCTTAGGGGTTATGTTTGAATGTTAAGGACCACTAACGATCAATAGCACTTTATTGATAAAATCCTAATCCCAATGCTGAAATATTGAGTTGCTTGTAGTGTTTTGAAGCTGCCACGCTGGTTCATACCTCTGTGCTTTTACATATATCCCTTTCTTTGGATTGAATGCACAAGTTCCACCAGCCTCTCTTCACTGCCCACCTCCCCCACCCACCTAGATAACAGCAGCATTATATTTTATCTAGTTTACATTCTCCATAGCACCCTGTACTTACCTTAGCATTGCCCTGAGCCCAGTGCATCTCAATCTTTAACGTGCATAGGAATACCCCAGGACCTCGTGAAAATGTGGATTCTGATTTAATAGGTCTGGGGGGGACCAAGATTCTGCATTTTCAAAAATCTCCCAGATGACAACGCTGCTGCTGGTCCATGGACCACACTTGGAGTGACAAGGCCTTAGCCCACCCTATTGCAATCATCAGTTTATTTGTCCTTTTGCGTTATTAAGACCAAGGAATTTTAAAAAATTTTATTTTTATTGAAGTACAGTTGATTTACAATGTTGTATTAATTTTTGCTATACAGCAAAGTGACTCAGTTATACACATATATACATTCTTTTCTTTAAAATAAATTTATTTATTTATCTAGTTTTGGCCGCATTGGGTCTCTGTTGCTGCACGCGTGCTTTCTCTAGTTGTGGCGAGTGGGGGTGGCTCCTCTTCGTGGCGGTGCGTGGGCTTCTCATGCAGTGGCTTGTCTTGTTGTGGAGCATGGGCTCTAGGTACATGGACTTCAGTAGTTGTGGCACGCAGGCTCAGTAGTTATGGCTTGCGGGCTCTAGAGCACAGGGTCTTTTTAATATTCTTGTCTTTTACGGTTTATCCCAGGATATTGTGAATATACTACTAACTCCAAACTCCCAGTCCATCCTTCCCCTTGGTAACCACAAGTCTGTTTTCTATGAGACCAAGGAATTTTTTTTTGATTGCTATTACCTAATATAAGTGCGGCACAGAATATGATACTCAGTAAACTTCCGGTGAATGAAATGTATAAGCACCATCTCATTAGTTCATTATAACAACCTGAATGACTAGAACTATTATTAGCCTTTTTCTTTTTCTAAGGAGGAGATGAAGACTACGATAGGTTAAATAATGAACTAAAATGTTCCCAGAGAGTGACAGAACCAGAGCTCTAAGAAAGTTCTGGTAATTCCAAGTCTTGTGTGCTTTCCATTCCACCGTTTGCCTTCCTAAACCCAGACTGCAAGGCAGGTTAGACCTGACAAGTGGAGAGCTTTTTTTTTTTTTTTTAAAAAAAAAACAGTCATAATAAAATGCAACTATTCTTAATGCCGTGTTTAAGAGATTGGAACTTTACAATCTTAGCCTTAGAGAACACAGACAATACAGAGTTGCAGGAAATCCTTAGTCTTGAGAGATTTGGACCACACTCCAAACTTTGACGTTCTACCCCATTCTCACAGCTGAACAAATATGACATATATAATTGTCAAGCCCACCATTGATTTTATGAATTAATTCTTGGGATTTATGGTGTTCTGTGCTCTCATTTCAAAGCACCTCACAAGTGTTAATTATTTAAGCCGCCTTACATCCTTCAGAGGAAGGACAGGGATATTATTCTGTCCTGAGCCTGGGGGGAGGAGGAGGTCAGGAAAGGTAGAATACCAGTGGTTACCAGAGTCAAGGGGAGGAAGGATCAGATTGCACCTGAGTGAACTCAGAGAGTTTTATTATGGAGGAAATCCTGCTGGCAAGACTGGACAGGGCTTCTCTTGTGGCTTTTTGAGTCAGAGATGAGACAGCCAAGGCCATTTTTGATACCTAACGATAAGATAATAGCTATCATTTGTTGAATACTTACTATGTAGTAGGTAGTGTGCTATACCATTTACATTGTTTCATTTAATTTCATAAAGGAAATGTAAGTCGTATAATAATGACAAAACTACCAGCTACTGTGTATTGAGAATTCATGCCATGCAGGTACTTTTCATGTCTTGCCTTTTTAGATCCTCACAGCAACCTCATAAAGCATGTGATTCCTATATTACAGAAGAGAATTAAAAACCCAAGTCACTTACTTGATACATAACAAAACTGAAATTTGAATCTAGGACTTACCTGCCTCCAGAGCCTGGACTCTCTCCATTTAGTTCTATTGACACATCATTTCCTCCCTCTGAACCTCAATCTCCCCATTTGTAAAATGGGGCTAATAATAGCTACATAACAGGGTATAATGAGGTTTCTCTGTGATAATATCCCTGGTAATCCATAAGGATGTATTAGCAAGATCATGAGTTTTCAGGCAACAAGTTTGAATAGCGTCTTAATATTTTTTTTTTTTTTTTTTTTGCCGTACGCGGGCCTCTCACTGCTGTGGCCTCTCCTGTTGCAGAGCACAGGCTCCGGACGCGCAGGCTCAGCGGCCATGGCTCACGGGCCCAGCCGCTCCGCGGCATGTGGGATCTTCCCGGACCGGGGCACGAATCCTTGTCCCCTGCATCGGCAGGCGGACCTCATCCACTGCGCCACCAGGGAAGCCCACGTCTTAATATTTAAGAACGTAATATCTTACATTAGTTACTTAGCTTTCTGAACCTCAGTTTCCTTATATGTCAGATGAGGATGATAATAACATCTACCTTACAGGTTTCAGTGAAGATTAAATGAAAGGATATATGTGAAGTGCCTACTTCAGTGCTTGGCACATAAAGGTGTTTACTGTAAGCTGATTTTTCCCCTTTTCCCCACATTCTTCCTTTTAAAATGTCTCTCAGCAAATAACACCACCATCCTCTCAAATGCTAAATGAAATCTTGGAGTTCCTTTATAAACATTCTTACCCTTGTCATTCTCATTCAACAATTCCCAATCATATTCAATGTGTTACATCAGGAATAGAACTTTTTCATCCAGCACTTCCTATAGCCCCATTCTCATGTCAAGTCCCTCCTACTTGCGAGGCTGATTCTCAGTGGCTTAAGGTTCTAGGAATCCCTATGACTTATTTTCTGTGAATTGCTTGGAGAAGGAGGGCTGGTCAACTCTTATGCCAGGTTCTCAGTATTTTATTGGGGAGTTGTCTTCTATACTTGTTCAAAAAAAGGAAAAAAGAAAGAACATCTACTTGAGATGCATTATACTAAGTGTGTGTGCTTGTAATAAACATGATTAGAGTGAATGAAAAAATGGACTCTAATTTTAATTCTCATTCTTTTTTTTTTTTTTTTTTTTTTTTTGTGGTATGCGGGCCTCTCACTGCTGTGGCCTCTCCTGCTGCGGAGCGCAGGCTCAGTGGCCATGGCTCACGGGCCCAGCCGCTGCGCGGCATGTGGGATCTTCCCGGACCGGGGCACAAACCCGTGTCCTCTGCATCGGCAGGCGAACTTTCAACCACTGCGCCACCAGGGAAGCCCCATTAATTCTCATTCTTTTACTTACTATTAACAAAGTAGCTTTGGGGCTTCCACAAGACTAGAGAGTGTGAAATTTTGTCCACCTCTCTGCTGCAAATTGTCCAGAAACTTCTAAAACTTGCTTTGTGATTGCCTAGGGGGATGTTGGCCCAGTTGCAGCCTTCAGGTTCCATTCTCTGAGCCATGAAAACCTAGGACTTCTCTCCCTGCAATGCCTCCACCTGACACACTGAGCTGCACCAGGTGTTTCATTGGCTGATACATCTGGTGGCTGTAGATGAGACCTTGGGCTGGGAACTGATTAGAATTTTGTGCCCCAAATACTGAAGTGTTCCAGATGAATGGTCCCTAGGAGAGTCCCGATTAAATGATAAGTAAGATCAAGGAAAACCCTTTCACTTACTTTGGCTTAGAAAAAAAATTGGAGAAACTAGACTCTTCACTTTTATTGAGGATATCTTTCAGTTCTAAACAATTTTCATTCCTACTTCTTCACCATGTAATAGTAATAATAGTGACATTAATGGCTAAAAATATGCCAGAAACTATTCAAAGCACGTTAAATACATTATATAATCCTTACAGTAAGTCTGTGAGGCATGCCTAGTATTATTATTCTACTGGTATTCTGAGTTCGAGATTGGGCATTGACTGGATAGGTAATTTGCAACTTGCCTGTGTTCCAACCTAGGCACTCTGGCTTGAGAATTGGAGTACTTAACAATAATAAGTACAAAATATTAATGGCCACTTTGCATGCATAGAGTTTACGAGGGGTGTTCACATGTATGATCTCATTTTATCACTACAAGAATCTACTAGAGTAGGCAAGGGATAACATTCTTCTTTCATCACTGGGAGGTTGTAGGATATAATAGCTGAGAGCATGCACTTTGAATTCAGAATGATATGGGTTTGAATTGTGGTTCTGAAATCTGGGCCTCAGTTACTTCACCAGTCAAATGTATATTAAAATGTCATGTCCTAGGACTTTTGTAAGGATTAAATGACATAATGTAAACAAAGCACATCACACTGCATTGAATAAATGTTAACAGTTGTTAGCTAGTTTTCAATAGAATTTTCTGTTAATGAAAATATTCCATCTGTGCTTTTGAGTATGGTAGCCACTAGACTACTGGTCATTTGACAGGTAGCTAGTGCAACTAAGAAACTAAATATTTAGTTTTACATCATCTTAATTAATTTACATTTAAGTAGCCCCCGGTAGCCAGTTGCTACCATATGGGACAGTGCAGCTTTAGAAGATAACACAGCTAGCAAGTGGCAGACTTTGAATATGAGCCCTGGTCTGTTTGATTACAAAGCCAGGTCGCTTTCCATTATGTGAATAGGCACAAAGAGGCTTTCTGGTTCTTTTATAGTCTATTCTCTTACTTGGGGGTGGAAGGGACCCCTCCCCCATCCACAACCAGCAGAAGAGGGGCAGCCCTGGGGGTGGAGGGTAGCCTGGAGAACACCAGCCCACACTTCCTCCTCTCAAAGAGCTAGAACAGGGAGTGTGAGCATTCATACTTCTACGCAAAAGCCCTAGAGGTCAGGAGGCTCTGCCTGAGTGGAATTCCCTTTGTTGCAGGGGTAATTCTTGCAGAATTCTAGTGTTACTGATACAGCTGGTAGGCCAGCTAGGGCCCCAAGTAAGTAGGACTCCTGAAATCTCTTAGTGAGAAAATAGGAAAAACACTGCTCATTATTAGGGCGAGGCCTTATAATAATACCGTGGGCCAAAGGGTTTCAGGTTTTCTTGTTTCCATGTGCAGGATTTCAAAAGCCACATCACCAGGAATATGTCTGTTGCCAACTTGAATATACGGATCATCCAATGACTCAATTCTTCCATGGCCCAGGCTAACAAAAAGGCTTTAGAATTCTAAATAAATAGTAGCATTTCTTCTTTGGCCTTTATTATTGCTGTCATTGTTATTATTAATAAGGCATTTAGTTTCTATAGGAAAGACTGGATGGGACAGATTTTAGAGGCAGGGAGATGAATTACCATGTATGCAGAGAATTTATGTGTGAGAGGCAGTTATGAATATTTATTGAATTAATTAATTAATCATTCTTTGCAGAAATTAAAAGCTATTTATTATCTCATAACAGTTGGGATTATGGAGTGAGGCCTGGGGCAGATGGAGATTATACTCTAGGCAGAAGGACCAGCATATGCGAAACCCTTGGGGTTAGAGGGAACTTGTACTTTGTAAAAACTGATATATCAGATTAGTATAACTAGAGCTTGGGGGAAGGGGCATGAGATGGGGATAAGAAGTTGGGGAGAGGCCAAACTATCAAGTCAGTTTACATTAAGGGTTTTGGTCTGTAACTCAAGAACAATTTGAAGGCATTTGAGTAAAGAAGTAGAACTGTCATATTTGTATTTTTTAAAAGGTCACTGCTATTGTGTGAGAAACAAACTGGAGAGGGACAGGGTAGACACAGGGAAATTATTTGTAGCTAATGATAGTAATCCAGGTGAGAGACTAATTTGCCTCAGGGTAACGGATGTTGGGTAGAAAGAAGTGGATGGATTTGAGAAATAAAGAGAAAAACAGATAGGACTTCGTGATGGTATGAATGAGGGGATTTGATGAAGAGAAAGGAATCAAGGGTCATGGCGGGTTCAGGTTCATGGCAACTCTTCAAGCTTTAATATCTCAAGCATGGAAATTATGTGTGTGAAACTGCTGTGTAACGCGCTGTTTCATTATCTGTGGAATACGGTGCTTTGTTTATTATCTGTGCTCTATTTATTATGTCCAGGAGTGAACTATAATATATACTAATAAGTTGATGATCAGAGAGCCTGTTTCCTGAAGAAGATGGTGAGATCCTTGAGGCCAGAGACTGAATGTCTGCGATTGGCTATCTCTAGTTCATGTGATATTGTCCCTGTCACATGCTCCTTAGTTTTGCCCTCTGTGTTGGTCCTTGACCTTCTTGCTCTCAGATCCATTCCTCATTCTTCCCTGCTTGTCCTTATGTCACAGCGGGGCTGGCCCTGAAATCTTTGCTTCCTAGGCTCCTATTCCAACCAGCTAACTTCTGGCTGGGTTTCCCTAGTGGGATGTACTGGTGCAAGATTGGAGGGTGGGGAGAAAGGAAGAGCCAGGGTGTTTTCGCTTCTTTCTGCATGTCTTCTATCTCAAGCTGAGGCTTTATCTCTTTCATGACCCCCAGCTCACAATGATTCCAGCTTCAGCCAGGTGACCTTGGCTTTTGGGCACCTTGCTTTGTCCTTCCTATTTATGGGGTGGTAGCAACTTCCTGCCATGGCTAACTTCTGGAGTGACCCCTGGTTATCCGTGTAGCTTCTCACGTTTTTATCTCCTGGACAACCATTTCCTTATATTAAATTCCTTCTATTTTAGACCCTTGGAGTAGTTTTTGTTGAACAGGTTAGATCCTGAGTGATATATAAACACACATAGACCAAATTTTATTAATGATCAAATAGCAGTCTTTTCAACAGAAAAATATTTTCACATAAATAAATTTTAAAGTTTTAAAACACATAATAGAAAAGAAAATATCCTGTCAATATGAGCACACTTCAAAATTATAAACAAACTTAGAATGGTCTTCATTGTGATTTAGCAATAACAAAATTAATTGTACTTTTTTCAACTTTATTTTTTTCAGCTGACTGAGCTTCAGAGCTGAGATAAATGCTGTCACTTAGTGTTCTTTAAATAGTTTTTAACTAGTTTTAATTTGAAGAAAGAACATTCTTCAGTAGAGACAGGAGAGGAATTACCAAAAAATAAAATAAACAAGCAACATACTTTGGAAAAACTTGCCATTATGTCATAGTATTACATGCTATCTTGGCAAATTTATAGATAGTTTTAATTTTTTTCAGTTTCACTTGGCAATGGTTTGACACAAAACAGTGATATCATTGGCAATGATCCTGTTATGTTGCTTGAAAATTTATTTGGAGTCTTCTCTGTGTTCCTAACAATAGACTGTTTTTCCAAGATAATATTAATTGATTTATTGATGTACTTATTTGTTTGTTAAAAACATTTATGTGATGACTACTTTATTTTCTTTAAGAAAACTCAAAATATTTAGATGTAGAACAGTCCTTTGAAGGAACTTCTTTGAACATTATTGAAGCTATCAATCTATTGAAAAATAATTTATTCAGATGAAATGCACACAATAGAATTAACTGTTTTTATAAACAGAAGCTTTCATTATTATTATTTAGTTTTTGGCCATGCCCTGTGGCTTGCGAGATCTTAGTTCCCCCACCAGGCCCAACCCCACCAGGGATTGAGCCCGTGCCCCCTGCAGTGGAAGCGTGGAGTCTTAACCGCTGGACTGCCAGAGAAGTCCCTAGAATTAACCATTTTAAAGTGAACAATTCAGTGATATTTAGTATATTCACGATGTTGAGCAAAGGCCACTTCCATATATTTCCAAAACACTCCATCCCTCTAAGTAAAATCTCTTACCCCTTAAGTAGTTTCTCCCCATTCCTCCTCCCCACCCCCCAGCCCCTGGCAACCACCAAGCTTCATTCTCTCTATATAAGTGTATTTATTCTGGATATTTCACATGAATGGAATAATACAATATGTGATGTTCTGTGCCTGGATGTTTTCATGTAGCATTGTGTTTTCAAGGTTCATTCATATTGTAGTATGTATCAGTAATTCTTTCCTTTTTATACCTGAATAATATTCCATTTGCAGGTATGTACTACAATTTGTTTATCCTTTCATCCATAGATGGACATTTGAACGGTTTCCATCTTTTGGCTATTGTGGGTAATACTGCTATGAGCATACGTGTACCTGTACTTGCTTGTATACCTGTTTTTAATTCCTTTGGGTATAGATGATAAGAGGGGTCAAATGGTAATTTTCTGTTTAACTCTTTGAGGGAATGCTACATCATTTTCCACTTAATCATTTTACATTCCCAACAACAATATACAAGGGTTCCAATTTCTCCACATTTTTTCCAACACTTGTTATCTTCCACTGTTATTGTTTTCTTTTTTTTTTTTATAGCCATCCTAGTGGGTGTAAAGTGATACTTCCTTGTGGTTTTAATTTGCATTTTTCTAGTGGCTAATGGTGTTGAGTATCTTTTCATGTGTTTGTTGTCCATTTGTATGTCTTCTTTGATGAAGTATCCATTCAAATCTTTGGCACCCTTAAAAAATTTTTTTTTGTCTCTTTGTCGTTAAGTCATGGAAGTTTTCAAAAATTCTTGATACTAGACTCTTATCAGATACATGATTTGCAAATATTTTCTCCCATTCTGTGGTTTGTCTATTCACTTTCTTGATAATATCCTTTGATATACAAATGGTTTTAATTTTGATAATGTCCAATTTATTTATTGTTTCTTTTGTCACTCATGCTTTCGGTATCATATCTGAGAACCCATTGCCAAATACAACATCATGAAGCTCGATATATTTTTAATGTTCGTGAATTTTTTAGTATGTCTTTTATATCATGTAAAATTTGATAGATATATAACTATACATCCGTGTGTGTATATATGTATGCACACACACATATATCTGACACATGTCCTTTTACAAAGTATTTTAAAATTTATTGATTCCTTTTATCCTTTTAACAATGTTGTGAAGTAGAAGAGACAATAGTGATTATGCTCATTTTAAAGATTAAAAAAACCCTGAACCTTAAAAAAGAAAAAGTCAAAGTCTCATGGGTGGTAAATAGCAGATGTAAGATACAAATTCCAGCTGTCTGACTCCAATCATGAGTCTGCTCCATTCCACCATCTTGTGCCTTAATATGTTTGCTGAATGATGTGAACCAGAGAAGGGAGGGAAGGAAAACTATTTGTTGTATTCCTACATGCACAGGCTTTATTAAGGTACTTTTGTGTGCATCATCACACAGTTCTCACACCATCCTAGAGGGAGAGTTTGGTATTCTGACTTTAAAGTGAGGCCCAGAGAATTGGTGATTTACTGTGTAGTATTCAGAAAGCCAATGGCAGAGCCTTTGTTCAATCCCAAATCAGCTTGACTCCTTGTGATAACCTAGCACTTAGAAGAAAGCTCAGTGTCAGGGGACTGTTTCAAAGACATATAATAATAGAATCAAACCAAAAAGTGGAAAGTGATATTGGAATTTTTCTATGTCCTCAATTGCCTACATGTAGTGAAAGCTGAGCAGCTGTTTCTCACTGTTACACCTCATATGCTTAAATGACAAGCCCTGATTTTTTCCCCCTTTTTAATCACTCCTTCAACTATCATCCTTGACAATATGAAACATTCCACCACAGGAATGTGGAACCATTTTCCACAACTTCAGCCTCCAGGCCCAGCTGGCCAAGTCCTGTGGTACAGCTCTCCCAGCCACGGATCCTCATCTGGTGTTTAACAAATTGTGCCCTTCCCCCAACACCCCCTCCCCTTCCTGCCCTTGGCATACACACAGGAAATTAAGGACTAAGGGAAATTCACTTCTGACCTTTAATTCACTTTTTAATAAAGGCATTCAGAGACACTTGCATGCTTCATGCCAGAAATAAGAGAGAGCCAACTTAATAGCCCTTTGAAGGAAAACCCATCCATCCTCATGCATTGGCATTTTTTCATTGTGTCTACCCTCAAAGTCATTGCTAGCCCTGTGCATGTTTGTGTGAGAACCTTGCCCAGTGTTCATAAATATTGACTGTCCTCAATTAATGCAATCAATGTTAGATGTTCTTTTTTTTTAATCAAAGTATAATTGACTTACAATCTTATATTATTTTCAAGTACAACATGGTGTTTTGATATTTATATACATTATGAAATGATCACCACAATAAGTCTAATTACCATCTGTCACCATACAAAATTATTACAATACTATTAACTATATTCCCTATGCTGTACATACATCCCTGTAATTTATTTACTTTTTAACCAGAAATTTGTACTTCTTAATCCCCTTCCACTATTTCACTGATCCTCATTCCCCTCCGCTCTGGCAACCACCAATTTGTTCTCTATGTCTATGAGTCTGTTTCTGTTTTGTGTTTGTTTGTTTTGTTTTTTACATTTCATGTATAAGTGAAATCATATGATATTTGTCTTTCTTTGTCTGACTTATTTCACTTAGCATGTTACCCTCTAGGTCTATCATTGTTGTTGCAAATGGCAAGATTTCATTCTTTTTATGGCTGAGTAATATTCCATTCTGTGTGTGTGTGTGTGTGTGTGTGTGTGTGTGTGTGTGTGTGTGTATCTTCTTTATCCTTTCATCTATCAATGGATATTTAGGTTGCTTCCACATCTTGGCTATTATAAATAATGCTACAATGAACACTGAGGTGCATACATTTTTTCAAAATAGTGTTTTAATTTTCTTTGAATAAATACTCAGAAGTGAAATTGTTGGATTATATTATAGTTCATTTTTATCTTTTTGAGGAGTCTTAATACTGTTTTCCATAGTGGTTGTACAAATTTACATTCTCACCAACAGTACACAAGTGTTCCCTTTTTCCACATCCTTGCCAACACTTGTTATTTCTTGTCTTTTGGATAATAGCCATTCTGACAGCTGTGAGGTGATATCTCATTGTGGTTTTGAGTTGAATTTCCATGATGATTAGTGATGTTTAGCATTTCTTTCCTGTTCCTATTGGCCATCTGTATATCTTTTTTTAAGAGAAAATTCTATTCAGGTCTTCTACTCACTTTTTAATTGGGTTGTTTGCTTTTTACTGATATTGAGTTATATGAGTTCTTTATATATTTTGGATATTAACCCCTTGTTAGACTTATTATTAGAAAATATTTTCTCTTATTCAGTAGGTTGCCTTTTTATTTTGTTGATGGTTTCCTTTGGTATGTAAAAGCTTTTTAGTTTGATGTAGTCCCATTTGTTTATTTTTGTTTTTGTTGCCCTTGCCTGAGGAGAGGTATCGAAAAAGTATTGCTAAAACTGGTGTCAAAGAGTGTATTGCCTATGTTTTCTTCTAGAAGTTTTATGGTTTCAGATCTTACATTTAAATCTATAATTCATTTTGAGTTTCTTTTGTATATGGCATAAGAAACTGGTTGAGCTTCATTCTTTTGCAAGTATCTGTCCAGTTTTCCCTACACCATTTATTGAAAATGTTTTTTTTCTCTATTGTATATTCTTGCCTCCATTGTCATAGATTAGTTGGCTGTATAAGTGTGGGTTTATTTCTGAGTTCTCTGTTCTGTTTCATTCATTTGTGAGTCTGTGCTAATCTCCTACTATTTTGATCACCATAGCTTTGTAGTATAGTTCTAAATCAAGGAGTGTGATACCCTCAGCTTTGTTCTTCTTATTCAAGATTGCTTTGGCTATTCAGGGTTTTTTTGTGGTTCCATACAAATTTTAAGTTTCTTTGTTCTATTTCTGTGAAAAATGCCATGGGTATTTTGATAGAGATTACACTGAATCTGTATTGTTTTGGATAGTAAGGACATTTTAACAACACTAATTCTTCCAATCCATGAGCACAGTACGTCTTTCCATTTATTTATGTTGTCCTCAATTTATTTCATCAATGTTATACTTTTCAGAGTACAGGTCTTTCACCTCCTTGGTTAGATTTCTTCCTAGGTATTTTATTCTTTTTGATGCAATTGTAAATGGGATTGCTTTCTTAATTTCTTTCTGATAGTTCATTATTAGTGTATAGAAATGTAATATATTTCTTATATTAATTTTGTTTCCTATAACTTCACTGAATTCATTTATTAGTTCTAATAGTTTTTTGATGGAGTCTTTAGGGTTTTCTATATATAATATGCAATCTTTAAATAGTGACAGTTTTACTACTTTCTTTCTAATTTGGATGCCTTTTATTTCTTTTTCTTGCCTTATCGCTAAGGCTTGGGCATTCAATACCATGTTGAATAGAAGTGGTAAGAGTGGGCATCCTTGTCTTGTTCCTGATCTTAGAGGAAAAGCTTTTAACTTTTCACCATTGAGTATGATGTTGGCTGTAGCTTAGTCATATATGGCCTTTATTATATTGAGGTATGTTCCCTCTATACCCACTCTATTGAGAATTTTTTATTATAAATGGATATCGAATTTAGTCAACTGTTTTTTCTGCATCTATTGAGATGATCATATGGTTGAATGTTAGTTGCTCTTGAAAAGCAAATGATTGTGCTCTTATCCTACACAGCAAAATTAATTAATGGATAGACTTGTCCCAATTTTATATTATTTTCCCTATCAATTTTTCTTAAACCATTGTTGATTTTGATGTGATAATGTGTATCAGAATTACTTTTTTGGTTGTTTAAGAAAGAAACACATTGAAACTGACTTAAAGAAACAGAGGGAAATTAATTAGCTCGCTTACCTGACATGGCTGGACCCAGATTATCTTTAGCAACTTGCCTCATTCCTTATCTTGACCTGCTTTCCTCTGGCTAGCTTCATTCTCAAGCAAATTCTTTTGGCAACAAGATAACATTTTCAGGTCCTCAGGCATATATTTTACCAGTTTGACAATATCAGTTGGAAGACAGAGATGCTGTTCCAATAATCTAACTCAAATTCAAGGATTGCCCATTAATGCTCTTATCTGGGCCAGTCACAGTGTACAGGGTGCTGTTGTATTCTCATTGGTTGATGAGTCATACTCTCACCCTTGGATCCAGAAGTGGGGATTGGCCCTCTCTGAATGGACTAAGACTGGAGTAAGGAGGTTCCCAAAAGAAAATTGGGCTGACCTCTCCAGATGATAAGGGAAAAGAAAATAAGTAAGCAAAACTACAAATGCCCACCACATATCTGATATAGTACATGATAATTTAGGAATTATAAATTTGTTACACAAAATCATAAGTTTGATTTCTTGGTGTTAAGCAAAAGCAACATTATTTTAAAGTCTTCTACAACTGAAGCAAAAGATGAATTTCAATTAGAATATACATTCAAGGAGCTTCTTTTGAAACCCCCTTTACATACATATGAGTAAAAGTTGTAGTTGCCTATATTGATATTTTTACTCAGTCCAATGCGTTGTTTATTTTCAACCTTCTCTACCACTCATTGACTGACTGCTTAATATGTACCAGACACTGTATATTACATTGAGAATAGAATGTTAAATAAAAAACCATTCCCATCCTCATGGAGGTTATAGTCTAGAGGAACTTACAAGCTACATCTAATTAACTTATAACTTGTGACCTACCAGAGTTATTGGACTAATGAAGTGGAGTTGTTACATTTTCAAAGAATTGATATGTAAATATATCCATTTTATATAAGAATTTAATGGTTAACTGAATAAGTTGAATAATAATTATTTGCTTGAATACTGTTAGGCATGTTATACTGATGATCACTTTTATACATAAAATCACTCTGTAGTTCTTTTTTACAGATAAAATGAGAGAAATTGGTTCACTGTCCCACAGCAAGAGGATGGGTGAGCTGGATGTTCACCCAGGTCTGACTTTGAAGCTTTTTAAGGACACAATGACTGTATTGGATGATCTGTGACTTTTCTTAAGTCATGGCCATGAGTCACACCTAGAAATATATACACATTACAGTATATTTATAATAGCTATTAGAAAAAAATCTCAAGAACTTCTGGGAAAGCTGTGATGACAATATCATTAGTCTGGTTCCTGTACCCTCTACAGATTCTCTATACCTTCCCCAGGCTCCCCATCCTTGTTTCTTCACCCCTAGGGCATTGTAAATATAGCAAAAGGAAATCTGCATGTGTGTGTGTGTGTGTGTGTGTGTGTGTGTGTGTGTGTGTGTGTGTGTGTTTGTGTGTTTACTTATGGCAGCAGGAGGCTGCTGGCCCCAGATCCTGCGAGTAAGCTATAGGTAAGGGATTTGTGGCCAGAGAGGAGAGTCCATGGCGAGAGGGAGCAGTGCTGCCCAGTGGGAAAAGTACTGGACAAGAAGTCCTATGACCTGGCTTTGAATCCTGTCCCTACCACTTAGGAATTGTAGTTAGGTAACACCTCAGATTGCATTTCTGTTACTAGAAGTGAGAATCCACTTCCTGACATTTCGTACCTCCCAGGTATTTTGTGAGAATCAAATGCAGCAATCCTGTGAAAATTGCTTTAGACAGTGTAGAAAGTTGTAATTTGTAAGGCTTTATTTTGTATATCACTGCTCTCTCTGTCTGCCTCTGCTTGCCCTCTCTCACACATACACCTGTGATTTCCAACATTGCAGAGGCAGCATAGCTCATGAATAGTGTAAACAAGTCCTTGCTTCCATTTTCCACTTTTTAATTCATTCATACCCATCAACTATTTCCTCCAGAGTGTCCCATGTTCTGGGTACTGCACTAGGTGCTAGAGATAAGGGAGGAAGCGTGATCTGGGGGAAAGAGTATGAAGTTTAGACTTAGGGTGTGAATCCTGACTTCCTCTTTCTTTAGTTGTACCATCTCGAATAGTCAACTAACCTCTCTAAGCATTACATTTCCTCATTTTAAAACGGGAATCATTTTCATGATTCATAGAGACATTACTGAGTGCTGGATGGAACGTGAGGCTCAGTAAATCAGCCATTATTTTCTTCAAGACATTTTCCCTGTCATCAGGGAACTCAGAGTTTAGAAGTGGATATAAGACATTTTTCAAGATTATTCTAAACCAAGGGAGAGAGCAGGTGGCTGGGAGGGGTCAACTTTTCAGTGGTTGAATGGTTGAGTACGGCATAACTTACCCAAAGGCACCCAGTTTGTACCTGGTAGAATCCCGTCTTGAATCCAAATTTCCAAGAATTTAGACTTCTTTAGGTTTACTAAAATATTGCTTGGGCATTTATTTTTAAGAACATTTCCTGAAGTTAGTGAACTCTCCAGAGAAAAGATGAGCTGGTAAATCCTATGCCAGTTTAAGGAGCATATGTGTAGTATTATTGGGAATGAAAAGTGTGGTTTGTTTTTTCCTTAAAGAAAATAATTAAATGTATTGTAGGGAATTGAATGGGTCAGAGGAGAAGAATTCTGGCACCAAGAAGTTGTTTGATTTTACAACAAACGGTTAGTGTCATAAAACTACTCATTGGTTGGGCAATCTAGGGCTCCGTGGTAGTCTTGCCCTGGTTTGTAGAGGTGGAACCCTTCAGTCAGTCAGTGTGATGCACTTGTGTGTTGTTTCAGGTAGCAAGCACTTTCTCCATTACACAACAATTCCATTGCAATCAACCTCTCTTGACCTTTTCCTTCTGCTTTCCTTCCTCTCCCCTATCAAATACCCACAGCATGTTTGTATTTATGTCTGCTTGGCCTTTGTTGTTGTTAATGATGATGTCTTTGAGAGATCACCTTGAGTGTCATCATGGAGCAGTTGAAATGGGGTTTTCAGTGCTTCTGTGTAATAGACCGAACAGCAGCTTCCCAAGATATCAGCTGCTAATCCCTGGAACCTGTAAATGTGACCTTCTTTGGAAAAGGGTTGTTACAAATGTGATTAAGTTAAGGATCTAGAGATGGGGATATCTTGGGTTATCTGGGTGGGCCCTAGATACAAACACAAACGTTATGAGAGAGAGGCAAAGGGAGATTTGACACAGAAGAAGAGGAGAAGGCAACATGACCACAGAGACTGGAAACAGATTGAAAGGATGTAGTGTAAGCCAAGAGGCAGAAGCTGAAAAGAGCAAGGAGTGGATTCTCCTCTAGTGAGTCTGGAGCTAATAAAACCCTGTCAAAACCCTGATTTCAAAGTCTCCAGAACTAAGACAATAAATTTCTATTATTTCTGGCCACTGTTTGTACTTATTTGTTACAATAACCTTCGAAAACCAATACACCAATTATCTCCTTTCCCTGGCCATTCTACTATTCTGAATGTTACTATGAATGTTTAAATTTTGTTTTAAATAAAGGATCTTATAAAATAAGCCCATCCACATTCCAGAAAGTCACAAGAGACAACATATGATGGGTCAGAACTGGAAGGGTCCTCAGAGACCACCCAAACTTCTCCTCATAAGGTTGAGGAAACTGAGATGCAGACAGAGAGGGTATTGCTCCTGATTACTCAGTAAACTAATAGTGTAGCCAGGACCTAACCCAAGATTTGAGCTTCTTGTTTTAGCCACGTGATTTGTTTATCACTGGTAAGGGGACATAACTATGAGGATTTCTGACTCAGCAAGTAGATACGAGAAAACCTATTTAAGTTTAGCTGAAGAATGTGACTGCTTCTTTTTTTTTAAAAAAACTACTATATATAAAATAGATAACCAACAAGGACCTACTATAGCACAGGGAACTATACTCAATATTTTGTAATAATCTATAAGGGAAAATAATCTGAAAAAATAGATACATATGTATGTATAACTGAATCAATTGCTGTACACAGAAAGAAACACAACATGGTAAATCAACTATACTTCAATTAAAAAAAAAAGAAATGTATTTTTAAAACCTAAAAAAAAAAAAAAAGAAAAGAAAAGAAAATGAATTATGGATTGGCCCCTTTACTCTAGTTAACTAAACCCAAGAAACATTTTGGGGACTAGAAGAAGACAACAACCTTTTCTTCAAGAAACAGATATGATTGAATATGTCTGACTTGGAAAGATATCCTGGATACACAGCAGCAGTTAGGTGTGTGCACTCTGGATCATAGGACCTGCCCAGAATGCTGTCTCTGCCATTCACCATCTCTGTGAACTTGGGTACATGACTCCATAGGAGCCTTGGTTTCCTCATCTGTAGAAGAGCGGTAATAATAGCACTTGTTGGAGACTGTTTCGAGGATTAAATGAGATGCTCATTTAAAGTGACTCATCCAGTTCCTGGCAACTAACAGAGGATCCATAAATGTCAGTGAGTGTTTTGTATTACGTTATCAAATAAAAAAGTAAGTTGTAGCAGAGTATATAGTATTTTATCTTTTTAAAATTTCTTCTTTGGATATTTTACAATGACCCTGGAATTTCTTTAGTAATCAGGAAAAACAGTAAAGACGAAGAACAGGCCTGACTCACAGGGAGTGGAGCCTGTCGTGAGGCACTGGGGTCTTTGGTGCAGCAGCTGCTGAGGCTGTTATCACACTCCCAGAGCTGATGGGAATCCTCCCACCTCTCTTCTGGGAAATGCAGGCCTATAAATGTGCATTTACATAAACATGAATGCACAAACTAGATCAAAGACTGCTTAATCCTTGAGGAGTGAGGTGAGCTCATTTCTGTAACCCAAACTCTGGGATACACAATGGCCTGATGCTGTCTGGAGGCTCAGAGATGGTGGTCAGGAGACTGGACTCCAGCCCCAGGCCAACTTCTCTGAGCTGTGTAATGTGGGCAGGTCAGTTCTCAAGCCTGTTTCCTTATCTATCCAACACACAGACTTATGAGGCTTAAATGAGGTAAAGGATATAAAAGTACTTAGTAAACAGAAAGCAAATCCAAAGGGGATCCTATTACATACCCTATCAATTACCCAGCTCGACAGAATGTACCTTTGAAATATACTTCAACTCTTTTCATTCTGTTCCAATTGTCCCTGTTGAATTCATTTTCTCATTGCTTCTTTCTTGTCTGTTAGCATCTTAGCTGGTCTTCCTGATTTTTTTTTTTTTTTTTAATAATGCACTTCTATTTTTTTTGGCCATGCTGCATGGTGTGCAGGATCTTAATTTCCTGGCCAGAAATCAAGCCCGTGCCCCCTGCGGTGGAAGCACAGGTCTTAACCACTGGACTGCCAGGGAAGTCCCTGGTCTTCCTGATTCTTGTGTGGCTTTTCTCTATCCTAACAATAATCTTCCTTAAACACACCTTTTGCCATGATATTCCACCAGTGCATCTATCTGTAGCTCCCCATCACCTACTATTTGAAATGGTTGGCCATATAAGAGGAAGGAAAGCATCTGTTGCGGTACAGAGCCATCTGTTTTAACTAAACAGCCCTGAAGAGAGCTGTAAACTTTATTTTCCTGGTCGTATTGTTGGGATGCTGGTCCTCTGGTTCCTAGAGGGGCATTTGAGTAACTACCCTGTTGGAAACAAAGGCTCTGGGTCTTCTCCCCTCCGCTGTGGTCCTATTCCTGGCTCCTAGCCCCAGTTTAGACCTGACAACAAATGGTTTACATCATTTGACCAGCTGCTGAGGTCTTGGCCATGTTTTCGTACTTCTCTCTGGCTACTTCTGGTAAGTCTCCTTCTGACTGATGGGTTGACACTCTCTGGCCCTGTCCAGACTTCTCCATGAGAGGAAATATTTTGTTCTTTCATTCTATACATGTATTGAGTGCCTAATAGGTATTAGGAATTATGCTAGCTAAATATGGCCCCTGTTTCAGTTAATAAGCTTATTAACTTATAGCTTAATAAAGAAAATAGCAATTGAAAAAGCTATTATGAGTACGAAGAATATCACTAAATAGGAAGAACAAGATGCTGTGGGAACATATAACAGTGGAAACCCTAAGTTAGATAGTGGTGTCAGGACAGGCCACCTTGAGAAAGTAGCATTGAGCTGAGACTTAAAGATGAATTGGAGTCAAAGACTAGTTGCGATCAGCATGTGGAAAGAAATGGAGTCTAGCGATGTCTAAGGGGGACCCCCTTGCTTCTTCCACTCACCCAGATCAGATAGCCTAGGTCATCCCCCAGAATGTTTGTTGGTACCAACTTGCAGATAGAAATCTGGGCTGGCTGGAAGCAGTGGTGAGAACACTAAACAATTGCATCATTCTATCTCTGCCACTGTGGGCTGTGGGCTGTTTGGTAAGTTACTTATCCCACCTGATGCATAGTTTCCACATCTGAGAAATACAAATGATAACCCTTCAAGGTCATTGTGAATGACCAATGAACAAGAAACCAGTTTGGAAACCACGTGAATGGAAGGGAGGAAGTTGATCATAGGGTATCTGACCCAGCATTGAGATGGGACAAGTAATAGGAAATGTTAACCCTGACAGGAGCCAGTCTTACACTGTCTTGGAACTTCAGAAGTTCCATATATGATATGGATACATGTGCTCCGTATATGTTATTTAAAGGGGTAAGAGTAGTTTTTGATATTATCTACATGGCTAAGTTGTACCAAAAAAGACAGCCTTCTCCCTAAATGATATCACTGGAATTCCATTTGCTTGGCTTATTGGAACTCAATGCCTCTGTAAATCACTGGGGCTGGGATGGCCATGTCCTACCCTAGTCGTATATGATAACATGGGTGGATTGTTAGCGCTGCCCTTTTCCAGCAAAAGCCCACAACTTTCTGTCAACCCAATGGCCAGTGATAGGTTAGCAAAGAACATCTGGCTTGGTCTTTACAGAAATTGCTTTGCATTTTGAGGAAAAAAATATATATTTACTGACTATAGTCTGGAGGCAAGAGTGCCAGGCATCACAAGGGCTCTGGAATGACTGTGAGCTTCTGAGAGATACCAAGCATTAGCAGGATGATGAAATGGCAAAGACCTTCATACCTCCTCATTCATGGATGCCCACTTGTTACTTTTTATGGATCATTTATGTCAGTAAGACTGACACTCCTGGTGCCCTTTGGCTGGTTAATCATTGGTCACTCCCAGCTTGATATACAATTGTTCTTCTAATTGCTAGTGATCAAAATTGTAGTGGGGAGTCTGACTCCTGGGTAGAACCCTGGCAGTAGAGAATATTGGGGATGGCAGCTCCCTCTGCAACCAGATTGCTTCATAGCTGTAGCTGTATAGGTGTGTTGTAAGGGTTAAATGCATCCTGTAAGTAATACACCAGCATGGTGCCTGATAGAGGGTGAATGTTCTGTACATACATTACTTTTTAGTTACTTATTAATGACCATCACCAGTGGGCATGGAAATAAGGTCTAAAATCACCAAAGAACAAAAGGCTTTAGAAAAACAGCACATCCCTTTTCCTTATGTTTCCCACAGCATTTCCTCATAACATCTTTGGACTGAGAACCAGGGCTGTTTTCCTAGTTACAAAGGCCAAATCACAAGAGAAGACAAGGGCAGTGAAGACACGCCATCCTTGGAATTTGAAATGGCAAATGTCCAAATGCCCAGCTTAGGATGTGTGTGTGTGTTTGTGGTTTGTATGTGTAGTATGGTGTATGTTTGTGTTGTCTGTGTTGTGTGTATGTGTGTGTACTAAGCATTTGAAGTGGAATATTCAGACGAATATCTCCAAGTCCATTCTGGCTGTGAGTTCTACATTTGCATGCTACCAGTGTTACAAAATTCAGAGAAAAGAGAGATTGACAGGGAGGAGGAGACTCTATAATCCTCCAACCAGTTCAGGATCAATTGCCTTGTAGTGTTGCTATATTACATGATTTAACCTCAAAATTATCCTGTGAGACACAGGTGCATACTCCTGTTTTATCACTGAGACCAGGAGGTGAATAGTTGTCCAAGGCCATGTAACTAGTAAGTTATAGGGCCTGGTGTGGATAGTAAGTGATAGGCATTGACCTTGGTGATGTAAAATCAACCAATATGAGAAACTGAAATGCTCAGAGAATGGTGCAGTATAAAGGGGTCTATAGCCAGAGGAGGTAGTAAAAAGATGACAGTGAGATTTACAGCCTAGTATGAGACCCTGGAGATCCCAGCAGAGGTCTTAAGGGAATAACATTCCTCAAAGGCCTCTTATTTTGGCCTTCTGGGAAGGCTAAGGGGGAAGAACAGGAATATCAGCTCCCAGAAACAAATAATTCCAAATATTCTGTATTTAACAGCAATGGGTTGGGCCAAGTGAAGAGCATTTGTGATTAAATTTCCTTGGGTGTCCCTTTCCAAGGACAACTTTTAGATTCTGTATCAGACAAGAGTTTAGACTTTTCTTTTATTGTTGTGCCTGGACTTTGATTGCTATCTGCAAGGGAAACAGACAGTGGAAACTATTTCATCAGGACTGATGAGAAAAACACATTTTCACAGTGCCCTGAATAGCAATGCTTGGTGTTTGAAGTCATTATCGTAATACTGGGTAAGCTGGGAGGAGGAAAAGGCACTACAAATGACTTTAAAGAGAGAGAGAGAAGAGAGAAAAATAATCAGGAAAGTCAGACTGGGTGTTGATTGTTGGTGAGAAATTTCCACTGAAATTTCATCTTCTTCACTAGACTGTAAGCCTCATCTTATTTGTTCATCTGTGTTATCTTAGCACTAAGCTCATGGTCTGGCACTTAGGAAGTGTTGAGAGAATATGTAACGGATGAAGAAATGATTAAATGAATTAATGAATAAAAAAATAAAGAAATAAAGGAACCGATGAGGTATTCAGTCCACCAGGCAGGCCTAGCAAGACCTGAATATGCTGTGTTCAGCAGATGTCTAAGAGCATAGTTTAGTGCAAAGGGAGCAGGTTTCTGGTTTCAAGCTAACCTACATTTAATTCCAGGATTTGCCATTTAAACCATACTACCATCCAGTCCTTATTGCTATCTTTCATCCATCAGATCATCCCAGAAGACTTTATTCAATGTAGAGCTATTCAAATATCAGACCTTGTTTAGTAATCTAGTGATTTTATCAGTTAAAGAGCAAGGCCAATCTCAGATTGTTTGATTTTTCTAAATTTCCGATGACCATATTTCATTTTTTTGGGGGGGTCATTACAAAATATATTCTAGACTTCTTTCATCAAACTGTCCAATTTTGTGTAAGTTCTTAGTGAAAACAGTGCTCTTTGTAAAACTACACGGCTTTTCCACACTAGAGAACTATCAGTGCGTCATTGAGCTGCCACTCAGTTGAAACCCTCATTTCCCAGGAGGGGATGCCCAGACCCCAGAAATGAAGGATGTACTCATATACAGAGAGTTTGTAGCAGAGCTGGAACTGCCACCTCGTGCCCTCTGTCCCATCTACTGGCCAAACCCATTCTCCTGTTTCTAAGGAAAGAGGCTGCGGGATATGTGAATTGTAACTTTTCACAGTCAGTCTGGTATTACAACATCGCCCTCTGATGAGTTAAGTGCAAATGAATCAGAACCAGATGCGCAAATTTTCCTGAAAGCAATGCGTTTAAAAAGTGGAGGAGGAGAGAAGTTTTTGGCAAAAACTCTCTATGATGTGTTGGCTACATTAGATGCATAGCACTTCCCCCTGCTTTTAGCTCCTCCCATCAACACCACCTGGAGAAAATGACATGTTAGAACTCCAGGGGGAAGCAGGGCAGTCAGAAGTAGGGATGATACCCACAGTCCTATAACTAGTGTGGCTGTCTTCAGCCCTTATTTTCTTAGAGGTCATTCTTGGCAGGCGAATGACGTTTGGATGAATAAAGCAATCATAAGGAATCAATTCTGGAGAAAAATCCAGGCTTTGACTTTTAACATGCATTTCTCTTGGACTGCTATGAGATTCATATTTTCAGATTCAACTAAAGTCTCTTGAGTACTTGTTAAGTGCAAGGTTTTGTGCTAGGCGCTCACATGCTTCTTTTCTCACCTTGTCAGTCCAATGAAGTTGCGAGGTGGCAGGATCATGAACAGATGAGTGATCTCAGGCTCAGAGAAATGAAGTGACTTGTTCAAGGTCACACAGTTAGGCAGAAAGAGAGCTGTGCTATCAACTCAGCAGCCACTAGCTACGTGTGGTCATCTAAATTTAAATGAGTTAATTCTAAATAAAATTAAAAACTGAGTTGCTCAACTGCACTAGCTCTATTGCTGCACGTGGCTAGTGGCTACCATATTAGACAGCACAGATGTAGAATATTTCCATCATTATAGAAAGTGCTGCTATAGAGTCTGGGTTTCAACTAATATCTTTATGACCCAATTGTGTTCTCCTTCTATTATATCAGCCTGAGTTGTCCCACATAATACAAGCATCTAAAATGAAAGACAGTTCCTCCTAAGAACAACTAGAAGCTTTCTCCTCCTCACCTGGATGGAGCATACAGAGACTCAGGCTGTTTCTTTACTAAGTCTGCTCTGTCCTGTATGTGGCTGGTGTGAAATAGGTATGGACCAGGAGTCAGACGGGAAGGAAAGAGAATGTGGGTTGGGTGTACTGTGTCCCCATTAAACTCATCTGCATTTCAGGAGCATCCTAGGACAGCAGAAGGGGCTGTTGCCAGGGATGTGTTAATACTCAACAAAGTTACAAAGGGAATCAGCACCGTGGAGTGGAAAGATGGTGCAAATTTGGTCAGAAAAATCTGAATTCCATAGCCATGTGGACTTGGGCAATTGTGAAGAGGGATGGTGTTGTCTCCCTTACAGGCATGTGAGGATTTAATTTGTCAGCAGCTGTAAGACACTTAGCATAGTAGGTGTTCCATAAAAGTAGTGCCTTTGGCCAGTCAAGCCGCCCTCTTTCCCCTTCTCCCCCCAAGCCCTTTCCCAGTGGGAGTTACCACCCATTCCACAGTGTTCAAAGGGCATTCTTTGATTTCAATGCTTTTTCTTCCTTCAAAACTAATTATCAGAAAAACTGCTGATATTGTTCTTTATAATATGTATGAATTAAAGCAACCTTCCTAGCGTGTATCTTCCCTGTTTTTTTGGCATTATTTAATCTTATAAAAGCAAGTATCTCTATTTTAACCCTCACATTAGGATAGGTTTGAGGTTGGGTAACCAGAGAATGACTTGGAACGAATGCAGGCAAATCTAGTGAATTTTAATCCTGGAGGATTTTCCTCCACTCTTATCTGTGTTTTTATATATCACGATCACATTTCATCCTATAACGTATTAGCAGCAGTTTACTCAATATTGCTGTACTAAAATAGTCAAGTAGAAATTTAAGTTATTTAATATTCAGAAACTGGGAAATATAAATTAGAATAGAAGATTAAAAATTCAGATTAGATAACCTAGAAATATAGATCGTAGGGGAAGATACCACACTGAAAGGATAAAGTTGTATAATTCACATAATTAACAAGTACTGTAGTAACTAAGTCAATAACATAGTGTTTATCCACTATGTTTGACTAACACTTTACAGAATGATTCACAGTACCTGCCTCATAAGAGAGGTTTTGTGAATATTTCTTGAATGATGTGAGGAAAATGAATCTCCAAGAGGTAAATCATTCATGAAGGTCAACCCATCTACTTAGCGGCAGATGCAGAATTCAGGTCCTATGTCCCCTGACTAATTCATTGCCCTTTAGAATGATAACAACTCATGTTTATTCAACACTAAAAATATAAAAGGCTCTTTTATTTCTGGAATACTTCTATTGAGCTTCCCAACAATCCTGGGAGGTAAGCATCATTACCCCATATTTCAGGTGAGCAGTGACTCACACAGCATGGCATAGCTTATATGGAAAACAATAAGTACTTAAATTCTGGTAGTTTCACTTCGAGTCCAGTGGGTTTTATTTTTACCACCATAGCCCAGTCTTTTCTCTTTCATATTTTTTTCCCAAAGGAGCAAAAGTAAAAACTAAAATATAATATTTCCAAATCAGATGCATGGATGATCTGGTGAGTGATAGTTCCATTTCCCAATAACAGAAAAAGAAACCCAAGGGAAGTCCCCTCTGGTCAGTAACTCTTGTAGACCCTTGGAACCAATGCTTTGATATTTATTTAGTTAAAGGGCATTTAGGTTCTTAATGTCCATTCAAGGCTGGTTCTAGCCTAAGCCTGTGTGTCTTGGTGCCCAGAGCATGTGGAAACGATTCAAGAAATGCATGGCCATGTCACCAGTGTTGCTCAGTGACTCCATCAAATCAACTCTTCCAAACTGGTTATTTCTTTCTTAAAGACACTGTTATGAAGGGGTGTGCTGATGTGCCCTGTGCATATGTATCTGTGCATGTTTTATGTGTGTCTCTGTGTGTCTTAGGGTGATTTCTTCCAATGTGTGTTGTGCATTTTATGATCTTCACAGATGTAAGACTTCACCATGATTAGAAGGGTGGGCGTGGCTATTATTTGGGAGAGGAGGAGAAAGAAGTGAAATTGATGGGTGGCAGGAAACAGAACCGTGTAGATTTCACTGGCCTCCTTTTAGAGCATTTAGCCCTGTTTTCAGAGGCTCATAAAGGTAAACCGTTTTTCTCTATTATTGGGCCAGGAGATGAAAGTTTCATTTTTATTCTTCCCTGGAGCTCATGTGGCCACTCCAAATATGGACTCCATTTTGCCTCATGGTTTCAAAATGTCAGTGAAACTATTTGAATATTGGCTGAATTTATAATGATGATCCTACCTGTTTGCAAAGAGATTCAGTTTACAAAGCATTGGTCCATGTTATCCCATCTGCTATTTGATCTTCAGAATAATCCCATAAAGCACCCAGTGCAGATTATTATTCCCATTTTCCTAAGGAGAAAACTGAGGCCCAGAGAAGTTAAGTGACATACTAGAATCACAGGCAATACCAGGCTTAAAAAGGAAGAGAAGGGCACCAGTATCTGTTGATAATCAGCTCTGTGCTACTCATTGTGCTGAAAGAGAACCCAGATCTCAGAGAGGGGTCATAATTGGCCTAAAGTCATCCAATTTATGCTCCGCCAGCAACTTGGGGAGTCAGAATCAGAAACTGAGCCTGCCTGTCTCTAAAACTAGTGGTCCTTTCTACTACATCGCGGGATCTCTGTGTATAATAGCCAGGGGGCAAGTTTTGAAAAAAAAAAGATGTTGGCATTGATTATCCCAAACCACTGACAAACCAAACATTATGTAAATCAGGACCCGCCATGTGAATAATAGCTCACATGTGTAAGGCACTTTCAGAAGCCCTTTGAGTGGATCTTTCTTTAACCCTCACAGCAATCTTGTGAGCTAGATATTCTCACTATTCCTAGTTTACAAATGAGGAAGTTGAGGCTCAGAGAGGTGAGGAGCTTATGGAAGGTCACATAGCTAGTGGGTAGCAGAGCTGCAAATCCAACATCTGACTAGAAAAGATCGTCCGCCATTAACCTGTGTTCCCCACAGGCTAATTCCTGTTGCATTTGGGTCATTTTATGGTCACATGAACTGAACCTATTCCATCCCACCCTCACTGCCTACAACATGAAGCTCAAACTTCTTAGCCTGAAGTTCAAGATACCCAGGCTTTTTGAATTCATCTCCCTGTACCTCTTGACACACTCATGCCCCAGCCATGATCCAGTGGATGCTTTTCCCCAACACACCCCCTTTGCTCTCCAATCTTTTGGTTGTGTCTAGAATGGTATTTTCTTTCTGCCTTCCCTTTGAGGACCCTTTTCCTCTTTCACAGACCACCTCAAATGCCATCAATTCTAAGTTTCCTTCCGGGACCCCCTGATTAATTGACTATAATGGCCCCCACAATGCTCTCCTATGACTCAGATCATCCTTCTTATCTTGTCTTCCTCACCCTCCCCATATCCCACCTTGAGTGCCCAGGCAGGGTCTGATTCACTAGTTCATCCTCAGCATGGACCAGTGACTAACTTGTGCTGGACACCGTAGATGAGGAATGAGCATTTTCTTTAGATGTACAAAAATTGACTTCTACATTATAATATACAAGTGGCTTTCCGTCATTCCTTTTCTTAAAATCTAATTTTAGTTATTTTTTATACAGCAGGTTCTTATTAGTTATCTATTTTATACATATTAGTATATATATGTCAATCCCAATCTCCCAACACCACCACCCCTCACCACCACTTTCCCTGCTTGGTGTCCATATGTTTGTTCTCTACAGCTGTGTCTCTATTTCTGCCCTGCAGACAGGTTCATCTGTACCATTTTTCTAGGTTCCACATATATGTGTTAATATACGATATTTGTTTTCCTCTTTCTGACTTACTTCGCTCTGTATGACAGTCTCTAGGTCCATCCATGTCTCTACAATTGACCCAATTTCGTTCCTTTTTATGGCCGAGTAATATTCCATTGTATATATGTGCCACATCTTCTTTATCCATTCATCTGTCAATGCTGTCATTCCTTTTGATGTAGGAGACCATCTCAGGGCTTTGGAACCAGACAGATCTGGGTCCAAATCCTAACATGTTTACTTCTCAGTTATAACCTTGGGCATTACTTATTTAGACCTCTTAACCCTCAGTTCTTCCATGTGTTAAAATGGTGATGGTGCTGCCTTTCCTGCAGAGAGAGTAACTGTTAGTATTGAATGAAATGGAGAACAAAGCATTCAGGATGGTGCTGGGCACACAGGGAGCACCCAGTAAATGTTAGTTGTTAGGCAGGGGTGTTATTATTGGAGTAGCTTATGATATCTCCCAGCAACGTGGTTAGATTTCCTTTGGATTTGGGTATGCCACTCTGTTGTTTTGGAGTGTAATTCCTCACCTTGACCAACACCCAGCTCTTTTGCCATTTTCCATATTTGTTTGTTTTGCTATTGCTGGTATTATTTATTTAGAGTTGTGGCTTTGTAAACCATTTCTTAAAATGCTCCTGTGCTTTAAGGGGCAGCATTTTGGGGAGAGAACATCAGGACGAAGGGAGTAGGAGAGGATGGGAACAGGGCTGGAATCTATTTCTTAGGAAAGCCACTCAACTTCTCTGGGACTACTTTCCCTCATGTGCCAATTGAGGGGTGATGTCAAGATAGGGTGTAAAATCCCTTAGTGCTTAAATGCACTGTGTGTATAAACTTTTTACTCTCTGATCCTGAGACATAGGGATGTATGTAAATGCATCTCTCCCTGCCCTCCTTTCAGAACACACCCACCCCCCAAATGCCCAGAGGAAACCCACAGTTCCTTTGTTTGCCCATGTTGTTTTCTTTAACCAAGTGGTTGTTTGCAAATGTTTTCTGATTGTAACAGAAGTGAGGCCTCCTCTCTTGGAGGAGATTGAGTTCTTTCTCTTTGAAAGATGCTGTTTACTGAAATAAATCCCACCTCCTTCTTTGTTTGGCTTTTCCTTTGTAAACAATCAAAGACAACTGGCAGAACCAGCAAGCTTGTTCAGTCTAGTGTGGCATCTGGCTTTCTTTTCTGTTTCTAAGCTGAAGTACAGGCTGCGTTGTGAGCCCCACATTCCTCTGCAAAGACAATTAATTCTGTGAGCACTGAGCAAGAGTCCACCACACACCAAGGCCTGTGGGAAAAAAGAGGGAAAGTGGTCCTGATGCTGAGCTCAGCATGGTGGAGAGTCACGGCCAGTTAGGGAAGAGCATCAGAGACCATCTAGTCCTGTGTCCCCCAAGTGTTTTCACACAATGCTTGTCCCATGAATAACTCCTCAGAAAAATGCCAGTAGCAGATGAAATTGGAAAAGAAAAGGCATAACGAAACTTCTAATCTGGATTCACAACAGACCTGAGCACGTGAAAGGTTCTGAGACTTGAAATTCAAAAAATTGTGTTTAATTGAATTTCTCAAGTTTATATGACTAGGTGATGTCTGTGTGTGCGTGTGTGTGTGTGTGTGTGTGTGTGTGTAAACATGTGTGCGTAGGTTATACTACTTCATGGCAGAAGCAAATGTGTACCAAGGTATTTTGACCTCAAAGCCCTGCTCTCTTGCCAGTCCATTGGTTGTACCTGCCAAGAATTTGGCCATTCAAGTGGGAGACACCTGTAGCACCTGGCTCATTGATAACGAGTTTGACTAGGCCTTTGTAGTATTGGCCTCAGAGAGTTTTACATTTTTAAATTATTTGTCAACATTTAGAAGTTGAGGTTTTTCCTATAAAAAGCCAAGAATCTTGCTTTCCTTGAAAATTAGAAGAGTCGGCAATATTTAGCCAGGGTCTGTCATGGTGACAGCAGGAGTGCAGCTATCTCTTTGGATGGGGCACAGGTTCTACAGTTCACCACGTTCCCACCCAGATTGACTTTACTCACGGGTGTCGCAGGCATGGGCTTGTTGGCATTTTAGCTGACCATCCTGGTTCAGAGGATGCCCTGGAGAGGCCGCCTTTGCTGCTTGTACCCTCCTTCTTCTCACTTCCAAGAGCCGAGTACAGCCTCTGATTATGCCGTCTTCAACAGGTGAAACCCAAGGGTGCCTGGCATAGGTGAACCACTGCATGTGAACAACAAAGACAGTATTTCTTGAGTGTTTCTTCTGGAATGACCTCTGTTTTTGGCATATATCAAGGATTCCTTATTTAATCTTCACAACAATAATCTTATACAGTAAGAATTATTATGACACTCACTTTAAAAAAATTTATTGGAATATAGTTGATTTACAATCTTGTGTTAGTTTCAGGTGTACGGCAAAAGTGAATCAGCTATACATATACATAGATCCATTCTTTTTAAGATTCTTTCCCCATATAATGCCACTCACTTTTGAGAAGAGAAAATTAGAGCATAGAATGATTAGTATAACTTGTCCAAAACGATACAGTTAATAAGTAGAAGACCTGGGGTTTGAATAAGGGGAACATACTCTTAACCACTCCTAACCATACATTTCATAAAACATTGTTTTATGTAAGTGACATAATTAAGTTTTTAAAAACATTTTGTTTTGTACTAACCTTAGACTTTTAGAGAAGATGAAAAAGATACAAAGAATCTCCTTATATTCCTCACCCTGCTCTCCCTAATGTTAACATCTTAAATAACCACAGTACAATTATCAAGTACAAGAAATTAACATTGTTAACTAAACTACAGATCTTTTTCTAATTTTACCAGTTTTAACACACGTGTTTTTCCCTGTTTGTTCCAAAGTCCTATTCATGATCTCACGTTGTGTCTCCTTGTTATTTCTCCTTTGTCTCTTCTAGTTTATAACAGTTCTATAGTTTTTACTTGGCTTTCATGACCCTGACACTTTTGAGGATTACTGGTTAGCTATTTTGTAGAATGTCCCTCAATCTGGGTATGTCTGATATTTTCTCATGATTGGAAGAAGACATACATTATTTTGGCAAGAATACCAAAAACATGTGTCCTTCTCAGTGTATCATATCAAGGAGTTTATGATGTTCATTGTCTTATTGCTGGTAATCCACCTTCATCACTGGGATAACTTGGTATCTACTAGGTTTCTCTACCGTAAAGTTACTATTTTTCCCTTTGCAGTTGATAAGTTTCTTGGGGAAAATAATTTGAAATTACATAGACCCCTTTTCTCCTCAAACTTTTGTCCACTAATTTTGGCATCTTTTAGTTGATCTTATCTGCAACAATGTGCTTCTTTTGCTTTTAATAAAATAATTACAAAATAAATAGACAATATTGGAAGCTTATAGCAAGAATCATGATTTTAATGCAAAATGTTTGGAGGTGACTTCTCTGCTTAATAATCAATATTGCCTTTTGGTTTTATAATGGAGTTGATATCCTAACTTCACATGAGTGAATTCTGTGACTTTGAACAAGCACTAACCGTTCGGAATCTCAGTTTCCTTATCGTTAACAGGGACAGCAAAGTGTTGCTGCATGGATAGAAAGTCATAAGAGTGGATGCTCTAGTTAGACTGGCTGGGCTAGAAGCCTGAAGCTGTTACTCATGAACTGTATGATTTTCAGTAGATTATATAACCTGGCTATGCCTCATTTCCTCCTAGAGCCAATGGAGGGTTAAATAAGATAATAGACGTCCAGTGCTCACTTATCACAGTGACTGGCACATTGTAAGTGATCACTACATATTTGTTGAATTTGAATTTGGTATATTTAACCATTAACCTTAGAAGTAACACTTGTTAAGGATTGTACAGGGTCTAAGACTTTATTCAGCTTGCAAGCTAATACAGGTTACTCTGCCACAGCTTCATGGATGCTAACAAAAGTCACAATACTCCTGGATCAGAGACGAAGGACTTATTACTCACAATACAGCAAGCAGCATGATCTTTTTGTTTTCATTGGCTCCCCTTTACTTCCAAATCCCTTGGGGGTGATGTGGCATGACCCACATCATGGGTGCTGTACAGAGTGGGTTTGCTTCACAGCTGAGAAATCCTGAGCTCAGGAAACCTTTATCTTTTTTTTCTTTTTTTTAACATCTTGGAGTATAATTGCTTTACAATGTTGTGTTAGTTTCTGCTGTATATCAAAGTGAATCAGCTTCATATTGGACAGCCAATAAACCTCTCGCTCCTGAGGGAGATACTCTATTTTCTCAGGTTGTTTACTGTATAAATATCCTTGATAAGGTAGTTCAGAACAAAAGATGTCAGTGCCTCTGCTCAAAAGATGTGCAGAAATGGGAGAGACATGTGGAAAACTGTCTCCCCAAAACACAGTAATAGTTCTTCCTTTGGAAAAGAGCAAATTGATCTATAGGGATTTTTACCAGGGTCCCCAAAATTAGTCTACCCAGTTAATTTCATAACTCCCCCTGGTTTCTTAAGATGCTTTATTTCTTTTACCACTGTCTTTCAGCTTCTGGAGAGCTTTCCAGCGTATAAATCCTACATTAATGCTTTTTTCCTTCTAAATAGACAACATGAGATTCCAACCACTGATTCTGGTCTGATTCTTAATTGTGTCTCAGAGCAACCAGCTCCTGAATCAGTGTTCTTTCTTGTGTATTTGGAGGAAAATGATCTTCTCTATGTAATTGGGATGGTGGGTGGCGATGAGCTTTCTCTCTAGTAAGGGCAGGGGGATGCCTGTGGAAGTACACTATGCCCTTCAACCATGCCCCGGCTGGCTCCATCTTTGTCTCTTTTCTGCTTTTTACTGTGAAAGCTTTTTAAATGTCACATCTGTTTCTTATCACTTCCTTTGGTCTTTCACTGTATGATCAACTCAGCAACCTGACTTGTAAAGGGATCCAGACTGTTTTGCAAGGCAACCAACATATGTTAAAGAAAATTGCCCTTTTAATATTCCAATTGTAAAACAAACAAACACACAAGAAACGTTTTCTTCACTGTTTATATGAAAGAATGAACTGCTGTTTTATGACAAAGGGTTTACTGCCTGACTTAATCACAGAGAAAGATGTTTAAAGCAATATATTATACCTTTTAAAAAGAAAATATTTTAAAAATTCTGAAACACTTTATTCAGAGAAAATCACCTAGCAGATACCTATTATCTCTGACAAAGATTAAACACATATTAACATTCTGACATATTTGTTTCAGCCCTCTCTTAAAAAAAAAAAAAAAAAAGGAAAGAAAGAAACATAGTTAACTCCAACTCTCTTCCTTCCTTTTTTTTCGAAGGTGTAACGTCTATTTTGTGTGTTTTAAAAATGATCATAATTAGTATATTGGAAGTATCCTTTTGCTAAGTGCTTTTTACATTCAGCATTATATTTTTGGCATTTATCTCTGAGGACTTTTTGATCTAGTTCATTCATTTTAAGTGATTTAATATCATGTTAGGAACTCAACTCTTATCAGATTTTCTGGGTTTAAAATCTGAGTCTACTCTTAACTAAGCATATGAAGTTGGGCAGTTTACATAATCTTCAATTTATATAGTCTTCATTTCTCATATGTCATATGGGAATAATAACATCAATATCACTGAATTGTAATAAAGATTAAGGAGGTCATGCAGTTAGCGTATAGAATAGAATGGTATAATAAGTTTGCTACAGCTGCCATAACAAAATCCTACAGACTGTGTGGTTTAAACAGTGGAAGTTTACTTCCCCACAATTATGGAAGCTGGAAGCCCAAGATCAAGATGCCTGCAGGTTTGGTTTCTTCTGAGGCAGGAGGCTGTCTTCTCTGTGTCCTCACATGGTCTTTTCTCTGTGCACAGGTATCCCTGGTGTCTCTTCGTGTGTCCAACTTTCTTCTTCCTGTAGGGACACCAGTCAGATTACATTAAGGCCCAACCTAACAGGCTTATTCTAAATTACCCACCTCTTTAAAGGCCCTATGTCCAAATACAATCACATTCTGAGGTACTGGCTGTTAGAGCTTCAACATATGAATCTGAGGGGGATGCAATTCAGCCCATAACATATAGGTATGATCACTGTTATTATTTTATGTTACACAAATGCTCCTCCATTTGTATCCATCTCCCTACTGTCACCACTAAGAAAGAGTTGGGATTCCACTTTTTGACAATTCCAAAAATTTCTGCAATAAACATCTTTGTACAAGTCTCTTTGGACATGTATAAGATAGTTTTATTGTTGCTGTTGTTTTTGTTTTTTAGGTTAGAAATCCAGAAGCGGAATTTCTCGGTTATAGAGTACATGAGTCTTTTTACCATGTATTGTCAAATAACTCTCCAAAGTGATGGTATTAATGAATGATTCTATCAATAAGGTTTAGGTATCTCTCTTCCCCAAATCCTTGCCAACATAAGTGTTACCAGATTTATTAATTTTTGCAAATTTTAATACTCTAAATTAATATCTCATTGTTTTAATTTGTATTTTAAATTCATTTATTAAGGATTTTAATTCATTTATTAATTTTGTTAATCTGAATTCTAGTAAATAATATTTGAATGTCTATTATAAGCCTGTCTTTCAGCTTCCCTGCTCCCTATGAACCAAAAGTTTATATTCTTTGCCTATTTTTCTGTTGGATTGTCTTTATATAAATTTGTAAGATCTATTCATATATTCTGAATAATAATCATTGGTTAGTTATATGTGTTGTGAATATATTTTTTGAGTCCTTAGCTTGATTTTTCATTTTATGGTATCTTTTGTCATATGAAAGGTTTTAATCTAAATGCAGTGAATTTTCTTAATCTTCTCATTAATGGTTTGTAGGTTTTTTTTTTGTCTTAAGAAATCTTTTCCTGCCACAGTTCAGCAGGATGCTATCCAGTCTTTATATGCAGCTAACTGAATCCCACTTCATTATTTTCCTTCTTCCATTTTGTCTTAGTTACTTTGGCCATCTATTCTTCTGCATGAATTTTATGATCAGCTTGTTAAGTTGTCTGAAAATTCTTGTTTGGATTTTGATAATAGTGAAGTTTATGACTCTGAATGTATAGATTACTTAGAATGAAAGTTACTATTTTATGTAGAATTTTTTCAGGGTTTGTATTTTCAAAAATGAGTTGGGGTCTTTTCAATTTTTTATTATTCTCTGGAATAGTTTATGAGATATAGCTTATTTGTTTCTTTAAAGCTCTATAGACATTATCTATCAAATAGATTCAGCTTGTTTGTTTATCTATTTTATTATAATTAGTTTTTTAATCTATTAAATTACTTTAAAGAAACTTCATTCATTTTTCTCAGTTTTGTTTGTTATATTTATCTAAGAAGTTGTCCAATATTTAAGTTTTAAAATGATTGGTATTGCTCTGTTATGATTTTGAGAATCTTTATCAATAGATACTTTGACTTTTATTCCTAATAATTTTTTTAATGCATTCTCTCTCTTTTTAAATAAACCTTGCCAAAAGTTTGTCTATTTTGTAAGTCCTTTAAAAAGAAGCTTTTGGTTTTGTTTTTAAATTACCTCTCCTATGGGATATAAAGTTACATTTTGGTCCCATGACTTAGAAGATATCAATAATAAAATTCTAGGCAAATAGTTAATCTTTTAACAGACTATATTATAAAGATTGTTCAATGAATTTTAAGGACTATCTACCTTTGCTACGTTTTTACTCACAACATTTTTGATACCAAATGTGTATGGGTTGTTGTCACACCAAACACTTCTCCAACTCTTCAGACACCAACTGGGTGTCCTACAATGCAATTCACTTCTGACACTAACTACCCAGCGTTAGTATCCACTTCAGATACCCGTGCCAAGTATTGGGCCACCAGGTTACTCACATTTCTGTCTTATTTGGTTACAAAGTTGTGGGTTCTCACAGATCCCTCCTTCTTAGATTTGATAGTTTGCTAGAAAGGCTCACAGAACTCAGGAAAGTGCTTTACTTGCTATTACTAGGATTATAAAAGATGCAACTCAGGAACAGCCAAAGGGAAGATGCCTAGAGCAAAATACGGGGTTGGGGATCTTCCTTGTTCTCTTGAGGCACATCACCCTCTCAGCACCTCAATGTGTTTACCAACCTGGAAGCTCTCTGAACCTACAATTTAGGGATTTTTATGGAGGTTTCATCACATAGGTGTGATTGGTCATTGGTGATTAACTTGGTCTTCAGCCTCTCTCTCCTCCCCAGAGGCTGGGGAGTAGAGCTGAAAACTTCAACCCTGTAGTCATGCCTTGGTCTTTCTGGCAGCTAGCCCATATCCTGAAGCCATCTAGGAGCCCCTAGCAACCAGTTACCTCATTAGCATAAATCCAGGAGGGGCTGAAAGGGGTTAATCATGAATAACAAAAGATTCTCCTCTTACCTTTATCACTCAAGAAATTCCAAGGGTCACAGAAGCTCTTGTGCCTGGACAAAGATTAAACATACATTTCTTATATCACACTATCTCACTATCATATGTTAGGGGAATTCGTGGTCTTGCCCTGATGGCTGATCATCTAATGGAGTGATAGTCACATATATTAATAGTGGTAATATTATATGAAAAATGCTGAAACAACTCATGATTCCCTCTTCCCCTAAAGTTCTCTGTGTCAGTGAATGGCATTGTAATCTGCTCCATTGCTCAGGCCAAAATACTTGAAGTGATCTTTGACCCTCCCTTTGACTCTCTCTTTGTATCTGTCCATCAACAAATCTTATTAGGTTCTATATTCAAGAACCTCACTACTTCCTACCACTCCACTGCTATTACTCCCAAGCCACCATCATCTCTCCCCTGAACTATTGAAACAATCTCATAATTGGTCTTCCTGATTCCACACTTGCCATTGAAGTCTATTCCCAGTAGAGCAGCAGAGGGATTCTTTAAAAAGAAGACAGATCATTAATTTCTTGATTAAACCCTTCCAGCAGCTTCCCTAAATATGTAGAATAAACTCAAAATCCTTACCATGCTCTATGAGGCCCATCTCAGTCTGTCTCTTGGCCTCTTCCCTGCCTTTACATCCCCTCATTCTTCCCCTTGCTCACTCCATTTCAGCCACATTCATCTACTTGTTCCTGAATACATCAAGCATGTTCCTTTATGGACTTGGCACTGAGTTTCTCTTTTATTAGAATAATCACTCTCTGCTCAACCAGTCTTACTCCCTCGGTTTATTCGGATCTTCTCCAAGTGTCATAGAATCAAGAAGTCTTCCTTGACAACCCTATTGGGGGTATCCTGACCCCATTAAGCCCTTGCCCTTATTTAATTTTCTTCATAGCATTTATCTGACATTAGGTGGATTGTTTGTTTGTTTGCTTGTTTTTTCTGTCATAGGAATGTAAGTGCCATAAGGGTAGGTCTTTGTCAGTTTTGTTGCTGTGGTGTTTGCATGCCTCATAATTTACTATTTCAATCACTATCCTACTTTCTTAGGTAACAATTTCTCCACTTTCTTTCTTTCTTTTCTTATTGAAGTATAATTAACTTACAATATTATATTGGTTTCAGGCGTGCAATATAGTGATTAGGTATTTTTATACATTACAAAATAAACACCACTTTAAGTCTGACAGGTTATCATCTGTCACCATACAAAGTTATTACAATATTATTGATTATATTCCCTCTGCTATACATTACATCCCCATGACTTATTTACCTAATAGATAGAAATTTGGACCTCTTAATCTCCCTTACCTATTTCAGTCATTCTCCCAGTTGCCTGCCCTATGGCAGTTTGTTCTCTGTGTCTCTGAGTATGTTCCTGTTTTGTTACATTATGTTTATTCATTTGTTTTATTTTTTAGATTCCACATATAAGTAAAATCTTATGGTATTTTTCTTTCTCTGTTTGACTTATTTCACATAGCATAATATCCTCTAGGTCCATCCATGTTGTCACAAATGGCAATATTTCATTCTAGTCTTGTGGCTGAGCAGTATTCCAATATATTATTATTATACTATATTATATATTATTCCTATATAATATGATCTTCCTATATACAGATAATCTTCTTTATCTAGTCATCTTTTGATGAACACTTAGGTTCCGCCATATCTTAGTTATTGTAAATAATGCTGCAAAGGACATATGGGTTCATATATCTTTTTGAATTAGTGTTTTTGTTTTCTTAGGATAAACACCCAAAATTGCAATTGCTGGATTTTATGGCAGTTCTAGTTTTAATTTTTTGAGGAGCCTCCATACAGTTTTCTTAGTTGCTGCCCCAAGCACATTCCAACCAACAGTGCACAGAGGTTCCCTTTTCTCCACATCCTTGCCAACACTTGTTTTTGTCTTTTTGATAAGAGCCATTCTGACAGTGTGAGGTGATAACTCATTGTGGTTTTTATTTGCACTTCCCTGATGATTAATAACGTTGAGCATCTTTTCATGTGCCTGTTGGCCATCTATATGTCTTCTTTGGGAAAATGTCTATTCAGGTCCTCTGTCCTTTTAAAATTGGGTTGCTTATTTTTTTTGATGTTGAGTTGTATGAGTTCTTTGTTTATTTTGGATATTAACCCCTTATCAGATATATTGTTTGCAGATATCTTCACCCATTCAGTAAGTAGGCAACCATTTCATTTTGTTCATAGTTTCCTTCCTGGCAAAAGCTTTTTAGTTTGATGTAATCCCATTTGATCATTTATGCTTTTGTTTCCCTTGCCTGAGGAGACTATTCAAAAAAAGTTAAGACTGATGTCAAGTAGTTTACTGCCTATGTCTTCCTCTAGAAGTTTTATGATTTCAGGTCTTACACTTAAGGTTTTAACCCATTTTGAGTTTATTTTGATATATGATGTGAGAAAGTAGTCCAGTTTGATTCTTTTGCATGTAATTTTTCTAATACCATTTATTGAAGATGCTGTCTTTCCCCAATCGCATTGTCTTGCATCCTTTGATGCAGATTAATTGACAACTAAGTGTGACTTCATTTCTGGGATCTCTATTCTGTCCCACTGATCTGTGTGTCTGTTTTTGTACCAGTACCATACTGTTTTGATTGCTATAGCTTTGTAGTGTACTTTGAAATCAGGGAGCATGATGTCTCCAGCTTTGTTCTTCTTTCTCAAGATTTTGACTATTTCATGCCTTTTGTGGTTCCATACAAATGTTAGAATTATTTGTTCTATTTCTGTGAAAAATGCCATTAGTATTTTGAATCTATAGATTGCCTTGGGTAGTATGGTAATTTTAACACAATTAATTCTTCCACTCTGTGAGCATCATATACATTTCCATTTGTTTATGTTGTCTTCAATTTCTTTCATCAGTTTCTTGTAGCTTTTAGAATACAGGTCTTTTAACTCCTTAGTTAGATTTATCCCTAGGTATTTTATTCTTCTGATGCAACTGCAAATGGGATTGGTTTTCTGATTTATCTTTCTGATAGTTTGTTGTTAGTGTATAGAAGTGAAACTGGTATCTGTATATTAATTTTTTATCCTGTAGCTTTACTGAATTCATTTATTAGTTCCAATTGTTTTTCATCTTCAAGGTTTTTTATATATAGTATCATGTCATCTGAAAATAGTGACATCTTTACTTCTTCCTTTCAAATTTGGATTCCATTTATTTCTTTTTCTTCTCTGATTGTTATGCCTAGTACTTTTCAATACTATGTTGAACAAAAGTGGTGAAAGTGGGCATAGTTGTCTCATTCCTGATCTTAGAGGAAAATTTTTCAGCTTTTCACCACTCAGTATGCTGTTAGCTGTGTGTTTGTCATATATGGCCTTTATTATGTTGAGGTATGTTCCCTCTATGCACACTCTGTTGAGAATTTTTCTCATAAATTGATGTTGAATTTTGTCAAATGATTTTTCCGCCTCTCTTTCAATTATCAAATAATTTTTATTTTTCAATTTGTTAATGTGGTATATCACATTGATTGATTGATGTTTCAAGGATATTGAACCACCCTTGCATCCTTGGAATAAATCCCACTTAATCATGGTGTATGATCCTTTTAATGTATTGTTGAATTGTTTGCTAATATTTTGTTGAGAATTTTTGCATCTATTTTCATCAGTGATATTTGCCTATTATTTTCTTTTTGTGTGTGTGTGGTGTCTTTGGTTTTGGTATCAGGGTGATGCCGGCCTGGTAGAATGAGTTTGGAAGTGTTTCTTCCTCTTCAATTTTTTGGAATAGTTTGAGAAGGATAGATGTTAACATTTCTTTAAATGTTTGATAGAATTCACCTGGGAAGCAAATGGTCCTGGACTTCTGTTTGTTGGGAGTTTTTAAATTGCTGATTCAATTTCCTTACTGGTAATTTGTCTATTCATATTTTCTATTTCTTTCTAATTTAGTCCTGGGAGATTGTACATTTCTAGGAATTTATCCATTTCTTCTAGGTTGTCTATTTTATCAGTGTGTCATTTTTCGTAGCAATCTCATATGATCCTTCGTATTTCTGTGATATCCGTTGTGACTTGTCTTTCATTTCTGTTTTTATTTATTTGGACCCCTTTCTTTTTTTCTTGATGAGTATGGTGAAAGGTTTATCAAATTTATTTCTCTTTTCAAAGAAGCAGCTTTTAGTTTCATTGATCTGTTCTATTGTTTTATTAGTCTCTATTTCATTTATTTCCACTCTGATCTTTATTCCTTTTTTCCTTCTACTAATTTTGGGTTTTGTTCATTCCTTTTACTAGTTCCTTTAGGTGTAAGATTAGGTTTTATTTGAGATTTTTCTTGTTCCCTGAGATTAGACTTTTACACTTTTATATAAACTGTAATTTCCTTTTTAAAACTTGTTAGCTTGGCCCAAAGATTTTGGATCATTGTATTTCCATTTGCATTTGTTTCCAGGTATTTTTTGATTTCTTCAGTGACTCATTGGTAGTTTAGTAGCATATTGTCTAGCCTCCATATGTTTGTGTTTTTTGTAGGTTTTTTCCTTGTAGTTGATTTCTAGTCTCATACCATTGTGGTTGAAAAAATGCTTGATATGATTTCAATCTTAAATTTAATTGAGACTTATTTTGTGACCTAGTATGTGATCTATCCTGGAGAATGTTCCATGTGAACTTGAAAAGAATGTGTATTCTGCTGCTTTTGGATGGAATGTTCTATATACATCTATTATGTTCATCTGGTCTCATGTGTCATTTAAGGCCAGTGGTTCCTTATTGATATTCTGTCTTGACGATCTGTCCATTGATGTAAATGGAGTGTTAAAGTCTCCTACTATTATTGTGTTACTGTTAATTTCTCCCTTTATTTCTGTTCATTTGCTTTATGTATTTAAGCCCTTCTATATTGGGTACATATATATTTACAATTGTTATATCTTCTTGTTGGATTGATCTCTTTATCATTATGAAATATCCTTTTTGTCTTTAGCTAAAGTCATTGTTTGCAAGTCTGTTTTGTGTGATACAAGTACTGCTACCCTGGCTTTCTGTTCATTTTCATTTGTATGGAATAACTTTTTCCATCCCCTTACTTTCAGTCTGTGTGTGTTATCATTTCTGAAGTAAGTCTCTTATAGGCAGCATATGTATGGGTCTTGTTCTTATATCCATTTAGCCACTCTATGTCTTTTTTTTTTCACTTTTGATTGGTGCATTTATCCCATTAACATTTAAAGTAGTTATTGAAATATGTATGTACTCATTACCATTTTGTTGATTCTGCTCTGGTTATTTTTGTAGTTCTCTTCATTTCTTCTTCTTTTTCTCTCTTCTCGTGATTTGATGACTATCTTTAGCATTATGTTTAGATTCCTTTCTTATTTTGTGTACATACCTATTATATATTGGGGTTTGTGGTTACCTAAAGTTCATATATAACATTATTTTAGGTTCATATATAACATATATATGATAATTTTAGGTTGCTGATCTCTTAAGTTCAAATGCATTCTAACAACCTTGTGTTTTTACTCCCCCCTCCCCTATGTTAATGTTTTTTACCTCATATTTTACATCTCTTTTTTGTGTATCCCTTAACTACTTATTGTGTCTATATAGATTATTTTACTACTTTTGTATTTTAAACTTCCTAGTAATTTTATAAGTGGTTGATCTATTATCTTTATGTTTGCCTTTACTGATGAAAATTTCTTTTCATAATTTTCGTATTTCTAGTTGTGGTCTTCTTTACTGCTTAGAGAAGTCTCTTTAACATTCCTTGTAAATCCTGTTTACTGGTGCTGAATTCTTTTACCTTTTGCTTGTCTGTAAACCCTTTATATCCTTCAAATCTGAATGATAGCTTTGCCCCATATTCTTAGGTGTATGTTTTATTCCTTTTATTACTTTGAATGTATCAAGCCACTCTCTTCTGGCCTGAAAAGTTTCTGCTGAAAAGTCAGTTAATGATTTTATGGGTATTCCCTTGTATATAAGTAGTTGCTTTTCTCTTGTTGCTTTTAAGATTCTCTTTTTATTATTAATTTTTGTCATTTTAATTATAATGTGTCTTGGTGTGGACCTCTTCGAGTTCATCTTGTCTGAGATTCTCTGTGCTTCCTAGACCTAGATGTCTGTTTCCTTTCCCTGGTTGGGGAAGTTTTCAGCTATTATTTCTTCAAATAAATTCTCTGCCCCTTTTTCTCTCTCTTCTCCTTTTGGGACTCCTATAAATGTGAATGTTAATATGCTCAATGTTGTCCCAGAGGTCTCTTAAATTATCCTTAGTTTTAGATATTCTTTTTTCTGTTCACTTGAATAATTTCTCCTACTCTGTCTTTCAGTTTGCTGTTCTGTTCCTCTATATCATCCAACCTACTGTTGACTCCTCCTAGTGTATTTTTTACTTCAGTTATAGTATTCTTCAGTTCTCTTTGGTTATCCTTTGTTAGAAAGAGTTCATCCATTTGTCCAAGTTCATTGAGCATCTTTATGATTATTACCTGGAATTCTTTTTTGGCTTATCTCTACTTTGCTTATTTCTTCTTCTTGGGTTTTGTCTTGTTCCTTCGTTTGGAACATATTTCTCTGTCTCCTCATTTTGCCTAAATCTCTGTGTTTATTTCTCGATATTAAGTAAGTTGGTTACATTTCCTGATCTTAGGGAAGTGGCCTTATGTAGGAGACATACAATGGGGTCCAGTATCCCACTCCTCTTGAGTCCCCAGAGTTATGTCCTCCAGAGATGCCCTCTATGTGGGCTGTGTGGGCCCTTCTTTTGTGGCAGGGCTGACTACTGTGGCAGGACTGGCCCCCAGCCTGATGGGCTGCCTTGTTCTGTCTTGTGTGGTGGCTGCTGGGCCACTGGTGGGTGGGTTTTGATTCCTGTGTAGCTGGCTGCTCAGTCCATGGGGTTCCAGGACTGGTGTGACCCACTGGTGAGCAGGTAAGCCCTTGGCATTTATGAGCTAGAGGGAGGGCTCCAAAGTGGCCATTGTCAGTACCTGTGTCCTTGTGGTAGAATGGGCTAACCAAAATGGCTGCCTCAAGTGTCTGTGTTCCCAGGGGAAGTCCCACTTGCCTCCTGCCTCTCTGGGAGGCTCTCCAAGATCAGCAAATGGACTGACCCAGGTTCCTTTCAAATTAGCACATCTGTTCTGGGACTCAGAGTATGTGAGCTTTTGTGCACACCCTTTAAGAGTGGATTCTCTGTTTCCTACAGCCCTCTGGCTCTCCTGTATGCAAGCCTGACTGGCTTTCAAGGGGCTCATCTTCTTATTGAAACCCCCGCCTCCCAAGGCTGGGGAAATCAATGTGGAGCTCAGACTCCTTGCTCCTTGGGGAGAACCTTTGTAATTGTGATTATCCTGCCATTTGTGGGTCACCTACCCAGGATATTGATCTTGACTATACCATGTCTCTGCCCCTCTTACCTATCTCATTGTAATTCCTTCTTTATATCTGGAGTTGTGAAAAGTATTTTCTGTTAGTCTTCAGGTCATTCTCATAGACAGTTGCTCTGTAAGTAGTTGTAATTTTTGTGTGCTTGTTGGAGGAAGTGAGCTCAGGGTCTTCCTACACTTCCATCTTGACCATGCCTTCCTAGGTAAGAATTTCATGTAATTTTTCTCTTTTCAAACCTCCAACATATCTCTATCCTATTCCCCCACTCTTTTCTTCATGACCTTGCTTCTAGTTTCATTGAGAAAGTAGAACTTTTGCAAATTTTCACCATAGCATCTCCCAACCAGCCATACTTTTCTTCCTTTAATATAGATGTACATTCATGATTTTTTCAAAGGTGAGCCCTTCTCCTTGTGCACTGGATCCATCCCCTTTTACCTACTCAGTGACTTGCCTCTAGGATTACACTTTCTCCTGAATCACTAATACATCTCCCCCCACCCCCAACCTGGATCTTACTATCAGGATATAAACATGGTGTTCGATGTTTCATCTTCCAAAATAATCCTCCCTTTACTCCACATCCCCTTCCAGCTACCTCCTCATTTCTTTGCTTCCCATATAGTAAAACTACATACTTGCTCCTAACTTTCTCTTCTTTGGAAAAGCAATTTGAAAATGAAACTAAGATATTCAGTTTTAGTGGATCTTGGGTGAAGTCAGGAAATTGCATTGTATGTTTTTTTTTTTTGCAGTACGCGGGCCTCTCACTGTTGTGGCCTCTGGCATTGCGGAGCACAGGCTCCGGACGCACTGGCTCAGCAGCCATGACTCATGGGCCCAGCCGCTCCGCGGCATGGGGGATCTTCCTGGACCGGGGCACGAACCCGTGTCCCCTGCATCGGCAGGCGGACTCTCAACCACTGCACCACCAGGGAAGCCCGCATTGTATGTTTTTAAGACTCCCTTGGTGAGTGTGTTCAGGATTGAGAACTATTAATTTAAGTTTTTGTGTTAGGAACTATTCCTAACTAAAGATGACTATAAATGAAAATGAAATTCTCCAATTTTACTGTCAGTAGAGCAAAGCGTTTGATTTATAAGACATATAATTTACCAGAAACATGGTCATGATGGAAAAAAGTAATATACCTTTCTATTATTTCCCTGTTTATTTGACTATTATGGAAATCTGGGATAAGTAACAGGAAATCTTAACATTAATTTTGTCTCTATAGGCTTATGCTTGCCTTTTTTAGCCTTATTGATGTGGGAAGCAGGCAGTATATGATGTGGGAGGAAGAGGTGGAAAGGGTGTAGGAAAATTATGATTTTTCTACTCACTAACAGTATTTTCCAGACATAGATGAACAAGAACCATACATATTCTAGTAAAATTTTCATAATATTTAACACCCTGCCTTTCATGTGGTAGTTGTTCAGCACATATGTATTGAATAAGTAAAAACAGGAAGTTGATCTTGTCCAGCTAAATCTCCGTGTTTGCTATTCTCGAGGCTCTTAGGAAGTCCATGACATCTAGCCAAAGATGGCTAAAATGCAAGATAAATCTTACACTCTAGTTCCTTAGTATAATTATTCATCCATTCATTCACTCACTCAAAAAATAGTTATTGAGTGCCTTTCACATACTGGGCACTGGGATTGGTGCTGTGAATGCAGATTTGGTGTCTACCCATAGACATGTAACTCAGTGTGATTATAGTCCAGGCAAATCGTTTGATGCCACTGGTCTCTGGCTATGTTGTTTTATGAAAATCATTTCCTTAGTCTGTGCCTCAGTGTCTCCATGAAAAAAGAATATACGTTTCCACGGATTGTAATGAGGATTAAATGAAAAGTCATATAAAACATTGTTCACAAACCATGAAGGATAGCATAAAGCTTTACTTATTACTGTAACAGTTCACACCCTACATTTTAAAAAAGTAAATTGGGAGAAGAGCAAATTTAAAGGGTGAAGTTAAATTGTTTTGCTGTCAAATAAGGCTTGAAAACTGCTAGTTGTCACTCTTCCCCTGTCAGAGGGGTCTTTTTAGGTTTTCTGCTATCATAACTGATTGTTGTGAATGAAAGGCCTGTTTCCTACTTCAACCATCAAGTGTAAGGGCCATTACCTTCTACCGATCAAGTTTGCCTTGCTGGGCTCACAGTGCTCTGGGAGCAATGTGTTGTTTGTGGGGCTCTTCAAACCTCAGGTGCTCTGCTGGATGTGGATAGCTCCCAAGCAAAATAACCTGGCAATCAAACATTGTCTTTTTTTTTTTTTAATTTTTAACATATTTATTTATTTATTTTTGCTGTGTTGGGTCTTCTTTTATGTGCATGGGCTTTCTCCAGTTGCGGCAAGTGGGGGCCACTCCTCATCACGGTGCGCGGGCCTCTCACTATCGCGGCCTCTCTTGTTGTGGAGCACAGGCTCCAGACGCGCAGCCTCAGTAATTGTGGCTCACGGGGCTAGTTGCTCCACGGCATGTGGGATCTTCCCAGACCAGGGCTCGAACCCGTGTCCCCTGCACTGGCAGGCAGATTCTCAACCACTGCACCACCAGGGAAGCCCCAAACATTGTCTTTAATCACCAGATTTCTTTGGGTTGGGCCTCCTCTCTGGTGTCAAGCTCCCAGTGGCAAACTGCTTAATTAAACTCCCCCAGAAAATCAGAAACAGTATGAACTGCTGTCTACCACCAAGGGACCATGTTTTTTTTAAACAAACACTCTCATATTGCCTTCAGAGAGGTTGATAACTTCAGAAGTTAAAAGGATTATAGAGATATGGGATTCCTAAAGACCAGTTCTCAGCATAGGCTTGGTCATGATGGCATTTACATCCATCTCATCAGCTGAATATATTCATTTTAAAGGATTATCCTTTATTTTGTCATAAAATGACAGACTGATAGTGAGAATAGTATGGTAGCTTTCACACCACAGTCCGAGCACATATAATCTCTGAAATCACAGATTCTGGGAACCAGTTTCAGAGATGGGGCAAATGAAACTCTGTCGAAACTCAAGTGATATAATTTCCCTAAAATGACATAGTCCTTAAAGTACAGGTGTCAACCTTAGGTCTACTGATCAATAGTTTAGCGCAGGCTGAGGAAACAGAATTACGTATACAAGAAAAGTGGTTTTCACATGTTCGAGAAATCCCTGCTTTCAGAGAAATTTGGCTAATGCAGAGCCAATGTGCCTTGCTGTAGTCTTGTATTTTGGCTGAAGGACAGTTTATGTAAGCCATCAGCACCCATGCATTTTCCACTCTTTCACCCTTAAAAAAAGCAAACAAACCAACATTGCCAGGAAAGGCTTTATAGCATATAGGAAAGGGAATTATAGATAAGGTTGGTACTTGTGATGTGTTAGGACTTGGACTCAATTCTGCTTTGTTATTGGCAATGTCAATGTCTTGAACAAGTCTCTATCTGTAAGCACTTCTCCACCTGCTAAGCTTCATCCAAGGGTAAAAAGAGAATATACAGATGAAAATGCTTGGTAAACTGTATTATGTTCTACAGATTGAAAAAGTGATTACTGATGGTAAAAACTAAAAGCTTCTACCTTTCATTTGATAATAGACCTAGGCTTGAAGAGGGTAAAAGACCCTGTAAGTCCATTCTTAGGTATATTTCCATGATCAATGAAAGCAAACATCTGCAAAAATACTCGTACAAGAATATCCATAGCAGCTCCAAATTGGAAACAACCCTTTTGTCTAGACAGGTAAATGGAGTCTCAGCAATGAATGAATTTCATGGTTAAGTGTCTCAAAGACTATGCTAAGCCAAAAAATGTGGGTAAAAAAATAGTACATTATGTATAATTCAATTTATATGGGTTCTAAAATAGGCAAAAGCTACTTTATTAAAGAAAATAAATTTTAGAATGGCTCTCTCTGACATGGGAGATTGCCTGGTGAAAGGGCATGTGGGGTCTTCTTGCTGGGCAATGGAAATGTTCTATATTTTGATAGAAATGTCAGTTATACAGGTGCACACATTTGTCAAAACTCACCCTATTATGCATTTAGTATTGTACATTTACTAAATATAAATCGAACCTAAAAAGGAACCCTCATTTATTTTTGTCTACTTGGGAAAATGCAAATTTTTAAGGCTTAGGAGCTGGTCAAGAGGTTACTATTCACATGAAGATAATTTTAAAGCATTTCTCACACTATTAGAGCATAGGTATCACAGAGAGGCTACTGGCTTCAGATAAAAATAAATATTGACTACAGAGAGAATAGGGCACATAGACCAGAAGGAGATGATATTGCAGGACCAGGAAATAAAGAAGGATACTCTCCCTAGGGTAAGTAACCAGTGTTAGACATTTTAGAGGATGTCTCTGTATGGCACTTTATCTCCTAAAGTACAATTGATACCAATTGGGTAGTTAAACTTTGAGCAATTGTAGATGATCGCAGAAATTAGAAGTCTGCTTAAATAGTAGTAAAGGCCTTGATACCAAAAGTGACACCTTGGTGTAATAAAGTGCCATAGAACTTGGGCAATGCATATAAAGGAATTCAGAACAGGTTGGATGATGGACTCTTTGGCTCTAATTCAGGTAGTTTTTAAACCAATTCAATTATTACTTTTGTTTGTAATATGTCATATGTATCAATAATTATTCTTAAACTAGCCACATAGAAAACAACATATAGTTCTATTCAATAATGTAATTTGGTCACTCTCAAAGAAATCCACTTCAGGGAGTAATCCCAGGAATGTCACTGATAAATAAACCCTATTGATTGTTTTAATAAAGTTGGAGGACAAAATCACATAAACAGATTCCCTTATAGAATATCATTTAACATGGCTTATTTATGCCTGAATGTATTCATTGGTATTGCCTTGTGTTTTAAAAATTTTAATTTAATAAAGTCAAAACCAACCAAAATGAGAATGTTATATAAAATGTCCCAAATTTCATCAAGTTCTCGTCCCACAGATTGTCCTAGTTTATTTCCTGCTGTTAGTGCCTCTGAGAGTTCTTCTCAAAGTAACCATGACTGTTTGTATTTTCTATGGCTAATTTGGGTGAGGGAAGGGAGAGGGAGATGATTTGTCTAAAAGCTTTGTACAAAAATGTGCCCCAACTTTAATAAGCATCAGAGTTCTGATTGCTCAACGGTCTGCTCCATTTGAAAAAATCACTCTTTCATAATTTTTTCTTGCTAATTATGTCAGAAATTTTGATTTTCTTTCCCTTCATTAATTCATTCAAACTTTAATACTTGAAATACTTACTGAGAATCTATTATAGGCTAACATATCAGCATTTGATGCTGGTATGATATAAAGAAAAATAAGTCATCATTGATTCAATTCAAGGCCTTTACATCCTATTAGAGGAGAGAAATCCAAACACAAGGAAGTTAAAACAATGTTAATTTATTTGAACACATTTTTGCTAAGGTTACTTTGAAAAATAATGTTGAAGTGGAAAGCACAAAAAGTAAATTTTGGTGTAAGTTGGGAAATGGCCTGATGTAGAGCTTAACACCCACATCATTCATTCTTTCATTTCAATCTCCAGTTAACTAGTAGCATGGATTATTTATGATGTAACATTTACCACTCTTTCACCCTCAATCTTTTCTTGCAGCTCTCCTAACTAGTTCTGAAAAATAGAACACATACTCAAATCAAAGGATTTTGCTACTAAGTTTGATGAACTGGAAACACTATTATTTTCGTGTTTGGCCCATAAAATTGGCAAAATCTTCTATCCACGTGTCATGAAATCTCAGATTACCTGTGGCTCTCCACCCAATTTATGGAGAGTGACACTGAGGGCATTTTCCCATCAATCTTCATCTATGTTAGAGATACTTTCCTGATACAGAGATCCGATCATTTCTGGTGCTCCATCTTCTGTCTTTAAGGAATCCAGTTTCTTTATCAGTAGCTCCTGGTCTGCCTTTCAGTGCCTGAGTGTGCCTGTATTACTTATTCTGAAATTCTCAGGTTGCATACTCTGAGACTCTCCCTTACTTAACCAGAGAGGGAAAGTTTATTTCTTTAAGCTCTCAATTTTCATTGTTCTTTCTTTCTCTTGGATGTCTCCCAGTTTATGCCTTTACTTTCAGGCATAGTGTTATTATTAGCCTCCAGTGGAGGCATTTCTTTCACCCCAGTCTGCTGATTTATTGTACCTTCAATCCTTTCCATAGCATATATGATAAAAATAATAATTGCAATCAATCAGGTTCAGGCTATGTGCCAGGAATTGGCCAGTTGTTCTACATACAATATATGTAGCCGTACCAGTAATCCTGCAAAGTAGGCATAACATTATCCTGCTCTAAGAGTAAGGAAATGAGACTCAGAGAGGTTTAAATAACTTGTCACAAAGTGAGCAAATAGTGAACCTAGACTGAAACCCAGATCTCTTGACTCCAGACGTTAGACTTTTTCCCAGGTTACCATTCTGCTTTTTCCTAGGGAACAGCGCCAGGAACTTGTTAGGTATTTAATAGCTGTTTGTTACATTAATGCATAAAAGAACATGTGGAATTACCTAGATACTTTTTGCTAGAATGAAATGCTAAAGGTATTTATAATTAGTATAATAGACTAGTTCACTGGTCATAAGCAACTAGAGAAACTGAACAATATACGTGATTCTTCTGTTTTCAGACATTGGAAAACATGGAATTGTGCTTCATGAGAGAATATAAACAAATGAGGTTAACCCCACAATCATTTCAGCTTTCAGGCTGGAGGCATTCTCTGAAATGTGGGACAGGGAGGGGAACCCAAGCAAAGCTAAACAGGTTCACTGAGTTGAGGAAACAGATAGATGTTTGAGGGAAGGCTAAGCGACTTGAATTGCAGGGCTGAGTACCATAGAGGAGGGAAGTAAGCCCAGAAAGAGATCCAGTAAAATGTACAGGGGTCCTTTTGAGTCTGGCTGAATCCTATCCTGTGCATGTGCAGAGTGAGACTCTCTGAGATCAAGCAAAGAACAAGTATCTGGCAGAAAATATGTTCCAAGGAGGTAAGGCAAACAATTTGTAGAGCCCTCAAAGGGCTGGGAGTTCTAAATGCCAGAGTGCAGAGACCTTATTGAATATCTAGGCCATTCTGTAGACACCCAAGAAGGTTTATGCCATAGTAGCTGAGTACTCTGCACTTGCCCTAACAAAGTTTAAAAATAAAGTTTGAAAGCGTCAAGCTGATTCACAAACAAATTAAATGTCTGACAACACAAACTTTCACACTCTTTAAAGGGAGACGATAAGAGCCAAATATTTAGTAATGTAAGGCTTATAGTGTCCAGCATCCAATAAAATTTTAATAGACATGCAAAGTAACAAAAAATGTCACCCATAACTGGAAGAAAAGTCAATCTGTAGAAATAAGCCCAGAAGTTACAGAAATGATGGAATTAGCAGACAAAAACTCTAAAACTATTATACATATTTTCAAGGGTTTAAAGAATAATAGAAATATGCAAGTCAAGGAATAAAAGATATAAAGAGAATTAAGTGGACATTTGAGAGATGGAAGGTGAAATATTGTAAATAAAATATCTAATGGATGGGCTTAATAACAGAATAAGAGATTAGCAAGCTTGAAACTATCCAAGTGAGAGCACATAGAGAAAAAAGCCATAAGAAGTAAAATAAACAGAGATTCAGTGACATTGAGAAAGCATAAAGTAATTTAATATTCATGTAATTAGGGACCCTGACAGTATGGTAAGTAGTGGTGGAAAAAATTATTTAAAGAAATAAATGTCAAAAATTTTCCAATGATTTCAACAGGGTAAACACACATGAATGGAAAAACCACCAAGACACATGCTAGTCAAATTGCTGAAAACTGGCAATAAAGAGAAAATAAAAGCAGCCAGAGGAAAAGACACATTATATACAAATAGAATGACTACCAAATTCTTGTCAGGAACAATGCAAAACAGAAGACAATGGAATAGTTTCTTTAATATGCTAAAAGAAAAGAAATTGTCAAACTAAATTTCTATATCCAGGAAAAAAATATCCTTCATAAATGGAAGGAAATGAGACTTCCGGTATCTGGTCTGATATGTAAAGACCTTGGAAGTCATTACTCCCATTTTATAAGAAAAAAGCTGAACAAACTGAAAATCAACAACTTGTCTTAGACTGATGAGAGAATTGAGGTCACAAGGTAAGCTGCCGCCCTGAAAATTTGGAGAGATAGGTGAATACAAATGATCCAGCTTACTGGGAGAAGCAGCCCAGGAGCAGAAGCCTGCTGCTGGAGCCTGTACCACTTACCACCATGTTAATTGGGCTACTGTGTAATAAAAGAGGATTACAGCTAAAAGAATTGCAAGCCTCAGACCCTATTTAAGGAGTCTCTGAGGAAATCCAAAACAAGGGAGACAGGAACAGACATCAGAGGAAATTTTAGCCTTTGATATCTACAGGTATAGCAATTATTAAACACAGTCTAACTCCTAGCCAGATACACATCAAACCTCACACTAAAGGCCTACTTATTTCATTTCTGTTTACTTGATCCACCATGTCTGGTTATCAACAAAAAATTAGAAGAGACATTAAAAGGCAAAAAAACATAGTAAGAAGAGACGAAGCAAACACCAGAACCAGATTCAGTTATGGCAGAGATTTTCAAATGATCAGATTGGAAATTTAAAAATAATTATGATTAAAATGTTATGGGCTCTAATGGAGAGAGTAAACAACTTGCAAAATTGAAAAGCAAAATAAATACATTTATTTATTTATTTATTTATGGCTGCCTTGGGTCTTTGTTGCTGTGTGCAGGCTTTCTCTAGTTGTGGCAAGTGGGGGCTACTCTTTGTTGCCGAGCATGGACGTATTGCAGTGGCTTCTCTTTGTTACGGAGCACAGGTTTTAGGCACATGGGCTTCAGTAGTTGAGGCTCACGGGCTGTAGAGTGCAGGCTCAGTAGTTGTGGCACAGGGGCTTAGTTGATCCACGGCATGTGGAATCTTCCTGGACCAGGGTTTGAACCCATGTCCCCTGTGTTGGCAGGCAGATTCTTAACCACTATGCCAACAGGGAAGCCCCCATTCTTTTTTTTTAACTTTATTTTTTTTTAATTGGGCTATAGTTGCTTTACAATGTTGTGTTAGTTTCTGCTGAACAACAAAGTGAATCAGTTATATGTATATATATATCTCCTCCCTCTTGGACCTCCCCCCATGCCACCCATCTAGGTCATCACAGAGCACTGAGCTGAGCTCCCTGTGCTACACAGAAGGTTCCACTAGCTATCTATTTACCCATGGTAGTGTATATATGTCAATCCTAGTCTCCGAATTTATCCCACCCTCTCCTTCCAGTCCTGTGTCTACATATCCATTCTCTATGTTTGCATCTCTATTCCTGCCCTGGAAATAGGTTCATCCGTACCATTTTTTTTAGATTCCACATATATGTGTTAATATATGATATTTGTTTTTCTCTTTCTGACTTACTTCACTCTATATGACAGACTCTAGGTCCATCCACATCTTTACAAATGACCCAGTTTCATTCCTTTTTATGGCTAAGTAATATTCCATTGTATAAATGTACCACATCTTTATCTATTCCTCTGTTGATGGACATTTAGATTGTTTTCATGTCCTGACTATTGTAAATAGAGCTTCAGTGAACACTGGGGTACATTACTCTTTTTGAATTATGGTTTTCTCAGGGTATATGCCCAGTAGTGGGATTGCTGGGTCATATGGTAGTTCTATTTTTAGTTTTTTAAGGAATCTCCATACTGTTCTCCATAGTGGCTATATCAATTTACATTCCCACCAACTGTGCAGGAGGGTTCGCATTTTACCACACCCTCTCCAGCATTTATTGTTTGTGGATTTTTTGATGATGGCCATTCTGACTGGTGTGAGATGATACTTCATTGTAGTTTTGATTTGCATTTCTCTAATGATTAGTGATGTTGAGCATCTTTTCATGTGCCTCTTGGCCATCTGCATGTCTTCTCTGGAGAAATGTCTATTTACGTCTTCCACCCATTTTTTTTTTTTTTTTTTTTTTTTTTTTGTGGTACGTGGGCCTCTCACTGTTGTGGCCTCTCCCGTTGCAGAGCACAGGCTCTGGACGCGCAGGCTCAGCGGCCATGGCTCACGGGCCCAGCCGCTCCACAGCATGTGGGATCCTCCCGGACTGGGGCACAAACCTGTGTCCCCTGCATCAGCAGGCGGACTCTCAACCACTGCACCACCAGGGAAGCCCCCACCCATTTTTTGATGGGCATTTTGTTTGTTTGTTTGTTTTTGGTATTGAACTGCATGAGCTGCTTGTATATTTTGGAGATTAATCCTTTGTCAATTGCTTTGTTTGCAAATAGTTTCTCCCATTCTGAGGGTTGTCTTTTTGTCTTGTTTATGGTTTCCTTTGCTGTGCAAAAGCTTTTAAGTTTCATTAGGTCCCATTTGTTTATTTTTCCATTTGTGTATTTTTGTTTTTATTTTCATTACTCTAGGCAGTGGGTCAAAAAATCTGGCTGTGATTTATGTCAAAGAGTGTTTTTCCTATGTTTTCCTTTAAGAGTTTTATAGTGTCCAGTCTTACATTTAGGTCTTTAATCCATTTTGAGTTTATTTTTGTGTGTGGTGTTAGGGGCTGTTCTAATTTCATTCTTTTACATCTAGCTGTCCAGTTTTTCCAACACCACTTATTGAAGAGACTGTCTTTTCTACATTGTATATCCTTGCCTCCTTTGTCATAGATTAGTTGACCATATGTACGTGGGTTTATCTCTGGGCTTTCTATCCTGTACCATTGATCTATATTTCTCTTTTTGTGCCAGTACCATACTGTCTTGATTACTGTAGCTTTGTAGTATAGTCTGAAGTCGGGGAGCCTGATTCCTCCAGCTCCATTTTTCTTTCTCAGGATTGCTTTGGCTCTTTGGGGTCATTTGTATTTCCATACAAACTGTAAAATTTTTGTTCTAATTATTTGAAAAATTCCACTGGTAATTTGATAGGGATTACATTGAATCTGTAGATTTATTTGGGTGGTATAGTCATTTTCACGATATTGATTCTTCCAATCCAAGAACATGGTATATGTCTCCATCTGTTTCTGTCATTTTTGATTTCTTTCATCAGCGTTTTATAGTTTTCTGTGTACAGGTCTTTTGCCTCCTTAGGTAAGTTTATTCTTAGGTATTTTATTCTTTTTGTTGCAATGGTAAATGGGATTGTTTCCTTAATTTCTCTTTCTGATCTTTCAGTGTTAGTGTATAGGAATGCAAGAGATTTCTTTGTATTAATTTTGTATTCAGCAACTTTAGCAAATTCATTGATTTTCACATGACAGAATATGTTACTTTCAGGCCTGCATGATGAAAAATGTTAGAGGAAGTTCTTCAGTCTGAAGGCAGATGACACCAGATAGAAACAGAAATCTACAAGATGAAAGAACAGCATTGGAAATGCTGGGCAAGTGAAAATATTTTTTTTCCCATTTAAAAAATTATCTTTAAGAGAACACTGATTATTTAAAATAAAAAACGTAAAAGTGTATTGTGAAGTTTTAATGTATGCAGAGGTAAAATATGAGTATCACAAAATAAGGGAGAAGGAGAAGTGAAAATACAGTTGACCTCTGAATAACACAGGCTTGAACTGTTCAGGTCCACTTATAAACAAATTGTTTTCAATAGTAAATACTGCGGTACTACATGATCTATTTTTGACTGAATCCATGAATGCAGAATAGTAGATACAGAGGAACCAAGGATACATAGTTTATAAAGCCATATATTTATTGAATGTCAAAGTCACAGTTATCTAAATTGAGGATAGTGTTTACCATTTCCTCTCATTTTTCAGGGCTAGTTCTAGAAGGTGCTATGCCAAGATTTAGGAAGGCTGACCGTGATGGGAAATAACAATAGGTGAGCTTTGAGTCTCTCCATTGGAGTGCTTGTCATGAGCAAAGGAATGGAGATAAATATCAAACATGGAATAAATGACCCATTATAGAAACAAAGATTGAAGCAGCTTTATCTATGTTTTTTCTTGCATTTGATATGTGTTTGTGTGTATGTGTGTGTTTGTGTGTGTATATACCAATTCTTTCTCTTTTTTTGTCTTTCCCTTACTTTTAATATTTTATAATATTTTATATGAGGAGTATTGGTGGTAGTTGCCTTTCTATTTAGTTTTAAGTTACTGAATTTCCATGGAATTGACTCATGGATATGGTAGTTGACAAGGCTTTAACTTGTCTGTTTTTTGAAAAAGATGAGAGGGTATTTGTATTAGAAAGAGGTTCATCATATTAGGTAGAATCATGATTCTGCTATTGATGGAAGTTGAATATGACTAAAAGGGTGAGAGTGGATCTGGGTGGCTGAAGCGTTGAATTAAGCTGATGATTTGCCTTTTGCTGTCAGCTCACTTCCACATTTGCCATGCCCAGGTTTGTACCACAGCAGGGCAGACTTCTGCAAGTTACACTTGACCAACTCCCTTGATGGATGGCTTCCCTGTCTATTTAACCAGTGGGAGGAATTAGACTATAAAGCAGGGGTAGAAATGGAGAAAGGAGGAAGGTATGGAGGAAGGTCATTGTTCTTCTGTTTCTGCTTCTGGTGTTCTCTCTGGGAGAAATGGGTGTCTATGTCCTGCAGCGGCCTTTAATAGATCTAGCAGAAGTAGATCTGGTGGGTGATTGCCAGTGACTGCCAGAGGTGAGGGGCTTCAGGGGTATGGGCATCAGGTGGTCAGGTAGCGGCAGCTGTAGCAGCAGGAGCAGTGGCTGCTGGCTTGCTCAGCAGCTGCTCAGTCTGCAGTGAGTGCTCCTAGGCTCTGCTAATATCACCTCCTTCCTTCTGTGCCTCCAGCTCTGTAGGTGGTAGAAACTAATCTCTGTCATTATTATCACTGCCTCCCACTCCCGCCCCAACTTCCTTTGCCTTCAAATGCTTTTGCAATGAGGTGCTTGTGTTACTCCCACCCTCTACCCACCACCCACTATTTGAAATCACTAGTATGGTTTTGATTTTCCTGAGGAGACCCTGACTGATACAGGGGACATGAGACGTTTAAGCAGCATAGATCAACTCTAAAGAGTTTCCTAATATCTCCACAGCAGCATAGATCAACTACTCTGTGAGGTACTTAGCACACCCCTGTCTTTTTGGCCACACCTCCCCTACTCCAGCTTCCTCCCTCCCAGGTCTTTGAGTGAGTTCAAACAGATAACACATGCCTAGCATTCAAAATATTGTACTTGGGATCCATTTATTAGGTACTGAGATAGTTTATATAACATTAAACGTCCTTCTAATCCTAATATTTTAGAACAGTGGTTTCCACTCTGTGGATCATTGTGAGAGGCTATAGATTTTTTTGAAAGGGACTCATGAGCACAAGAATCTGTATGCTAAAAAAATGTCTACCATCTCAAAGTATTATTTTTTTTACAGAAGTGTATTATACTTTATTTTTTTGTAATAAATTTATTTGTAATAAATTACAAATTATGCACGAGTGAATACAGAGCTACTTTTATAACCATAGTTTTTATAATTAACATAAACTAATATCACTACTTTTCTCATTATGGCATGGAGTAGATCCACAAATTCTTTTATGTTTAAAAAGGGACACTTTTACCTGAAAGCGCTGGAATCCATGAGACTTGAGCTCTGACTTTCAAACATGGCATAGTTTCAAATTCAAGTGCCTCCATTTCGAGGTTCTAAAGCCTGCAGTGTTTGGAGGAGAATTTTCTGGGACCCATCTTTGATTAACAAGATTTTACTTCTTTAAACTATAGTATTACTAAGTAATTCAGATTTAATGTGCCTAAGTCATTTGGAAATTCCATAACAAATGGGCTTTTGTTGGCAAGACAATTAATTTTATGAACAAGTGTAGTTTTTGTTTCCTACTCAAAAGGAAATTTTAATTCTACCCTAAGAAAAGAGAGAGAAAGCTTTGAGATTAGCAGTCAAATATGACTGTAAGATGAGTTTAAGGTATAGTTCTTTTTTTTTTCCACTATCAATACAAATGCTGCCGTTTTGTGTTAGATTAACTAATACGGTTATTTCTGTCATAAAAATGTCTAGTGACAATGTATTATGGTTGAAACAGGGGGAAATAATGTTTACTGGTGACCTACAAAGACTATGATGTGGAACCAGGCCACACATACACAAATGCATACACACACACAGATACAAACACATAATTTTGTTTAACAGAGGGTCCAACAATGCAATAATTTGGCCAGGGCTAGACAGTTAATTGCAGAGACGAGATTTAAATAGATGTTTGTTTGGTTAAGAGCTAGATTTGACACAGGATGTCTGGGTTTGGTCCACCAATAATTACCTGTGTGACCTTGATTTAATCATTTTCTCTGGCCTTAGTTTCCTCCTCTGTAAAATGGAAACAGTGATACTGCCTCTATCATGGTGTGCTTTGAGAATTAAATATGATAATGCATATAGCGTACATAGCATAGTGTCTGACACATAGTGACCACTCTAAACATTAGTTCCTAGTATTTTTATCCTACTCCATTTTCCTTAAAATGAGTATTAGTAAAATTGATGTTCAACGTAATTCTGTCACTAACAACAAAAGTTGTGCAAATCTGAGGAAGCCATTTTCAAGCTCTGACCTTTAGCTTTTTTCATCTGTGAAATGGAGATAATAATTCTTTCCCAGACTCTTTTGCAGGTTGTTTTGAAAAGAATTAAGTGAGATTAAGAGGTCAAAAATACTCTGTGCACAAACATGATATATATATGCTTCACATTCCTAAGAATTCATCTGTTTTAGGATTAAGGTATTGTCTTTTTTAAAGTTTTGATTTATTTACACGTCTTCTTATATAATTTTAAGTGTCTCCAGGAAAGGGTGTGCAAATGATGTTTGAAACTCATCACTGCTTTCAATGTTTCCTCTTTTTCCTAGTGAAACACTCAATTTAGCAGTAGAGCAAACTGGACACTTTCTCACCATTTGTTTCTCCAGACAAAGGAAGGGACGGTAACTTGGAGTCTCGAGCTGATGTAGAGGATGTTTCTTGATATCTTCAAATTGAACTTGTCTCATGTGACAGGAGAGGCTGACTTCTGCTTCCAAATCAGTTCTTTCAGTAAGGATCCACTTGTCAAAGACTGCATTTCATTTAGTGATCTTCCAGGCACCTCAAATCCTTTGTGGAAAGAGCTTGATCATGGTTATAAATATAAAGAGACAAAAATAGCAACTTTCCTTGTGGTTGAGTACAACAAGTTAATTCAGCATAGGCAGAATGAATTGAATTTGTGGAAGTTATCCCACCATATTATGATTTAAATGATTAATTGAAAGCCAGAGGATACATTCCCCTTGCAAAAGAATTCTGAAATTTCTCTTTAGTTTACCCTTTTTTCTCTACCCTCTGGATTCATCCTTTTTCACCCAGGCTATTGCTGCAGTCTCTTAAATACACCCTCTCTAAATGTTTAGCCATTTTACAATCCAGTGTCTACCTGGTTGCCTGAGAGGGACATTTTTTCTGTTACAGATCTGAGCAGGTTACTCTTTCAATTTCTCCCCGTTACCTACAGGACAAAAATGCACACCTTGTGCATAACAGTGCTTACAAGAAATATTAGCTTTCTACATCCCTTCATTGCTTAGCATGACACTGAAGGCTTTCAGTCTAGCTCTGCATGCCCTGACATTTCATATTCCTTGATCTTTTCCACGTTTACAAATTCTCAGCCATCCGAAATGTTTTGATATTCCCCAAAGAAGGTTTAAACTTCCATACTTCCATGCCTTTTTCCACTTTTTTTCTCTCTTCCCTGCCTGTCAAATTTGTCTCCATCTTTCCAGAATCAGCTTCTTGTGCTGCAATTTTGTGAAGGCTTACTTGTCTGCCCTCCTTCCACTGGGCAGGTTCAGCTCCCCTACCTCTTGCTTTCAGAGCACCTGGTACGTAGGCATCTCTAAGATTGTCTTGAGTATTAGCCTGCAGTGTTTGTGCTCATCTGCCTCTCCCTTTAGACTGTGAGTTCCTTGAGGGTAGAGCCTGCCTATCTTCTTTTATTATTTGAGTCATTAGTGCCAAAAATATTTCCTGGCACAGAGTGTTAGACCATAATGGCTCAGTGCTTAAACTACGATTCAGACAGGCTTGGGTGGGAAGTCCAACGTCATTACTCACTAGTTGTGTAACCTTGGGAAATTTACCTAATTCCACTTGATGTCAGCTTTCTCATCCGTAAAATGTAGACAAAATACCTATCTCACAAGGATGTTCTCAAAATCAAATAAGTTAATATATGTATTAACTTTTAGAACAGCATCTGGCACGGTGACTCTGAACTCACTATTAGCAATTATTATTTATCCGTTTTTTTATTATTGCTAGCTCTCACGATTGTTGGGAAGATTGCAAAAGACTGCTCATACCTAGGAAGTGTTTGGCGTAGTAACTGGCATGGAATACATGTTCAATGTAGATTAGATGTTTTTATCATTATTGCTTTTATTATTAAAAATTGTTGAAGAGATGAATTTCCTGTTTTCTTAGCTATTGCCCATCAGAAACCATCCCTGGAAGTTGTGCTAGCTCCACAACTCAGTATGTCCAAAATTTATCATAATATTTCCCTTAAAACCAGCTGATGTGAAAATGCTTGGTTGAGTAGCCACTTAAATACTTTCTTCTTCCCTCTCTCCCTCCCTTCATGACTCCTTCCCCCTTTCCTCTCTCCTTCCTCTTCCGATTTCTTCCCCAATTATCCCATCTTAGTCACCTTTCTCTTGGTGTTTTGGGCTACAATCCCTGAAATTACTTTAAACTGCCTCTCCTTTCCCTAGACATGATATTTCACTGATTTCCATGATTTCAGGCTTTGAAATATGTCTGGGATACATATATTTGTTTCCTTTCCTATAGCCATTTCTTTGTTGAGGTTCACATCACCTGCCACCTGGATCACTTCCTGTTATTCTGCAGCCCCTCCAGGGTAGGGACCCAGCATCACCACAGTGCTGGGCACATAGTCAGGCATCAAAACCAGAACTGCCAAAGGGGCATACAGGAACATTAATGAGTGAAACCAACCAGGGAGCCATGGTGACCATGACATATGTGGTCATGTCTTATCTATAGGAAAATGTCACTATACAGGAAAGTGCCTGCCCATTGCTTCCATGTGGGAATGCTGGTGTCGCTGGACCTTCTGATATTTTAGGAAAAACTGCTAATCTGTACATGTAATCTACTGATTTGTAAATGATGGCAACTACTTCAAATTTTAAAATCCCATTGTTTGGGCTGGAGAAGCCAGGTCAGTTCTGGCATACAAGTAGAAAGGCCATGATGTCTAAGAAGGTTCTCAAGAGACGTTTACAAGAACAAATGGATCCAGGATACATCCCTCTCCTAGGCCTTTGCTCAATCTCTTTCTGCCTCCTGGATTTCCCCCTCTTAATTAATCCCATCTCAGAGTCCTGTGTATGTTTCTCTTTCTTCACACCTTTCATGACAATTGCTCATACCAGTTGAGAACCTACTGTGTTCCAAGCACTAAAGGTGAATTGATAATAAGGAAACATTATCCCTGAAACATTTGACAGGATCACAGACAAAGCCAGGCCGTTTATGGTAGTGTCAGATAGAAACAATAATGCTCCAACTATTTTGAAAAATCTAGCTCTCTTTTCTTTGGTACCATTGTCCTTGGAGGATAATTGTGAGTTAAATTGGATGTCCATGATTGAACTATAAGTCTTTCACATTTTACTAGTGTTTAATCAGATTGTAGATTCCTCAATGGCAAGGAACTCACATTAAACATGATTTATATTCAGAGCTCCTATAGATCAGCAGATAGGCAGGTATATAAATGACAACAAATAATTACCTACAAGTCAGTTAGGACAGGGAGTTGGTTAGTTATTAGATTTAGTTAGGAGGGGAATAATATTAATGCAAAATTCACATGACAGTCTTTCAAAGTAGGGCCGTGGGTCCACTGCTTAGAGTCACAGTCGACTCTCTTGAATGGGTGTGCTCATAAGCGCTAATATTTTCAGTTTCTTTAAAGTGAAGCAGGATATAAAGGACATTTTTGTGAATAAACTTGAATGTGTAGGCCTTCTAGATTTTTATAATTTTCTTCTAGATTTTTACAATGGTTTTGCTTGCTACTAATTTGACGATAGTGTCTTTTACCGCATTGTCTTTAAACAGTGTTATATAGCAATCATCTGTATTTTTATATAAACAACAAATATCTGTATAAAAACATATATTTTTTTGTTTTCATGATATTTAATTAATTTTTATAATGGCTTTCAGAAATACAATTAGAATAAAGAGTATGGGAACAAATATCATTGACTTTTGATCAGCATATCACTGAACTGGGGGGAGATAGGTTCCTGATATGCTAAGGACCAATCCACTAGCATCGGACATCCTCTGTGCTATGGTGTGACTCCATCTTTTACAAGATGAATGGAAACTATTGATTCTATCAGGTCAGGCGAAGGTTTAGTTAAGACTGCTCGATTACTACTGATTGGATTCAGGTAGCATTTGTTGGATTCTTTGTAATAATAAAAGTAAATAATAATAATAATTATTTCTCACCTATTTATATGGTCAGTGGTACTTCCAAGGTGCATTTACTTATATTATCATACTCTCACGGAATCCCTATGAGTAAAACATTTTTCCCTTTTGACAGATGAGGAATATAATTTTCAGACGGGTTGAAATGACTTCCCTAAGAGCTCATAGCTTGAAAATAACAAGAGTGGAAGCTAGAACCCTGTCCCAGTCTGACCAAGTCCAGGGCTCTTCTTGCTCCCCTAGAACTAACTCTTCAAACCAGGCTAAATGAACTCCAAAGACCCTTTCAGCTCTAACATGCTCTGATTCTGTGATATATTTGCAATATCCTGTGTACATCATCCATTCTACTGCTAAGAGCTAGCTGGCCCTGTACAGCTCTGTGGCCACTGGCTTGACAAGGAGGGGAGAAAGAGATTAAGTAGAGGGACCAATTAGTTTCAGATTGGTTGGGTAAATGTTTCACAACATCTTTGAGTTTATCCCTCTATCCTTTGATGAATGACTCTTGCCTCTTTTTGACTGATTGATCTTGAGTGCTGGGTATTTTTCTCTCACCACATTAGCTGCCAGGTTTTTAGGCTATCCCCCTCCAGGAACGAGATGAGGTGAGATGTTAAGTTGTTTGTACATATCACCTGACTGAGCAATGCAACCAGGCTGAATATTCAGAAAGCCCTTCTGTGCTTGGAGCCTGCTTTCATGTCTCGGAAATCCTGATTTGTTTCAGGGTAGGGAAAATCCAAGCCGGCTTGCAGAGTGGAAATTAAAATCTTAAAACTATGTATGAAAATCAAACATTCCAAATGGCCTGGTTTAAACATCACCCTCCGTCGTTGATCAAGTGTAAAAGTTCTTGAAAAGAAGCAGGGGGATTTATGACTAGGTGTAGGACTGAGGGAAGCTTGGTGAATATTTATGGGTAACTTCAAGGAATTCCACTGACTGTGCTTTAGTCTGATTTTGTACCCTCCAGTTTCTGCTTTGGCAATTTCAAGCCTGCAAATGCTTATGGATTGAAAAATATTTTGGTTTGGCTGTATTCTGTTAACTTCTGAATTTGGTGGCAGGGGGTGGGAGAGACACTATATATATTTATTTGGACACATTTATCATGCTGTGTGTGAGTATGTGTGCATATGTTTTTATTCCTCTAGATTTATGTCTGTGACTTTCTTGAGGACAGGACCTTTGCTTTAACTATCTCTGTGCCCTCAGACTAATATAGTCTCTGAAAAATAGGAGGCACCCCATAAATGCCCTACCAATTCATATTGTTTAGTTAACTTTTGTTGAGCACCTTTTTATGTTAGGTCCTGCGCTGGCTGCTAAGGGGTTATGTAGACACATGGAGAGAATGGGGTTTTCAAAATAAACTGTACCTTAAAATGTAAAGGAATATAATTGAAAAGGCCAAGCCTAAAAACAGCTAGGCTTATACATTACAGTTGATTCCTGAACGACTTGGGGCACTGACCCTCTGTGCAGTTGAAAGTCCATGTATAACTTATAGTCGGCCCTCTGTATCCACGGTTCCTCCATATCTGTGGTTCCGTATCCAGAGATTCAGCCAGCTGGGGATCTCGTCGTGTAGTACTGTAGTTTTCACCATCGAAAAAAACCTCTATAAGTGGCCCATGCAGTTCAAAAACATATTGTTCAAGGGTCAGCGGTAATCCCCTTTTTTGCAGCCTTCAGTAACTAGCCCTACAGGGGTTCATTCCATATACGTATCACAGGTGTATTAGGAAGAGGCAGGGAAGCCAGTCAGTTTTATTCTCCTATTGATTGATGAAGAATCAGATAGATGTACATGTACAACACTGGCTGTTGGATGGGCTGGTGACAATGGTGTAAACACCATCAACAAATTCCAAAGCACAAATACCAAAGTTTTAGGTATTTCCATGTAAATTATCTTACTTAATCCTCTCAAATGCTTTGCAGGACTGGCATTATTATGTATATTTTTAAAATGCTGTTCCTATTTCTAGAAGATCTGTCTTCCCTTTTCAATCTGTTAAACACACCCCATCTTTCAGGAGCCAACCCCAATGACACCCCTTCTGTGATTCCTTTTCCTCTAAGTCCAGCCAGATTCATAGGCTCCTTCCTTTCTGCTTCTGTAAGACTTTGTATATACCTCAAGCATGGTACTCAAGCAATTAAAGTCCTTTCTGCATGTTGGACGATGAGCTCCTCAAAGCAGCTTCCCCATCATTTTCCCCATCACATAAATGGCACTTCTACCCACCCAGTTGCTCAACCTGGAACTCTAGGAGCTTTTCTTGCCCCCTTCTCTACCCTTTCATTCCACATCAATAAGTCATCAAACCCTCTGCATTTTAACCCCAAATAAACTCCTCTCCAAACTCCTCTCATCTGCACTGCCCTCACTTTAGTTCTCATCAACCTCACTCGTCTCTTCAGACTGGGCTGACAGCCTCCTAATGGGTCTTATTGCTTCCACTCTCATGGCTCATGCGGTTCCCTTGCTCAAGGTGGTCCAGTAAATTTCCATTGCAGCTAAACTAAAACGCAAAGATCTTAACAGCGCGTTTGGTATCCTGTGTGATCTGGCTTCTCCCCACCTCTCCAGCCCCATCTTACTGCTCTCTAAAATAGTTTGGCCTCTTCTTTGCCAAGTGCTTTTCTACCTCATGCTGTTCCCTCTGCCTAGAAGGTTCTTTCTGTCACTCTTCACCAAGCCATCTCTTGCTTACTCTTCAGCTCTTAGCTCAAATGTTGCTTTCACAGAGTGAGCTTTACTAAGCTCCTGGGGTCCTCTTTAGAGAATTCTGTTCTTTTTCTTTATAGCATCAGTCAAAACTTGTATGCATGCATGAGTGTATGTATTTGCTTATGTCTGTCTCCACCGCTGGAATGCAAGATTTGTTGGGGAAGAGTGTATCCGTTTGTTGTTTTTTCACTATTACACATCAGTACTAAGTTAGTGCATGAGTGTACAGTGGGAAGTTACCAAATAGTTATACAAATTAAATGATTGAATTATAAAAAATAAATTCTTCATGTATGATTATCACACCAATACTATTGAACGGGTCCCTTATTTTTGTTTAGAGTGTTTCTCCGTGGTAAAGGTAACCTAAATATCTTTTGTTAAATATCCATTGGCTGTCAGTTTCATTTGAGCCCCAACTTCCCCTCACCAAATAGCATTTGGAAGGTGCCAGTTGCCCCATTTATGAGAATCACCCATCCGAAAATGTCCCTCTCCTGCCCATTCACCTGTAAGCGGTCCATCCCTGCACTCACCTGCCCCCAAACCCCCAGTGAAGACGGATCTCTTCACTTCTGCGAGGGCTGTTCAGCAAGCCATTTTAGCCCCATTTCATAATGAGGAAACTGAGGCAAACAAGATGTGAAGTGACTCGGCTGAGGTAGAGTAAGGTCCCCGGGCTGCCTGTCGAAGAAGATGAATGGAACAGCGAGGGAAAGTGGAGAGGAATTCAAGCCACATGCTTGGCCCAGGCTGGTAGCAAGGCCTACTGCAGATGACCACACGTAACCTCCTGTACTTGATCTAAAGTGCCCTGGTGTTCAGAGCAGGGAGCCCAAACACAGTCAACTTGTTGCCAACAGAGAAATTCTCACACTGAATATTTCCCAGACAACATTATTATTGAACGAAACCTAGCCAAATGAAAACACACACACAGTGGTTTCTTCTCATGCGTTTCCCTGCCTGTATATACATATATATTTCTCTCTTTTGTGTTCCTGACCACCCTGACGTTATAGTTTTTACTTTGAGGAGATTTTAAAATAATTTCCCTGTAACTCATCCATCTTCCTGTCCTGAGGTAGGGTACATTTTCACATTTTCCAGCCAGTCTTAATGTAGCAGAAACAATCAGAGGTGCTGCTATGTCTCTAGGTGCTGGAGGAGAGGGCAGAGTTGGAGCAGGTGGGCTGAGCCAATAGAAATAGCTGGGAAACAGGAAGCTGGAGAGGAATTTCCCCAGGTTGCCCTGTGCTGGATCCCGGCCATGCTCCCTTGTGAAACCTAGCCAGGCACTGGTTTCCTACCCAATTCCTTCCTGGGCTTAAGATGTTGTTCCCCTCTTGGATCTTCCTTGCTCCCTGTCGCAGCCCCTCCGCCCATTCCCACACTGAACACTGCCTCCCATGTGTAAGACAGTACTCTCATCAAGCTCATTCCTGCTTCTTGCCCCAGATGCTGGCATGTTAGTTAGGCTGATGGCAAAGCGAGCATCAAATTTACAAAGATGCATCCTCCGCATCCCCACCAGTTTGCTCACTTTTGCAAGTAACCCAGGAGAGAGCTCCCTCTGAATATAAAACAAAACCAATAAACAAACCCCCACATCCTTCGTTGGTCCTAAAGAATCCGGGATAATCTCTTCCAACTTGTTTTCTCTTTATTTCTTCGTTCCAATCATGAGTCCATGCAATCCACCAGTAACTTGAGTTCCAGATTATCTTCCTGAAGTTTATCTCTGAGAATATCCTTCAGACTACTTCTGTGATTTCCTCTGGGCCTTTGCTGAATGCTCTTCCCTTTTCCTTGAATGACCTTCCCTAGGATTTTCCTGCCATTACCGAATCCTCTACACTTAAATCTAATTCTTCCTCCTCCACCACAAAGCTTTCTCTGAGGACATTAGGGCTAGAGTCCGTGCTCCAACACTGGAGTTTCTGGGTTTGAACCCCAAGTTACTCACTTGCTAAGCTGTGCTCTAACTGCCATATCTGTACAAAGAGAATAATGTTAGTATGTATTTCATAAGACTGTTGAGAAGATTAACTGAGTTAAAACGAAGGGGTTAGAATAGTTAAGTACTCAATATCATCCTGTCTGCATGATCAAGCTGGACTTCCAGAAAAATTAGTAGAGTTTTCATTCACTCCTTAAATATTTTTCAAGGTTATTAATGTCCTAGGCGCTTGATTAGGCACTGGAAAGAAAGTGCTCACAGCTGAGGATGCTGGTCTGCAGTAATGTATATTTGCCTCCTGTTCTCGCTCTCAGGTTGTATAGGCTATGAAGGTAGAAACTTTCATTCCTTTCTGAAGACCCCACACAGTAGTTTCTTAGTGAATGTACCCTAGATTGAATTATATTTTTCTATGGATTAAAGAAATATCATAGAGATGGGCCCTGAAGGATCCATATTTTACCATCTAATTGTCCCTGATCTCATAGAAGGTATGGCTTTAAGAATGACATTTGATAACATATGAAACTCATATTGCATGTAACAGGATAATGTACTAATGATAAAGCCACTGCCACCACCACTGACATTGGTATCACCACCAACCTCACCCTCATGTATGCTGCCACCGTCATCAGCATCACCATTACCACCCCAATTTCCATCATGACAACCATAACCATTGTGTACACTATCATCACCATCACCACTAACATTATCACCACCACCATGGCCACCACTATCACCACAAGCTCCACCACCATCATCACCATAAATATATATAGTAATGATTATTACAATATTGACAATACAAGTTAACAGACATTGCTGACTTTCGAGATTACCCAATAACTGTATCAGGTAGGGATTATTTTTATCTGCATTTGATGGGTGACAAAGTGAGTTTCAAATGCAATCAATTTCTTAATTTATACATTTTTCCATTTTAGAAATAAAATGATACAATGATTTTGTGGAGTATGTCCTCTTTGTCCCTCCAGATCCACTTTTCACCCTTCTCCTTACCTGCTCCATACCCCAAGAGGCTGACCTCAACCGACTGCATCATCTAGGTGCCCCTGTTCTCTATCATTCAGCCAAGTTCAGCCAATGGAAGCCACTAGCAGGAGACTGGAAGGAGGGAGAAGAGAGATGCAAATGTTTATTCCCATTCACTCTACAGTTTTATAGAGGCTGTTCTTCCTATGGGACAGCTTTCTCCTGCAACTCCAGTTTTCTCCTGGTTCCAGAAGCTGCTCCCTTCTCGTTCTTCTGACTTAGGAATAGTAACAACTTCTAGTTGTTGCTAGACACCAGGTATTTTATTGCTTCTCCTTAACCCTGCTCACACCTGAGAGTAGTCCTGTAATTAAATACTTTTCAATGATCTCTTTGAGTATGCCACCTGTTTTCTGCTGAACCCTGAATGATGCAATATAATATACAGTACAAAATATAATATACAATCTTAAAAACAGGAAGGAAGGAGAATAAGGGAAAGAAGGAAAGAGGAAGGAAGGAAGGAAGGAAAGAGGAAGGAGGAAGGAAGGAAGGAAAGAGGAAGGAGGAAGGAAAGGAAATACAATCAAATTTCTACCACCAAAATAAAATCACTATTATAATTTTAGTGTGTTTATCTTTAGTTTTTGCTTTCTATGCATTTTTAATGTAGTTGTTACTGTGGCATGCATGCAATTATGTTTCCTAGTTTTGTCACTTCATTAAGTTGTCCAGTCATTTTTTAACATTGCTTGGTCTTCATAACCACAATTTTTAATGACTGAATAATATTCTGTTGAGAGTTCTTTTAAATTTTTTGGTTATAAATGATGCTTTTTCCATATTTTAGTTTTACTTATGATAGGTTCCCTGAAGTATGATTTTGGGGGTCAAAGGAAATGAATATATTTTTACTCTCAATCTTATCCCCAAACTTCAAATCAAGGGATTTTATTTTAGAAGTTAATATCAGTCTCATTCTTTAAAGGGGAGGTTTAAAACATGTATGATTATTCTCATAATTGTTTTGTTTCATATGGCTTTTGCTTCCTATGTATTTTTTCTTGCTATTTTCTCCATCTTTTGTTTTCTAGACTCAGTGCTAAGGTTGCTTTCATGATTTGTAAGGTAAACATTCTTGTGTTTTACTCCAATTGTGACTTTCTTAAAGTTTTTTGCAGTTTAAATACATTTGTAAACTAATAATTAAAAGTAAAATCATACCAAAACTTTGATATTTTGTGCACCATGGGTTTCTGTTGCATCCGTTTTTATTTTTAAAAATATTGCTTTATAAAATAATTTTTATAATTTTATCTTGATAAAATTGAGTTTTGGAGGCATCCCCTTAAATTTTACTCCTGAGGCAAGTGTCTCACTTGCCTCACCCTAATCCTGGCCCTGAGCCTCATCTCTTATTCATTTTGGCACCTCCAGTCCTTAGCATGGGTTTAGCACCTAGAAGGCATATGGTAACTCCTGTTTGCTTGTTGAAGTGATTTATTATGCTACATCTTACATATGGAGTATTTTGTAAGAGAGACTGTCTAGCTGATTGGCATGAATCACTTCCCTGTCCATAGAAACAGACTTTCCCTTGCCCTCCACTGCCCACTATCTGAGTAAACAAAGCATTTCTGAGGCAAAGGCTTTTGTAAATGTGCCTTAGAGCACTCTGTTTGATTATCCATTTTATTATGATTGCCTTCCCTTACACAAATACTATCTAAATATTATGACAAGAAATAAAAACAAAACAAAAAAAACTGAAAGATGAAAAAGGAAAACCAACAATCTGTTCTTCTTTCTCCAGGATTAAACGTTGAGCAAAAGTATAAAACAATTACGGTTTCACCTAATTGACTGCAGCTGTGCAAATAGATGAGCACACTGGGAGATTGGTGTCCCCCCATCCTACCCCAGGAGCATCTTGATATCTGGATTTGTTTCACTTTGCCCGAAGCAAGGTGTGTGTAGGAAGAATGAAACTAGGCTCACTGGTTGAGAGGGGAAGGGATATATCCTTTCATAACAGTTGAACTGGAGCTTGAGCCCATGGGATTTGATTATTTTGAGGTTCCAATCTCCAGGACTCCCTTGTGAGCAGAAAAGGACTATCAGGTGTCACAACAGGCTAGTGAAGGTCAGAGCAATGGTCTGCTTTCTAGGCTTCATCTTATATGGGAATTTTATGGATTTTGATTAAAGTATTTCAGACATTTTCCCATTGTTGTGCTCTGGTTTTATCCTTAGAAGTATGTGTGGTTATCCTCATTCTATAGGTGAGGAGATGGGGGTTTAGAATGGTTGATGGCTGAAGGTTAAACAACTTCTCTAACTAGTGGTGTGGAATTTGGGATTTGGATCTTCATTGCTTGACTCTGAAATCCATGGCCTTTCTATGATATCACGCTCCACAACCAGTATTATCTTCAGGGTAGAGGAATGCAGCCTCTACCTTTTCCACTTATTTCTATCTCCTACCTACTTTCTAAACCTCCATCCTTGCCTCCACTCTCCTGCATACAACTGCCCCATTGTCTTATCCTTATTATCTGCCTCTTTCAGCAGAGGTTTCCCTTGTGGTCTGAAATCCTTTTTAGAGCCTTGGAGGTTTAAGGCTGAAAGGGGTCACCAGGAAGGGCCTCCACAAAGGGAGGAGCCAATGACTCTTTTTTTTTTTTTTTTTTAAACATCTTTATTGGGGTATAATTGCTTTACAATGGTGTGTTAGTTTCTGCTTTACAACAAAGTGAATCAGCTATACATATACATATGTTCCCATATGTCTTCACTCTTGCGTCTCCCTCCCTCCCACTCTCCCCATCCCACCCTTCCAGGCTGTCACAAAGCACCGAGCTAATATCCCTGTGCCTTGCGGCTGCTTCCCCCCAGCTATCTACCTTACTACGTTTGTTAGTGTGTATATGTCCATGACTCTCTCTCGCCCTGTCAAAACTCACCCTTCCCCCTCCCCATATCCTTAAGTCCGTTCTCCAGTAGGTCTGCGTCTTTATTCCTATCTTACCCCTAGGTTCTTCATGACATTTTTTTCCCTTAAATTCCATATATATGTGTTAGCATACGGTATTTGTCTTTTTCTTTCTGACTTACTTCACTCTGTATGACAGATTCTAGGTCTATCCATCTCATTACAAATAGCTCAATTTCATTTCTTTTTAAGGCTGAGTAATATTCCATTGTGTATATGTGCCACATCTTCTTTATCCATTCATCCGATGATGGGCGCTTAGGTTGTTTCCATGTCCTGGCTATTGTAAATAGAGCTGCAATGAACATCTTGGTACATGACTCTCTTTGAATTTTGGTTTTCTCAGGGTATATTCCAAGTAGTGGGATTGCGGGGTCATATGGTAATTCTATTTGTAGTTTTTTAAGGAACCTCCATACTGTTCTCCACAGTGGCTGAACCAATTCACATTCCCACCAGCAGTGCAAGAGTGTCCCCTTTTCTCCACACCCTCTCCAGCATTTATTGTTTCTAGATTTTTTGATGATGGCCATTCTGACTGGTGTGAGATGATATCTCATTGTAGTTTTGATTTGCATTTCTCTAATGATTAATGATGTTGAGCATTCTTTCATGTGTTTGTTGGCAGTCTGTATATCTTCTTTGGAGAAATGTCTATTTAGGTCTTCTGCCCATTTTTGGCTGGGGTTGTTTGTTTTTTTGTTATTGAGCTGCATGAGCTGCTTGTAAATTTTGGAGATTAATCTTTTGTCAGTTGCTTCATTTGCAAATGTTTTCTCCCATTCTGAGGGTTGTCTTTTGGTCTTGGTTATGGTTTCCTTTGCTGTGCAAAAGCTTTGAAGTTTCATTAGGTCCCATTTGTTTATTTTTGTTTTTATTTCCATTACTCTAGGAGGTGGGTCAGAAAGGATCTTGCTGTGATTTATGTCATAGAGTGTTCTTCCTATGTTTTCTTCTAAGAGTTTGATAGTTTCTGGCCTTACATTTAGGTCTTTAATCCATTTTGAGCTTATTTTTGTGTATGGTGTTAGGGAGTGATCTAATCTCATACTTTTACATGTACCTGTCCAGTTTTCCCAGCACCATTTATTGAAGAGGCTGTCCTTTCTCCACTGTACATTCCTGCCTCCTTTATCAAAGATAAGGTGTCCATATGTGCGTGGGTTTATCTCTGGGCTTTCTATCCTGTTCCACTGATCTATCTTTCTGTTTTTGTGCCAGTACCATACTGTCTTGATTACTGTTGCTTTGTAATATAGTCTGAAGTCAGGGAGCCTGATTCCTCCAGCTCCTTTTTTCGTTCTAAAGATTGCTTTGGCTATTCGGGGTCTTTTGTGTTTCCATACAAATTGCGAAATTTTTTGTTCTACTTCTGTGAAAAATGCCAGTGGTAGTTTGATAGGGATTGCATTGAATCTGTAGATTGCTTTGGGTAGTAGAGTCATTTTCACAATGTTGATTCTTCCCATCCAAGAACATGGTATATCTCTCCATCTATTTGTATCATCTTTAATTTCTTTCATCAGTGTCTTATAATTTTCTGCATACAGGTCTTTCGTATCCTTAGGTAGGTTTATTCCTAGATATTTTATTCTTTTTGTTGCAATGGTAAATGGGAGTGTTTTCTTGATTTCACTTTCAGATTTTTCATCATTAGTATATAGGAATGCCAGAGATTTCTGTGCATTAATTTTGTATCCTGCTACTTTACCAAATTCATTGATTAGCTCTAGTAGTTTTCTGGTAGCATCTTTAGGATTCTCTATGTATAGTATCATGTCATCTGCAAACAGTGACAGCTTTACTTCTTCTTTTCCGATTTGGATTCCTTTTATTTCCTTTTCTTCTCTGATTGCTGTGGCTAAAACTTCCAAAACTATGTTGAATAAGAGTGGTGAGAGTGGGCAACCTTGTCTTGTTCCTGATCTTAGTGGAAATGCTTTCAGTTTTTCACCATTGAGGATGATGTTTGCTGTGGGCTTGTCATATATGGCTTTTATTATGTTTAGGAAAGTTCCCTCTATACCTACTTTCTGGAGGGTTTTTATCATAAATGGGTGTTGAATTTTGTCGAAAGCTTTCTCTGCATCTATTGAGATGATCATATGGTTTTTCTCCTTCAATTTGTTAATATGGTTTATCACATTGATAGATTTGCGTATATTGAAGAATCCTTGCATTCCTGGAATAAACCCCACTTGATCATGGTGTATGATCCTTTTAATGTGCTGTTGGATTCTGTTTGCTAGTATTTTGTTGAGGATTTTTGCATCTATGTTCATCAGTGATATTGGCCTGTAGTTTTCTTTCTTTGTGACATCCTTGTCTGGTTTTGGTATCAAGGTGATGGTGGCTTCGTAGAAGGAATTTGGGAGTGTTCCTCCCTCTGCTATATTTTGGAAGAGTTTGAGAAGGATAGATGTTAGCTCTTCTCTAAACGTTTGATAGAATTCACCTGTGAAGCCATCTGGTCCTGGGCTTTTGTTTGTTGGAAGGTTTTTAATCACAGTTTCAATTTCAGTGCTTGTGATTGGTCTGTTCATATTTTCTATTTCTTCCTGATTCAGTCTTGGCAGGTTGTGCATTTCTAAGAATTTGTCCATTTCTTCCAGATTGTCCATTTTATTGGCATAGAGTTGCTTGTAGTAATCTCTCATGATTTTTTTTATTTCTGCAGTGTCAGTTGTTACTTCTCCTTTTTCATTTCTAATTCTATTGATTTGAGTCTTCTCCCTTTTTTTCTTGATGAGTCTGGCTAGCGGTTTATCTATTTTGTTTATCTTCTCAAAGAACCAGCTTTTAGTTTTATTGATCTTTGCTATCATCTCCTTCATTTCTTTTTCATTTATTTCTGATCTGATTTTTATGATTTCTTTCCTTCTGCTAGCTTTGGGGTTTTTTTGTTCTTCTTTCTCTAATTGCTTGAGGTGCAAGGTTAGGTTGTTTATTCGAGATGTTTCCTGCTTCTTAAGGTGGGCTTGTATTGCTATAAACTTCCCCCTTAGAACTGCTTTTGCTGCATCCCATAGGTTTTGGGTCGTTGTGTCTCCATTGTCATTTGTTTCTAGGTATTTTTTTATTTCCTCTTTGATTTCTTCAGTGATCACTTCATTATTAAGTAGTGTATTGTTTAGCCTCCATGTGTTTGTATTTTTTACAGATCTTTTCCTGTAATTGATATCTAGGCTCATGGCGTTGTGGTCGGAAAAGATACTTGATACAATTTCAGTTTTCTTAAATTTACCAAGGCTTGATTTGTGACCCAAGATATGATCTATCCTGGAGAATGTTCCATGAGCACTTGAGAAAAATGTGTATTCTGTTGTTTTTGGATGGAGTGTCCTATAAATATCAATTAAGTCCATCTTGTTTAATGTATCATTTAAAGCTTGTGTTTCCTTATTTATTTTCATTTTGGATGATCTGTCCATGGGTGAAAGTGGGGTGTTAAAGTCCCCTACTATGAATGTGTTACTGTTGATCTCCCCTTTTATGGTTGTTAGTATTTGCCTTATGTATTGAGGTGCTCCTATGTTGGGTGCATAAATATTTACAATTGTTATATCTTCTTCTTGGATCGATCCCTTGATCATTATGTAGTGTCCTTCTTTGTCCCTTTTAATAGTCCTTATTTTAAAGTCTATTTTGTCTGATATGAGAATTGCTACTCCAGCTTTCTTTTGGTTTCCATTTGCATGGAATATCTTTTTCCATCCCCTTACTTTCAGTCTGTATGTGTCTCTAGTTCTGAAGTGGGTCACTTGTAGACAGCATATATAAGGGTCTTGTTTTTGTATCCATTCAGCCAATCTGTGTCTTTTGGTGGGAGCATTTAGTCCATTTACATTTAAGGTAATTATCGATATGTATGTTCCTATTTCCATTTTATATATTGTTTTGGGTTCGCTACTATAGGTCATTTCCTACTCTTGTGTTTCGTGTCTAGAGAAGTTCCTTTAGCATTTGTTGTAAAGCTGGTTTGGTGGTGCTGAACTCTCTCAGCTTTTGCTTGTCTGTAAAGGTTTTAATTTCTCCATCAAATGTGAATGAGATCCTTGCTGGGTAGAGTAGTCTTGGTTTCAGGCTATTCTCCTTCATCACTTTCAGTATGTCCTGCCACTCCCTTCTGGCTTGTAGGGTTTCTGCTGAGAGATCAGCTGTTAACCTTATGGGGATTCCCTTGTGTGTTATTTGTTGTTTTTCCCTTGCTGCTTTTAATATGCTTTCTTTGTATTTAATTTTTGACAGTTTGATTAATATGTGTCTTGGCGTGTTTCTCCTTGTATTTATCCTGTATGGGACCCTCTGTGCTTCCTGGACTTGATTAACTATTTCCTTTCCCATATTAGGGAAGTTTTCAACTATAATCTCTTCAAATATTTTCTCAGTCCCTTTCTTTCTTTCTTCTTCTTCTGGAACCCCTATAATTCGAATGTTGGTGCGTTTCATGTTGTCCCAGAGGTCTCTGAGACTGTCCTCAGTTCTTTTCATTCTTTTTTCTTTATTCTGCTCTGCAGTAGTTATTTCCACTACTTTATCTTCCAGGTCACTTATCCGTTCTTCTGCCTCAGTTATTCTGCTATTGATCCTATCTAGAGTGATTTTAATTTCATTTATTGCATTGTTCATCGTTGCTTGTTTCATCTTTAGTTCTTGTAGGTCCTTGTTAACTGTTTCTTGCATTTTGTCCATTCTACTTCCAAGATTTCGGATCATCCTTACTATCATTATTCTGAATTCTTTTTCAGGTAGATTGCCTATTTCCTCTTCATTTGTTAGGTCTGGTGGGTTTTTATCTTGCTCCTTCATCTGCTGTGTGTTTTTCTGTCTTCTCATTTTGCTTATCTTACTGTGTTTGGGGTCTCCTTTTTGCAGGCTGCACTTTCGTAGTTCCCGTTGTTTTTGATGTCTGTCTCCAGTGGCTAAGGTTGTTTCAGCGGGTTGTGTAGGCTTCCTGGTGGAGGGGACTAGTGCCTGTGTTGTGCTGGATGAGGCTGGATCTTGTCTCTCTAGTGGGCAGGTTCACGTCTGGTGGTGTGTTTTGGGGTGTCTGTGGCCTTATTATGATTTTAGGCAGCCTCTCTGCTAATGGGTGGGGTTGTGTTCCTGTTTTGCTAGTTGTTTGGCATAGGTTGTCCAGCACTATGGCTTGCTGGTCGTTGAGTGAAGCTGGGTGCTGGTGTTAAGATGGAGGTCTCTGGGATATTTCCACCGTTTAATATTATGTGGAGCTGGGAGGTCTCTTGTTGACCACTGTCCTGAAGTTGGCTCTCCTACCTCAGAGGCAGAGCCCTGACTCCTGGCTGGAGCACCAAGAGCCTTTCATCCACACAGCTCAGAATAAAAGGGAGAAAAAGTAGGGAGAATTAGTAGAAGTATGAGTAAAGAAAGAGGGAAAGGAGGAAAGGAAGGAAGGAAGAAAGAAGCAAAGAAGGAAAGAAAGGAGGGAGGGAGGGAGGGAGGGAGGAAGGAAGGAAGGAGGGAAAGAAGGAAAAAAAGACAGAAAGAAAGATGATACAGTAAAAATAAAATAAAGTATAATATAGTTATTGAATTAAAAAATATTTAGAAAAAAAAAAAAAGGGACGGATAGAACCTTAGGACAAATGTTGGAAGCAAAGCTATACAGAGAAAATCTTACACAGAAGCATACACATACACCTTCACAAAAAGAGGTAAAGGGGGAAAAATCATAAATCCTGCTCCCTGAGACCACCTCCTCAATTTGGGGTGATTCGTTGTCTAAAGGAGGGAGGGAAGGAAGGAAAGAAAGAAAGAACGAAGGTAAAGTATAATAAAGTTATTACAATTAAACTTAATTATTAAGAAAAAGAATTTTTAAAAAAAAGTCATGGACGGATATAGCCCTAGGACAAATGGTGGAAGCTAGAGTATACAGACTAGATGTCACACAGAAGCATACACGTACACATTCACAAAAAGAGGAAAAGGGAAAAAAATCATAGATCTCGCTCCTAAATTCCACCTCTTCAATTTGGGATCATTCCTTGTCTATTCAGGTATTCCACAGATGCAGGGTATATCAAGTTGATTGTGGAGCTTTAATCCGCTGCTTCTGTGGCTGCTGGGAGAGATTTCCCTTTCTCTTCTTTGTTCTCACAGCTCACAGGAGCTCAGCTTTGGATTTGGCCCTGCCTCTTGCGTGTAGGTCGCTGGAGGGCGTCTGTTTTTTCGCTCAGACAGGACGGGGTTAAAGGAGCCGCTGATTCGGGGCCTCCGGCTCACTCAGGCCGGGGGTTGGGGGATGGGGGAAGGAGGGGCACTGCGTGCGGGGCCGGCCTGCGGCGGCAGAGGCAGCGTGACGTTGCGGCAGAGGCCGGCGTGACGTTGCACCAGCCTGAGGCCCGCCGTGCGCTGTCCCGGGGAAGTTGTCCCTGGATCCCGGGAACCTGGCAGTGGCGGGCTGCACAGGCTCCGCGGAAGAGGGGTGTGGAGAGTGACCTGTGCTCGCACACAGGCCCCTTGGTGGCGGCAGCAGCAGCCTTAGCGTCTCCCGCCCGTCTCTGGGGTTCGCGCTTTTAGCCGCGGCTCGCGCCCGTCTCTGGAGTTCCTTTAAGCAGCGCTCTTAAACCCCTCTCCTCGCGCACCAGGAAACAAAGAGGGAAGAAAAAGTCTCTTGCCTCTTCGGCCGGTGCAGGCTTTTCCCCGAACTCCCTCCCGGCTAGTCGTGGTGCACTAACCCCTTCAGGGTATGTTCAAGCCACCAACCCCAGTCCTCTCCCTGAGCTGCGTCCAAAACCAAAACCCGAGCCTCAGCTCGCAGCCCCGCCCGCCCCGGTGGGTGAGCAGCAAGCCTCTCGGGTTGGTGAGTGCTGGTCGGCACCGATCGTCTGTGCAGGAATCTCCCCGCTTTGCCCTCCGCACCCGTCGCTGTGCACTACTCCGCGGTCCCGAAACTCCCCCCTCTGCCTCCCGCAGTCTCCGCCCGCGGAGGGGCTTCCTAGTGTGTGGAAACATTTCCTCCTTCACAGCTCCCTCCCACTGGTGCAGGTGCCGTCCTTATTCTTTTGTCTCTGTTTTTTCTTTTGCCCTACCCAGTTACGTGGGGAGTTTCTTGCCTTTTGGGAGGTCTGAGGTCTTCTGCCAGCCTTCAGTAGGAGTTCTGTAGGAGTTGTTCCACGTTTGGATGTATTTCTGGTGTATCCGTGGGGAGGAAGGCGATCTCCGCGTCTTACTCTTCCGCCATCTTCAAGGTCCCCCCCGCCAATGACTCTTGTTGGCTTTTGGAAGATCCCTAGCACTCTAGAAGAGCACTTGGTGTATAAAAAGGTGCCAAATACCTGTGTATTAAATAAAATTTTAAAACACACACAAGGACCTTGATTTTTACAATTTTATTTAATGATTATTATAGTGATTTCATAAATTAAATTTTTACTAAAATTCTTGTTAGTGTTTTCTCAGATCCCAGCATGATATATTACACTTAAGATTTCCTAGTTGAATTTTAGCTAACAGAATCTTGGGTCTTCACCTGTCACAGTGTGTATTAAAAAAATATAATCAGGAAAATTAAAAATAGAACTACCGTATGATCCGGCCATTCTACTGCTGGGTAATTTATATGTAGGAAATGAAAAAACTAACTAGAAAAACTGCCTGCACCCATTACAGCATTATTCACAATAGCTAAGACATAGAAACAATCTAAATGTCCATCCATATGAATGGATAAATAAAATGTGGTACATTTATAAAATAGAATATTATACAGCCATAAAAAAGAAAAAAATTCTGCCATTCACAGCCACATGGATAGGCCTTGAGAACATTATGCTAGGTGAAATAAATCAAACAGAGAAAGACAAATACCATTTGATCTCACTTATATATGGAATCTAAGGGGAAAAAAAAAACAACCACCAACAAAAAAAACAACAACCAAAACTGAGTTCATAGATACAGAGAACAGATTGGTGGTTACCAGAGGTGGGGAATGGGTGGTGGGCAAAATGTGTGAAGGTAGTCAAAAGATACAAACTTGCAGTTACAAAATAAATAACTCCTGGGGATGTAATGTACAGCATGGTGACTATAGTTAATAATACTGTATTTTATATTTGAAATTTGCTAAAAGAGTAGACCTTAAAAGTTCTCATCACAAGAAAAAAATGTAACTATCTGGGGTGATGGATGTTAACTAAGCTTATTATGTGATCATTTCACAATATGTATATGTATTGAATCATTATGTCGGTACACCTGAAACCAACACAATGTTATATGCCAGTTATATCTTAATTAAAAAAAAGCCCCTCCCTGATGGGATTATGGGCAAGGGGAGAAGCCCCAGAGTGACTGTGATAACTGTGATAACAGATAACAGATAACAGATAATATGTGCTCTTATACTGGCAGAGGGCAGTGCTCGCTCCATAGGAACTGTGGAGCATCCCTATTTGGCTTCTCCTGGAAGCAGCTCTGGGAGATCCCGGGAGCAACAGGCTTGTGGAGAAAAGGATAGAGAAACAAACTTTTGCTTAATGAAAGAAAGAGCTTTCCAGGAACTAGAGCTTCCCAAAGATGGAATGGGCCACCACAGAGAGCAGTGAACTCCCTGTCTTCAATATTATTTAAGGAGATCCCACATAGAGATCTGTTGGGAAGCTTGGAGAAGGAGTTTCTCCTGAAACCTTGAAGGCCCTAACTTGTGGGTTCAAAGAATGACACCCCCCCCCCGAAAAAAAATAAGAAAAGTAGACAATGCAAATAAAGAAAGCTTTAAAAAAATAATTGGTCTGGAATAAGCCAGGAAGGTTAAAGCATGAAAATATATCTTGTCTATATTGGACTTAGCATCTGTGCAAGGTCAGGGCATGAGGCACTGAGTCCAAAGCTCTGAACTTGGAACCAGAAGTTCTGGCTTTTTTGAAAACTGATCAGCAATTTGACCTTGGACCAGTCCCTTGCCCTCTCTCAGCCTACATTTTCTCTTATTTTAAAATGAGATGATTGAGACACCTGATAGGTATCTCAGGTTCCACTCAACTCTAAAAGCATTGATTCTGAAGTAGTGTGTGCTTATAATTAGGAAGAGTTTATACTCTCAGAGATGGCGTATGTCAGCTTTGGAAGGTAATAATGTAAAACGATCTCCTGCAAACTGATTCCCTTCACACACATCCTAGAGCTGGGTCAGTGGTGGTGGTGACTTTCATATCCCAGAAACCCCTTGAATAGTGCCTTACATACTCAGTCCTAGGGACATGTTTGTGTGGAAACATGACTTGCAGGTTTTGAACCAAACCCAACAAAATGTTTCAGGCTTGCTCTTGGCAAAGTCCTTCTTTCCCTGCTCCCTAATAAAGGATTGGAAAGCCAAGAGAGGTCTCACATGGCTCTTCTTGGCTGTTGCCTCCCTCTTTAAACAATGGCTGGATGTGTTCTGTAGGAAGAAAAGGAAACATATGGATTGAATTTCCCCCAAGTGCACTGTGGCCTAGGAGTGGATTGGGGGCTGGGTGTGGGGGAGAGTAGAGAGGAAGGCTTTGGCACAGCACACTGGGGAACTTAGTGAAACCTGGGTCCCATGAGAAGTAGTGGGGTGAGGGCAGAGGGTCAATGACTAGCCATGGCCAGGTGTACTCTGAACTGGCTGCAGTGTTACAGACCTTTACAGCAGACCCTTGGAAGTGGAGGAATATGTAGAGTGATGTCGTAATGGGAAACGGGGAGAAGATGCAGTTGTCAAGTCAGGCAGAGGCAACCAAAATTTCTGGAGTCCTCAGTGGTCTGAATGTTGAGGGATCCTTCCTGAGGAAGGCAGGTCTGGCTCTATTCTGTGCCCTGTGCAATGGGATTGGAAATTTGAAATTTCATTAAGTTTAATCAGAGCACCATTAAACAACGTGTGTTAATCCTACATCTGTTGCCAAATTACTCAGGGCTCATCAAATGGAGAGTCATAATGGGGTCTCTCATTGGCATTGCAGATACATCTGCAGATGGCAACTTGGAGGGCAAGAAAGAGAGAGGTGGAATTATTTGAGAGTTATAAGTGCATCTTTGTGCTTCCACCCACAAAGCCCTCTCATACTTCTCTGTCTTCGTGACCAATGTTGCCTTCCCCTTTGATGTCTGAGTTTCCTGCCATGGTGCCCATGCTAGCAAGATCATGATCCCCCAGGATTGACAAGTCATATAAAGCTCCCTTGTCACATGTACATGAGATTTGGGAATAATCTGTAGCTTTACATGTACATCCCTTATTCCAGTCACCCATGAGCTTGGGGTTGCTGCCTCTTATTTCTGATCCTGGGCGCTTATTTCTGTCCTACTGGTCCAGAGTGAAATACTAAAAGCTGAGAAGTTGGCTGTTGGCCTGACTCCATCCTGGTACTCATTGGCCCTTTCCTCTGGGGAAGCTGGTACCTGACTTCCGTTATCTCCTTTAGAATGAATCTTTTTAGTTTATGTGTAGCACCAAGAACAGTAAATGTCTAGAAGCCCAAATGACATGCCTTGCCTCATTTCTTTGTATCGGATTCTCCCTGGTCCTGGACTAGATTGAATCTTGGACCCCGTTTTGAATTGCCAGTTCTAATGGGAAAGGGGCTGACTCTGCTGACCACCATCCTCTTCCCCAGCTCCTAAATATTTTTTGGTCTGGCTTTATCCCTTCTCAGAGATGGGAGCTCCCAACATACCATGTCATCAATGAACTCATCATTTAAGACTTATCCTAATGTTACTTGTTCTGTGAAGTCTGTCTTTCCTCATTCAGGAAAAATTAATGGCTTTGTTTCATGTGCTTCATACGTCTATTTTGTGTTTATTATTATTGTATTATAATTACCTATGAACTACTTCCCAGAGCAGTAACTAGCATGGTTTATAACTGAATGATTATAGTGACACAGTTCTATTTTCATTCCTTGTAATCTGCCAGAGGTATGTCAAGACAAAGGAAATCAATAAAAACTTCTCTACTGGATGAAATATTTAATGCAATGCCCTACTCTTACAGATGAGAAAACTGACCCTCAAAGGAGTTCAATGACTTAAACAGACCTTCAGTGAAATCTTTTAGGAGAAAGACCATGTCTGATTTATCTTTGCACTTCCGATGCGCAGCACAGCATCTGGCACACATTGGACAATCAATATATGTATTGTATTGAGTTGAAACAGAATTTTGGAAACCACAAATCTAGTTAGTGGCAAGGCTAGGGCTGTAAACAGGTACCTTCACTTTTAAACTCTTGGCCTGTAGTCAAGTTAAATCATAACTAAGATGCTCAAGGTACAAAAAAAAAAAAAAAAAAAGTGACACGACAGCATCTCTTAAATTTTAGTCTTGGCAGATAGTTCTTATCTATTTTTTCCTTTTAACCGGATATCCCTCTTTATTGTCCTGTACAAATCATGCAACACTTAAAATATGTGGTTGGCTTAACACTGAGAAAACCATTTCCTTTCCTTTTGATAAATATTCCAGATTTTGAAAAACACCTTCAAGTACCAAGTCTCTAATGAGGTTTATTCAAGAAAGGACATCTATAAAAAGTAAAGGTTTTTTCATAGTCCTCCGGATAACTATTTCTGAAAATACTAGGTGCACACAGATGCTGAGAAATGTCTCAAGTGAGCAGAGTTAAATACAATGGTTAGAGGGGCTAGAACTACAAGAGGGTATCAAAAAGGAACAATGAATTATTTTGCTATATTTCCTCCTGTACACTAGAGGGCTCTGTGCCAATTATGGCTGCCTGTTTTCTTCCTGGAGATCAAAGGTCTAATTAAGCAAACTTTTTCTGTAAAGGGCCAGTAAATATCTTAGGCTTTGCCAGCCATATGATCTATCTTGCAACTACTGATTATAGCAAGAAAGTAGCCATAGACTATGTAAATGAATAAGCAGGGCTGTGTTCCAATAAAACTTTATTTATGGACAATGCCATTTGATTCCACACAATTTTCATGTATCACAAAATAATATTGTTTTTTTTAATTTTTTTAAACCATTAAAATATGTAAAAATCATTCTTATCTCACAGGCTATACAAAAACAGGCAGGACAGATTTGGTTTGGGGCTATAGTTTGTCGACCCCAGGTCCAGTTAATAATACTACTAATGATGATGATGATGATGATGGTAATAATAATTTCCATTTACTGATTTCCTATTTTGTGGCAAGCACTATATCAATTTTATCACCTGTTTTTCCAAATAAACCTTATATTTTAGA